>NW_026126485.1:0-1200000 GCF_943737965.1 Phodopus roborovskii
ATGTGTGTTATACATAATAGAGAGACTGGGCCAGGCAAAGCCTCTGGAGAACAAAAGAATCCATCATGAGTCCAGGATGCCTGATTGGGTGCTTCAGGATTAAATGTTTGCCCTGAAGGGTTTTGGTCTTCCTTTGGTCCAATATTTTTCCTTGATAAGTTTCCATGCCATTATGTATTGGAAGTATGTAATTTGTTTAAGTAAGTATCCCAACCCATGGTTAAGATATTGGGGTTCAAAAGAGAATTTGGATTTTTGAACAGTGTTGGGATTGTTAATGTCTATGGGAAATTTTGAAGTTGATTTAATGTATTTTACACCGTTGAATTGGCCATTAGCATAGTATGGGCTCAGAGTTCAAATGTGGTGTGAGTGCAAAATGTATGTCCTAGATTTATGCATTTGAATGTTTAGTTTCTGAGCTGGTTGGGATGGTTATGGAGCTTTTGGAGATAGAATCTTACCAGAGGAAGGGGTCCCTCAGGGCAGACCTTGAGGCCCTACTTTCTCTGTTTCATAATTGCTAAGGCAATGGGACCTACTAAATTTCTGCTCCTGCTCCTCATGCTTTCCCTGTAAAGAGAAACTTCTTTGGTGAGGCATGATGGTCACACTTACAGGTATAAGGGTATTAGGCTAAGATTTAGATTGTGGTTAGGAATTATGCTGCTCTAGTAGATTGGTGGTAGCAGATTCTTTTCTAAGATACATGACATCATGAAGTCCTATGAAATTTAACTAGGTTTTTAGGAGCAGTGCCAGAGGTTTAGAGTCTATGAGGGAGGAGTGCAAGTAGCTGGTGACAGATGGCTGGTGTAGCATCTAAAATCTCTTATCTCAAACCACAAACGGGAAGCAGAGAGGGCTAACTCAAAATGACATGAGTCTTGAAACCTCAAAGTCTACCCCCAGGGACATTACGTACAGGTGTTGCTCCAAAGAATTATGTGGGATTATTTTCACTAAGGGGATTATGGATGTTGAGTAGATAATTCATAAATAGTTATGGCATACATGGTTGTTTGAAGATGAAATGCAATAAAGGATGTGAGAAAAGCATTATAAATTGGAAATTAGTCTATTGATGGCTGTCATGTTTATTTGGTTAGTGCAATATATTTCACAGAGTTAGGTGCTAGGTTGAAAAGTTGCACATTAACATAATTATTTTATTATATCTACAAATTTTCACAATAGGGGAGTATTGATTTTTTTCACTTTGCTTTTCAATTTAAAAAATAATATATAAACTCGAAATCCCAAAACAAAACCATAAAATGATTAAGATTTGCTTTATGTATATGAGAAATATTATTTTTAGGTACTTTTCAAAGTAGCATGATAGGAAACTTCTGTTTTCAAAAGAAGTATTCTTTTATTTATTTTTAATATAAATATTTGTTCACTCACATTTAGCACATAGTACTTGTTTTTAGCTTCAGCTGTCTGGAAAATAACTTGTTTTCATACAGTGGTCAAAAAGTACTACTTGTTTTGATCACATTATATAGGTTGATAAATGACATTCAATGTTAGCCACTAAAAATGTGATTTTGAACTCTCTTAAAGTGATCTACTGTAAAATAGACAAATTATGTTTGATTTGAATAGTAGCTAATTATTAACTCAGAGATGATTGCCTCAACCACAACAAAACCATTTCAGCGAGTTCACTGTGGAGACATGATGGTGCCCAGGATGTGGTTTGTAGTGGGTACCAAATATTTTGTAGTTTCAAAGCTATAAACTTTTAACCCTTGTCATAAAATTCTTTTGATTTTCGTTTAGTCTTAATATGATTTAAAGTTGTTCACTCAAGATTGTCTAATGTCAGCATCTAAATACTGTGTCCTTAGATGATATTGGTAAGGAGCAAGGAAGTGGGTGTGGATGTGGTTCAATTACTCTGGTGCTCATATTCTTCTGTTGTGGCTTTCAGAAATATCTTTTGTAAGTTTAATATCCTTCCTGTACGTAATTGTATCCAGGCTTCCTTAATTATTCTATAGTGAGCTAGTGTTTTAGTTCCACAGTTATTTTCACAGATAGAGAATTTTTCACTTTTGATGCAACAATCTTTACCCATATTTGAATGTTGATCATGTTAAGATTTAGGAAAGTTTAACTTTTTGTAGTACAGTTTTATCAGTAAACTTTCAGAATCACAAACAAGTATATTTATCTGCTCTCTTAGATACATTTGTGTTTGTAATATTCATTTTACTTTTACAAAAAGTTAATATTGAAGTATCTATACAATCTACTTTAAATGTTAACACAATAATTTCAGTGGGTTTACAAAGTTACACATCCACCATTACAAATCAAGACTTGAAATGAATATGAGGCCAGAGAATGTCTGCTTTGAGCTAGGGATGAATGTAGAGCTGTGCAGATACAGAAGAATTCAGGGCTCATTTTAATTTCTATTACCCTAGGAGCTTGACATTTATAGCTTTTTTTCTATAAAAATATAAAAAATATATTGTGTAACTACATTGCTATAAAGATGAATACAATTCATTATTTTCTTTGCTGTTATTACATTGTTTTTATTTTACAAATTTAAAGAAAGAAATTAAAATAAAAAAATTTTATTCCCCTAAAGTACTATGACTATCAGAAACTATATCTATTGTACCTAATAAAATGGTTCTGGAATAAGCATGGTAAGAAAAGTCTGAAAATGTATCAAATAAGTGAAGAGAAAGAAACTGGAAGGAACTGGAACTAAAAACCAAGATTATCTTGAGGGGCAGGTACAGGATGGACAGGTACAAGAACATATAGTTTACAGTGTAGGAAGTTAAGACAGTGTAGTAGGGAAAGAAAAAGGTACTAAAATCAGAAAGTTCAAAGTTCAGAACAGTGATTTGGAATTTTAATATTTCTTTTAAGAAGCATTCTTGCTTTAAAGACCCCATCAATTCTTGCATATCTGGTGTCAGTTTTTGTAATTAAATTAAGCTTATTTTCATATTTATGTAATGTATTTACATAATTTCCCCCTACTTATCCTCCTCCAACTCCTCCCATATCTTTAACTTCCATTTCCTCTCAAATTCATGGCCTCCTTTTTCCTTAATTGTCACTGTTTTACACACACACACACACACACACACACACACACTCATATAACCTGGTGAGTCAATTTTGTGTTCCTCATATCTGTATGCTTTAAGCACTGATCACATGATATTGGATAGACAATTAGGGGTTCTCATCCCTAGGTGAAGATTAAGTCTTCTCTAATTGACTATACTTCATCTTACACATCCACACTGGCTTGTCAATTGGTGTTGCCATTATTCAGGTTTTTGTTTAAGCAAGCATGAGAGTTTGAGGTCCCAGCTTCCTTGTTATATATAGAAGACACTATTTTGAAGCAGATAACATGGCCCTCTCACTCTTAAAATTTTTCGTCTTTCTTAGGTGTGGGAGTTGTGCTATAGATTTATCAGTTGAGGCTGGGCATCCCATGATCAGTTGTTCTCTGTATTTTGACCAGTTACTTTCTGTAATTGTCTCCATTTGGAAAAAAATGCTTCTTTGATGAGGAGTGAGATCTATACTTAGCTGTGGATATAAGAATAAGTATTTTGAATGCAGTTAGGAATTATACTTTTTAGGAAAATGGTAGTAGTTGGGTCTCCTCTCAGATCTATGACCTTACTAGCTGTGGGCAGTTAGATAGATTTTTCAAGACAAGGCACGATTACCTTCCTATATAGTGGACCTTAAGTTCAATAAGACAGGTGTTGTTTACCACCAAAATTTAAGTGCCACTCTGGTACCTTTAGAAATATATTGCCATGCTGGTCATTGGGTCATTGTTGTAGTTCACAGGCATCACAGCTGGGTGTGAATATAGATTGCTTTTCATTTGTCAGTTTGTGTTACGTTCCAGTGCTATTAAAGCTAGTTCTCAGGAAAAAGGCTTCTGAGGTAAGACCCAGCTCAATTCTTTGAAATCCTGTGTCTTAAGTTCATGGTGTCTTCAGCAATAGGGACTTACCTTCAATTTGTAGTAGTTAATCAAGGACAACAATAATAATAGTATTGTTCTTGTAGTTTCTTGAGCTCCTTTGACCAACAACTCAAAAGAGATTTCTTATGCTTGCTGCTGGGATTTTGTTTTATAGTCAATGACTCTTGGGGGAGCATTAAACTCTCTCTCCATATATACATATGTATATATTTAATTTTAGGTAAATATAAAATAATATGAACACTGTATGGATTTTACAAACATCTACAGTGCTATTTATTTCTTCTTCCCTCTCATTCTGTGTCTTACATCCTTCTTTCCAATTAAATCCACCCACCCTGAATAACTCACTGAAAAAGAAACAAAAATGTCTAAGTAATATCTTTAAAATGTTCACCAATCTTAGTAATTATGAAAAAACAAATTCAAACAATTTTGAGATCTATTTTACCTAGTGAAAGTGGTTAAGAGCAACAAAACAAGTGTCAATAAATGCTAAAGATGTGGGGAAAGGGGAGCTGTTATTCACCATTGGTTTTTAGTTGCAACCTGGTACAACCACTGTGGAAGTCAGTATGGAGAATCCTCAAACAGTTAAAAATAAATTTACCACATGACCCAGCTTTGTAACTCCTTGGTATTTGCTCAAAGGACTTGGCATGCTATTCCACAGATACTTGATCAAGCAGTCTTAATTGCCACTCTAGTCACAATGACTAGAAAATGAAAACAATCTATAAAGCCTTCAACTGATGAGTGGATAATGAAATGTGGTTCATGTACTCAATGGAATACTATCTGGGTATAAAGAAAAGTGGAACCAGGAAATTCACAGGTGAGTGGATGGAACTAGGAAGTAGAAAACATTACATTGAGTGAGGTAACCCAGACCCAGAAAGACAAATGAACATATTCTGTCTAATCATTGGTTTCTAATTCCAAATACTCGGATATGAGTATATAATTTGGAGTAAATACAGAAAGTAGAAAGTAAACAGAGACCATTCAAAGGGTGGGGATGGAGCTCTAGGAGGACAACTATCTGGGTATAGAAAGACATGGAGTGTAAATGGGAAAAAACTGACCAGTTTTAAATCTTAGTCTCACATACATTCTGTAATCAATGTGATTAAACCATTTCTCTGCTGTATTATCTTTGAACTCAGGTAATGTATGGATGTTAACATTTACCTGCTCTTCTCTTTGGCTTTTAAGAGTTTTAAAAATTCCAATTCTCTGAAAAATATCAATTGCATGAACCTTCAGGATGCTAATTATTCCCACAATAGAAATTCTTCTAATTAATGATTATAGGCATTTGTTTATGTATTTTTCAATTTCTTTCATCAATATTTTATACATTCACTTGTGGACTTCCTTACAACATTCACTATGTATGTATTTCATCTCTTTGGTTGAATTTATTCTCCAGGATATTTTGTTTTTAATAATATATGAGATCATATTCTTGGTTTCTTTTGGAGACAGTTACTAACAGGTGTTTTGTGTGTGTGTGTGTGTGTGTGTGTGTGTGTGTGTGTGTGTGTGTGTGTATAATCTTAAGATTTCCTCTGTATATAAAATCACTTCTGCAAACGGGGACAGTTTTACTTTTTCTATTTTTACTTGGAAGATTTTGACTTCTTTGTGCCTACTGGCCTGCCTATGATTTCTAGCATTACATTGAAGTCTATAGGTCTTGTTTACACTCTCCAGAGGAAAAGTTTTATATATTACTGTTGATTATTGTTTCAAGTGTGAAACAGCATATATTACCTTTACTGCATTGAAACATATTTTCTCTAAAAATAATTTATGGAGAGTTTTTATCATGAGAGAAAGTTGAATTTTACCAAGTGCTCTGCTTTATGCATCAATCAAGATATGATTTTTATCTCTCATTCTATTAGTGTAAGCAAAGCACACTACAATAAAAGAAAGAGCAATATGACTTATGCTTTCTGATTTCAAAGTATGCGTCAAAGGTATTGTAATTACGATATTATGGTACTTGAAAATAAAAGACACATAACCACTGCCCCCGAAAAAAATCCCAGCAACATAGGAACCTCATAAATAAAACCACTGATTTTAAAGTCAACTGATCCTTAACAAAGGGAACCAGTAAAATACATTTGAAAGAAGGATAATCTCTTCAATAGAAAGCATAGGCTTATGCATGGTCACCTATGCCTGTAATCTTGGCACTTGAGGCAGAGGGACTGCTGTGGGTTTGAAGCTAGGGTAAACTACATATTAAGTTCAAGGCTTACATTATAAAGTGAAATGTTGTCTTAAATAGCAGCAGCCCCCATATATATATATATTCAGAATGCTAGCTACAGCCATAGTTGCTGGGCAGAACTAATGGAATGTTGAGATAACTGAATGGAAGCTTCCTTGATTTTCCATAGCAGAAACATAAGTATTTTCAAAACTTAGTGTGATGATAATTGAAACTAAAAGTAACTCTTAGTCCTGAGAACTAACAGTGGTAATTTAAATAATACCTGTAAATGGAATTTCTGTTCCACCTGCTCTCACAGCCATTTAGCCCCAAATAAACACACTGAGGCTTATATTAATCATAAACTGTTTGGCCAATGGCTCAGGGTTCTTATTGGCTAGTTCTCTATAAATTATTAACCCATTTCTATTAATCTAAGTATTTCCTTGTGGTCTTGGCTTACCAGAGAATGCTTGGACCTGTTAATCTTTAGGCAGCTACATGAAGTCTCTCTGATGGCTCACTCTACATTCTCTCCCCAACATTCTCCTTGTCTGGTAGCCCTGCTTACACTCCTGCCTAGCTACTTGATAATCAGTGTTTTTATTCATCAACCAATTAATTAAGAGAAACATACATACAGAAGGACATTTCCCATCAAATACCCATCTGGAAAATAAAAAAGTCTCAAGTAAAATTATATGCTCTATAGTTAATAAGTCATTTAAATGCTGGACCCTTTAAAGAACTAGATTTCTGTGCAGAGAACCTGTCAAATCACTAGAGCAGGAATTGATTCTTAGTGCTGTTTTCATGAATGGTCATAGAAACAACAGAGCGGGGAAGCCAGAAAGCCTCACCAATAAGATGGGTCGATTTGAGTATAGAATATGAGATCCTAAAGACAGGGTAGATAAATTGAAAAGTTCAAGTGACAATGAAGATAAATTAATATCTATGAGATAATGTGAAAAAAACAAAATATACAAATCATGAGCATAGAAAAGGAGAATAATTTCATAATAAAAGGCACAGGCAGTATCTTGAGTAAAATTATAGTACTTATTTTTCTAAAATCTAGGAGGAAAGTTGCCCTTTTAGGTATTGGAAGCATTTAGAACATCAAACAGATAAAATTACAATAAACATTCCAAAATCATATTATAGTTAAGACACCTAAATACATAGAACAAAGGTTTATCAAAAGCTTTGCACTAAGTGACAAATAAAAAAGAATAACATCTGGTATATCAATAGAAAATTTAAAAAGCCAAGAAGACTTGGAATGGCATATTTTATGTTCTGAGGCAATGAATGACAATAAGACTATTATGTGCAGCAAAAATAATTTTCAGAGCTGGAGGAAAAAGAAAAAAATGTTGACAGTCAAAACAGGGTAAAGTAGTTTATGACCACTAAATCAATTTTACAGAGGATACTTGAAGAGATCTTTAGGACCAAAGATAAAGATAATTCATGAGGCTTCAGGAAAGACTAAAAAATGCTATTTAAAGGTAATATGTAAATAATCAGTAGGAATATGCCAAATAATGTAAATCAACAAAATTACAGGAATAAACACCCATCTTTAATTCTGAATATTAATTTTAAAATCAAAATATACAGGACAGCAGATTGTATTAAAAATCAAGAACCATCTATTGCCTCCAAGAAATGCATCTCACCATAAAAAACAGACATCACCTTAGGGTGAAAAGGATGGAGAAATGTATTCCAAGCAAATGGACCTAGGAAACAAAGCAGGTGTCACTGTTCTATCTGACAAAATAGAAGTAAGCCAAAAATGAGTGAGAAGAAATAGTGAATGTTACTTCCTACCACATAATGGAACAATCAGCCAAAGGACATTAAGACTTTAAATATATACCCACTGTATTAAATTTCATGAAAATTATTATAAATAAACACATAGTAGATATCAATAAATAATAGTGAAGCATTAATACCCTACACTCAATAGAAGGTCATTTCAATAAAAAATAAACAGAGACATTAGAGTGGTATTGCTGGGTCTTGTGGTAGGTTGATTCTCAGTTTTCTGAGGAACTGTCACACTGAATTACAAAAGTAGCTGTACTAGTTTGCACTCCCCCTACCAGTGGAGGAGTATTCCCTTGCTCCCCTTCCTCTCCAGCATGAGCTGCTGCTTGTGTTTAGGCTGAACCAAGCCTCTCCACCCCCATATCTAGGCTGAACAAGGTATCCCTCAAAAAATAATGAAATCAAAAAGCCTGTTCAAGCACTAGGGATAAATCTGACCCTTTTCCAAATTCAAACATTTTTAAATAAAATTCACAGTTTCTGTCTCATATCAAAAGGCCATTGGTGTAAGACAGATGAAAACAAAATCTAGGACTACTATTTTTCTTAACTCTGTCTTCTCTAAAATCCTAATTTTCTTCATTCTTAATTTCATCCTTATTGTTACATTTCCCTGTATGTTTACCTATGGAACTTAACTTTCTGTGCTGATATTAATGTTTAAGTCCTCTCATCAAAGAAAAAATTTCCTAACAGCGGGGCTGTCTCAGTCATAGAGCATGAGGCTCTTAATTTCAAGGTGGTGGGTTTGTGCACCACCTTGGGTGCCAGATATGGATAAGCATGGAATCAGATTCTCTAGATTCAGTACAGGTTAAGTGAGGTTTATTCGGGAGAATGAACTTACAGGAAAACCGATGACCCAGGCTGCTCTCAGTAAGAGAGACAGAGAGAGAGAGAGAGAAAGAGAGAGAGAGAGAGAGGGAGGGAGGGAGGGAGGGAGGGAGGGAGGGAGGGAGGGAGAGAGAGAGACAGAGAGAGAGAGAGAGAGAGAGAGAGAGAGATGCGGTCAGGGACTCCAGACCTACTCCAGACCCTAGCCTCCCCCTTTCCCCTTCATATCTGCATCTGTGACCATGCCCAAATCGCCATGGTCATTGCTACAGGTGCCAGGGTGGATATCTTACTATAGAAAGATCTGTGGGATTCACACAAAGTGCAGGCAGGGAAGGCTGCAGCTGGTATATTCTGCTGCTGTGCTTGGGATGAGACTACAGGATTGGATCTGGAGGGAGGAGGGCAAGGATCTTCATTTAGCTTATTTGTTTCCCTGTTTTGTGTAGGTGGTGTGTTTCCATTGAGCACTTGCTGGTGTTGAACATTGGTATAATGGAATGAGTTGTGGGAAGGAAGGTTGGAGAAGAGGAGAACATTGTAATCCATTTGGGATGGAGTTACATAGGAAAGGGGAGACCACCACATCAGATTTCCTAATACAGAGCTGATGATGAGATTCTTGTTTGTATCCTTGAAATAGTTGATGGAAACTGGTTAAGTATGTCAGGAACCCCAAAGCAGCAGATCTGAGAGTGTCCTTATTTGAGGTCAGAAATTTCAGAAAACAGTTCTGATTCTGTGTTTTCATTTACTCTTAAATGAGCAACTTTGCCTAGAGACTGCACATGAGCAAATGACTTCTACAACCACGTGGAGGTACCTGGGAAACCCTGTGATGGGACCAACTGCACTGAAAGCTCCTGTCATGCCTCACCCACATTTCTGCTATGCTCTTTTGAAAGTTTGCAGTTTAGCTTCTGGATGGTTCCCTATTTCTGGGATTCTCCAACTATTATGGCTGCTCTCTCTCTCTCTCTCTCTCTCTCTCTCTCTCTCTCTCTCTCTCTCATACTTTCTCTCTCTCTCATTTCTCCTCTTTCTCTACTCCATTTATCTTAAGTTTCCACCTTTGAATTGAGGATAAACTCTTTAATCCCACTCTCTGTGGTCAATGAATTTTTGTATTTGAACCTGTCCAGAAATATCCCAATACTTGGCTGGGTGGTGGTGGCACATGCCTTTAATCCCAGCACCTAGGAGGCAGAGGCAGGTGGACCTCTGAGTCTGTGGCCATCTTGGTCTACAGAGCTACTTCCAGGACAGACAGGACTACACAGAGAAACCATGTCTTGAAAAACCAACCAACCAAACACCCCAATGCCACTGGTTGGGGCATCTTTGGTGACCATTGGGTTTTCTGGGACTCTCATTCCTCAGGGAAGGCTTCATTTCCAAAGATATCCTCATATTCCTGTATCACTAATTTGGGTACTGTCAAACACACCTCAACTATAGCTGAATCCTTTCCTATGTGCTCTTAAGGATGCATTGCTCTTCTCAAAGGTGTTGAAAATTTCCAGGTGGTGGTGGTACATGCCTTTAATCCCAGCACTCGGGAGGCAGAGGCAGGCGGATCTCTGCAGGTTGGAGACCAGCCTAGTCTGTAAGAGCTAGTTCCAGAACAGCTTCCAAAGCCACAGAGAAACAATAAAATGTTGAAAATCAGAGATAAGTTTTTTCAAAGTGATTAATACAACAATATTTGATTTCTACCCCTACCCCACCAAATGCATACAAGAATGATATTAAAAAAAATACAAGGGAATTGCTGTCTTTCTTTTTTTAAAAGCATGGCCCTTGTCTCTCATGCTGCTTGAGACATGTTAATGTCCTCCCTTTGTTCTTTGTCTTCCTTTTTTCTTAGTAGCCATCCTTCTGTCCATTTGTTTCTTCCTTTCCCATATCCATTTCTTTAATCTCTCTACTTTCTTGTTAAAAATTGACATGATATTTTTAAGGTAGGGTAAAAGTTCAAGCATTATTGTTTCTAATATCTTAATAAAAAGAAAAAAAACATTACCATGATAATAAAGCCTTCTACTAGGTACAGGTTTAGTGCAATGCACAAAGGAAAGATACAGCTTTTAAATATTTTACAGTAACAGCACTTAAGAGTCAAGGAAACTAGGCCATGAATTCAAGGTCACCCTTGGATATTAAGGAAGACTCTTAAAAAGTAGAAAAAACCACAAACCCAATAGTAGTAGACTTCTGACATGCTATTTTACCCCTTGAAAGGAACCAATTGATGGAAAGTATTAGAGCCTTTCATTGGGTTTCTTTCCCAAATTATGTCCTATGTGTTTCTCACATTTTTTTTTTTTTAGTGGTGAGATATACATGTTCATGCCTCAGGAAAAATGTGGCTGTGTCTTTGACTTTGAAATACAGGCATACATATTAGGGCTGGATAAGCAACAGTCATCTGTAGAGCCCACTTGATATGAACTGAAAGGGATTATCTTGACATGATGGTATTTAGTTTCATGTTCAGACATTCTTATTGACAGTCATTTAGTCAGAGGTTTGTTTGGGAGAAGGATGTGTGTATGTGTTGATACATGCACAGGTTTCCAGGTTTCTATCAGCTCTATAAGTTTTTCATTTAAGTTTAATTTCTTTTTGAGATAGAGACTCATGTAATTCAGGCGGCCTAGCTCCACATGTTTTTAGACAAACAAAAAGGTCTTCATAGTTTTAAAGCCTTAGTTTGATAATTATCTTTCCTTAAGAAATACAGATCTTAGTTTTCACACCTGTGTGTGTAGTTAAATAAGGTACTTATCCTCAATAACTCCAATTTCTTATAGTTTATTTTACTTTTCCCCTATTGGCATGCATTCATTGTACATAATACTAGGTTTCATAAGGACATTTTCATTCAAGGATTTACTCTATTTTAAGCATTTATGCCATATGTATTCCCTCCCCTTTGTCTCCCCTGCCATGAGTCCCCTTTGTCACAGTTTCACTGCTGTTCTGATGTCATATATAAATACATTAGAAATATATTTGGATTAACTTTTCACTTTATACCCTGAAATCTATATCACAACTTTTATGTGCTGATGAAACACAATAGTTAGTTTATCTGCAGTGTTGAACTTGGGTGTGCTCTTCAAGACTTTCAGTTTTCAAGCAAGAAAATTGATCTGTGCTCCATGTAAATCTTGTTTACCACATAAATCTTGTTCATATATAGTATGAGTGTAGCCCAGGAATTTCAGGTGCCAGGAAACTAGTTAAGATGAGTGAACAATGTCAGACCGACATGTAGAAATAGGCAGAACATGGGACTACCCAGACTGCATTAGAAGGATTCATCCTGTCTTGTCTGAGGGGACTGTGATGCCTATATTATGGAATGCAAGTAAAGGCTTGACAACTGTAGCATTTCCCAGTTTCATTTCATTGTAATATATATATATATATATATATATATATATTTTTCCAAGCCTTTAACTTCAGTGAGTTTTTGCTAAGAATAGTAAGAAGAGCTAGCCATTGGTACCAGGAGCAAGTGTCATCAACCAGTTCTAGCACACCAGCCCAGCATAGCAAGAAAGCTTGTGAGAAAAGCTTAGCCCAAACAATACCAACAACAAAACTGACAAACTGACACATTTATGAACCACCAATTTTCAGCCTTCTTGAGTTTAATGAAAATAAGTTTTAGTATTTTAAATCAACTTTAGATGTTTAATCAGTAGATTAAGTATGATCTCCCCCAAATTATAGTGTTTTAGTAGTATACATATAATTTTTTAAAAGGTAAAAATCAGAGTTCCACTAACTATTCATTGACTAATAAAGCTGATTACCTGGCTCTGCGTCTGTTTCTGCTAGATGTTTTATATATGAGAAAAATGCAAAATAAAATTCAGGTTCACTGAAAGTATTTGTAGTCTGTAAGCAGGAAGTTTAGTTTGTATTCCTTTGTGTAATTTATCTTTAAATGATAAACTTTCATGCCTTTTTCTTCTAGTATTTTCAAAGCATTTTTTATAATGTTATTTTAAAGCCATGCTTATAGGTAAGGAGTTCTTTGTAAATTTAGGGGTTGGAACTTTGTGTATAGGAATGGAGGAGGTGAACTGAGACTGGAACTTAGGACTCTTGACTCAGAGTTTAAATTTCTTTTCACCAAACTGTCTAGGACATCAGAAAGTTACAAAGGTGATGTGCTTTTCCTAACTGTCACAGCCCCAACTGTGGTTAAGATATAAGTGGAGGATATGACTGAGAGAATGACTATCTGATGAACATGAGAACTGACACAACAAAGCAGAGCTGCTCCTTAGAGTTTTTAAAAATCATATTACTGTCTGCTAAATATGGAAACATACTTGTGGCTATTCAAGAATGCACATGTTATTCAAACATGCTGAGTTAGTGACATATGAGAATATGGATATAGGATACATTGTATCATCAAAGGCTGACTATGTTGGTGTGTCTTTGAGGTCTCTTAGAGGTGATGGGGAAAAGTTCAAACATGTCCACAATTGCAGCTTAGATCTTAAAAGCCTCATGATTTGAGTCATGTGGTTTATTGTTGATGAATTATGACTATGATTTCTGAAGTCATATTTTTCTCAGTGAAGTATGTGTTTATGGTCAGTCTGTGTGTATAGTGAATGCAATGGCCTCTTCAGTTTTTTTCCTGTGAAGAATCTCCCTGATCTATAAAGATGACCATATATAGCAATTACATTTGTTAAAGACATTGTGTATGTTTGAGGCAGGGAGGGTGGAGGTGTGAAAAGATTGTATTTGTCATTGAAAACTTAACTTTGGGAAAAGTGTCTGTTTTTGATCAGACTGCTACTTATAACCTTCCCATGTCACAAAGTCATAGAGAATTTTGTGTATATCTTTTCACAGGACAATAATAATCCATCCCATTTGACCACTATATAGCCTGACACCTAGTACAATACCCAAACAAATAGCCATCCAATAAGCACTTGCTGAAGGAAAGTAAGATTCAAGATTTTAAAATGTTCAAAGAAAGCAGAATTAGTAGCTAAGCATGTAAAACACATATTTTCTGTTTTGCATGTGTATAGTTTTTCTTATTCACTTGTCTTTCCAATTAAGACAAATATTGGCATTATATATCTGTACTCCTTGCATAGAATTTTGCTTGAGGTGTAATGGCCTAACACATATATGATATGCTGAATCATTTCATCAATGACATCATGATTTCCTGTTCTATTCCACACATGGCATTGTACTTTCCCTCAAAATTCCCATGAAATCACCAAGGAACAAAGCTATGTGTGGTGTAGTCTAGAAAGTCTTCTCTCTGGTCTGGGAGTGATTCCACAGCTCTCAGAATAGTGTGAGGGATTCAGACAAGGAATGTGCCAACTGCAAGGTGGTTCATAAAAAAACTTCTTCAGATACACAGACCTAGAGGTAAGCCAGTGACAAAGTGTAAACAAGTGTGTAATTAGGCACATTTGCTTTCATGCCATTGCTTGGTTGGAAAGCTGTTGTTATATGCAGGATTGTTTTACTTTGTTCTGTTTCTTAAAGGCTCTTAGACAAGCCTAGATGATCAAAATTTTCTTCCTGAACTTGGGAACATGCTCAATGTTACAATGAATGGAATGAATTCCTTAGTATAAGGTAGGTTTTGGATTTTTAAAGGTAGCATCAAGGATAAACTTTACTTGTCACCATGTTTTTAGTGATTTGACTCTATAGTATACTTAACATTCTGTCCCTTTCCTATTCTCAATGCAAACTTGATGTGGTATTTGTGTTTAAGGCTTCTACTTTCTACTAATTCCAAATCTCTTTCATTATGTCCACTTCAGTTTCTCTACTGGCAGTGTCTTCATTTAAAGGCTAACTTCTTCTTCTTCTTCTTCTTCTTCTTCTTCTTCTTCTTCTTCTTCTTCTTCTTCTTCTTCTTCTTCTTCTTCTATTACAAGATTCTCATTCTTGTTCTTTAACTCACTTGATATTTGACTTACATCCTGTACTCTTCCTTCTTTCTCCTTTGGTCTCCAGATAGCTTTCTGTTGTTTTCCAAACTTTATAACCTGTCTTTTTGTTCCCTCTTTGGTCAACTCTAGTGACTTGCCCTTGGACTTATTCCCTCCAATTTCCCAAGTGGACCATCATTGCTCCCATTCATCTATCAGTTTTCAACTTTCAAGTAACAAATTACAGAAAGTCTGCATAAATATATCTCAACATAATGTAAGTTTATTATCTCATAGTGTCTAAGAGAGGGAGTTCAGAAACTCTTCAGTTCTATTCTAGATCTAGCTCTCAAAGGTGCAGTCTATGTGTCTGCTGTTTTGGGAATCTTACCTGGTACTCAGAGTTCTCCCAAAAGCTCACTCAGGATGTTGCAAAGATCTGTTAGGCTAATTTTTCCAGAACAACAGGAATATATGTTTTAAGAGTTTCTATCTTATTGGCCAGAAGGGACTGGATAGATGTTCTACAAGTACTAAGAGTCCATGGATAACAGCCCAGACTACTATACCCAGAAAAACTCTCAATCACTATAGATGGAGAAAACAAGATATTTAATGACAAAACCAGATTTTCACATTACGTATCTACAAATCTAGCCCTACAGAAAGGTTTGGAAGGTAAACTCCAACCCAAGGATGTTAACTACTCGCCCAAAGACAACAGATAATCTCACTACACCAGAAACCAAGGGTAAAGCAGGACAAACATATTCACAATACCATTGCAAACAACAAATCTAAAACAAGCATTAACAATCAATGGTCCTTAGTCACCCTCAACATTAATGGTCTTAAATCACCTATAAAGACACAGGCTAACAGAATGGATACGAAGACAGAATCCATCCTTCTGCTGCATACAAGAAACACATCTTAGCTCCAAAGATAGACATTACCTCAGGGTAAAGAGTTGGGAAAAGATTTTCCAATCAAATGGAAATAAGAAGCAAGCAGGCGTAGCTATCCTAATATCTAACAAGCTAGATCAAAACCAAAAATTAGTCAAAAGAGATGAAGACGGTCATTTCATATTCATCTCAGGAGAAATCCATCAACACAAAGTCTCAGTTCTGAACATCTATTCCCTAATACAAAGTCACCCACATTCGTAAAAAGAAATACTACTAAAACTCAAAGCTCATATAAAACCTCACACACTTATAGTGGGAGACTTCAATACACCACTCTCAACACTAGACAGGACCACAAATCAGAAACTCAACAAAGAAACAAAAGAATTAACAGAAGTTATGTCTCAACTGGGGCTAACAGACATCTATAGAACATTCCATCCAAAGACAAAAGAATATACCTTTTTCTCTGCTCCACATGGAACCTTCTCTAAAATCGACCACATACTAGGAGACATAATCAAACCTCAACAGATACAAGAGAATAGAATATCCCCTGTACCTTATCGGACCACCATGCTTTAAAATTGGAATTCAACAACAACACAAATAGCAGAAAACCTGCAAATCATGGAAACTTAAAATGTGCAATTGCACCACTCCTGGGTCAAAGAAGAAATAAAGAAAGAAATTAAAGATTTCTAAAATTCAACTTGAGAATGAGAACACAACATACCTGAACTTATGGGACACCTTGAAAAGCAGTGCTACGAGGGAAGTTCATTGCACTAAGTGCCCATATGAAGAAAAAACAGAAGATAGTCACATAAAGAATAACAGCCCAACTGAAAACCTTAGAATAGAGAGAAGCTAATTCAAACTTGCAGGAGTAGATGCCAGGAAATAATCAACTTGAGGGCTGAAATCAACAAAATAGAAACCAGGAAAACAATACAAAAAAAATCAATGCAACAAAGAGTTGGTTTTTTGAGAAAATCAACAAGATAGACAAACCTTTATCCAAATTAACGAAAAAAAGCAGAGACAGAACATGCAAATTAACAAAATCAGAAACGAAATGGGGAACATAACAACAGACACAGAGAAATACAGACAATTTTCAGGTCATACTTTGAAAATCTATATTCCACAAAAATTGAAAATTCAAAATAATGGACAAGTTTCTGGATAACTATCACTTACCAAAATTAAATCAAGAATAGACAAAAACAAATAGACCTATAACCTGAAATGAAATAGAAGCAGTCATTGAAAGCCTTCCAACCAAAAAAGTCCAGGACAAGATGGATTCAGTGCAGAATTCTACCAGACATTCAAGGAAGAACTAATACCACTACTCATCAAACTGTTCCACAAGATAGAAACAGAAGGTTTTGCCAAACTCTTTATGAGGCCACAACTAACTTTGGTACCTAAACCTCACAAAGACACAACTAAGAAAGAAAACTACAGACCAATATCCATGATGAACATCGATGTAAAAATACTCAACAAAATACTGGCAAACCAAATTCAAGAATACATCAGAGAAATCATCCAACATGATCAATAGGCTTCATACCTGGAGATGCAGGGATGGTTTTTAACATACTGAAAATCTATCAAAGTGATCCACCATATAAACAAACAGAAAAAGAAAAACCATATGATTATCTCCCATAGATGCGGAAAAGCCTTCGACAAATTCAACACCTTTCATGATTAAGGTCTTGGAGAGGTCAGGATAACAGGAACATACCTAAACATAATAAGAGCAATATACAGCAAACCAACTGCCAACATCAAACTGAATGGAGAGATACTTAAGCCAATTCCTCTAAAATCAGGAACAAGACAAGGCTGTCCTCTCTCTCCATATCTCTTCAATATTGTATAGAAGTTCTAGCTAATGCTATAAGACAACATGGAGATCAAGGGGATCCAAACTGGAAAGGAATTATTCTGCTGTCTCTATTTGAAGTGATATGTTAGATTACAAGAGACCCAATAAACTCTACCAAGGAACTCCACAGCATTAAACACCTTCAGCAGAGCTAGCAGGATACAAGATAAACTCAAAAAATCAAGTAGCATTTTTGAAGGCGACAAAGGCAGAGAGAAAGAAATCAGAGGCATCACCCTTTACAATAGCCATAAGCAACATAAAATGTATCTTGGTGTCATAGCTTTCAAACAGAAGCAAAAGACTATATAATAAGAACTTTGTATTTTAAGGAAGAAATTAAAGAAGATACCAGAAAATGAGAAAGATCTCCCATGTTCTTGGGTAGGTGGTATAAATATAGTAAAAATGGCAATCTTGACAAAAGCAATCTACAGATTCAATGCACTCCCCATTAAAATCCACCATAATTCTTCACTGACCTTGAAAGGATAATAATCAACTTTATATGGAAAAACAAAAGACCCAGGATAGCCAAAACAACCCTATACAATAAAAGAACTTCAGGAGGCATCACCATTCATGACTTTGAGCTCTACTACAGAGCTATAATTCTGAAAACAGCCTGGTATTGGCACAAAAATAGACAGGTAGACCAATGGAATGGAATTGAAAATCATCATATAAACCCACACATGAATACCGGATTTTCGACAAAACAGCTAAAAGAATACAATGGGGCGAAGACAGCATCTTCAACAAATGGTACTGGCACAATTGGATGATGGTGTGTAGAAGACTGCAGATAGACCCATGTCTGTTGCCATGCACAAAATTAAGTCCAAATGGATCAAAGATCTCAAAATCAATCCTTCACATTAGTCCCTCTGAAGAGAAGTAGAGGTACCCTTGAACAAATTGGTAGTATAGACCGCTTCCTGAACATAACTCCAGGGGGCACAGACACTGAGAGCAAGCAATTAATAAATGGGACCTCTTCAAACTTAGAAGCTTCTGTAAGGCAAAGGACACAGTGGACAAGACCAAACGGAAGCCCACAGACTGGGAAAAGATTTTCACCAATCCTATATCTGACAAAGGGCTTATCTCCAAAATATACAAAGAACTCAAGAAACTAGTCAACAAAACACCAAATAACCCTATTAAAAAATGAGGTACATAACTGAAGAAAGAATTCTCAATAGAGGGAAATCAAAATGCTGAAAGACACTTAAGAAAATGCTCCCATCCTTAGCTATGAGGGAAATGCAAATCAAAACAACTTTGAGATACCATCTTACCCCTGACAGAATGGCTAAAATTAGAAACATCAGTGATGACTTATGTTGGAGAGGATGTGGAGAAATGGGATCACTCCTCCACTGCTGGTGGGAGGGCAAACTCATACAGCCATTTTGGAGATCAGTATGGCGGTTCCTCAATAAAATGGGGAATTGGTTTACCACAGGACCTGGCAATTCCCCTCTTAGGCATATACCCAAAGGATCACATCCATGCAACAAGGACATTTGTTCAACTGTGTTCTTAGAGGCACTATTTGTAATAGCAGGAACCTGAAACTAACCTAGATGCCCCTCAATTGCAGAATGGGTCAATGAAGATGTGGCACATCTACACAATGGAATACCTCGCAGAGAAAAAAATAATGGGCACCTTGAAGTTACAGGCTTGAAGTGGATGGCATGAAGAAACCATCCTGAATGAGGCCCAGTCTGCAAAAGAAGGGCACAGTATGTGCTCACTCATATATGGATTTGGGCTGGTCAAATGATCACAGGCCCCTGCCATTCACATCACCAGAAGGGCAGGGAGACAGGAACATTCTAAGAGATTCATATATAATTCCCTCTGGGGTAAGGGAGAAGTCCCCCAGAGTGGGGGGTTATTGAATGGAGCGAGATGTATGAGAAAGAAGGGGAGGAGGAGAGGAAAACAAGTGCGACTAGGAAGATTGAGTCAGGGTAGGAATAGAAGAAACTGAAGAGAGAGAGAGAGAGAGAGAGAGAGAGAGAGAGAGAGAGAGAGAGAGAGAGAAAGAGAGAGAGATGAACATAAAAGATGGAACCATTGTTGTTTTGAAGAGAAACTATAAAGAAAGGTTTATAGACATACAAGAGTGCTGCCAACTAACAGTTTGAGCAACCGTGGAAAAACTATCATAAATGCCCTTCCTGGATAGTGAGATCAACAACTAACTTATCCACCATCATGGAGCCCTCATCTAGTACCTTTTGGAAACAGAAGCAAACACCCATAACTAAACACTGAGTCGAACTAGAATCCAGATGTAGAGGGAGAGGACAAGACTGGGTTGCAGAAACATAGAGACAGCTGACTTGAACAAGGAGGAGCTAACAGGCCTCCAGACTGATAGCTGGGAATCCAGCATGGGACTGACTCAGGCCTCCCTGACTATGGGTCTCAGCTAGCGACCTCAGATAGTGGAACCAGGATGTATTCCTGGTGCACAAAAGGACCTTGCAGACACATCCCCCATGGAGGGATACTGCCTTAACCTAGAGACAGGAGAGAAGTCCTAGTCCCTACTTCAAATGACTTGATAGATTTACATGACCCCACCTGGATGGCCTTGCCCTACATGTGGAATTTGGCTGGATGGATGGGAAGGGAGGGTGGTTAGGGTGCATGTGAGGGTGCAGAGTGGGTAAGAGGGAAGGATTGAGGGGTGGAGAGAGGGCAGAAGGGAGGGAGAGGGAACTGTGATCAACATTTAAAATAAAAAAATAAATAAAAAAGGAAAAAACAGTGTTTAGAGCTCATATCTCTGTCTTTGTAACAGAGTTATGCAGATTATTTGCTTAATTTTAATTCCATTATACATTCCAATCACAGTTCTTTCTTCCACCCCACAACTCCTCTCTCATCCCCATCTAGTCCTCCCAAAAGATAAGGTCTGCACTGGGGGGGGTGTCATCAAAGCCTGGGACTTTAAGTTGTGGCAGGACCAAGCCCTTCTACCCCTGCATTATGGGTGGGCATGGCATTCTACCATAGGGAATTTATCTAGTATGTGATGGAACCAGATGCTGAGATCCATAACCAAGCACCAGGCTGATCTCCACAAATCCATTTGAAGTGAGGGAGGAGGGAGTATATAAGCAGGGAGGTCAAGATCATGAGGGAAGAATCTACAGAGAAAGCTGTACCAAGCTTGTGGGAGCTCATGAACTCTAGTCAACAGCTATGGAGACTCAGGGGAACTGAGCTAGGCCCTTTGCTTGTGGAAGACAGCTTTGTAGCTTGGTCTATCTGAGGGGTCCCTGCCAGTTAGACCATGATCTATCACTGGTTCAGAGTTAAGTCGTGCTGTGTTTTACAGCACTTCTTCCTTAGAATTATAAAAGAAATCCAAAAGTCTTCCCAGAATCTGAAGTCGTATAGAATAAATAAGACTAAATCATGGTATGGTGCTTCCCACAAGTTCCCCTCAAAACCTATAAAAGGCAAAATATGCTCTTTGGAGGATTTCTCAAAAATTTCCCTTCTTCCCTTTGGCCCTGATCTGTTTTCTGTAGTAGCTATCTCTCATACTCTCCTAACTAAATCTTCTCTAGATTTAAAAGCTCCTTTTCTCTTCAAGATCCATTATGCAGTCTCTGATATGATGCACTGACCCTCCCAAAAGTCTGTACTCCAAGCTCATTTGTTGTCCCCTGGTTACAAGGCCTTTTCTCCTTATAAAGCTCATATTCTGAAGGATAGTTGTTACAAGTAGTTTTTCCACCACCCTGTTCCCAGAGCCATATCACCCACAAATAACAACAGAGATGATGTATTAGATATAAAGCTGTTGGCCAGTAACTAGTGTTTCTTATTGGCTAGCTCTGTCTCAAATATTAACCCATTTCTATTAATCTAAGTGTTTCCACGTGGTCTTATCTTACTGGAGAGAGGGGGTGAATCTTCTTCACAAGTCCCTACATCTTGAATCTTCTACTACATCTCTCAGAATACTCCTTGTCTCCTAGTCTAACCTATGTTGCTTTCCTATTGGCCAACAGTGCTTTATTCATTGACCAATATAAGAGAAACATATTTACAGAATGACATCTCCCATCATCTCCTCTTTTCTGTCTAAATAAAAAGAAGTAAAATAGATAACATAGTAAAACATAGTAAAAACAGTAACATATATAACAAAACAGTTTTCAAATGAGAACTATAGTTAAAAATATTCAGTCCATTAATATTAACAAGAATTAAAGAAAATATTCTATCATCTATCCTGTCTTTGTGAGTCTAAAGTCTTATCTTTAATCCTAAAGAAATTATAACCCTAAATATCTGTCTTGAGCTCCATCAAAGGCCATAGAAATATAATATATAAACTCTAGAAACAACAGAGACAACTTGCTACCTGGTCAGTCACCCCAAGTGTGACCGGCAGACTCCTCAGAAAAGCTGGAAATTTCAAACTGTCCTGCCTATGTTGGCAGTTTGTCAGTCTGTGTCCTGCAGAATGTCTGGCAGACTCTTCTATGAAACAGGAACCCTACAGCATTGTCCATCTTGTTTCAGCTGTCACTTTTCTGTGGGCCCTGCATGTCCAGTTTATAGAGGATAAATTCAAACAGTCCAGGCAAGAGCAGTTTCTTGCCCAAATGGCTAGTCTTGCCATGTTGAAAGCAAACTCCATAACGAGTTTCTTCAATGTCCATCACCCTTTCTGAAGCAGGTGGTGTTGCCAGGAGCAGATGTGCCTCACTGTCAAGAAAAACCCTAAACCATTTTAAATGCCATATTCTGTAGGTCTTTGAAAGGTTTGAAAAATGCTTATCCATTTGAAATATATCTCTGTATATCTAGAAAACCTAAGTAACTATAAGTTTTGACTATTGTAGGTGACTATAATCTGTACTAAATTATAATTACATTTTTAAATGAGCTATATAAACACAATACCTAAGCAAGAGGAGAAATACACATATCACAAAATTGACCTTAAATTGTATCAATAAATGAAAATCCATTCCAAAACAAGGTATTCATTTCTGTACCATAATCCCCCACTTTTTTTATACCTTTAAAAGAGATTGGTTGTGATCATTAACCATTTATAACCAACCCCATTTAAATGAAAACAAACATTTATAAACAATATTTGAGAATTTGGGTGTCATTCTTTCCAAACTACTTCCTGCTGGTAGGGGTACTGTCATGGGGATCCTACAAAGACAAAGAGATTCTGGCTATTGTGGTCTGCAAGGATTCCTTGTTTAAGCTGTTTTGAATGGGCACTCCTTCTGGATGTCTTGCTTGATCAAACCATGTTAGTCTGGAAGGAATCAACAGCTTTTAATTTTTTGTGGAAGCAAAAGTAGAAATTCCTTTCCCCAGTAGCCTGCCCTTAGACTTAAATTTGGTAGTCAAAACATTTTTAAAATATAAATTGGAATAATCCAGCAGCATTTCTTTCAACAGTTGTTGCTATTCCCTAAGCAGTCAAACAACACAAACACAACACAATAGGATGCAGTATCCCAGACTTTTTGTGTGCTTTCCATCTTCATGTAGCTTTTATTTAATTATTTCTTCTACTTCCTGTTTTTTTTTCTTTTTGAGACAGGGTTTCTCTGTGTAACTTTTGCCTGTCCCGGAATTAAGCTCTGTATATCAGGCTTGCTTGAAATCACAAGGAATCTGCTTATCTCTACCTCCCAGTGAAATAAAGGTGTGTGCCACTACACTCAGCTACTCTCTATTTTTAAAACCACTTTATCCTGTTTCTTTTTCTCTCCCAAACCTAAGTCTATTTAAACACACTGTAAACCTTGAGATTTTTTTTTTTTTAAATCTGAATCTGTCTTTACTGTAAATCTTTGCTTCCTTCATGGCATGAGTCTTTTATCTTGCTAAACAACATTGCCTAAAATGGAAGCAACAGCCATAGTAACTGTGGTCTATCTAATATGGCAGGGCTACATTTACCGCCAGCACTGAGAGCTGTACTCATCATTGCTGCAGACTCGCTGCCATGAAGCTGCATGTTGTCGTCTTGGAGATGTGGTCACTGCCATTGCCAGCTCTTGTACATACCATGAAGTTGTTAGCAGGGTTTGCCTTTTGCTGAGTCAGGAAACCTCCCTTAAAGGAGCCTCACAAATCTCTGCTTATCACTAGCAAAATAGAGCCCAACTGAGAAAAATGCTACCAAGAAGACTTGTTTGTCTCTGTTATTTTGTTTTAAAATCCTTTCTTAAGCTTTTGTTTGGTTTTAAGTGGAAGTTTCTTAGTCCCCACGTTGCAGGCACCATTTTGTTACCAGTAGTTTTCCCCTCCAGCCTTGTCTCAGAGCCGCATCAGGCCCAAATAACACACAGAGACAATGTGTATTAGATATAAAGTTGTTGGCCAAGCTTTATATGTAGCATTTATCATTATTATTGGCTAGCTCTTTTAATATCAACCCATTTCTATTAATCTAAGTGTTTCCACGTGGTCATATCTTACTGAGAGGTTCGGGACCTTCTTCTCCAGTCCCTACATCTTAAATTTCCTACTACATCTCCAGAATCCTCCTTGTCTACTAGTCCCACCTATCTTTCTTTCCTATTGGCCAACAGTGTAAATATTCCTTTTGTTAAACTCTCAAAGACTCTGACAAAGAGAAGGGTGATATAATATAGCTTATCTTTGCTAAGTAAATAAAATTGAGATTTAAAAACTATATTACAAGTCCATTTGATTTCATTGTTTATAGACAAAAACAAGTGTGGTTGAAATTTATTCTAATTACATTGGAGTAGGAGTCAAATCATATTTATAGAAAAGCAGACAACTTTGAGTGAGTACCCCACTGGATATTATATAGTAAATAATCCAACTGATCTGTAGGCTTACCTAATTAATCTACCTAATTGAAAAAAGATGCTCAAACACAATTTTCTTCTTTTTCTAAGCCCTATTAAACTTTTCTGCTGTAAGTGATCATTCCAGAATTTTTAAGAGTTTGGTTCTGTATGTAATTTAGTATAGAATCCAGACAAGCTGAGTCAGACATAGCTCATCCACTTACTAGACATGTGACCTTGGACAGACCATTAAACTTCTTTATGCCTGTTTTCTCCTTTGTAAATGGAATCATCATAGTACTTCTCTGTTAAGGTCACTGTGAGTATTAAACTGATAACATGCATAAACTCACATTACAACAGTGCATTACAATATGCTTTTATCATTACTAAAATCTCACACTCAAAATGAGAAGGATGACATATAAAGAAAATTCTTTTATCCTTTTTTTTTTTTGCCTTTGTGTTCTACTGAATATAACAGCTGGTACCATCTTATTCAGAGCAGCTGTATTTAACTAATAAGAGACCCTCAAGTTTAGGCCTGGTGACTTTCTCTCACAAAAGGAAGACAAAATGGTCATTAGATTCTTACCTAAGAGACCAGATACTTCCTTGTGCAATAGCCACCCTCCCTGCTGTGTGTAACTCTGCCTCATTTCTTCATAGTTTTGGGAGATGACTGATTATATAGGAAATAAAAGGCTGCCTTAAGTGTGTGTTTGGGTGCTCTATCTGTGTAATTATAGTGGAATCATTATCCATGTTGGGGTGAGCTTTTTGATAATACAGTCATTTTGGAGTCATTAATATTACTGTTAGTAATCTATCACCTATAAGTCAAGTAAAGCCATTGGATTCCCATAGAGGGATTGGGTGGATTTGTTACTTTGGTTTGTCTTTGGTGCTGTATTTATTGTGAAGAGAATTTTGTTGATCTCCCCTAGTTCTTGAAATATCTTTCAATATCGGTTGACCAAAATATCTTAGCTACTCCTAAATGTTTTTTTTTTTCTGGGATCTAGTTGTTGTTCTCAAAGAATCAGTTCTTGTCACTTGTGAGGAATATAAGCGAGTCATTGTGCTATTGCCTGTAATCCCAGTTTTGTGGAGCTAGAGGCAGGAGGAATAGGACTTTTGTGATAAGCTTTCTATCAGCTGTGGTTATAGGATATCTTAACTCAAAAACAAGAAACAAAACAAATGAAATAAAAGATGTAAGGGCTAAAATTTGACATACAAAATAATATTAATGGACGACAAATTTATCTTTAAGAGATGTATTCTCTATAAGTGTTAGCCTTTCTACTTTTTCTTTTGTAAATAATATTTTTATTCTTTGAAAATTTCTACAATATATATTAATTGTTGCAGGATCCCGAAGGGTGTTTCTTGGGGGGGAAGCAGGCCCAACAGCAACAACATAGGCATTGGGGACAAGTTGAAATAACATGCTCGCCGGGCATCGGTGGTGCATGCCTTTAACCCCAGCACTCGGGAAGTAGAGGCCGGAGGATCTCTGTAAGTTCAAGGCCAGCCTGGTCTACAGAGCGAGTTCCAGGACAGTCTCCAAAGCTACACAGAGAAACCCTGTCTCGAAGGAAAAAAAAAAAAAAAAAAGAAAAAAGAAACAAGTTCAGTTTGTTCCAGGAAGGGTAAGCCTTATATACCCCTCAACACTGCCCCAGGGGAGGCTGGTATCTGCTGAGGTGATGTGGTCACTGTCCATAGATTCACATCATTTCTCATCAGACTTGGCTGCTGTTTTTAAGACTTTCTGGCAGACCCAGGCTGGCTTTCATGAATTATCTGCTGCGCATGCTCTTGCTACTGGTCTAGGCCAGTTGTCAGGCCCATTGAGGTTTAGTAATCTCACAATTAACCATATACATCTGCCATAACATAACTTAAATATTTTAATTAAAATATAATTCCACAATTTTCCATTCTCACTCCTCTTCTACCTCTCCTGTCTGTTGGAACTTTCCTGCTCTTTCCAAAATTTGTTGCCTCTTTTTCTTTAGCTATCATTGTTGTATGTACCTATAACTTACTGAGTCTGTTTAGTGTTATCTTCATGTATATGTTCATAGGGCCAACAACTTGATGTTGGAAAACCAATCAGGGGCTCATGATTAAAGAAAACTAATTCTACTCTCAGTCTTCAACTAGATCCATGAAATTTCCCTCATATGCATTGGGATGTAAACTGGTGTTGAACATGTTCAGATCTCATTTAGACAGCCATGTAGTTGAGATTTCATGAGTATAGTTTCCTGGTCACAGCTAGAAAGCACAATCTCACAGAAGACCTCCTGGTTACATTCTTTCTTCCTATTCTTTCAAGATGTTTCTTGAACCTTAGGTACAGGAGTTGTAGATATATCAGTTGTTGATGGGTGTCCCACAATCAGGAGTTCCCTGGACTTTCAGCAGTTGTTGCTTTCTGCAATGTCTCCTTCTGCTGCATAAGGAAACTTCTTTGATGAGGCATGAGATCTATGCTTATCTTTGGATGTAAAGATCGGTATTTAGAATACAGTTAGGAATTCTACTGGTTTATAGCAATAGTAGGTTTTCCTTTGAGACCCATGACCTATCCATGGGTGGTTTGTTAGGTTTGCAGTACAGGACAGATTTCCTCCAGTTGAATGAACCTTAATTCTAATTAGAAACCTGTTGGTTACCACCAAGATATAACTGCTACTACTGTATAGCTAAGGATATTTGCCATGTTGTGGTTCATAAATGTCACAGCTGGGTAGGACTGATTGCTTTCTTCTTTGAGCAGCTTGTTTATCACATTATAATAATATGAAAGTTAGTCCTCAGGAAGGAGGCTTTTGGGTCAATTCCAGCTCATATCCTCTAAGTCTTAGTATAGCATTCATGGCATCTTCAACAGTAGGATTTTACCTTCAACTTCCTAGAGGTAGCCAATATCAGTAACAACAATAACATAGTCTGTATTGTCAGTGGGGTGGTCTCCTGACTCTGACCAAAAACTTGAAATGAAGTTTCTCATGCCTGATGCTCAGGTTTTTGTTAGGTAATCTTTGGCTTTTGAGGGTAACAAAATTACCCTCATTTAAACTACACATATATAATATATATTACACACATATGTGGTGTAATAAACTATGCATATATAAATGCATATGTAATATATATATAATTTTAGGTAAATAGAAAAAGGTAATCCTCTATCTTTTTTATTAATTTTTAAATTTAAATTAAAAACAATCTTATTTTACATACCAATTATAGTTTTCTTGCCCTCAGTCCTCCCACTCCCTCCCACCATGTTCCCATCCAATCCCCCATCCACTCCTCAGAGGCCTTCCTTGGGGGGATCATCAAAGTTTGTCACATCTTTTGGAGCAGAACTGAATTCCTGACCCCTGTATCTAGGCTGAAAGAGTATCCCTCCATAGGGATTGGGCTCTCAAAGCCCATTCATGCACTAGGGATAAATACTGGTTCCACTGCTGGTGGCCCCATAGACTTCTTAAGTCCTCCAGCTGACACCCACATTCAGGGAGCCTAGTTCGGTCTTTTGCAGGTTCCCCAACTGTCAGTCTGAAGTCCATGAGCTCCCTCTTGCTCAGGTCAGCTGTTTCAGTAGGTTTCCCCAGCCTTTCTACAACTGGATTCCAAGAGTTCGGCTCAGTGTTTAGCTGTGGGTGTCTGCTTCTGCTTTTAACAGCTACTGGATAAAGGCTCTATGATGGCATTTAAGGTAGTCATCAGTCTCATTATAGGGAAAAGGCATTTAAGGTAGCCTCTCCACCATTGCTTAGATTCTTAGGTAGGGTCATCTTTGTGGATTCCTGGGAATTTCCCTAGTGCCAGGTTTCTCGTTAAGCCTGTAACAGCTCCCTCTATCAAGGTATCTCTTTCTTTGTTCTCCTTCTCTGTCCTTCCCTCAACTCAACAATTCTTTCTGTCTTTTAAAGAATCCTTAGTGTTATTTTCCACTCCTAATTCTGTATTATTATAGTCTCTTTCACTTACCCAACTCAATTTTCCAAATTTACTCTTTCATATCACCAGTATCCTGCTCTTTTACTCTCTAGAGCCCTCTCAATCATCATTTTATATTTTTCTAGTTTCTGTAGTTTCTAGAGGTTGTATATTTAGATATGATGATTTGGAGCTAGGAACCATAGATAAGAAAGAATATGTGGTATTTGTCTTTGGCTCTGGATCATCTCACTCTATATAATATTTTCTTAGTTCTATCCTCTGACACACAGATTTCATGCTTTTTATTTTTCTTTACAGCTGAATAGAATGCCATTGTGTATGTTCCACATTTTCATTATCCATTTGTCAGTTGAAAGATATTTAGCTTCCTTCCATTTTCTAGCCATTGTGAACAGAGCTGCAAGCCACATGACTGAGCAGTATTTGTGAAACAGAAGTCGAGTACTTTGAGCATATACCACAGAGTTGTGTAGTTTGGTCATTTATTAGATTAAAATAGGAAATCTTTTTAGAATTCTTCATACTGATTTCCAGAGTGACCATTACCCATTATTATTCTATAATATGAGTTATAATAGGTCTTAATAATAAAAGCCCAGAGTAAAATATGGGGGGAAATAACTGAAAGATCAGATATAATGAAGGAGTAAGCCAAAGCCACATTTACTTTATTAGCTTCCCAACAGAAAAAAAAAACAAAAACAGTGAGTTCCTGTTTCCTCTGGCCTATATTCTCCTTTCTCTGTTCAGCTCTCACTTCTTGTCTGTCTATACAGACATCCAGACCCTCTAAGGTTAGCTAGTGGCAAGCTACACATTTTTATTTATACAAGAACATATCACCACATCATTCGTAATAATGGTGAATGATGGATCCCTGTTCTCATATCCCTCCTGCATTTATTATTTTCTTCTTAAGCATTCTGATAGTGAGATGAAATCTCCAGATTGTTTTTCATTTTTGTTCCCTTAATTGCTAAGGATGAACATGTTTTGAGATATTTCTTAGCCATTATAATTTCTTTGGTTTTGAAAAGGGGTTCATAGCCCATTTTTAATTGGTTCATTTATGTTTTTTAATATATTTTAGATATTAATATCCTGACAGATCTGTAGCTAGAAAAGATTTTCTCCGATTATGTGAGGTTCTTCTCTGCTTGATTGTTTTCCTTTTTGTACAGAAGATTTTTAATTTATGACTTTTCTTCTTCTATTGATATAATCTTGTGACTTTTGCCTTTCAAAAATTTATAGTTGATATTGACCAATATATGTTGAACCATCCTAGCATCTCCAGGATGGCCTTCTTTTATCTGTGGTGGATGATCTTTTTGATATGTGTCTTTATTTAACTGGCAAATAGTTCCTGCCAGATACAACATGTATTCATTGGGGTTGTTGGCTTGTAGTTTTTTTTTTTAATGTGCGTGCCATACATTACTTTTTAATTATTAGAGTGATACTGGCTTTATACAGGGTGGGTAAGTACTCCTTCATTTCTATATTTGCAAAAAATAAATTAGGAAGTTTTGGTCATAAATCTGTGAAGGCCTAATTATAATTCTGCTGTGAACCCATCTGTGCTTGTGTTTCTTCCTGTCAGAAGGGTTTTTATTGCATTTTCAATCTTTGTTATGGATTTGTTTATATTGTTTATCTCTTCTTGGCTTAACTTTAGTGGTTTGGATGAATCTACAAATTTATCTATTTCTTTTAGATTTTTCCAACTGAATGGAAGTACAGATTTTTAAAGTATTTCCTTATGGTATCCTGAATTTCTTTGGGGTCTGTTGTAATCTTTCACTATTCTGATTCTATTAATTTGGGTCCTCTTTCTAATTTGGCTAGTTGGGCCAAGAGTCTGTCAACCTTGTTTTATCTTCTCAAAATACTTCACCCCTCCAACTTCCAAGCTGCTCTTTGATTCCTTGATTCTTTGTACTCTGTTTTTTTTTTTGTTTGTTTGTTTGATCTCATTTATTTCTTCTCTAAGTTTTAAAGTTTTCTCTTCTCTTCTTCTTCTCTGAGTTCTATTATTTCTTTGCCATCTAATGGATTTGGGTTTGGTTTGTTCTTCTTTGTCCAAAGTCTTGAGTTGCATCATTAAGTTATTTATTTGTGCTCTTTCTGATTTTTTTAATGTAGGCACTTAGAGCTAAAATTTTCTTTCTACTTATTTCTTTTATCGTGTCCCAGAGGTTTTCTTGTGTTATGATTTTCATTTTCATTTATTCCAGGGATTTATAAATTAAGAAACATTATCCTTTGACCCACTTATCATTCAATAATGAGTTATTTAATGTCCATGTGTTTGTTTACTTACTAGAAGTTGTTTGTTATAAATTTTATGTTTTTAAAAATTATAGTTAGAAGTTTAAGCAATAGTGGAGAAGGCTACCTTAAATACCCTCCTGATAATGAGATTGATGATGACCTTATATGCCATCTTAGAGCCTTCATTCTGTAGCTAACAGAAGCAGAAGCAGACACCCACAGCTAAACACTGAGCTGAACACCTAGCATCCAGTTGCAGAGAAAGAGAGGGGTGGGTGATGAGCAAAAGGGTCAAGAACAGGCTGGAGAAAACCACAGAAACAGCTAGCTGGCTTGAATAAGGGGAAGCTCATGGACCCCAGACAGATAGCTGGGAAACAATCATAGGACTGACCTAGACTCCCTGAATGTGGGTCTCAGTTAGGAGGCCTGGGTAGGCTATAGGACCTCTGACAGTGGAAACCAGGATGTCCTAGTGCAGGAACAGACTATGGGCCATTCCCCATGGAGGGATACTCCCTCAGCCTAGAGACACAGGATAGGGTGGGGAGCTAGGCCTTACCCCAAATAACTTAATGATTTTGATTATCTATCTGGAAGGCCTCATCCTACCTGGGGAGTGGAAGGGGCATGGGATGGAGGTGTCTGTGGGGGCCTTGGAGGATGGGAGGAGAGGAACTTGGATCGATACATAAAAATAAAGAAAAAAATATTAAATGAAAAAAATAAGTTTCTAAATAGCAACAAAAAGAAATTTGCATAGTGAAATAAGAATGAAATTATTCTTAAATGTGATTCCCCTAAATTTTGAAGTTAAAGTAAAAAAATTATAGTTAGGAAACAGTGTCTGAGATGAACCAACTTTCAAAATAGCTGGGACATTGCAGCCCTTGCAGATCACTACAGCCAGCATTTCTGCAACTTCTTAGGATTCCCCATGACAGTGCTCCTAGCAGGAAGCAGTTTGGAAAGAATAACACCCAAATTCTCAAATATTGTCTACAAATGTTTGTTTTCATTTAAATGGGGTTGATTACAAATGGTTATGGATCACAACCAATCTCTTTTTTAAAAGGTAAACGGAATATGGTAGATATGAATACTTAGTTTTGAGATGCGATTTTCATTTATTGATACAAATTAAATTTTGTGATATGTATGTTTCTCCTCTTATTTAGGTATTGTGTATCTATAGCTCATTTAAAAATGTAATTATAATTTAGTACAAATTATAGTCACATATAACAATCAAAACTTATATGTTAGGTTTTCTAGATACACAGAAATACATTTCAAATGGATAGACATTTTTCAAAACCTTCAAAGACCTAAAAGAATATGGCATATAAAAATGGTTTAGGGTTTTCTTGACAGTGAGGAGCACAACTGCTCCTGAAACACCACCAGCTTGGCGAGGAAAGGATGATGGAATCCAAGGAACTCGATATGGAGTGTACTTTTAATATGACAGAGTAGCCATTTGGGCAAGATGCTGCTCTTGTCACGGACTGTTTGGCTTTATGCTGTATAAACTGGACATATAGGACCTACAGAATAAGTGACTACTGAAACAAGATGGACAATGCTGTGAGCTTCCAGCTTCATGGAAGAGACTGTCAGACATTCTGCAGGACACAGAAAAGTGACTGGCAAACTGGCAACACAGGTGCGACAGTTTGAGGCCTCCTGCTTTGCTGACATGTCTTCCAGACACTATGGCCTATAGGCTATAGATGGAACATTACAGAAGAACTTTGGGTGACTGACCAGGCAGCGAGTTGTCTCTGTCATTTGTAAGTTTATATACTTCCTTCTGTGGTCTTTGATGGAGTTGAAGACAGATAGTTATAATTATAGCTTCCTTAGTTAGAATTAAAGAATAAGTTACATATAAGACTTTAGACTTACAAGATAGGATAGATGATAGAATATTTTCTTTTACTTCTTGATAATGTTAATGAACTAAATATTGTTAACTATAGTTTGTATTTGATAACTGTTTTGTTATATATTTTACTATGTTAAAGTTAAAACCCTTCTTTTTATTTAGACAGAAAAGAGTAGATGATGGAAGATGTCATTCTTAAATATGTTTCTCCCATTGGTTAATGAATAAAGCCCCTGTTGACCAATAGGAAGCAAAATAGATGGGACTAATGACAAGGAGGATTCTGGGAGATGTAACAGAGGAGAGTCAAGATGTAGGAATTTGGGAGGTCGACCCTCTCTCTGGTAAGATAAGACTATGTAAAACACTTAGATTAATAGAAATGGTTTAATATTTAAGACAGAGTAGCCAATAAGAAATGCTAGTACCTGGCCAATAGCTTAATATATATATATATATATATATATATATATATATATATATATATATATATTTTTACCTTGTTTGAAAATTAAATCATTGCCTCTAATTATAAAAAAATATAGTTAGTATGCTCTGAGCTATTTAAACTTTCTGATTTTGTTAAGATCTGTTTTTTATGTGCTAGGATGCAGCCTATTTTATAGGAATTTTAATGGCTTGCTGATTAGAATGCATATACATTGGTTTTTAGTGAACTATCTTGTAAATATCTGCTAAGCCATTTGATATATGGTATAATTTAATTCTAAAGTTTTCCTTTTTCTTTTTCTTTCTGTACAGATAAACTTTTTACTGGAGAAAGTGGGATAAGGAAATTGTGTGGTATTTTGTGTTGTGCAAATATTTGTCTTTAATTCCAATAATAAGCTATTTATGAAATTTGACTCATCAAAGTTTGGTTCTCATATGGTTAGTTTTATAATGTCTTCTTTGTTGGTATTCCCTGAATTACAGTGAGGTTTCTTCTTTATTGTTTCTGATTATTTTTAGTTTGAAATCTATTTGTCCAAATCTATTTCTTGGTGCATTTTCCAATTCTTTCTGTTTAGGTGATCTTTCATTTAAAGCTTAGTTCCTTATGGGCAACGAAATATGGATTTTGTTTCTTGAAACTGTTCATCTAATGTGTTTCTTTAGATTTGAAAATCCACGATAGTGTTTTAAAGTTATTGTTGAAAGTGTGCCTTGACTAGAATAATTTTGTTGCTTTTTTTGCTGTTAGTGTTCCTAGTATATTTGTGTTTCATACTATAGCAGCAATTGTTTTCTTTCTAAGTTTCTGGCTTTCTAAGTTTCTGGAATATTGCTTTCAGTATTCTCCATTGGGTTGCTTTGTAGGACATGAACTCCATTATCCTACTTATGACATGGAAACTTTTTATTTTTCTTTCAATTATGGATGATAATTTTTTCTGGGTAAAGTAGTCATGTTGTATTATGGTTTTGTGAACTTGTAGTACATTTCTCCAGGTATTGCTAGTTTTACGGAGATTTTTTGGCAGGGAACCGGCTGTTGTGGTGGTAGATTTTTCTTTATATGTGACTTTGTTTTCTTTTAAAGATTTCACTACTTTCCTTGTTCTATATATTTAGTGTTTTGTTTTTTTTAATAGGGAGTTTCTTTTCCAGTCTTTTTATTTGGTGTTCTATGTGCCAATTTGAATCTGTATAATTATGTCTTTTCCTTTGTTTGGGGAAACTTTCTTCTGTAATCTTGTTGATGATTTTGTCTATGCAACTGGCTGGATTCTTCTCTCTATTTATACAATGACTTAAGGATTTGTGCTTTTTATGTTATCACAAAGTTCCTGTGTGTTCCTTCACAATGCTTAAAATTTTCTCTATCTCTTATTTTCTTGTGTGGTCTAATTATTTTTTCTATATCTGTACTAGACTTTCTCTCTTCTCTTGATCCATTCTATGTGTGAGACATTTTCTGAGTTGTATATATTTTGGTTGTTGAGTTTTTCAATTCCATTTTACATTTCAGCCTGAGTTTTTTCTCATTGTTTCTATTTCTTTTGTTAATGTAATTTTCAAATACTGAATTGCCTTATAGGTCTTAATAATAAAAACAGGAGCCAGATAAATATTAGGGTAAATGCTTACTTCTGAATCCTTATGTCAAGGCATGATCCTGTCCCTATGAATCCCTCAGTCTGAATGCCTTGAGCTCTTTCTTCCTTTCTTTGCCCATCATTTTCCACCTCCTGTCTCCACCTCTCAGAGGTGCTAGAATTAATGATATATGACTCCAAGTACTGAGATTAAGGTGTGACCCCACCACCTCGGCTGTTTCTCTTTTGAGCTGGATCAGATTTGCTTAGCCCAGGGTGGCTGCCTTTGCCTCCACAGTGCCGGGATTAAAGTTGTGTGACCTAACTGCCTACCATCTATGGTTACTAGTGTGGCGAGCTCTCACTCTAATCTTCAGGCAAACTTTATTTGTTGGATCACAAACAAAATATCACCACAGTCCCCACTTAATTTGGATCCTAAGTGGTAAGTCGCTTAGAGGGAACTGAGAACTGGGCGGATCCATAAATTTGGAACAGAAATGGAACTACACTCAGGCATGGTCTTATTTCTTCAGGCTGTGAGATATGATTGCTTAGATAACCAGTTATCTGAAAGGAGTGGTTTCATACTGTAATACAACAGAGGATAAATAAATCATCTTGGATGATTTATTGGATCTAATGAACTAAACTATTGGAAGTACATGACATTACATAAAAACTTCCAGAGCAAGGTGACCAAGAGGTGATCTTTCAGTATGTTTATTAGAAAAGTAAGTCTCTGTGGTGAAATCCTGGGAAGAAGATGCACAAACTTAACCTTTGTCTTGTCAAAGCACAGTGATTATAGAGATGTTGAGATGTTGCAGTCTCTCAACCTAGTACTTATTATTTTGTGTTGTCTTGGTCCCATATTAGCTAACTTCTGTGTGTTATTTAATATTTCGTGACTACTAGGTAAATTCTTTGGTATGTCCACACCTAGCTTTCCTAGCCAAATGCTGAGAATGTTGTCAGATATCATCTGAAGCCCATGATTGACTAACTTTCACTGATTTGCTCTTAATTTCTCTCTCTCTCTCTCTCTCTCTCTCTCTCTCTCTCTCTCTCTCTCTCTCTCCTTGAGCTTTTCTTGCTTAGGTTTATTCTTTTGCATCTATCCCCTCTCTCCATCAGGTGTTTTAATACTTATCTTCTCATCTATTTCATAAGAACAAAAGAGGCTAAATTTATAGCATCTTTCCGTGTGTCTATCTACCCATCCATTCATCCCACCTACCTATATTTTATTTTATTCCTGCATCAGTAAGTATCTCTCATATAACAGTCTCAAGCATTGTTTAAAAAACACATATTGATTGCATTTAAATTATTAAAAATTTCGAGTGTTGAGGTTCTGTGTTATGTGCATGAGAACGTAAAAGGGGTTTACAGTACACAATATTTACCTAAACTTGTCCTTAATTTAAAAAAAAAGAACAAGAAGAGACACATGTTAAGGAAAACAATGGAGGTAAAGTGATTAACTAGCTGTACTACTTCAGTCAAGCTATTTGTCTTCCCTATTCTTTTATTTACCACTTATATATGTTAAACTATTTGATTGAACATTCTTAAAGCTTTGATTTTCAAATTTAATGTGCAACTAAAAGTACATTAACGAAATGATTTTCCCCTATATTCTGTTCTAAAGAATTTGTTTCAGAAGCTTAGGGGTAGAATATAAAAATTCCTTTGGCCCTCTATAGTCTAACAGTGACATATGCACAGCTATGCTTGGGAATAATTAATTTAGTGACTTTTTAGTTTTTGACATCTTATTGCTTTGTAGTTGTAGAACAAGCTCTACCATAGGAAACATAGCAGCAGTAGTTGTATTAATGTACTCTTTTTAAGTCAAGAAATATTTTATGTCTAGCTAATAGCTCAAGGGTTGATGGAAAAGATGATGTTAAAACTGAAATTAAGACTCTTTGAGAGATGGGTAAAAAATGTTTGCTTGTTATTTAGTGCAATATAGTTATTTACCAGAATATACAGGGCACAGGAGGAGGAAAATTGCCTTTTTTTGATGCAGTGGATCATAGTACTAGTTTCGTTTTGCTCTGAAAGTTGTTTTTTGTAGATAAAATGTTTTGTTGCTTTAGTTTGCTGGAAATGTAGCATGTGGTCAGGTGGTGACAGGAATCACAAGGCTTCTTTGTGAAATAAAAAGACCCAACCTTCCTCAGGCCTCTAGGGGCTGTGCCCTTTGTGATCTCTTGGGTTAGTCCCCACTCGGACTTCTGGTTAGATACAAAAACTATCAGGATCATTCTATTATTTAAAATAATAGATTTTATTGCAGAATTATTATTATTAAACCAAGTTACCTTTTTTGTTTAGATGAAACCATATAAAAACAACATTCTGAGTAAATTATATAGCGTCCATTTGATGAAATAATGAGCCCAGTTGAGGGGAGGAAAGTAATGATCTAATGCAATATTTAGAATGGTGTTTAGTATGTAGTTATTAACCTAAAAGTCACATCCTGCATTCTTTTAATTTGTGAAAAATTTGTCACTAATTGCCCAAGAACCCCCTGATTTTTCATCGAAATCATCTCACTAGCTGGTGACTTTCTCCCCCTTTCTCATGTCTTAAATACAGCCTATAAGCATCAGATTACTCATTTTGTATGCCCTTTTTAAATATTGAACTGCTAAGTTTAGCTCCATTGCTCTCTTCTCAAAAATAGAATTCTTCCTCCATCCAACTTTGTCTTTGGGGCTACCATAAATCATAATTTTATTTTTAATGACAAGTGGCTTAAAATCTTATTTAACCTTTTCACCCACTGAGGAACCTGCTAATTCTGAAACTCTTTGGGATTAATTACTGATGTATAGAGGAAGGGATATTATCTTCCATTTAGAAGCAGTTTGAGAGATAAGTTTTGACCTGTAATTCAAATTCACTGTATTGGAGTCAGGGTCAGGCAAACAAGGCAAAAGAGTCAAAAATTGAAAGGGCTGGGTAGGTCAATCTATGTGAGTTCCACGCCCACCTGGTCTTCATACTGACCTCCAAGACATCCCTGAGCTATGTGGAGAGACCCCATCTGCCAACATACACATGCAAACACACACATACTTGAAGGAGAGAAAAAAGAAGATGATAAGAAATAAAGTATCCAGGTTGATATTTAGCCTTGGTCTAGCCCTTGCCTATGTCACTTTAGGGTTTGCAGTTTGCTTGTGATCATCTCTTGCTCTACTGCTCATACATCTTTGCTTATGCTATTATAGCAAGCATCTCTTGACTTTTATGTAAAAATAGATATAATAAACCTATGGTGATTATTTCTTACAGTATTTACTTTATGAATTTGAACTCTTGTTCTGTAATATCATCAGTGTCTTAGAGAATGACTCTCACTGGGATTTTTCTTTGAAAAATGCCTAGGATCTCAAAAGAGATATGTGAGGAGTATCTGTCATATAAAATTCAGACTTCAAAATATCCCCAAAATTCTGGAAAGAGGAATTATGAAAATGGATACTATTACATCCCTTTTGTCTTATTATTTGACAGCAAAGAGGAATAAGGTAAAGTACAGATGTTAATTGAAAACTTTGAGATCTTTTACCATTTTGCAAATTGTGTTCCTACTGTCTGGGTTACAGCATATATAATTCTAACAGTGAGATAATATCTGCCTATACATTAAGATGTAAAATATTTTATTTGATTTTGAAATATTTAAAACCTGTAAATTTAGCTAAAATAATAATAACTTTATAGAGCAGTATTTGGGAATCAAAGTTAAATTAGTGCACAACTATGGAAATTGGCAAAACTTAGAAACCATGAATCTGGAATTCCTACCAGGGCATTTTTACTATAAATGTTTTGGTTTTGTATTTTGAAAGACACAGAAGCGGGTCTGTGAAATAATCATTAGCACTAGGCAGCCCAAGCAGCCCTGGAGTGTTTCATGGTTCAAATGCTCAAGACCAGATGGAAGTCAAGTGAATGACTCAGAATTTATTAGTTTGCCACCTGTGTAGTACAGCCAAACCAGCTGCCACAAGGCATTTCCAATTTCAGCAGAGCAATAAATGAACACAAAATGAAAGTCAGTCTCCATAATAAAGGAAAATGACTGATAGAGCAACCAGATTGATACTTCTTGAGAGTACAGTTACCATACAGGCATAGAGCAAGAAATGGTTAAGGCCACCTTGCCCTGAAAAATCTCCACCTGGTTGCTTTAGAAGCCTCTCGGAGTTAGGGTGTGTTACAGTACAGGCTTGGAAGGTTACCAGTTACAACTTGATCTGAAAGGAAATTAAGCCAGCTATGTCATGAAGCCAGGTGGTTTTACCTTATAAAATATGTAAATATTGTTATCAACCTTCCATAGTCCTGATCTTCTGAAGGCTTAAGTATCCAGGAATCTAAGATCCCTAATGATGGTCATAGAAATCCCTGACATTATCCTCATGATTTCCTTATGTGGACTTGAAAGTTTATGGGTTATGCTCACGATGCCAGTACACAGCAGGACAAGGCAGGAGAATTCTGCGTTGAAGCTAGCTTGTCTATGAAGGTTTTCCTGAGTGGCCTGGATTATAGACTGAGGTTTTTGTATAATGTCTCAAGTCATAATAAATCAACCAAAATCAAAATAAGAGGCTTTTCAGGATCTGTTTAAAGACCACTAAGATTCAGAGAGTGATCTGAGGTTTCAGATGCCACTAAATAAATCTATGGCAATAAAGGGCAAAATGAACTTGATAATGAAGGTATGGGGATCAGACCATTGAGTATAGTAACTTTTTGTAAAAGAGGAATACCTATTACTTTTTTTAACTTTCTTTTTATTTATTTATTCTTTGTGTCTTTCACATCATACCTCAATCTTATTCATTTCCTGTCCATGCATATCTAGCCTCTGCCCTTCCATCCCCCCATAAAGTTTAAGAGAAAAGATAAAAAGGGAGGGGGTTATCTTGTCATGGAAGCTGTAGTGTGGCAGAGTGAGTCATGCAGTAAACCTTTTTGTCCATATATCGTTATTTGGAGAGTGTCCATTGCCAAGAGTCATTGATCTGGTTTGAGATCTCTGTTATCTGCTACACTATCAATTCTTGGCCCTCATGGATCTCCTCTTGGTTCCTGCTGTTGCCCTTGTAGTGGAAATCCTGCAGCTTGTTCCACAGGACTTTTTCCTTTACATGCTCCAGCAGGTCTCAGGTTGGGTGGATATTGGGGTGATCAGGGTTGTCAGCCCACCAGCTCTCCTGGTCCTCACCACCAGAGTGAGCCTCGTATGGTGCCTTGGCTCAGTTCACCCTTTCCTGCAATGGGCAAGGGATGGGGCTGGCTCTCCTGCTTTCATGTCCCACAGGATCAGATCCTCCCACACCTACACCTTCAGGGTCACCTCTACTGTGTTGCCCAGGCTAGGTGTAGGGACGTCTTTCTGAGTGCTGCAGCAGATGAGGAGGCAGGGCTAGTTCCCCCACTCATGACTTCAGGGCCAGCTTTCCCATCTGCCTCAGGCCTTGATTGGGGGCATGTTTCTCCCTGTCCATGAAACCACACGCAGGTGAATAGTGGGGACAGCTCTTCCATGCTCACAGTATCGGGGCTGGCTCACATACACCTCTATCATTGGGATTATATCTATGTGCCATGGATGGGAGGTGCAGGGGCCTGCTCTCACTTGTTACAGCTGATGGTGGGCAGGGGCAGCTCTCCTGCCATTCTGACCTCAAGACCAGCTTTCCCATCTGTTTCAGACATTGATGAGTGGGAGGAAAGGGGAGGAAGGTTTATTAATAGAATTTTAAAAAATATCTTGTTTTTCCATATCAAAAAAAAAAAATCCTGGGGCATTATTTTTGAAAAACAACTAAACTGGATGAATAAAAGCTTGGCATTCTCTTTTTATATGTGGAAAACTTTCTTTTTATATGTGGAAAACTCAGAGCTGAAGATCCTTGCTTTGGTTCACTGGTTTATTGATGATGCAAGATTTTCAGTAGTACCGTGATGAAAAGAATAAGGGCATAGCCCCAGAAAAATTTCATATAGTATTTCTTAACATTCACCCTACCCCCCATGGCCTAGACCAAACTGCTCTTGGCATGGCTGACATCTGCCTTCACATGGCTTTTTTCAGGAGATGATTTTTTTTTTGTGTTAACATTTCTAAACTGACTCAATTCTTAGTACTCTCTTATAAGTTCTCTGTTTGTATGAAGAGAATACTGACATGTGTTTATTCTCACTGAATTTGGGTCTTTCCCTCTCTATGATGACAAAGTGAAATAACTTTATATTATAATATTTTATTAATGATTACAGTTGAACTAACTCCCTTGCTTCCTATTTTTCTTCTGGCAGGTGGCGTGTTTGACCCAAGTAGCTGCTAATTATCTTATTAGCCAAAGGAAGCAAAACGATGGGGGCACAGCTCATGGCAGCATTGTTCCTTATGCGGGTTCATTTTCGCCTTAATTACTAGAATCACAGATCTGTACACCTATGACTCTGAGAATTGTTTTTTACAAACCCTCCAGGGTTGTTCGATAACATGTCTCTGTCTTATAGCAGGTTCTGTTCTCGTTTCATTTTTTCATATTTATTCCCTAGACGATTTGTAGAAGAAACTTAAGTAGATCAAAGGAACACTGTAAATGGTACTTTGGAGTTTATAGTACGATGGTTTCTTCATTTCTTTCTTTTTCTTTCAACCAAAGCTTCTGTTATACCTTTTGACTGTAGCTGCTTATAAAGCATGGTGTGTTGCTCTAAAACAAATGTTACCTTCTCCATCTGACAATAATATTCTCAGGGGTTAGAGTGAAGTGAAAATGTGCGTGTGATGGATCTTCATCCTTGTAGAAAAACAGATCTTTGAGCTGCTGTTCTTTATTAAGTCTCCAAACTTAACCTCAGGAATTCTGGACTTTGGCTAGTGCAAATGAATATGTGAAGAAACAATGATCCTTCAAAAATAACAAAAACTTTACTAACTCTTCCAAGCCACTAGCCTTAGCCTAGTTGCATATTTCTTTGCATTTCCTTTTATTTGTCAAACTTCCCCATGTCCTACATCATGAGTTCAAGAGTAGTGGTGTCTTTCTCATTTCTTCTCTAATATCCAGTAGAACTATAGGCATTACCCTGGAAGTTTCTGCTGAGTAAAGAGTGGATTTTGCTCTAGCTGTTTCAGCATGTGTATTCTGTGACAGGAAACAGAAAACATAGATTTTTTTTTTTTTTTTTTGGCTGGGAAATCCATCAGCACTTCCAGTCATCCTTTCAATGTTAAGAGATTATTTCCATGGGCAGGTCTAGTTTCATTTCCATTTTATTTTAAATGCAAATCTGAGGAATGTATAATCCAGCTTGAGCCCAGCATGCAGCCTTCTCTTGTTCTGTTTATGGCCATTGTATACACGAGACTTTGCTGTGATTTCCTGGTATAGTTGCTTTTCTCATATTGAGTTACCTTATGGGATACTTACAAGTTTTGAGTATATCTTCCGTGCCTCCCTTTTTGTTTGTTTGTTTTTTTCTACCTAGTGGATTCTTGACTACTTTAGGGACATCTGCTTCCCTAACTAAGATTTTCTTGTGGTGGTTCTAGACATCTAGCTAGACCTTCCTCCCTTGATTCATAAAGTTGTATTTTTAAACTGGGTAGAAATAGGAAGGTTGAGCCTTCTTATTTTCCAGATTTAAAAAAAAATCTCACACCTAGTTTGAATGGGGAGCTTCCAACAGTAATCACTTTGTAATATTTTTAGACATTTCAGTTATTTATCAATGATAAGTGTGCTGTTGTTTCAGGACCCTTCAACTCTTTTCACTATTTCTTCTCATCAGTTTGCCCTTAGATCAGAGGTATGGCTAAGTGATTCATTCATTATGATTGATGGTGAAAATTATCAATATTTTTTGCCTAGTACAGTGTTAGAATTTATATGAACTCATCTCAAATAATGGAAATTCAGATTTCAGCTTTTGATGCATGTGGAGAAAGCAGCCTTTCCTGATTGGAAAGCTATGTAGAAAAACTCTAAGTCACCTTACAAAATATAAAGTTTCTTTTTCCTTTTCTTTTTGGTAAAAATAGAATATCACTTTAAAGCTTTCTAGAGCCCATAACTGTCTCTCTGGGCATCATACCTAGAATACTGGCATCTGAATAAGCTCTTAATTATTTTTACCATGAGAGGTAAAGGAATTCAGAATCTTTGGCCTTTGTTTTGGTTACATGTATAAAGACATGTCTCTCCCTCTCTAGTTCTCTCTGTGATTTTATTGAAGAATAGATTTGTACTTTGTTATTGAGTCACAGTTGATTGTAAGAAATGATATCTCCAGTTTTTCTTAGGAGCATAAATTAATGTGCCTCTTCTTTGTAGGGAACTGGTTCAGCACAATGATTAAGATAAATGAAAATTTAACTTTAAAGAAACTAATATAACAAGATGGGTCCCTAGAGATGCTTCAAGATTTTTGTCTCTTCACAATTTTTGAATAGACTCAATAAATATTATTTTTATGTGAATTCCAAGGTAATTATAAGTAAGTTTCCTAGGATAATTACAGTTTTTGCTTCTTTATTTATTTCTTATTTTATATATCAATCCGAGTTCCCCTCTCCCTCCCATCATCTTATGCTCTCCATCACCCTCCCCTGTCCCATTCCCCACCCACTCATCAAAAATCTGTCAAGTCTGTTTGGAGTGAGGGACTAGGCCCTCCCCATGTGTCCCTTTGTGCACTAGAAATACATCCTGGTTCCACAGCCAGAGGCCACATAGACTACCAACCTCCTAGCTAACACCCACATTCAGGGTGCCTGGTTGGTTCTCCAGCTTTCAGACTGGTGTCCATGAGTTCCTTTTGTGCATTTGGCTGTTTCTGAGGTTTTCCCAGTATGGTCTTGATCCCTTTGTTCATCATTCCCTTCCTTTCTGAAACTGGGTTCTCAGGTTTGGCTCAGTGCTTAGCTGTGGATCTCTGATTCTGCTTCCATCAGCTACTGGATGAAGGCTCTAGCATGACATTTAAGGTAGTCATCATTCTCATGGTGGGGAAAGGGCAATTAAGTTACCCTCTCTATTTTTGCTTAGATTCCTATTGGGGTCATCTTTGTGGATCACTGTACAATTCCCTAGTGGCAGATTTCCTCTTTAAATCTATAATGGCTTCCTCTATTGATGTGTCTCTTTTCTTGCTAGCTTCTATTCATTCCCCATTCAATCTTCCTCATATTGATTAATGAATAAAGCACTGTTGCTAAAGGGGAAGCAAAATAGGCGGAGCTAGGAGACTTGGAGGAGAGAGGAAGAAGTAGGGAGGAATCCAAGATGTAGAACTTGAGAGAACAGAGGCCCGGGCCCTCTCTCCAGTAAGATGAGACCAGGTAGAATTACTTAGATTAATAGAAATGGCTTAATATTTAAGACAGAGTTAGCCAATAAGAAACTGGCCTACAGCTTTATATAAAATACAACATATCTGTGTGTTATTTGGGGCTGTCATGATGGTGGGACCAGGCTTCCAGAAAAACTACTCATAACAAAATCTACTCTTTTGTGTCTAAAATAAAAAGAGGGTTTTAACCTTAACATTGCAAAATGATGGGAGATGTCATTCTGTATATGTTTCTCATACTGGTTAATGAATAAAGCACTGTTGGCCACTAGGAAAGCAAGACAGGCAGGACTAGGGGACAAGGAGGAAAGAGGAAGTAGTAAGGAGGAGTCAAGATGAAGAGTCTGGAGAGAACAGAACCACCATTTCTCCGCTCTCGGTAAGACCACGTGGAAATACATAGAAATGGGTTAATACTTAAGACATAGCTAGCCAATAAGAAACAAGTAACTGGCCAACAGCATAATATCAAATACAGAGTCTCAGTGTGTTATTTGGGGCTGGTGCGGTGGAGGGACAAGACCAGTGGCAGGCGGAAAAACCTTACTCCTTACAGCAAAATATATAACAAAACAGTTATCAAATAAGAACCACAGTTAACAATATTTAGTCCAATAACATTTAGTAATATTTAAAGAAAATATTCAATCATTTATCCTATATTTTTGTGAGTCTAAAGTCCTATATGTAACTTATCTTTAATCCTAAGGAAAAGTATAACCATATGTATTTGTCTTCAACTCCCTCAAAGACCATAGAAGGATAATATATAAACTCTAGAAATGACAGAGACAACTTGCCTGCTCAGTCACTGGAAGTTCTTCTGTAATGTTCCTTTTCCGCCTATAGGCCATAGTGTGTCTGGCAGACTCCTCAGCAAAGCAGGAAAGTTTAAACTGTACACCCTTATTGGCAGTTTTTCAGTATTTTCTCTGTGATCTGTAGACTGTCTGGCAGACTCTTCCATGAAGCAGGAACCCCACAGCAATGTCCATCTTGTATCAGCAGTCACTTTCCTGTGGGTCCCCATGTTCAGTTTATACAGCATAAAGTCAAACATACAGAGAAGAGCAGTATCTTGCCCAAATGGCTAGTTTTGCCATATTGGAAATAAACTCCATAACGTGTTTCTTTGATGCCCATCTTCCTTTCTGATGCAGGTAGTGTTTCCAGGAGCAGTTGTGCCTCATTGTTAAGAAAAACCCTAAATGATTTTAAATGCCATATCCTGTAGGTCTTTGAAAGATTTAAGAATGCCTGTTCATCTCAAATGCATCTCTATATATTTAGAAATCTAACTAACTTAACTCTAAATTTTGACTATCATAGGTAATTATCTATAATCTGTACTAATTTATACATTACATTTCTAAATGAGCTATATAAACACAATACCTAAACAAGAGAAGAAATATTATATATATATATATATATATATATATATATATATATCACAAAATTGACCTTAAATTGTATCAATACATGAAAATCCATTTTAAAACAAAGTATTCATTTCTATAACAGAATCCCGTTTTTAACTTTAAAAAAAGATTGGTTGTGATCATTAACCATTTATAACCAACTCCATTTAAATGAAAACAAACATTTATAACAGTATTTGGGAATTTTGGCATCATTCTTTCCAAAATGCTTCCTGCTGGTAGGGGTTACTGTCATGGGATCCTGAGAAGTGCAGAAATCCTGGCTGTAGTGATCTGCAGGGCTGCCTTGTTCCATGGATTGGCCCTTCAGGGGTTTCTTAGCTTGCCAAACCATGTTAGTCTGGAAAGGAATCCACAGCTTTTCTATTTTCTGTGGAAATAAAAAAAATAGAAATCCTTTCCCCCAATAACTTGTCCTTAGACTTAATTTTGGAGTCAAAACATTTTTAAAATATATAAATTGGATTAATTTCTCAGCATTGATAATCAGTGTACTTCCTTGTGGTGGGCAATTTAAAGTCAACACCTTGTATATAGTATCCAGAATCTTTTGTGCTTTCCATATTTATGTGGCTTTTTATTACTCTATTTCTTCTACTTCTATTTTTTCATTTTTTGGGACAGGGTTTCTCTGTTGCTCAACTTTTATATGTCCTGGAATTATATCTGTATGCAGGTTACCTTGAAATCACAGAGATCTGCTTGTGTCTGTCTCCCAAGTGCTGGAATTAAAAGGTTTATGACACCACACTCAGCTACTTTCTAATTTTTATTATTCTTTTTTAAACCATTTAACCTTTTTTCTTTTTCTCTCCCAGCCCTATGTATATTTTAAAATACATTGTAAACCTTTGGTGGTTTTTTCTTGGTCTGGAATTGTCTTTACTGTAAATCCTTATATTTTTTTTGGTAAAACAACAACATTGCTAAAATGAAAACTACAGCTCTTTTAACCATGGTCTATCAAGATAGCAGTGGGTAACTTTTCTGCGGAGCTGAGAGCTGTGTTCTCTGCCTTGGTCCTGGGCTGCCATCCAGCAGCATGCTGCATTCTTGGAGATGTAGACGCTGCCATTGCCAACTATTGGATTTTTATCATTAGGTTCATAGCTCTTCTGCTTAAAAGCCTTGCATTTTTTTGCTGCTCGTGCCTGAGTCCAGGATACCTCCCTCTGCATCTGGATTCTAGTTTGACTCAGTGTTTAGTTATGGGTGTTTGCTTCTGTTTCCAACAGGTACTAGATGAGGGCTCCATGATGGGATAAGTTGATCTCACTATCCAGGAAGGGCATTTATGGTAGCCTTCCACAATTGCTCAAATTGTTAGTTGGCGGCAGTCTTGTAGGTCTCTAGACCTTTCTTTATGTTCAGTTCTCTCTCTCTCTCTCTCTCTCTCTCTCTCTCTCTCTCTCTCTCTCTCTCTCTCTCTCTCTCTCTCTCTCTCTCTCTGTCTTCTTTCCTACCCTGGCTCAATCTTCTAGTCACACTTGCTTTCCTCTCCCCTTGTCTTTCTTAACTTTTGTTACCAGTTTTAAGTGAGGGTTCTTTGGACCACCTTGGCGCCATTTTTGTTAAGAGTAGTTTTATCCTCCGTCTGATCCCTCAGCATTAGCCCCAAATAACACACAGAGACTGTATTTGATATAAAGCTTTAGGTCAGTTACTAACTTCTTATCTGCTGGCTGTCTTAAATATTAACCCATTTCTATTAATCTAGAATTTCCACATGGTCTTATCTTACAGGAGAAGGCCAGGTGTTACTACCCTGAAGTTCCTTTATACTTGAATCTTTCTCCTATACTTCCTCTGCTCCCTAGGCTCCTAGCCTGCCTATCTTGCTTTCCTATTGGCCAACAGTGCTTTATTCATTAACCAATAAGAGAAACATATTTACAGAATGACATCTCCCATCACTCATCCCTGCATCTCTGGGATGAAGCCTACTTGGTCATGGTGGATGATTTTTCTGTTGTGTTCTTGAATTCCATTTGCCAGTACTTTATTGAGTATTTTTGCTTCAATGTTCATGGGGTATTTGCCCTGTAGTTCTCTTTCTTAGTTGTGTCTTTGTGGCTTGGGTACCAAGGTAATTGTAACCTGGTAAAAGAGTTCCCCCATGATCCTTCTCCCCTATTGTGTGGGAACAATTTGAGGAGTATTGACACTAGTGGTTCTTTGGATTTCTGGTTCGAATTGCTGAAACCATCTGGTCCTAGGCTTTTTTTAGTTGGGAGGCTTTTGATGACTGCTTTTTCTTTTACTGGGGGTTACACCTAGGTCTATTTAAATTGCTTATCTATCCTTGATTTAATTTTGGTAGTGATATCTCATCAGAGAATTGTTCATTCCTTTAAATTTTTGAATATTATGAAGTATAGGTTTTCAAAGTAAGACCTGATGATTCTCTGGATTTCTTCAGTGTCCATTGTTAGTCCCCCTTTTCATTTCTGATTTTGTTAATTTGCATGTTTTCTCTCTGCCTTTTGGTTAGTTTGGATAAAAATTTATCTATCTTGTTGATTTTCTCATAGAACCAACTCTTTGTTTCATTGATTCTTTGTATTGTTTTCTTTATTTCTACTTTATTGATTTCCAAGCCCCAATCTGATTATTTCCTGGTATCTATTCCTCCTCGGGGTTAATTTTCTTTCTTTCTTTCCTTTTTTTTTTTTTTTTTTTTTTTTTTTTTTTTTTTTTGTTCTAGAGCTTTCAGGTGTTCTGTCAATTCTCCAGTGTTGCTATTCTCAGTTTACTTCACATGGGCACTTAGTGCTATGAACTTTCTTCTTAGCATGCTTGCAGAAATATCCCATAAATTTGTTATGTTTTTGCCTTCATTTTCATTGAATCTAGGGAAATCTTTATTTCTTTCCTTATTTTTCTTTGACTCAGTAGTGGTGCAGTTGAACATTATTCAATTTCTATGAGTTTGTAGGGTTTCTGCAATTTGCATGTTGCTGAATTCTAATTTTATATCATGGTGGTCTGATAAGATACAGAGGGTTATTCCATTTTTTTTCTATCTATTGAGGTTTGCTTTATTGTTGAGTATGTGGTAAATTTTAGAGAAAGTTCCATGTGGCACTGAGAAGAAGGTATATTCCTTTGTGTTTTGATGGAATGGTCTATAGATTTCTGTTAAACTCAGTTGGTCATAACTCCTGTTAGTTCCTTTCTTTTTTGTTAAGTTTCTTTCTGGTCGTCCTGTCCAGTGATGGAGGGGGTTTTGAAATCTCCCACTATAAGTATGTGGGGTTTAATGTGTGATTTGAATTTTAGTAATATGTGTGCCTTTGTATTTGGTGCTATAGATGTTCAGAATTGAGACTTCATCTTCAACAGAGTTTTCCTGTGATGAATATGAACGCCCTTCTTCATTTCTTTTGATTAATTTTAGTTTGAAGTATAATTTGTTAGATGTTACAATACCTACATCAGCTTGCTTCTTAGGGCCATTTGATTGGAAAATCTTTTCCCAATCCTTTACTCGGAGTAATGTCTGTCTTTGAAATTGAGATGCATTTCTTGTATTCAGCAGGATGGATTCTGTCTTCATACCCATTCTGTTAGACTGTGTTGTTTTTCCATAGGTGAGTTAAGACCATTGTTATTGAGGGATATTAATGACCACTGATTGTTGGGATTCTTATTTATTTTAAACTTCCTTGGTGGTGGTATTGTGTGTTAATTTTCTCAGTCTTTTCTGGACTTTGGTAAAGTGGATTACCTATTGCTTATGTTTTTGTGAGTGTAGTTAACTTCATTGGCTTGTAGATTTCCTTCCATAACTTTCTGTAGGGCTGGGGATTAGTGGATATGTCTTGTGTAAATCTGGTTTGGCATGGGAATATCCCTATTTCCTCCATCTATAGTGATTTTGAGTTTGCTGAGTATAGTAGTCTGGGCTGGCATCTTGGTTTGTAGACAATCTATCCTGGACCTTATGGCTTTTGTAATTCTGATAGGTCTGTAGGTCTGCCTTTATATATTACTTGGTCTTTTTCCTTCGCTGCTCTTATTCTTTCTTTATTCTGTTTATTTGGTATTTTGATTATTATGTGGTATAGGGACTTTATTTATTTTTTTGGTCCAGTAAACTTCTTGTACTTTTGTCGAGCATGTCCTTCTTCAGGTTGGGAACATTTTCTTCTAATTTTGTTGAGTATGTTTTTTGAACCTTGGAGCTGGGCTTTGCCTTCTTGTATACCTATCATTCTTAGGTTGGTCTTTCCATGGTATCCCATATTTCCCCGGATATTTTGTGTTTAGGATTTGTTAAACTTGAGATTTTCTTTGCTCAATGAATCTATTTGCTCTAGTTTATCTTCCAGAGCCTGTGATTCTCTCTTCCACCTCTTGTATTCTGTTGGGTTATGCTTGCATCTGTAGTTCCTGATCATTTACCCAGCTTTTTATTTCCAGCATTCCCTCAGTTTGTGTTATCTTTATTGTCTCTATTTCAGTTTTTCAGATCTTGAACTGTTTGAATTGTTTCTTTCATCTGTTTTGACAGTTTTTTTTCTTGGTTTTCTTGAAGAGAGATTTGTTGCTTTGTTTGTTTGCTCTTTTCCTCTCTTTCTTACATTTTTTTTTGTTTTTCTTAAATTTCAAAAGGGGGTCTTCTCATATCCCCTTTGAGGGGCCTGTATCATTTTCATAAAGTTGTTTTCTAAGGTCATTCTCTTCTGCTTCATCTGCAATGGGATGTTCAGCTTTTGCTGGTGGAGAATCCAGACTCTGGTGGTATCATATATGTCGTTGTGTTCTTTAATATGTTCTTACACTGAGGTCTTACCATCATTTCTTTCAGTGGATACAGGTGGAGTCTCTCCCCTCTCTCGGTGGGTAAAAGATCAAGGCTCTATCCTCTCCCCTCTCCGGAGAGTACAGGGGCAAGATAGGAATGGCAGCCAATGCTAGATGCTTTTTTTCTGTCTCCAGGTCTCTCTCTACTGGAGGGTGGAGGGACAAGCCATAGGAATGGCTGCTGAGGCTAAATGCTGTTCTGCCTCAGTGGCAGAAAGGGTCTAGTGGTTACAGGTCAGGGGACTGAAAGAGGGAAAAGTAGGCTGGAAGAGCCCCTGGCACTTACCTCTTTCTCTACTTGAGGGTGGAGGGACAAGACAGGCATGGCAGCTGATGCTGGATGCTCTGTTCTGCCTCCAGGTCTCTCTTTACCTTTCAGGCAGTTTTAAACACTGAACAAGTTAAATAAAAGTGGAAACTATAGATTGATATTTTTGCTGTTTCTGTTAAGAAACAGGAAGTTATGAAATTTACAGGTAAATGGCTAGAACTAGAAATAACCATCCAGACTTATGTAACATACACTCCAGAAGACAAAACCTATATGATTTTTCTTGTATGTGTGTGTTAGCTTTTAAGCTTTTAATATGTGTGTTTCATTTAGAATTTACATAGAGGTTAAGTAACTAGTAAGGGACCATTGGGGAAGAAGGTATATTTTGAGGAGTGGGGATCCAGAACATAAAAGTTTATAATGTGAAAGGCAGGGGGAATAGATCAGGAAAGATTAACTTGATTGTGAGATGGGAAGGTGTGGTAGAGGAATGAATACTTGGAGGAATATCTAACACTAAAGCCTTTTGAAAAAGCCATAATAAACTAATATTCTAGAAGTTTCCTAGCACATGCACGTGTGCACGTGCACACACACAGAAACAGACAGAGAGAGAGATGGGAGGAAGATGGAGAGAGAGAGAGAGAATGTTTAGAATTACCTTCTAAAGGAGGCAGTATCCCTAAGTACATAACATGTGTTACCAAATAAAAACCATGTGGGTTACCTCTTTTTGAGTTGTTGGTCCCGTGAGTCATATAGAAGCCCCACAATATGACAGGATATTGCCAGTTCTATTGTTTACTTACCACAACTTTAAGATCCCATAGCAGAAGACATCACATATTTGAGTCAATGAACCCTAGCTGGAGAATATCTAGTTAGTACACAACTAGAAGCTTCAACCCATTGGCTAGCTAGCATTCATACTGATAGAGGGTACTATTATGCTAACACAAGAGAAAAGTAAACATCAATCTCACCCAGCTCTGAATCCTGTGAGCTGCAGTAATGACATGCCTGACAAGATGTGCCCACTGGTGCAAGAGTGATACAAATGTTTGCAAGTAAAAAAAAAAAAACACTCTTAAAATTGGACTTAGGTACTGTTCCATGTGATGGAACTCATGACTGACCACTGTCAATGAGGTCAAGAACTTGTGGCTAGATAGTTGATGGGCCCTATTGCTATTAACAACACATGGACATGACAATTAAACAATCCCTGACATCTTTTGTTATGCTTTGTAAATCAGGGGTGTATCACTCAACTTTCCTAAAAGGACCTTCTTTATGAAAAGTATGTGGTAATTAACATAGTGATCTTCAACTTGTCTGAAGGGAAGTCCATGCTTAGTGCTAAAATGATGAGAAGATTGTAAGTGCAGAGGTGGTAGCAGGCTTCCAGGAGGACAGTGTTTTCCAGGCATAAGGCAGATGTACACTAGGAACCCACAGTGATTGTGACAGCAGATACAAAACCTAAAGACGAGACAAGATCCAAGCATGAAGGTCATTTACTCCTCCTTCCCCACTCTTCCTCTCCCTTCTCCATTTGAGTCTCTCCATTTTTTCTTCTTCTGCCTTCATAATATCGTTATTTTCCTTCCCAGAACTCCTTCCTCTCACCTCCTTCAATGGTTCTTTTCTACTTTCCTGGCTTCTATGATTTTTCCAAGTTATACATTCAAACCTAAAGATTTGGATCTAGAACCCACAGGCAGAGATCATGCAGTGTTTGTCTGCATTTGGGTTAATTCACTTAGAGTAATATTTTTAGTTATATTAATTTGCCTGAAAATTCCATTATATCATTTTTTACAGCTGAATAGAATTTTATTTTGTATTTGCATCATATTTTCATTATCTACTCATCTCTTTATAAACATCTAGGCTTCTTCTCATCCTTTAAATTTTGATATTGTAGCCTATAACTTGTATACGTAAGCATGTGGACATAGCTTTTATCCTCAAAACTCCACCATCTGTAGAGGGTGTTGTGCATATGAATAATTAAAGGCTGAGCAATGTAGGGAGGCTCTGTCTCAAAAAATAAAAATAAAACAGGACTGTAAGTAGTGTTCCAAAGGTTGAACACTTGCTTAGAGTATAAAGGGCCCTGAGTTCAATCCATACTGTTGCAATAAATGAAACTAAGTACCAATAAATTAACCAACTAGAGCCAAAACAAACAAACAAACAAACAAACAAAAAAATCTGAACCAAACCAAAGCCCACCTATCTACTTGGACTCTAGGGCACATTTGCTTCTGTTTACCATTCTTCTTCTTTGTGCTTTTATGTTACAATACCTTCCTAAAGAGTTTTGGGTAGTATTTTCTGGAAGTAAGTGATGTACCTACCATCTCTTCCAGGAGAGCTTTTATGCTTCACAGACAAAAAGCTTGAATAGTACCTGGACTTTGGGCAACTGAAGGTGTTCCGGAGTGGAATATTGAGAGCAGTGGACTTTTATGCTTCATTCACACTCCTTGAGCTTTTCAAATAAAGAATCTTCAAAAAGATTTTTTTTCTTTAAATGACCTGATCAATCACATCATGACTTTTTTCTAGACTTTTCTTCTGAAGTAGCTTCTAACTCAAGAGATGGAAGAAACAGTTACTTGGATGATTAAATGAAACACTGTCCTCTTTACCTCAGTTTGGGTTTATTCAACCAAGGAGTAGAGCAGGAAGCTGTGCTTTGTTATTTCTCAGAGGGTCATTATGCTGTGTATTTAATTTGGCCCGAGCAAAGACACAGACAGGCAGTAAATTCCTAGTGTGAGGAGATGCAGCACTTTGTTATCATTCCTTAGAAAATGTCCAAGTGCTATTAAATCAGGCAGATTAGGTAACATTGAGAATATTTTTATATTTTTTAGCTCACATTAAGAAATCCTATTAAATGTCAAAATTTAAACAATACACATCTGTCTCTTTTTATGTGTGGTTTTGTTTTTAAATCATAGTCACACTAAGGCACTCAGTAAAGTGTGAAGATAGAGTTTGAACAGGCCTGTGACCACATTGCATACTTAGCTTAGTTGATGAAATGGTAGTAACTATATATTGACCATCTGGATGCCTCTGAACACATAGATCACATAGCACAAGGGATGTGCTTGTATTACATATCAAACTTTATTTTCATTTCTTATTTATTAAAAGAAGACCTAGAGATGTTAAGTAACATTTCTTTGTCATAATCAAGATTAGAATCATGACTTTAGAATTAAATAATTCATTTATTGTCTCACTATATCCAAACTAGAAGTTACTTCAGTACTAGGTTCAACAGAGGATTGATATTTGTTTCTTTATTAAATAGAGAACAAATGCTTTCTTTTTCATCATGGTTTTGGAAGTTAATGTATTTATTGTGATTCTAGAAGGCAGAAAATACAGTGCATGCCCCTGCTATAGAATATATTTGAACTCTGAGACATGGAATGGTATAAGCTTTCCTGTATGATAGTTTCAACTCCCTGCTTTTATATGACCCTTGACAAATCAAATAAATAATGGCTTCTTGAGCCCTCTTTTGGAGGGTATACCATATTAGTCTTGTAAGCAACAATAACTCAGAGACAGTTTAGCAGGTACAACCAAGAGGGCTTGAGGTTAGAAGTTAGACCCATGAGAATTAAACGAGACAGTGTGAGCTGGGCATCTTATCTGAATTCAGTAAGTTCTCAGTAAAAGGTAACTCCTATTGCTATTGATGCAGGTGAGTTGTCATTATACCTTCATGAGTAGTTTCTGTGAGAGTCTAAAATAGTACTTAAAAAATATCCATGGAAACTTAAAGGTAAAATAAATAAAGGTACATGGATGAAATTTTAACTATCATGAAATTTGTAGTTTAATTAATTTTAAATCATTTAAAAAGGAGGGCAACATGATGCGTTTTTTTCTACTTAAAAATTTGTATTGGACATTTACAGAAATATTGAGATATTGCTAAGCTATAGCAATATTAGAAGGATTGTTTGAGATAAGGAGGATAATATATAGTTACAGAGTCATTAAAGGAAATGAGGATTTTAGTTTAATGAAATGTTATTAAAGATGCAGTCCAAACTCAACCAAATGAGAAAGAACAATATGATTTTCAAAATAATCTCTGTTAAAGATAGGAACCTACCTCTATAAATATATAAACTTGTTCTTGAGAGCACTAAAATGGGCAGTTCTCCCTTTGCTTAAAAATTTAGAGAAAGGGTTGGAGAGATGGCTGTGGCTAATAGTGTGCTTACTGCTCTCCCAGGGGACTGGAGTTCAATTCCTAGTATCTGTGACAGGTGGCTGTAACTCCAGTTCTATGGGATCTGTTGCCTTCTTTTGGCCTCCTCAGATCAGATTGTACACACACACACACACACACACACACACACACACACACACACACACACGGCATACACTCATATAGACACATATGCAAATAAACATCTTTTAAAGGATGAAAAAAGTCTATGCCAAGTACATATTCATTTGTAATAATTATCATTCAAAATTGTATTATTAAAAATAAAGGCAAAAAGAAACTGAGCACCAATAAACAATAATTAAAAAGAAATTAATTGATGAACCTAGTAAGACTTGTATGTCAACATTACTTCTGTTAAGATCATAGTAAAACAGATGAGACTTCTGTTCTGCTGTAGATAATCATTTAGCATATAGAAGTTCTGAAAAGTCTAATTTATGTCACCAATCACCTTTCAATTCTCTGATGACCAATAATAAGTCCACACTTCCATTAATTTACTTCATTGTATTAATAATCTTTCTTGCAGATGTTTTCCTCAAGTATAAGAGGAAATTCACTTCACTTTTCTATTTGGCATTAACTCCCACATATGTTCTAACTTACAGTCTGTTCTGTTTTGGATGAGATATGTCTCCCATCAGCTCTGCATTTGATCCTTGGTCTTTTGTTGGTGGTACTGTTTGAAGGGACCAGTGAACCTTTGGGAAGTGGATCCTTGCTGGAAGAAGTAGTCATTGCGAGTTGGCTTGGTGGTTTATAGCCTTGCCTTGCTTCCTGTTCTTACTTTGTTTCCTGTAGGCAGATGAAATATGATCAGCAAACTTACTGTTCCAGTTCACAGTCCATGCTATCCTTGCTATGATGGACTCTATCCCTCTGGAAATATACACCAAAATTAATTTTTTTAACTTAAAAATTATTATGAGTTACTGGATCATAGCAAACATATTAGATTTTGTTACACTTCACTTTGTCTTGCTTTTTTGTAATGCTGGAATTTGACTCTAGGGCTTCATCTATGTGGAGTGGTTGCTGTACCACTGAGTCATATTTCTAGCAATCAGATTGTATTTCAGAAATTTCTGCAATTTTTAAAGTAATTAACAGTGAGAATTTAGGGTATGAAGTTCATTTCTTAGTAAAGTGCTAATTTTGTGATCTCTCCCCCACTTCTTCCTAGAGGTTGGGCCAGGTATTTTTCACGTATTTACTTCCAAAGCTTCTGAATGCCTCAGTTCACGTAAATTTGAGATTCGTGTTAGAGCAAAATGAAGCCTTCTTTGAAGGTCCTGGTTGCTTTGAAATAAATTGGCAAGGACTCTGCCACAATTCTAAGAAAATGGGTCATTGGGCAGTCCAAGAAGCAGATAAAATTAGGGAAGATGTGCCAGCTACTGGCATAATAGCTGCCACTTTGCATCTCCTAAGGAAAGACTTAATTTTCTTTGATTTAAAACAAAATTCAGATAGTTTCATGCTCGTGTATTGTGATGACTAAACTAAACTAAAACTAAAAACTATTTTGATTTTTGAAAATCACAGTGGCCTCCAGTTAACAACTACATCTTAAACGTGCTTCAGTGAGAGGCAATGTAATAAGAAGCATAACGAAAGGCAAAGAGTTAAAGAATATTTGGAGGTATTTCAGAATTTTATCTACTTTTCTTGCCTTCTCAAGACACATGAAGAATTGATAAGATTGTATATTTACGTGAACAAATCCGATAACGACTATCAAAAAGAACCAAATATCATTTTGAATAAGAAAGAATGTTTAAATAGCCATTACAATCAGTAACTAGTTAGTAAATATCATTACAGCTGTGAGAGGTGATGTTAATGAGTGATTGCTATGCTCTAGTTATTAAATACTTTATACATATTAATTTACTCATTAAACATCTATGTTAGCACATCTTGATATTTATATTAATACTTATATTACAATATTTATCTCATCTTCCAATAAGGAAACAGAAAAGGAGAGTTTAGATTACTTGGTCATAGTCACAATTATGAGTTACAACTGGGTCTTTGACTTGGGCTAGAAGACTTGAGTCTATGGGATGCATACAGTTTTGTATGTTTAGTTTGATTTTCTGTCTTAATGTCACTTTTGAGACTCAATTCTTTTTGAAGAAAGAAAAAAAGGCATTTTTTTCTCTTCTTAATATTCCCCCTCAAGTCTACCAAGAGCAATTGAAGAGGAGTAGACATTTCCGTGTTTATTCATTACAGGGATCCTTAATTATGACTTAGAAGTAAATTTCCTTCAGGAAGTCAGGTTTTACATCTTCTGAATAAATATTTTGATTGCATATGCTGTAATTGTATTACAATAGTAATTCGGTCAGGTTGCAGTGAAACAGTTGTATCTTTTTCCATCAATTTAATGAGAACACTGTCTTTGAGTAATACATGACATTGGAGTGGTTTGGGTTATTGTGAGACTCAGGCTTTCTGGTTTTCAAATGGTATTTCCATGAGCTTGTAGGCTAGGGGAAGGAGTTAGAGACAGAAGGAGTATTTGTGACATGATAGGATAACCCAGGAAGAAACCAAGTAGACACATCTGAAAAAATTTCAACTTTATCTCAAAGGGAGAAGTTCTACCTTTTCTCTTTTTGCTAGTTTGAAATACAGGTTCCATTGCTTGAAGTGGATTATTTGTTCCAGCAAAGAATACATTAGAACTTATATGCATATTTATATGTTTTAGAGATGAGAGACTGGCCTCATTTTTTTGTTGCAGGTTAGTTGTGGGTTGTAGGCCAGTGGAACTAGAAGCAAACGCGAGAGTACACTAGCAGAGTAAGGCCTTGGTAGAAGTCATGTGGTCCAAAGGACTCCTTGGCAGAGGGGAAAGGATTAATTCACTGTTAAGAGACTTGGTTGGTAACTCTATGTAAAAATCAAGGCTCTTTAAAATAAAACCATGCAGGACTGGATTTGGGCAACACTTGAACTTGCTGTAGTTACGTGTCCTGCTCTGTTCTCAAAAGTAACCCCAGTAAATCATATTGGAATTCTGAGTAGGTTTGCTTATCAGTATTGACTTACTCTGGTGAATCCTGTTTAACAACAAATTAACTGGGTAGTGAGAGGAAAACAGAGATCTGAAACAAGTACAAATTAACAATATAATTCAATTGGGTCTGGATGTATATAGTTCAGTGGCAGAATGTTTGCCTTTTTGTCCATTGCCTGAAGTTCCATACACAGCATTGCAAAACAGAAGCCTATGAGGAGTGTTTACAACAAAAGGGAGCCCAGAATGTATTGAATGCTGAAGTGAATGTGGTCTGTAGACCTGAACAGATAGGGGCAGTAAATATGCTGCTGAGTGGGGCTAATGAAGGAGGAGCACTGACTAAGTTATGTTAAGAATTCTCTTTACCTTCTTCTCTGTTGAAGGTAGGAGCAGATGTGAGATCTCTTATGTCCTGGCTCCCACGAAAGGTCTAGGAGTGGCAGCATGAGTATCACCTACATGTTTGTTAGATGTGACAGTCTCTGGTTCATTCTGAGTAGAGGTGATTCATTTTCATGTTAGGCTTTGGAAAGTTGTTCTGGAAGTATGTTTGAATCCCCCCTTTTTGTCATTCCAGAAAGAGCCCACTAGATGTCACTCTTGTAACCTAGGAATGGGGCTCACAATTTTTCATTTGGGCCTTGCAAGAATTCGCAACCAAGATCTTATTATTAGATGATTTCCATCCCATCCCCAGGGCTACTGATATACACACTGATTATTTAAGGTAAAATTACATTTTTCTTTGGTTCAAAGTATTGAGAGGAGTTCCTGGAAATGATTTTCATTTTGCTGAATTAGCACTCTTTTTCACTATCTTTCCCTCTTTGTACACACCCCACCCCCAAGTGCAGGAGTTGATCTGGCATTATATAACCTTAGCATGGGATATGCTCCAATTCTCTTACTAGATCACTGAGAGAGCACCAGCCTGGGCTGCCAATTACAGCAACACACTAACACACAGTCTTGATCTCTGTGGAAATTATTGAGAACAGAAAGGAATGTAGGCTGGATTGTGATTGTGGAATTAGGATCAACTTTTTGAGTTCTTGCAGTATCTTTAGGGTAGTTTTATAGAGAAGATTTAGTCTGCTCAGGATAAAAAGTCCAATTGTAATCTTGTACGGCGTTATCTTCAGCTATGAATTGAATGTAAGAATACTTGCAGGTACAGTAACACCCCAAGGGAGATTATATACTATGAGCAATGTATTAGGTCCTTATGAAAGGCCCTGTTAACAGCTGGTTAGGTCTGCAAGTTAGGAAAGATAGTTGGACAGATTAAAGACCATGGTTTATAAAAGGCCAGCCTGAGAAAAGTTAGTGTCTTGAAGTAAACTGCTCACCCAGTTCTTCCTCTTAGTTTGATGTAGAATTTCATCTGTTACAAGAAATGTAGCAGAAAAAGGAGCAAAGTGATAGGTGTGTGGATAATTTGACAGTGTTTCCTGATATGAGTATTTCCTCTTCTGGAAGGGGGGGTACCCAGTTTGCAACATGCATTGCTAAATGAATAAATATTTTTACTCCAATTAATATCAGCCAAGAAAAATACTGTTGTTACATGAAAACAATATAACCATATCTTAAATGCCATTGTCTTTTGTTGAAAAGGTAGTTGAGATGTTGTCTTCAAAATATATCCTTTCCATGTTGTTTATTATTATTTGATTTTTCCTGGGAGAAGAGTTACTTTTACAGTATTTTGCCTTACATACTTTCCATATTTTAAAGTAGTACTTAGCTTAGGAAAACACCCCTAAAACGTTCATTCTTATTTCTATTATAATCATAACTTTTACTTAAGCAATGATAGGGTTTTAGTTGACATCCTTTCTACTGTTGAATTTCCCATCCTTTCTTTTTAATTGTCACTGCTGAGACTCAGAGCTGTCAAGGATATATAGATGTATTGTTTGACTTTGAGCAGGGGCTTTGGAATTAAGTCCTTGGAAGCACTGCTTGGTTTGCAGAAGATCTTCATTCAGTTAATAATGATAGCACTGCCTATCTCAAGGGTTGTGGTGATAAACTGGAACATCAGTGTATGGCACAATGTGTGATGGCAACTGTGTGCTTAGTATGTGGTAGTTGTGAAGGCATTATTGCATCTATCCCAACCATAGACATGTGCTTATCTGCATTTTGCATTTGTTATAACAGCCCAGAAGCTCCTGTTCTAACAATGTATCTCTACTAAAAGAGCCTCAAATTATGTAGAAGTCTTCCTTTCCTCAGCCTGGCAAATGTATATGTGAGGAGAAAGGGTGACAGTAGGAGCAGAGTAGCAAAATTGTAGAGTGGTAGGGATGAAGTCAACCCTAGAACAGGAAGCGAATTTCTCTTACAACCCACATTGACATCCTCAGTGAAAATATACTTCTGTGTGTAAAATAGTAATCCACTCAATAGAACAGCACAGTTAGCATTGTCAGCATAGCACGTCACAGGCTAGCCCATAGGATTGTTAGTAGTGTATCAAGGCTAGCCCATGGTCCCAATTTCCATTTTAAAGGTTGTTTTTAAAGAGGAATACATTGTGAAGTGCAAATTGCAATATTCTGGTTAAAGTTTTGCTTTTAATTTCCTGATTGCTTGTTTCTTTATTGTTTTTAATGTTTTGGGATGTTCACCCACCCCTTTTTTAAGTTCAAGAAGGACTTCTAGGCTTTCAGTAGTCATAATTCATATGTTGAGGTCATTGGAATATTGCATTCTGCTCTCAGAAAGCTACCATGAGGCAGGCTGAAAAACAACTGAAAAACTCTTTGCATTTTCACTATGAACAACACTGTATATTTACTGGACAATGTCCTTTGATTGTTCGTGATGGAGACTGAAACAGAATCAGCTGTGTTCATGTCAGATGGAAGAGGATAGAGTGTTTCAAAAATGAGCATTATGAATTAGAAAAATAAACTAATTTTCTTGCTAGAGTTTTGAATTACTTGTATTTCTTTTTTTCTTTTTATGTGGTTAATATTAATGTGTACATTTGGCAATTGGTTAAAATGCATCTCATAAAAATCTTAAAAGAGGGGGAAATCATTCTTTTTCTCCACTATGTCATTATTGTTTCCATTGTAGGAGTCAAATTAGTTAAGTTCAGTCCTAGTTCAAAGAAATGGGGGGGAGGATTAGGGAACAAGACTTATAATGGTGTTACTGTGTAGATTGCAAAAGAATCTGAGGTTTGTTCAGCAAATATAATGGTGCATTGAGGTGTTGTGTTAATGTGGGGGCCAGAAAATGAGTTCAGTGTTTAGTGGTTCTGTTAAGTGGCAGCTTAGGGTTTATCCTAAAAATTGGGAGAAAGTTGATAAGTGCAGAGGAAGCCTGGGACTCAATTTGATTCAAACCTTTCTAGAGCTGTGGTGGTAGGCTTGGAGGGAGAAAGGAAAGAAACAAGTTCAGTGATAAGACATATTATGGTGATGACTGCAAAGCTATTTGTCTGGTGAGAAAATCCACAGTTTTGTAAAAATCGGTAAAGACTCCAGTACTTATCTTCATATTGGGTAGGTAAAATATAGAATCATAAAAAGAATAGCAAGCAAGGGCCCTTATTCCACTTCCTTTTCATATGCTTTGGAGCATGAGTAAACTAATAGAAACTAATGAAGATTGGTTTTTATGGGTTAGGGAATCTAAAGGAAATTCAACGATGGAAGAAAGGATGGGATTAAAACATTTTGAACAGAGAAGTGACAAAGACAGAGTATGTATAATAAAATGTGAGACAAGAATGTAGAAAATTAATGATAGTTTCTCTGTGTATGAAGCATCCATGCTCAGATATAGTGTTTTACTTAGTGACAGTGTAGACAGCGTAGGTGGTTTTTTTATTTTTTTCTCACCAAACTTTGAGAATCAGATTCAAGCCATGGAATCCTTTCTCGAAAAAGTGCACACACACTTATGTGTTCATCATTTTGCCCATGATTTTCAGAAGCTTTAAACACCTCTTTGATCTTAGGCTCTTGGTTCATCTGAATACAATATAGATAGTGAGATATTGAGAACACTGGAAAAATAGACAAATCCATAGTGTGAGAGAAGTCACAGCCTGCAACCAGTAGATCTCTCACAGGTATCACTTTCATAAATTGAGTAGCTAAGAATTAGGGAAGTAATGGAATTATTTGGGTTGATCTTAAGACCAGACAGAGGCTGATAAACAAAATAACCTGTGAATGCTGTAATAGTGCTTACAACTCACTTTCATTCAACCTTCTAAACAGGAACAAAATCTGAAAAGGATCCCATCACATTCTCCATTTTAGTGAATGAGTCCATGATCAAATTAGTATGCTTTATGTTAAAATTGAAAGTAACATTTAGCAATGTCTATACCTTGTAGGAAATCTGGAAATACTTTGAATATGTTCATGGAAAATATGTCACATATCAAAGATTAGAAGCTCACAGAAAAAACTTTTGCATCCATTTTATAAAGTAAAAGAAGCTAAAGTAATGGGAAAAGTGTGCAAAAGACTGTTCAAGTGAGAAAAGGAAGGCCCCCAAGTGTGACAGGTCAGGTGTAAATAAGGAGCTACTCTGGCTATAAAGGAATTCAAGAAACAGCACAAAAGGCCTGAAATACAGAAATAAAAGCTGTTTTATCCATGAAAGGCAGAAGGTCAATGGGAAAATCAATGGACCTGCTTGATCATGGCGCTCACGGGAAGAAAGAGGATCTGGAGACTCAATGAATGCTTCACTTTGGTCTTTGTTGAAATGCAGAAATTTCTACTGTCATCATGTCTTTTGAAGCAAAGGAGTGAGATATGTAGTATCAGATCAAATGGTTGTAAGAGAACAGGATATTCTGCCTCATTGAAATTGTGGATATAAGTAAATTGCTGAAACTTTATGGCATCCATCACATTTGTCTGAAGAAATTCAAGAGGGGGCCTAAGTGTGGAAACAAACTATTGCACTGCTGTTCTTGTTGGTGAATTCTATTCTTGCTTGCGATCTCCTGAAGCCTTCTGAGGAGGTCCCACATTATATGTACTCTTGAATCTGTTTCATACTGATGGATTCCAAAAGTTGGAGGATCACAGGGCACTTAGTATATTGCATGCAGAAAAGCATTCTGTTTTCCATAATATCCTGGAGCTGTTTAAAAGGGTAAATAAATAAGAACCAGGAAGAAAACTCAAATATCATTTGTTTAGGCTTTTAAAGAACTAGTAAGAGAGTTTTACAAGAAAGCTATTCCAAATTGTATCATCATGGTTTAAGAAGACTATTTTGCCACATATAGATATTATAGAGGGGCGAGGAGGAATATGCCAGCCTGCTGCTGCTATAATGTGCAAATGGAGCCCACAAACATGGATTTTGCTGGTCTCCTTAGCAAAATTTTATACACATTTGTAGATAGCCTGGAAGAGCAAGAACATGGTGAAGTTTCCAAAGCTGTAGGACTAAGTTCTTCTAGCTACAGAAATTCTAATCAATAGGAATGAGCTTTTTAAAATTTATATAATGACATAAGAAAGTGACAGAGAAATACTCTGTATTTAGGGAAAAAATCAGAATAATTTATAAAAGTGTGGACTCAGAATTAGTTAGAAGCCTAGTTTTGTTCAGGAATGAGAAAAGGCATTAGACTCGTTGTAGATGTCTCCTAAGTAAATCAACAAAGTGATGGAAGGTCTTAGAGACAAGATGCATTATAAGCATGCCAATGTGTTGACTATCTTTTTCTTTTGATGTCAAATGTAAATGTGCAGCATGAGAAGGATCTGGTTTCAAATCCTGACTCAGTCCTCAAGGATTATTGTAAAGATCATGTCAAGCATACATGGAAGTATCTGTTTCCTTGGCCCACGGCAAGCACTGTGGGTTTCAGAAGGGATCTGATAACAGAATGGCTAGAAGAAACCATTCTAACTCCTGCTGGCTGTGGGAATACCTGTGAATTTTTATACCAAATACTCACTCAAATTCTCTTCCACTCAGCTTACTTAGAGCTCATTTTTGAAAAGGGAATGCTTTAGTTTTTAGCAGTTGTCATTGTACCACTTTATATAATGTAGGAAGGTGCTTTTTTCTAGTATAGATTAACACAATAACAGAAGAGGAAAAGAACTCTAGAGGTACTCAGATGAAACCTCTTTTTTGTATGATGAGGACCAGGAGTATATAGGTAAGATAAAATCTCAGGAAAATAAAGGAGAGACATATTACCAACTTATGAACTGATATTTTTAAATTTTAGTATTTTTACATGTATATAATGAATTGTGATTATATCTACCCTACTCTCATCTTTCAGTCCTTCCTGGACAAGCCCAACAGATAATCCTGCCAATTTCATGTTCTCTTATTGCTTTATAAACCCTGTGTCTAATTAGCACAGCCTATATGAATGTAGGTGTGGGACTAGCCATTGGAGCATGGGAAATCTACCAGTGATCATTCCCTAAAGAGAAATGATTCTCCCTCCCCTAGCAGCCAAGCTAGGGATGGGATCTTATGAACCCCTACCTATCTATACTGGAATTTTGAATGGATTGAGATTGTGCAGATAACCATATCTTCTGTGAGTTCAATGAGTAGAGTGAGCATGTATGTACAGAGACAGTGCATTATAGAATGCCTTCCCATACTCTGTCACTCTCTTTCTGCCTATTTCCCTCTTTTTTTTATCCTTGAGTGTATGTAGGTTGATACTGATTCCCATTTAGGTATGAGCATTCACACCACTTATTCTCAGCATTTTCTGCTAACCATGGCCCAAAGCAAAAGGAAGATTCTGTGGCCAAAGTTGAGACTAGCAAGACTTATGATTATAAACACAAATATGTGTATGGAAGACTATTCAGCAAAACAACACTAGTGAGTTTTCCTCCAGGGTCTATAACTTCCTCATCCATGGACTTTTGACTAGGTTTTTTTTTTTTGTTTGTTTGTTTATTAAAAAATTTTATTTACAATTTATTAACAATAAAATTGCACTTTGTGGTCTAAGTTATATCATCACACATCACAATCCAATAAATACATTATAGCTAAATTCCTTCCTTTGGATCAGGACCTAAATTTAATCAGAAAATGGTTGGTCACACTTGTAGCAGCCATGCTATTACAGTGGGCATGAACTGCCTGGCATGTTGGTATTTTTGAATGTAGGGTCTAGATATAGGTAAAATCATTTATGACTTATAACCACAGTGGCTTGTATAGCACTTTCTAGCACTGTGAAAGCTAAACAGCAAAATAGGACTTTCCTGGTCAGTTTGGAATTGATTTCCCTATGTCCTGGAATAAAAATGTGTGGTGTTCTGTAACAAAAAGCAATGGTTTTGGTTTCTTATTCACTTTTCTACTGCTGTGAAGAGGCTCTATGACCAGGACATTTCTTGTAAGAAAAACATTTAATTGCTTACAGTTTATGGAGGGTTAGTCCATTATCATCATGGTGGGAGCATAATGGCACTCATCACACATCACACTCCAATAAATACATTATAGCTAACTTTCCATAGCTGTGATAAAGACCCTGATCAAAGCAACTAAGGAGGAAAGGAGTTTCTGATTTACATGTCTCAGAGACTTGCCTACAAGTCTGTCTGATGGTTACAATTTAAGTTGCCTCTTACCAGATAATCCTGGTTTGTGTGAAGTTGACAAAACAAATAAAAAATCCTAAGAGCAACAACACAGAAAGCCAAACAAACCAGCTGAACATTCTTTTAGATTCATACCAAAAATTCATGCTAATTCACTACTTAGGATCTAAAACTAGTGTTGTTACACTTGCTAGAAATTATCATTTTCTAATTTAACACATAGCTGTGACAATGTTACGTATTGTAAATTAATTATCTACTAAGTAATCCATGATTTTGATTTATAGTAAATACTATCATTAGTGTAGCAATTTATGTGGTCATTTTTTAAGGTACTCTATTGGCAACTATATTGTTGAGATTTCCCATTCTATGTATGACAGGGAAGCTATTCTCAGGAATCAATAATATGGTTGCCTAGATGATATCTGAAAAAATGACACCAATTGACATGCTAAAGTGGATGGGGAAATAATCACAATGCTTCATCCTTAGAAGAATAGCTAAGAAATAGAGAAAGGAACAAAGGGAGACTCAATCTTCCTCAGGTATGAACCTCCTGATAGATTTAGCCAATCTAAAGAGGTGAGCCCCAGACACCTAAGCATATTAGCAACACTGAATGGTTGTATTTATAAACCTATATAACAATTATAATTAATTACAATTTATGACTAAGAGCCCATGAATTTGAGGATAGGGAGGGACATGGAGGGATTTGGAGGGAGGAGAGGGATGGGTGAGAATGAGGTCAATAGGTACTCATATATGACATTCCAAAACAAATAAAAAATACTGTCTTGACATCTCATAGAATTCCTGGGCAAAGTTACAGTACAAACTAGACAGATACCAGCGTCTAAATTCCACATATTTTCAGAATAAGGAAATAAGGAATATCTTTGAAACCACATATAGCATTTCAGTTGTTGACTCTTAGAAAAAGTAAAAAGGGGAGAGGAACCATAGAGACCTCTGTAGAGACTAGATTTTTCACAAAGTTCTACCAGAGAATCCTTTAGGCTGCTCTACAGACTTGAAAATATTTTCTTCCCTCTTTTCCCTTTGCCTGTAAGTATTTTAGTTACCTGAAATCTTACATTTGTCCTTTGTTCTATTGCTTCTTGGAAAACTGAGGCCCATTCCTTAGAGGCTTAGCAGTGGATTTTCAGTCTGCTAGTGTTACCTCTAGGCAGGGATGTCGGCTCCAACTGGGGAAATGCATTATGGGCTCAGTGATGACAATTTGTTCTCTTTCTTGCTTGCTAGAACTTGAATGATAAGTTTAGACATCATCTAGAGATGATTTCAATAACATGAATTCATAAAACACTGTTTTACTGATGTTTATATTTTACTAGTATGTTTATCTTACACTGATATTTATAAAGCTCTTATATTCATTTCCATTTTGATGTCTATCATCATATAACATCTTTCCATGCTGAACATGTTCTCCAACTGTCATATTTCAATTTCTACAGTGCAACTGGAAATCTTTAGAGCATCAATTATCAAGCTGCAACTCAAGGACCTGTTCTAATTTTATGGGACCCATGAGGTAGAATTAGTTATTACATTTTAAAAATGGTTGGGAAGAATCAACTAAATAGTAACATTTCAGAATGCATAAAAGTCTATGAAATTAAACTACTAGTGACCATAACAAAGATTTTATTTAGTCACAGACATGCTCATATGAGTATGTTTGACTACCTTTGTTTGTAACAGCATGAATTGAGTAGCTGTAACAGAAATCTGTGGCCTGGAATCATGGTACTCAGAGCCATGGAATAGTTTGCCAAGAGTCCTTTACTAAGAAAAGTTCCTGATTTAAGTAGGAATGTTTCTAAAGACCCAAGCAGCATCACTTTGTTTTCTTTCAAGCACATATCTACTTTCTAAAATAGGCAACAAAGAATTGTGACACTCTACTGTATCTTATTTATGATTAATGACAAACATTTTGCTCTAAGAGACTTAATTATTCACCTCTGAAAATTCATTCTCACTGGTAAAATACATACTGACACAAATGTTACCTATTAAGAAAATATATGAAATCATTGATTATTTCTCATCTATTTAATTCTTTCTGGCACTATTTAATTCTCATTTACTTACTTGTGGTTTCAACATACTCCAATCTATTTTCCTAAACTGAATTTTATTTCTCATGTTTTTCTAAGACTATTTATGCCTTCATGTAATTTTAAATTTTCAATTATTTCTTTTCTCTGAAGTCTTTGATCCATTTGGACTTACGTTTTGTGCATGGTGACAGACACGGATCTATCTGAAGTCTTCTACACACCATCATCCAGTTGTGCCAGTATAATTTCAGCTGTTTTGTCAAAAATCAGGTATTCGTAGGTTTGAGGGTTAATATCAGGATTTTCGATTCGATTCCATTGGTCTACCTGTCTATTGTTTTGCCAATACCAAGCTCTTTTCATTATTATAGGTTTATAGTAGAGCTTGAAGTCAGGGAGGGTGATGCCTCCTGAAGTTCCTTTATTGTACATGGTAGTTTTGGCTATCCTGGGTCTTTTGATTTTCCATATGAAGTTGAATATTATCATTTCAAGGTCAGTGAATAATTGTGCTGTGATTTTGATGGGGATTGCATTGAATCTGTAGATTGCTTTTGGCAAGATTGCCATTTTTAATATGGTTATCTTACCTATCCAAGAGCATGGGAGAGCTTTCCATTTTCTGGTATTTTCTTTAATTTTTTTCTTTAAAGACATAAAGTTCTTGCTATATAGGTTCCACACATAGTATAAATTCCACATGTATTAATGTAAAAAAATCTAAAATTTTCTTTGTGAATAGTTATAAACTATAAATAGCTTCTAGTTTGGAATAGGAACTTGTGTCCACTTTTACTCTCAGCACCGGCACCCCATCTGGCTTAGACTTGTGCAGGTCCTGTGCATGCTCCCAGGCTCTGAGAGTTCACATGTGAATCAGTCCTATTGTGTCCAGAAGGCTTCTTGGTATCCTCCATCCTCACTGGCTCTTACAGTCTTTATGCCTCCTCTTTCACAAAGTTCCCAGAGCCTTGAGGGGAGAGATTTGGAGAATCCCATTTAGGACTGAGTATTCCAAGGCCTCTCACTATCTGCTCATTGTCCAGTTATGAGTCACTGTATTTGTTCCCATTTACAGCAGGAAGAAGATTCTCTGATAAGTGAGCAAAACACTGATCTATTAATATAGCAGAACACATTAGGAGTTTTTGTGATGCTATCTTCTCTTAGCATGATAGTAGTATATTTTTCCCTGACCTATCTACTCCCAGGTTCTTGGCCACATGGGCAATATTGAGGATGGGTTCCATCTCATGGAGTGGGCCTTAAATCCTATTGACTATTGATTAGTCCCACAACTTTTGTGCCACTGTTACACCAGCATATCTTGCATGTAATTCACCATTGCAAATGGCAGGATTTACAGCTGGGTTGGTGTTTATCTTTCTCCTCTGGTAGTGTGCAGAGCACCTTCCAGTACTATGAAGAGTAGCAGTAAAGGGTGGACTTAGCCCCCTTTTTTTAAAAAATACCATCCAGGAACACAAGCCCAGGGTGGCACTGTCCTGGGCTGCGCCCTCCCATAGTCAATCATTAATTTAAAAAAAAAATGCTCAATAGTGTTGTCTGTAATCTGATAAATGCACTTTCTCAGCTGAGGTTCCTCTTCCAAGATAACTCTAACTTGTGTTGACAAAATCTAGCCAGGAGAGGAATCCCTTCACTCTACATGTGACTAACCAAAGTTTCTTGGTGGTATTAGCTGGTCTAGATAGTTTAAGAGTCACGTGTCAGTGAGGTTATGTTTGTGTCACTTTTCATAAAGGACTAGATACATCTGTTTAACTCAGATAGGGCACTAACTGATTGATAAAGTCATAAGTTTATGTGTCTCCTTAAAAAGGACTTAATGGAGGAATTACAGAGGTGTGGTTCTAAAAGACAGTTGCATCACAGAAAAAGCCCACCCAACATGATTGCTGACTCATGAGAGGTGCACAAGCAAAGACTCCCCAGCTCGAGGCACCTCCTGTCTACTTTAGCATCCCCAACCTATGTACAGCTGGGTGAGGAGAAAAGAGAACCAAGTTGCATCTCAGGTGAGAGAGAGTCTGATGAGCCTCCTCATTTCTCCTCGGAGGATGTTAGAAGTCTCAGTAGCATTGCCATAGACCTTACTATCTTTGCATTCTATTGTAATAGAACATTTCCACAATTTGTGTACAGTTATGCCCTATTCACCTTGGGCATACTGATAATCTGGATATCAACACCAAATAGGTGAACCTTTGAGAGAAGCATAGTCTATCCATATCCAAAAGTTTGAAAAACATGGCAGAAAAAGTCAAGATTTCTGTGAAGATATTGATGGTATTAATATGGATATCAAGAGTGTTTCTTGGGCTATGGATATAGGAGAATGTTTGCCAAGTGTAGGAGTCCCTAGTTCAGCTGCTAGCATATGAAAACAAATGATTGATTATTCCTGAGGGCTCAGAAAGAAATGAGGAAAAAATAGAATCTCTCAAGTTTTTCAGAGTACATACATCATAATTAGCAGACAGTGGAAACATGGATGATGTAGTACTTGCCGGGGAGGTATCAGATGGAAACAGGAACAAGCCACTGACAAAAAGAGAAGTCGATCCTTGGTATAAAGTAGCACAGACCTTTGCTAAATTGTGTTTGGAAGGTAGAATTTATGCTGCTTTAAAGTAGTTATTTAGCTGGGAAGATTTTTAAATAAAATGTTTTAAGATGTGACTTGAATCCTCCCTGACTGTTATGTTAAAGCAGGGGTAGAAAAAGCTTAACTGGAGAAAAACTATTAATTTCCTCAGTTTGTTCATATTATGTTTTTTTTGTGTATGTATATGTGTGTGTTTGTGTGTGTGTGTTTAAGAGAGAGCATGCCTGTGACTCCTTTATTCTGTTTATACTTAAGTATTTTGCATCTTGAAACCTGACAACAATTTGTTTCAATTGACATGAATTTATATAAAAACTATAGTATATTTATTTTCTACCCTTTAAAAATGATTTTATTGAGGTTCACATACACAATTCATGGGAAGTATACAATCCAGGGTTTTTTTGTTTTGTTTTGTTTTGTTTTTTAAGTTATGTAAGCATCATCATATTTTTAAAATGTTATCTTCATCCAAAAAAGAGTTCCTCTTAAGTATTAGTCATCATTTTTCATTTCTATATTGCCTTTTACCTTTCCTCTTCTCCCAACTCCAAAGCCCCAAATCATGACATATATACTGTTGATCTCTATGTATGATTTGATTCTGGTATAGGGTGACATATGCGATTTAACTTCTTTTCAATTGTAGACAGACTCCCAAATACTACTTGCTGAAGAGATGACTCTTTCACATTGTGTGTTCTTGGCATTTAAAAAAAAAAAACAGATAAAAATACCAGTTGTCTCCAAATGAAGAATTTCTCTCTTCTACCTTTTCATTTTCATGTGTGTTTTTATGCCAGAATCATGCTACTCTTGTTACTAAAGCTTTGTAGTATGTTTTAAAATCATTTGATGCCTTCAACTTTATTCCATTTTGGTTCAAAATGCTTTTGATATTAGGAGTATCTTGTGACTTCATTTGATTTTAGAATTTTCATTGTCTGGTACTAGAAGCATGTAATTGATGTTTCATCAAGTTAAAATTGCATTGAATCTGTGGATTGCTTTGTACTACACAGACATTTTGGCAATTTGTGACCCATTAATTCATATATATTTATTTCATTTAATCAGTGTCTTATAACATTTTTAGTTCTCTTTCATTTCTTTGGTTAAATTTTATTTTTTATTTTTAATAAATAGACTATATTCCTTTTTTGAATGAAAAACTTGGTTTACTCTGAGATCCAGCATAATATACCGACAACAGCATGATTGTATTTTCTTTACCACTTCCAAAGATTCTCAAAGAAAGACTTTATAAGCATTATTCAGTTAACTCTTACAATACCTTTGTAGGTTAGATAATAACTATGGTCAGTGTTCTGCATATAGTTTTAGGAAACTGCCTAGACAATGTAAGGCTCAGTTTTGTCAACAAGACATTTATATATAGATTTAAAGGTTAGCTGACAAAACATTTAAGATTTGGGGTAAAAGTATAGTTCCATTTAATGACAGCTTTGGCAATTTTTGTTTTATTTCATAACTTTTTAATAAATAGAAATTTCTCTACCAATGAAATAGAGAAATTATGAAAGAAGGAGGGGGATTTTAAATAATTATTTTATTTATTCATTTCCCATACCAACCTCCCTCCCTCTCCCCCTCTCCTCCACACCTTTCCCTAACCCATCCCCATCCACTCCTCAAAAAGGGCAAGGCCTCTTATGGGGAGTCAACAAAGACTTGGATTTTCAGTTGAGTCAGGACCAAGCCCTTCTCCTCTGCATGAAAGTTGAGCAAGAGATGGCTCAGTCTTCAAAGGCTAGGCTCTCAATCGAAAATATAAGAAGGAAGGTTTTAAGATTAGTGCTTTCTGATCATTGGTGCATATTAGGATCATACAAGAAGTTTTAAAACAATATTAATGCTGAAATTTCACCTGCAAAAATTGTTAGATGGTTTTGTTACAAGGCAGGATATTGAGAGCTTTTAAAAACATTGAATGTGTGACAGTGAGGTTCTCAAATTTGTGGCCACAGGTTTGCTGCACTACCTGGAACCTTCCACTTTTCATGTGTCAGTCTGTAAAATTTGTATATTTCAACATTCCCTTTTTGTTTGGCTAAATTAATTGTGGATTAATAGGCCTTTAAGAGAGTACTGTATAGATCCAGCTTCACATGAAGTTATGCTACTGTTATATAATTATTTTACACAATTTTATCTCCTGTGTACTGTCACTACAGGAGAGATATAGGTTACAACAACTTTATGTATTTACCCATCCCAAATGCCTCTAATCAGTCAAGTATTGATTACTTCCTTTAAAATGAACCCCCATAAGGACTAATCACAATATGTGTCTCACACAGGAGTTTGGCATAAAATAGACCTTTATGAGCCATAATGAACATAATGAAGTACCCAACATGATACTGGGATTTCTGAGAGTAATTTTGTGCATTTTAGTTTGCATTTCCAACTAATAGGTAGATAATAAAATAAAAAACCCAAATATAGAAAATGGCAAGTGAGTTTTTTGTTTTATAAGATTGCTTGATATTTTATATGTATGAGTGAGTGTTCATGTATGTATGTATGATATACCACATGCATGCCTGATGCCTGATGTCTTCAGAGGTCAGAAGAGAGTGATCCCCTGGAACTGGAGTTTTACAGGATACACGCACGCGCGCGCACACACACACACACACACACACACACTATTTATGACAGTGGTCTCGTAAGTTTATAACAGAGCTGAAAAATGGTCACTTCATAACACTATAGCTGTGGTAATATCATAGTGAAACATTTCTCCCATGTTTGTGGCAACAGTGAAATAAACATATACTGTGATGCCAACCCTATAAAGCTTAGCATACAAAATCATATGCATAATACTGGATAATAATAAATGGCAGTCACAGACTTATTATACTAAAATATGTGTTGTTTAAAGCCCAGATTATGCACTATATTTGCCTGGTCTTGACCCATTTGCTCCTCACTTTTTCCTCTCTTTAATTGGATTCCAGAAGTTCAGCTCAGTGTTTAGCTATGGGTGTCTGCTTCTGTTTCCATCAGCTACTAGATGAAGGCTCTAGGATGGCACATAAGGTACTCATCAATCTTATTATCGGGGAAAGGTTATTTAAGGTAGCCTCTCCACTATTGCTTAGATTGTTATTTGGGGTCATCCTTGTAGACCTCTGGACATTTCCCTAGTGCCAGATTTCTCTTTAAACCTATAATGGCTCCCTCTATCATGGTATCTTTTTTTCTTGCTCTCTTCTATTCTTTCTCTGACTCAATCTTCCTGCTCCCTCATGCCCACCTCTCCCCTCCTCTTCTTTCCTTCTCTTTCTCCTAACTGCCTCTCCCCTCCCCCCATGCTCCCGATTTGCTTGGGAGACCTTGTTTCTTTCCCCTTCTCTGGGGAACCATGTATGTTCCTCCTCCTTGTTTCCTAACTTTTCTGGTGGTATGGATTATAGGCTGGTAATCCTTTGCTCTATGTCTAAAATCAATATATGAGTGATTTGCCTTTTTGTGACTGGATTACCTCACTCAGGATGGTTTCTTCTAATTCCGTCCATTTGCCTACAAATTTCAAGATTCCACTCTTTATTTCTTTCCCAATGAGTAGTACTCCATTGTGTAAATGTACCACATTTTCTCCATACATTATTCAGTTGAGGGGCATTTAGGTTGCTTTCAGGTTCTGGCTATTACAAATAATGCTACTATGAACATAGTTGAACCAATGTCCTTGGTATATGAATGTGTATCTTGAAAGTGTATGCCTAAAAGTGGAATTGCTGGATCTTGTGGTAGACTGATTCCCATTTTCCTGAGGAACCACTATATGGATTTCCAAAGTGGCTGTACACGTTTGCACTCACATCAGCAATGGAGGATTGTTCCCCTTTCTCCATATCCTCTCCAGCATAAACTGTCTTTGGTGTTTTTTATTTGGCAGGAGTAAGATGGTGTCTCAGAGATGTTTTGATTTGCATTTCCCTGGTGGCTAAGGATGTTGAGCAATTTCTTAAATGTCTTTCAGACATTTCTACTGAGAATTCTCTATTTAGTTCTGTACCCTAATTTTTAATTGGATTATTTGGTGTTTTGGTGACAATCTTCTTGAGTTCTTTGTATAGTTTGGAAATCAGCCCTCTGTCAGATGTGGGGTTAGTGAATATCTTCTCCTATTCTGTGGGCTGCCATTTTGTCTTGTTGACCAGGTCCTTTACCTTACAGATGCTTTATCCCCCGAACCCCCTGGCCCCATGTGTCTAGGATGAGAGAGTATCTCTCCATGTGGAATGGGCTCCCAAAGTCCATTCGTATACTAGGGATAAATACCGATCCACTACCAGAGTCCCCATAGACTGCCCAGTCCTCCTAACATCCATGTTCAGGGGGGCTGGGTCAGTCCTATGCTGGTTTCCAAGCTATCAGACTGGGATCCATGAGCTCCCTCCTGTTCTGTGGGTTTCTCCAGCCTGGTCTTGACCCCTTTCCTTATCACTCTTCCCTCTCTGCAACTGTCTAATCCTCTTTCTTAAAAGTGCATTTTAGCTTAGCTTTTAAGGAGATATATAGACATTTTTTTTTTAAACAATAACATTGAGAAAACTTTTTTGTTTTCCAATCTTTTTGTGACAGGTTACAGTTGTTATGTAGATGCATCTGCAGATGCTCAAACATATTTTATTGAATATAAATAAAATTGGTTAAAATAATACTTGGGAAATTCAATTAATCCATTTTTCACATGAAAAAGTAGAAAGAACGAAATATTGAGTGTTTATTAGGGGACAGAAAATGGCTCGGTTCCATCTTCATTGTACTGGGAATCAGATGCAATCTATAAGGCTGTCTTCAGAACCATTTCAGTAGAACATGCTACTGCATTTTTGGAGTGCAAAAACAATTGGGTAGAGTAATCGCTAGCCAAAAGCCCTAGTACTGTACCCCTGAATTAAGAGAGCTATGGGGATGTCAGTTTTCTCCATTAGCTCCAGTGTGTAAGAAATGTCTATTGCATGAACTGGCTTTTTGAAGTCCATTCCCTATGTAAGGAAACCTTGCTCAGCCTAGATAAGGGGGTGGGGGGATGGGTTGGTCCTGCCCAAAATGATGTGGCAGACTTTGTTGATCTCCCTTGGGAGACCTCACCCTCTCTAAGGAATAGATAGGGGGTAGGGTGGGGAGACTGTGGGGGGAGTGAACTGATGGGAAGGAGAGGGGATTAGTGTTGGTATGTAAAATAAGATTGTTTTTAAAAAATGTATGATATAATACTTTTTAAAACCATTATAAAACCAACTCTGATACTCTGCACCCTGTGTTCCAACTTTCAGGGGCACTTAATCTCAATAATAACAGGGATTCCTCCTGTAAACTGAGATCCTGTGATTGGTGCCCAGGGCAAAGTATTTACAGGAGTCCCTCATCACTAAGTCCAAATACGGGCCTTCTTTGATGTCAATTATGCTGCTGTTTTAAGTGAGAAGTTCTTGTGGTAAAATTGTAGGATGTTTTCAGCATCTCAGGCAAAACAAGCAAACAACAAAAAGACAAAATAAATATATAGATTAAAAACTTTTGCCCTAGTTCCTTAGTTGAGCTGCCTAATATAGCTGGTTGAATCCTCTTAAGGAACCCTTTGGAGTTTGAGAATCTGGTGGTGGTGAGGCTGCTGTGCCAACCAGGATGGGGAGAACCAGGACATAGTGGGTTTCTGTGCCTTAATTGGAGTCTTGTGTGGACATTTGGCTTAACCTTCCCAATGAAACTCAGCTTTTCTTGGAAGTCTGCAGAAGGGGCAATGTGTGGCTTCTTTACTGGTAGGTTTCAGCAAGCCTTTCCTTAAGCTTATTTTCCTTTTGTTGCTTATGCTATACCTTTCTCACCTTTGTTCTCCACTGTCATACCAAATGCAGTAGTTTGTTTTTAACCCTGTAACACTAGGTTTTGGAAAGGCACAGTAAAGAAAGGACATTCCCTTTGAGCCACTTCTGCATTAGTTCTGGAACCAGGAACACAGTGTGATGACAGAGTGCAGACGGTTTGATTATTTTCAGAAGGAGGAGTGTACCATAAGAAGGTTGAATAGGAAATGTCAGTAACTAATTATTAGGTCAGTTTTCTGAGTTATTAAACAGCATTCAGACCTAAAAGCTAACTCAATAAATATAGATACTGTATTAATTTTATTAACAAGTGACTAATTCTGCTTTACTTCTGTTTACAATGAGAAAACTTGAGCTTGATAATTTGGCAAACAAGACACATAGATACCAAGTCAGGGAATAATTTAGAGGGGAGCAGGGGCTATACTGACTGCCAACATTTTGCTTGACTGAACAACATAACCCAGAAAATTACATGAGTGACTGTGTCTCTGTATTCTCTTGTGAATGTTCTTTTCTAATTTGAGAAATTAGCTTATTGCATACCATGTCTGTACTAAGACATTGCAGTTTATTTCCCTTGTTGAATGCCCTTTGGTTAAGGCCAATTATTGTTTATCTCGTAAAGTTGTTTTGTGAAATAATCAGAACTGTGGCTTAAAGAAATCTCCTGTTAAAAGAATATGATCATAGTACACACCACTCAGGATTGTTAAAGGACTGGAAAGAACAATATTTATGGAGTGCCTTACACTTATGATACCAAGAAAGGGCAATGTTAACATGTTGAGATACTATTATGCTCTTAATGCATTTGTGTGTAAGGAGTAGGTTTTCCTCCCGCCGCTGGTCTTGTCCTGCCACCGCGCCAACCCCAAATAACACACAGAGACTCCATATTTGATATAATGCTGTTGGCCAGTTACTTATTTCTTATCAGCTAGCTCTGTCTTAATTATTAACCCATTTCTATTAATCTCCATGTGGTCTTATCTGGCGGTTCTGCTCTCTCCAGACTCTCCATCTTGACTCTTCCTTACTACTTCCTCTTTCCTCCTCGTCTCCTATCTAGCTTTCCTATTGGCCAACACTGCTTTATTCATTAACCAGTATAAGAAACATATTTACAGAATGACATCTCCCATCATTTGTACTTTATAATTTGATGTTTCCTTATACCTTCCTAAAACAGACATTTTTATCTCCATTTTACCGATAAGAAATACGGGAATTAAAACTTTTCTAAGGGAACACTGCCTATAATGGCCATATAGGAACTAGCTGAAAGCTAAGAGGGAGATCACATCTTCAAATATGGACAGAAAGAATTTCGGGCTTATGTCATGGTTAGATCTTATTGTGTAGAGTTTTGTCCTGTACATGTGTACATACATTGTTTTCAATTGATTACAGAAAAACATTAGTAAAACTGTAATTAATAGTATCCCAATGTTAAGACTCAAAAGATAAATTTTTGTTTCAGTCTATTGAGTACAGCTCACACCTGGCATATGTTTACCTATAGACAGAATTTCTGCCACACTTCAGTCCCAAATAAACACATTGAGGCGTATATTAATTATAAACTCTTTGGCCAATGGCTCAGGCTTCTTATTGGCTATCTCTCTCTTAATTATTAATCAATTTCTATTAAATTATGTATTGCCATGAGGCAGTGGCTTACCCATAATGCTTTGGCATACCTGTAATGCTCCTGCATGTTGCTCCTTTAGAGGCTACATGGTCTCTTCCTGGTACCTTTCTGTGTTCCTCTTCCAAGAATTCTCTTAGTCAGGTAGACCCACCTATACTTCCTGCCTGGCTACTGGGCAATCAGCATTTATTCATCAGCCAATAAGAGAAACATATATTTACAGCATACAGAAGGACCTCCCATCATTTACCTTTTTCTTCTTTTGTACCCTGCTGAGAAATACTCTGTTGTTATGGATATTTGATGAATCAGGCTTAATGGACATGCTCTTGATGATGTACATTTTATTTTACTTATGATAATGAGTGAGATTATAATAGAATGATGGTGCTCTGGCTTTGGAATTGAACTCCATTTTAATACAAGTATTTCGAAGCAACACAATTCAAAATATTAAACATTTTAAACTTAGCATATGTCCTTGTGTAACTCCATATTTTATATTTTCACATCATTATGTTCAGAAGTAAAACCAGGAACAACCATTAATTTATTTGTAAAGGTTTCTGTGTGTTTTTTTCCAGAAAGTCATCCATTCATAGTAGTTGTATTTTTAACCAGTTAAAAAGTTTAAAAAGCACATGTCTAGGAACTGAACATAGGGATTCAAACCTCTATTCCTGGTTCCCATGAGGTTTAGATAGGACTGAGTTCAATGCAAGCCTGCGTTCCACACTGAGTTTTAGACTGACCTAAGCTGATAGCAAAACTCTGCCTGAAGAAAACTTTCTATGGCCCTCTAAACACTATCAAGCCTATATGGAGTCTTGCAGGTTTTGCACCAATCCAGTCATGCAAGTACCCCAGATCTCTTCCTGCCTGTGTTATTCTCACACTTCTAGGTCTAGTTGGTCTCTCAGCCTGCACACTGTCCCAGCCTGGTGAGTGACTAATACTTCTGCTTGCCTGCTTACTCTACAATCTCCTAGGTCTAGCTAGGGTTGTGAGATTGAACATAAATCAGCCCATCTTGGTGAGTAACCCAGATTCCCTTCCATCCACACTCAGAGGTCTATATAGTGTCTCAAAGGATGTATACTAGCCTAGCAGTCACCCTAGACCTCTGCTTTCCCTCACCTTTGCCATACTTCTAGGTCTAGTTTGGGCCATGAAACCTGGGAACCAGCTGAAGCAGACCCAGGGAAGAGTAACATCCATACACTTTCTTAGATATCAATGTTTGAAAATCACTATTATCGCTTTGGTCAAAACTCAACTCCATTATGATAAAAGTCCTGGAGAGATTAGGCACACAAGGGACATACTTAGACATAATACATGTAGTTTATTGCAAGTGACAGCCAATATCAAATTAAATGGAGACAAACTCAAAGCAATTCCACTAAAATGAAGAATAAGGCAAGGCTGTCCACTCTCTTTATATCTATTTGATATAGAAATTGAAGTTCTAGCAGGAGAAATATGACAACTAAAGGAGATCAAGGGGATACAATTTAGAAAGGATGAAGTCAAAGTATCTTTTTTTGCAGATGACCCTACACATCAGAGAACTCCTAGAGCTGATAAACACTTTCAGCAAAGTAGTTGGATTAAAGATTAACTAAAAAAAAAAATCAGTAGCTTTCCTACCTACAAATGACAAATGGAATAAGAAAGAAATCAGGAAAATAACATTTTCCACAGTAGCCTCAAATAATATGAAATATCTTGAAGTAAACTTTTTTTGATTAAAAACTTCAAGTCTTTGAAGAAAAAATTGAAGAAGATATAGAAAAGATATAGAAAAGATAGGAAGATCTCCCATGCTCATGGATTGATAGGACTAACATTAAAAATGGGCATCCTACTAATACCAATCTACAAATTCAATGCAATGCTGTCAAAATTCCAACACAGTTCCAATAACTATATCTGATTTCAAATTATATTACAGTAATAAAAAACTCATGCTGTTACATAAAAACAGACATCTTGATTAACTGAATTGAAGACCCTGACTCACACATCTACAAACACCTGATTTTTGACAAAAAAAGCTAAAACTATACAATGGAAAAAAGAAAGCATCTTCAACAAATGGTGCTGGCATAACTGGATGCAGACATGTATAAGATATTAGATAGATCTGTATTTATCACCATGCACAAAACTTAAGTCCAAATGGGTCAAATATCTCAGCAAAAATCCAGCTACCCTGATCCTTAGAAGAGAAAGTGGGAGATAACCTTGAATAAATTGGTATAGGAGACCACTTCCTGAATATAACATCAGTAACACAGACACTGAGATTGATAATTAATAAATGGGACCTCCTGAAAGCACAGCTAAGAAGACAAAATGGCAGACCACATACTGGGAAAAGATTTTCACCAATCCCACATCTGACAGAGGGCTGATTTCCAAAATATACAAAGAACTCAAGAAGCTGGTCATAAAAACAACAAATAGTTCAATTAAAAATTGGGGTACAAAACTAAATGGAGAATTCTCAATTGAGGAATCCAAAATGTCTGAAAGACACTTAAGAAATTGCTCAACATTCTTAGTCATCAGGGAAATGCAAAAACATCTCTGAGACACCATCTTACTCTTGTCAGAATGGTTAAAATAAAAAACACCAAAGACAGTTTATGCTGGAGAGGATGTGAAGGGGAACACTCCTCCATTGCTGTACAAACTTGTACAGCCACTTTGGAAATCAGAATTGCTGTAGGAAAGGACCTTCCATGGGGGATCTTCAAAGTCTGTCAACATTTGGAGCAGGGCCTAGGCCCTCCCTCAGGTGTGTAGGCTGAGGGAGTATCCCTCTGTGTGGAATGGGCTCCAAAGTCCATTCGTACACTAGGGATAAATACTGATCCACTACCAGAAGCCACATAGACTGTCCACTCCTCCTAACTAACACCCACGTTCAGGGGGTCTGGACGGGTCCTATGCTGGTTTCCCAGCTATCACACAGGGGTCTATGAGCTCCCCCTTGTTCAGTTCAGCTGTGTCTGTGGGCTTCTCCAGCCTGGTCTTGAATCCTTTTCTCATAATTTCTCCCTTCTGTATCTGGGTTCCACGAGGTCCTTGGCTCAGTGTTTAGCTGTGGGTGTCTGCTTCTGCTTCCATCCATGAGTTTATATACTTTCTGCAAATTTCATTGTTGTTGATACCCAGTTTTCTTTTATTGTGGTTAGACAATATACAAGATTTTATTTTAGTTTTACAAAATTTTATCAGACTTATTTTGTTTCTTAATATGTGGTCACTTTTAGTCAAAGTTCCAAAATATTCTTTTTATTTATATGGAATGTTTACATCCATTTGATTTATGGTATCATTTAACTCTACAGTTTCCTTATTTAGTTTTTGCCAGCATGACGTTTCCATTGATGAACATGGAGTGATAAGGTCATTTACTATCACTCTGTTCAAGTTAGTCTATAATTTTAGATCTAGAAGTGATCTTTAAATAAAATTTGGTACTCCTATGTTTGGTACATAAATGTTACATATTTGTAATATTATGTAAATATTACATAATTGTAATATTATTGATGAATTGTTTTCCTCTAATGGATATGTAATGATATTTTGTACCTCTTCTGAATGGTTTTAATTAGTAATCAATTTTATCAGACATTTGTACAGTTCCACCTGTTTTTTTCTTAGTTCTATTTACTTGTAATGTCCATTCTTTTATACTAAAGTAGCATCTGTCTTTGATACTGAAGTATTACTTGGAGATAGCAAAATGTTAAATCCTGTTTTCAAATCTAGCATTTTACTCTGTATTTTTTAAATGCAGATCTGAGGCCATTCCTATCAGTAGTTACTAATGACAGTTAAGAAACAGAGTAATAATTTACAGATTTCTGTGATTATCCAATTCTTTTAATGATCATTTTAGTACATGCATACCATAGATCTTATAGATAGAGGCAAACTCAAAGAAACACTGAATCTTTTCAATATCTTCTACAAGAATTGTTATGAAACCATAGAGAATTAATGCACTAACAATATAAGAAATCATTTTATTGTTCATTTGTGAGAGGAAACCATAGAAGAATATTCAATATCTGAAAAGCAAAGTGTACCTTCATAGCAGTACTGTTATCAATAGAAACATGTTTTGAATCATGAAAAGATATATAGAAAACTTTAAGAAACTATACTTTCTTCTAAGAATAATTTCAGACGTATTGGCAAAAAGAGGAGCTCAAAATGCTATATTGCAATGCCAACATGTGAGGATCAGCTAACCTTTTTTGAGCCTTAGTGCTCAAAAAAAAAAAAAAAATGAAGGTGATTTTTTTTGGAACTTTTTGTTTTTACAGAATTTTCTAAATGCTGAAAATACATTGATTTAAAAAGCACTAATATTTAGAAGTACATTAACCTGTTATTGTTCATGAATTCTGCACAGAGACAGTGCTGCTGGACTCACAGTCAACCCTTAGGACTCTGTCAGAAATGGTCCTCAAGTTGAATCGAAGAATTGTTCTGTAAGGAAGAACCCTTTTTCCTGTAGCTTCAGTTATTACACTTTAGTGAATTTACTTTCCATTTGATTCTGGTAACAGTAAGATTAATAATGGGATTTCAGCAAGACTAAAATGTGAATTCTCCTGGGTCTGGAGGAAAACCACATGCATACAAATGTGTTTAACATTGATTCTCCCGCATTATTTATTTTGGCTAATTCTGTAAACCCCTGTATAGATGTGAATTCAAGCACCTGTTCAGGAGAGTATTAAGTAGTGACTTAATTTGCTTTTCATCATTTTTATTACTTTATTCTACCACTTTAACAAAATATAAACCATCACTTCTTTCTTCTTTTTATTAGACAAAGACAAAAATGGATCATTGGCTTGAGTTCTTGTGTCTATTTAACTAGAAAGAAATGAACTCCTGACTTCTACATTCTCCTTTAACAAATGTGATGTTATAGAAATTTAAAACTGCAAATGCTAAACTAATGTTAAAATTACATGGTTGGCAGACATCACCACCAAAGCACTGATGTAATAACATTTTAAAATGACATGCTTATAATAGATTACTGAAATACAGGTAGATTGGTCCTTTCCAGTCATAGCTTTCACTAGACTTCTGTGATATGTACACCATGCATCAGCTAAGGATCATATACTTTTCCCTGAGAGACTTTTTTTTCTGTGGGTGGGAACTTAACTTCTAATAGTCTTTATTTTTAGAAAATCCTTTACCCACAATTTACAGAGAAAATCACATCCATCCCTAAAAATTTGGCTCAGACGTTTCCTCATTCACATATTCTTCCTAATCTTGCCAAGTGGATGTGATATTTATCTCCTTTGAGTCCCCAAAGCACTGTGTATATACCTCTCTAATGGCACTTAGCTCATTTTGCCTTATGTTTTTGTTATTTGTGACCTTGACATCTTTCCTCTTAGACAGCTGCAGAGCAGTGCCTGGGTCGTCTTTATTCTTGAAACATTTGAAAGTGAATTCTATTATTTCCTCCAGAAGATTTGTCTCAGAGAGACTAAAAACAGACTGGTCAGTAGAGGTCTATATTTTAGCTTTCAGATAATAAAAATTGAGGAGAATTATACTTAGTAAGTAAATTTTACATGTGAGTAGAAATATATGACTAAAGATACATGCATAGACTATAATGAGGAGGAGAAGGAATGTTAGCGTTCTTGTGATTTTGGGGATGGGATTATATGCATATTAAGTTGGAAAGTGTAGCTCAACAGTTGATGGCCCATTCCCCATTCATTGTATCCACTCTGAGTTCTCATGTAGATATGATAGACAGTCTCTGTACTCATGGACAGCTTCCCACTTCACACAACTTTGTCTTGTAGTTTCTGAGTGAGGGTTTACTTTATATCCCAGGTTCTTGTTCCACAAAGGTTTGTTCAGAAATACAGATTTTATCTTTTAATGAGTAACCAATGGGTATGGAAATCAGTTGCTAAATATTCTGCCTTATTTGGACATTTCTGAGGTTTGTTATAGATGACCTTTCAGAAGGTCATTGGTAAAACTAAACAAGAGTTGGGCCACAGCAGTAAAATGATGCTCAACACATTCTTCAGTGGGTTTTCTTTTTCTTCTCCTTAAAAAAGTATCTATCTCCAGATTGTATTTTCAGATAACTTGATGAATAGGATTTTGTTTTGAGTCTAATCATCATCTTCAGCCTTTCTGACTGAGTAGAGATGAAGTCTTAGCAACAATCGAATGTCTTCAACTATAAGATTTCATTTAAATGATGCTAAAATGAGAACTGCTACATATAAAACAGAGAAGCAAAGTGTTTGGCTTAATTAGCTTCATTTTAGAGAAGGAAATTTGGAAGTCTTTGAGAGATATCTGTACAATGAAAGAAGAATAAAATGATAAAGGGATGCTCTTGGGGAGCAGATGAATGGAATTGCATTATATCTCTTGTTTAAAAACTTGAAGTGTATTAACACTCACATTTCAGGTGACTCTGATCAGATTGTACAAATAAAGCAAATATGATATATATATATATATACATATATGTATATATATATATATATATATATATATACACACACACACACATTGTATAAATAATTTACTTTCAATCTCTAGCCAGTGCCATTACAGCAAGGGCAGTGCATCGAGATCTACACTGTTACTCAGAATAATGGGAAAGCTTATAAAGAATTGACTGGTCTCCATTCACTAATGAGGAATTTAAAAATCCACACATTTAATTCAATGTGTAGTAGCTTAGTTTTCATTGTGTTTATTGTATTTTATTGTCATAACTATCGTAGATATATTTGGAGTTGTTTCAAGAGGAAGGGAAAAATAGATGCCTAAAAAGTCAGAAGTTTGATTTTTGAGGCGAGTTAAAGTACAAAAGGTGTAAGGAAAAAGTTAAAAGTTAAAAGTAATGGATTAAAAAAATTTCTTCTGTAAATTGGGCCAACCTACTTCTGTCATAAAACGGAAAGGCCCAGGGAGGGAGCTGCTTACAAAGCAGCTTGACTCAGTTTCATGTTAATGGAACCATCTTCTGGCAAGGATCTGAATTGAGGAGGTTTTGTTATTTGGCTTAGGATGGTGAGGAAAAAAACTTGGAAGGAAACTTCAGCCACCATAAAAGATAGCACAGTAGAAAAGAACATTTATACTAACTTTAGAAGCTCTTACTTCAACCTCATTTGTTGCATGCACTTATCTTTAGAGGCCAGAATAATGAAATTAGCACACCAATTTATTTTACTTTTCAAACTGTATATGATTGAGTCCCTTTTCTTGCCTTATTGCTTAGCTGAATATAAAGGATCAGAAAAGGAATTTTTGCTTTACTACTGATATTAGAAAGGAAGGATTTAGTGTTTCATCATGGAGCATATTGGTTTTCATGCCCCCCCCCCATTTCATTAAAGCAGTCCACTCTGTTTCTACTCATTTATTTATTTGCAGTAAATTCTAAGGATTAAGTCCAGAGCCTTGATATTAGGCAAGTACTATAATCACTAAGATACAATTGCATTTTTTGGTGTGTAGCTCAGGCTAGTCCTATGTCCATCTCCCGAGTCCTAGGATTACAAATTTACACTATCATGCTTGGCACTAAGCTGTCTTTAAATTATGAATTGGTTTGAATAAACTTCTCATTAGCATGTGAAAAGGACCTCGACACATACCTGTACATATTTTTCAGTACCTTTTTGCTGTTGTGATATCTTTCTGTGTTACTTCCTTTTATGGCTAATTTCAGTACAATTCTCAGGGCCCCTTCATTCTATCTCAACCCAATCTCTGGAGATTTGGCTGTGAATCTGTAGCTTAGAGGAGGCATGAGGATATATGAGGAAAAAGCTTCTTGTAGCTATGCTTGGACAAGGTTGAACTAGATAGCACTGACCAAAAAGCACTCACTCAAATGCAGCCTGATTCATCCTTTTCAAGTTGCCAAATGTTTTCAGCTTATGACCTTTATCTTAGGGTTTTGGTTAGTGTGCTAAAACACCAATTTGGGGAGGAAAAGGTTTATTATGTCCATCAAAGGAAGTCAGGGCAGGGATTCAAGGAAGGAACTTTGAGAGAGGAATTGAAGCAGAAGCCATGTTGCTTATTGATTTTCTCCTTATGGTTTATTCAGTTTGCTTTTTTATAGAACCCAGGACTGTTAGCAAGGTTTACATCACCCACAATGAACTTGTCCTTCCCACATCAATCATTAATCCAGACAATATCCCAAAAATTTGTTTTTAGTTCAATCTTATGGAGATATTTTCTCTATTAAGAGCCTTACAGACTACAGCCAGGATTTCTGCATCTTCTTCGAATCCCCTTGACAGCGCCCCTTACCAGCAGGAAGTAGTTTGGAAAGAATGACGCCAAATTCCCAAATATTGTCTATAAATGTTTGTTTTCATTTAAATGGACTTGGTTATATAAAATAAATAAATAAAAAAGATTTCTTCTAATTAAATAGACTATAATGTTATAAAGAGATAAAGTGGAAACTAGGAGGATTAAATGGGGAGGGATATGAGAGAGCAGGGTAATGGAAATGCTATAGGGAGGGGCAGCTAACACTAAATAAAGGCCCTTTGAAAGGCACATGGGTATTTTCTACTGTAGAAGCTCTCTAAAGTATGCACATATGTAAAAGAAATTTAAATTAAGCCACCATATAATAAGAACATAATGATGTGTGTGTGTGTTTGTGTGTGTGTAACAATGATTTAAAAAATAGAAGTCATGAACTTGTAGGAGAGCATGGGTAGGATAAAGGATTTAGTGGAGGGAGGAAAGGAAATGGAGAAAATATGTGTTTTAATTTGAAAATAAAACAATTAGAAGATACACAATTAAATTTTATTGAAATAACGATGAAAAATGAAGTGGTCTGTAATATACTATTTGACTATAGGGCTAGATGACTAGACAAGGACTCTGGCCCTTGTGTTCCCTGTAATCCCATAATGTAGAAATACTAAATACTAGAAAGACAGACAAGAGAGCTAAATAGAAAGTGAGAGGCTACTGATTTATTAACTAACTCAGGATACTTCTGGGTTCAAGCAGAGAATGATCAATTAAACTGAAGAGTTCTGGAAAGGTAGAGTAAGGACTAATTATTTTCCGGGCTTGCACTTTCAATTTTACCGTCTGGGAGTTGCCCATTCAATTAATCTAAGGAATGATTAAGCCTTAGGGAAAATAGACTCACAATGACCAAGTTCTGATTTTAGCTGGAAACTAGTTTAATAACTTAAAATAGGAAATCCCTCTTCCTAGAAGGGAAGTTTACATAAGATCAAAAATAACAAGAACTATAAATCAAGACCAGAAAGCAACTTGGTGAGTATATAGAATTTGAACAAAGAGGGAGCCCTAAGGAAAAGCCTATCCCAGCTGTTTGGGTAGTCATGATCTGCTAAGGCTTCTTTGCCCTGATTCTTTTTCTCTAGTGGTTCTTCAAAATGCTTCAAGTTTCTCATTTTAATGATTACTTTCCTTATTTCCTCCCTCCCTCCCTTCCTCCCTCCCTCCCTCTGTCTTTCCCTCCCTCCCTCCCTCCTTCCCTCCCTTCCTTCCTTTCTTCCTTTTTTCCTTCCTTCTTTGTGTCTCTTTCCTATGACCCCTCTTCTCTGTCTTTCCCTCAGATATTACAAATTTCTTCACAGAAAACACATTTAGTTAGCACTTGTAACAGTGATAGTTATTATTTACTTGTGTGTGTGTGTGTGTGTGTGTGTGTGTGTGTGTGTGTGTGTGTGTGTGTGTTCGGTACTGTTCTGTCCTTTATGGGTTATTTCCTTTACCCTTCTTGTTTATGAAATAGGTATATCATTTTTTTTTTTCAACAGAGAAACCAAGGGATGTAGAGTTTAAATGTTATGCTGAGGTCATAGTTAGGGAGGGTGGGTTCAGGCATTTAGACATTTTGGGATGTTACTTCTGTCTCCTCTCTTGGGTTGCTGGCAATGTTAGAGATTATTTGGTATCATTTCTTTTCATTTTAAAGACAGGTTAATAGAGTAGTTTGTGGGAGCTTTGTATATTAGTGAAATGGGAAGTTTAGATCCTGCTATTTCTATCTTGGAAATCAGTTGTTTTAATTAAGGAGTGTACCACAGCACTAAAATTGAGATTAAGGTAGAGAAATAGCCCTATAACAATATGCCAGTTCTGATCTGAGAGTGGAGTGAGCCATGCTCTTTTTTCTTTTTTATCATATTTTTTTCAGTTCATTTTACATACCAGCCACAGTTTCCCCTCCTTTCTCTCTTCCTGCCTCTTCCCTCCACCTCCTCTCTATGCCCCGATCCACTTCTCCTCAGTCTCCACTCAGATGGGGTAAGGCCTGCCATGGTAATCAGTAAAGCATGGCACATCAAGCTGAGGCAGGTATAAGCCGCCCCCCCCCCCAACACACTTCAAGGAGCCTCACAAAAGACCAACTATACAATTGTCACCCAGATGTAGAGCAACTAGGTCGGTCCCATGCCAGCTCTCTAGCTGTCCATCCAGAGTCCATAAGCTCCTAGGAGTTTAGGTCAGCTGTCTCTGCAAGTTCCCCCCTCACAATCTTGATATCCCCCCTTGTTCATATAATCCCTCCACCCTCTCTTCAACTGAATTCCATGCTCTTTAGTTCTTGATTCACATGTGCTCTTCTTCTTGCTCTTTCTTAGAAATCTGCTTTTGAAAAAGAATTTCTTTTGACTTGAATATGTTGTGATAGGAATCCATATATGCATTCTAATAAGACTACATTAGAGGTTTTATAAATAAAACTCCTCCCTTTCTGTCTTTCTCCTTCCCCCTCCACCTCCCTTCCTCTCTTTCTCTCTTCCTTCCTTCCTCCATTCAGAGGGTTCTCTATGATTGCTTTATCCTGATTGTGTAGGATCCACCTTCTTTGAGGTGGGGAAAAGTTCAGTCTCCAAGCTTAAGTTTTGGCTCTAGAGTAAGCATTAACAACTTTTGGCTTACGTGTGATCTTAGTGGTGAGGACTACTGTCTTCCATGGATATGGTGTGAAAGGCAGAGACATTTACTTGTTATAATTCACTTACTTTCTGATTGGTTAGTTGCAGTCCAGCCATGATTGTGAGCACAGGAGCAGCCTGGCTTGCTTATTACATATGCACCATGATCTTGCTCCTCGAGTCCTATGTTCACTCTTACATGTATTTTTCCTTTTTTTTTTTTAATACTTAGGAATTAAGTGACTATACACTACATGATAAACACAATGGTTTTCTTTTTGCTGTACTTTTCTACAATTTTAGTAGGCCTTATATGCAAATACATGTACTTTTGCGCTATTCTGGTACAAATATAAAGAGGTAAATAAGCTTAGCAATATTAAAATCTCTTCTCAATAAAGCATCTCATGGATTTTTTTTTTCATGAACAATAAACAAAGACTTGCCATGTCACATGAACCCGAGCACCACATACCTCAAGATCTTACAATTGATTTATCTTACTGTACTAAGCACACTATTAACCTTTTCAGGAGCACTGAGTTCTGCTAGAGGAACCGAAAGAGGATAGCATTGTAAGGGAGAAACAATGGTATTTTCAACTGTCAGTGTGTTGGGGAAAAGGAGAAAAAATGTAACACACATGAAAACGGAAGAGCCATTTTAAAATCCAGGAAGAATGTTTGCAAAAGCCAAACAAGCTACTGTGACCTGCAGACAGGACTAAGTACTTAAATTTTAAATTTTTGCTTGAGGCAGTCCAGTGACATGCTCAGCTTTGATATGCTGCCTTCAGATGCTTTTCAACTTCTACTCATTTCTTCACACGAGAGTGGAACTGCTGACACAGTTGGATGGCAAGCATGTTTCGTGTGTTTTCTGGGGCTGTTTGGCAAACAGACTGAGTTTACAACATGCCCTTTTCATCTCTCTGAAGATTGCTTTTGCAAGTCTGCTCCTGGGGATTCCTTCTAACTGGCTTGCTGGCTGATAAAAAATACTTGTCCTTGATAGAATCATGCATTAGACTCCAGGCCACTTTTTCCTTTGCTTCTGTGGATTTTCTTTCCAGGTTTTAGCATCATAGGACAAGGGAATAAGGGAAGGATCTATTAAAGGAACTACAGTGACTTCTATCAGGCGTGGAAGGCTAACTGCACTGGAAATGGCCTTTTAGATATGTGAGCACTGACCTGCTCATGTGGAAGGGGCTGGTCTCTACCAGGACCTTAGGCAGCTCTACTTTTATGTGACCTAGAGTAAGTTTTCAGTTTCCCTCTATATCTACATGTGTTTCTTCACTAGAAAGTTGAAGAATTAGAGATGCTGACGTTACTGATGAAGTTACTCCTCCATGCTTCTAAGAAGGGAATCACCCTTGGTCTTATATGTAAAGGTTCTTGACACCAATGAGGGAATGGACAATAACTAATCTTCAATCATTCTTTATCTCTCCTGTCTGGAAAACATATTCCTTCAAAATAGTGTTTAGTTGCAGTTGTTCTATAATGTTCAGTCTCTGCACACAGAGTAAATACTGATGGACATTTGACAGAGAAGCTATTTGCTGAGAAAAATGTTTTTTTTTGGGGGGGGGGCACTAGAGAGTCTTTGGTAGGACCACATCATCTGCCAAGTCTTAGAGCTTACAAAGGTAAGTGCTCCAGCAGTCCTGGGAGTAAGTGCCCTTCTTAATTTTCATACTTTTCTGGACTTATTCAAGCTTAGCTTGAACATGAAGGTAAAGTTCTCTAGTGAGGTAGGTGGGTGTAGTTTTAAGGTTTAGGCCTTCTTCACCTAAAATGTGCATGTATTCTTTAACTTTCTGAAAGCTCCATGGGAAATAAGAGATGAGAGTTTCCTATCAATGTTTCCAGAGCAGCTGGAGCTAGAATAGCTGGACCTTCTCCTAAATTGAACTGACAAGGCCAGGGCATCAGCTCTTTAAGACCAAGGTGCATTCACAGTGAGCTTCTCAGAATGACAGACTTGGTATTTCTTTCTGCTTTAAAGTCACAGGATACTTAGGTGTTATAAGAGATGGATTACATGAATATGGAAATAAGTTTATCACTTTTTGTAACAAGTATCATCTGTAATAAGTATGTCTTTTCCTATTACCATTAAGTTAACATGTTTCCTGCCTTATAGTTGAATATGCAATGTTTTAATTTTTACAAGAAGCACATTTTCCTGCTTAATACATCAATGTTACTTAATATAGGACATACTTTAGAAAATTAACATTTTTAAGAACCAGGAAATGTCCTTTTTAATTTGTGAACTCCTATAATTGTGCTGCCACAGCAGATTTTAATTATGATGCCATTAGGAAGGTAAAGTGGTTTATTTAGGCTAACTAGAGAGCTAACCTGATTAGGGTTTGCTCAATCATGAGCTAATTTATCCTAATCTCTTTTATTCAGAAACTTCTAATTTAGTTATAAAAATATAGCTGCAGATCAGGATGCCAAAAATCTGCCCTAGGGTGGTTTTGTTATTTAGGAAGCTGTAAAAGAATAAATACTATTCAATATACACTAGCTTTAGATTCTTCTTCGTATTCAATGACAGTTGAGAGAATTCTGAAATTTACAGTGATTATTTAGATTGGGAATAGAAGCACAATCTTTTCAAATGTTTTGTGCTGAGTTTTAAATGGTGCATATGGAGAGAAATGGCTCATCATTTAAAACAAATTTAAAAACAATTTCTACACTACAAAATTACAAGTACATTTAAAAAAAACTAAGGTCTTTCAGGACTTTTAAAAAGACTGTAATAGAAGAAATATGAATGAAAAATAAATGAAATGTATACCCAAAATGTTTGCAATTTACTTATAGCCATCAGGAAAAGTTTGCTGTTGAACTTTGTTGAGTTTAAAGAATTATTTTTCACTACCGAGTAAACAGAGTTAACAGAATTATGTGATGTCTCCAATGCTGACAAAATAGTGTCTAAAGTATAAGAACAATTCCAGATTCTTTTTATTATGATAACATAAAAGTTAAAAAACATTTGAAAGAATATTGTATGGAATTAAGCAGACATATTTTAAGTTGATGAAAATAGAAAGTTCTGTATATACTAAAATAAGATACAACAGTATTTACAGCCTAGTTAAAAAGTGGTCTAACTCAAGTCTTAAGAAGATAAACATAGATTAAGACCAAGCCCACAGGCAATCAATCAAACAAACAAACAAACAACAAACAAAAACAAAACACATTGTGGATGTTGGGCTAAGTTTGTCTTGAAGAACAAGCAACACTGGGATATTTGCCTTAAGATCCTTTTCAGTTCAGCTTTGCAGATTTGTTATTTATCAAGGGACTGGTCCCTCCTCCACTCCAAATTGATTTCTCATTGCTCATAGAAGAATTTATGCCATAGACTAGAATAGTGTTTTATTTATATTTCTTTTATACTGTTTTAGCTTAAAAGAGGACTCTCTGAAACTAGAGCTATCCAGTTCATTCCTTTGTGATGCCTTCTGTTCTTTTACCTATAGTAATGGCAGATTTCACATGTCATTTGGATCAATGTACCTTTCTGTAAGCATTCATTATGATGACTGGGCTCAAAAGCAAATGTCTTTTTCTATAAGATGGTATTCCCAGTGTACTTCTTAGACTTGAGAACAACTTTTACTGTAGTTATCTGTAAATTATGTAATTTTATATTGTATAAGTATATTGTATAAGTATCTGTGTCAGGGATTCCTGATTGACAGTATGGGAGTATATGCATATTCTACTTATCATGTCTATTGTAGCTACTTTTGATTTTTACAGTGCTGATTTAAATAAGTATAATTTATATTTTTGTATAACTTTTATAAATAATTCATCTTTTTAACATAACAAATTATTCATAATCCCTCAGTTATTTGAAATTTTGAGTATATAAACATAGCACCACAAGATTTTGGACTTTATATTATTGTTCTATTGTTTCTTATTGCTTTAGTTCAACTGTCATCATCATCATCATTTTGGTTTATACCCACTTGAGCCTTTTTAAAAGCCATTTATTATTCTTCTTTTTCCCAATTGTACTCTACCCATTCCTAACTTAGCAACTCTGTATTTTCCTTCCTTGAGAAAGTATCTTGTTATATAGTCTATGCTGGCCTTGAGTTGATAATCCTGCCACATTCTTCTAAATGCTGGGATTATGGGCATGCTACCACTCTCATGTTTAAATTATTCTTTTGGGGCGTGAGACAGCCTAGTTAGGAGTGCATAATGCTCTGACAGAGGACCTGAGTTCAATTCCCCACACCCATAGTGGGATCTGATATGTTGACCTCTGTGGGCATGTGGACTCATGTGTAAATTCACACACACACACACACACACACACACACACACAGACAAGAAAATATACATAATTAAGTTTTTAGTTAAATACTCTTTTGAAGCTATTTAATAGTCTGTCTTGAAATATAAATGTGTTTCTGTGACTTTATTTACTTGATATAAGGAAGGCAATGAAGAGCCACTATAACTCTGGGCTGACAAATTTTCATCTGTCCCTGGAGGGCAGCAGGCTGGCTATCACTATGTGCTCTGGAGCCACCTTGCCTGGATTTGACCCTTACTCTACTACTTACTATCTGTGTATTCTTAAGCAAGTTACTTTTATTTTTCTGCTTCTGTTTCTATCTTACATAAATGGGATTTCGAAGCTTTAAATAAATTCCCAGGTGGAAATATTGACTATGGTGCCTAGATCATATTAAATACTACATTAGCATTTGCTGTTTTGGTATTATTATGTTTTGTTTTGTTTATCTTTGAGACATGCTCTAATAACTTGGGCTACCCTTGAGTTTGAGATCTCCACTCATGTCACCGCATGCAGCTTTATCTTATTTTCATATTCACTTTAGTATTTGGGCATAATTGATTTCAATAAATCTTTTAGTGTTGCTTAGTTTTCTTCTTTGGATATCTATCTGTATGTTACTAATATATTTATATTTTGTTAAATTCTTGACATATGGTTTGAATTTTTAAAAATATTTTCTCTGAGGTAATCAATAACTTTGACAATAGCCTGTAATGTTTACGTGAGGGTCTATGGGACCCTTTTGGCCAATAACTCAACAAGATGCAACTAATACCTGGTAATGGGGGTTTTACTTGATAGTATATGATGTTTAGTTGGGTCATTCTCTCCCCCCATTATATAGTAACTCTATTTAAACTTGTTTTATTTAATTTAGAAAGCATCTAGAGTAGTGGGTTTCCATATAGCTTCCATATAGCTTTTGGTTAGTTATCTTTTCCCATATTCTCTCCTTTGCTGTATTTTCTCTTCTCCCTCCCTATTTAAATTTCCTATTTTGTTTTCTTCTTTATTCCCTTATTTATATTCTATTTCTCCTTCCTTTTAAGATCCTCGTCTTCCTCCTGGTCCCTTTCTAACTATCTAAATAATGTGGATGTTTTAAAGGAAGCACACATATCTAAATATTAAAAGATAACATTCACACATAAGGAAACCATGCAGTATTTGTCTTTTGGAGTCTGAGTCACTTCATTAGGACAATTGCTTATAATTCCACCTATTTACTTTCAAATTTCATATTTCTTAATACATCCTTTAACTTCTTACTAATGTCTTGGCATAGCCAATGAGTCATGTACTGGGAAAAAGCAGAAGAAGCTCTTTATTGATTATTGATTATTGTGATTTATTGGCTGCAAGAGGGCCAGGGCTTTCTTCCTGATTCTTTATTCAAGCTTCATCCACTTTTGCTATTCCTGCTCAGTGTTCGTGTATCTTTTTTTGTGCTTGGATCATCATGATGGCAAATATGTAATTTCTTATTCACAGGCAGAAGTACAGGGAACTATGCAGGCTGCATATCCTATAGTTCTCTTTGGTTTTCCTACTCTGCAAACCATGTCACTCAGGCCAGAAAATCTCATTAGAAGCCTTGCCTCCAATGTTGGTTTAGTTTGACTTAGATACAGACTACTTAACTTTGATTGATCTACTTAACTTGTTAGTAGAGACAATATTTGACTATAATATTTCGTAGTGGTCAAAATGCGTTGTTTAAGAGATTTTTATTTTCCTAGCACTAGAACTACCTGATTTCCACTCTTTTTATCTTTTTAAGATATGATGAACTGCAATGTAATAGCCACCACAGTCATACTCTGGGGGAAAGTCTCTATTGTAATTTCAGATGTTTTAGCCTGTTAATTTAGATTTCTTCCTCTAACATTTTATTTGAGGTTGAATTTCCACCAGGTGTTTTCCATTGCTTTTATTCTTCCGTGGGAGACATGCTAATATTCTTGTCCTTTCCTTTCTAGTCTTACCTTGGTACATTTTTTGTAGTGCATATGATACTATATTTTCTGCAGTACAGAGTCTGCATGTTATTTTAGAGTCTATTGAGGTGTTTTCTGAATTAATGAAATTGTTACATTTTTCTTTAGCTTACTTTTGCTTTTTCATTGTAGAGATTTTATAGTATTTAATTTCTGTGAAAGCATAAATGGACACTTTCTAAAATTCACTTATTTTCTGCTCTGTGCTCTCTCTACATGTTGAATTTATTTTCTTTTGTAGGATATAATGCCTTAATGAATCTTATTTTATCTTTTTATGTTAATTCATTTTTAAGTAATAGAGAATTTTTCTAATTTGGTATTTACCTCATAAAAACACACAGCATATTTAGGTTCCTTTTGAGTTCTGTCAGCATTATATATTACATAATACTCCTTTTTTAAGATTTAAAATTGAATATCTAGGTAGTGTACATTTATGTTAGTGACCCGGACATTTGGAAGAACTTAGAGACATATCAAGACAAGTAGAGGAAACTCCCCTCAGCTTGCTTTATAGTCTGTCTGTAAAGAAGGTGCTGCTCCACAGTCCAGCTTTTCATAGGAGGTTTCTTTTATTATGGTTTCCCCTCAGGACTATTGGTTGTCTGTCTGGCCTTCTTCCTGGAGCTTCTCCCAGCTGTTTCACTCTACTTCAGTTGGAAAAGTCAAATTTCTAACTCACCTCATCCACTAGAACAAACTCCAGATGTATTAAAGATTTACATATTAGAGAACTTAATAGGTCCTAAAATACGGAAAACCACTTACATACCATTTGCAGAAGGGTGTGTATTAAAGTCAATGCAAAAGGAATCGAAGTTGATAGATTTAATGACTTAAAACCTTACATTGTTTGCATGAGAGAGTTCATTTTGTGTGTACTGTGTTATCTTTAGCAGTTTCAAAGTTTGAACTCTTACATTAGATCTTTTATCTGTTTTGAATTGATTTTGTTCAGGGTGAGAAACAGTGATCTAGTTTCTTTCTTGTATAAGCATATAGCTAGTTTCCATACACCATTTATTGAAGAGGTTTTTTTTTTTTTTTTTATTCTCCCAATGTATCTTTTTGACCCTTTGTTGAAAAATTAGTGTGTGATTGGTTTTAGTCTACCTGAAAAATTAATAGTGACTTCAGAAGAGAAAATCCCAACTGTGGAATTGCCTTCATTATATTGGCAGGTAGGCATGCCTTACAGGGTATTTTCTTTCTTTCTTTTATTTGTATTTTTGAATTTAAATTAGAAACAATCTTATTTTACATGTCAATCCCAGTTCCCTCTCCCTCCCATCCTCCCATGCCCCCCACCCACCTTCCCATCCAATCCCCAGGAGCACCAGGGTGGGGGGAGGGGAGGATGAGGTAGGTAGGAGAAAGAGAAGTGGGGAATAGGAGGGAGGAGGAGAACACGTGGCATCAGGAAGAGTGAGTCCAGGGAAGAATAGAGAAGTGTTAGGGGTTTTTTCTCATTACTTACTGATATAGGATGGCCTAGCCCACTCTGGGCAGTGCCATTAATAGGTGGGTGGGACTGGGCTGTTACTGAAAAAAGTATCTGAGAAAGCCAGAGGAAGCAAGCCAGTAAGCAGATTTTAGTTCATGGTCTCTGCTTCAGTTTTTTTTTTTTTTTCCTGACTCTAAATTCCTGTCTTGAGTTCCTGCCATGAGTTTCAACAATGGATTATAGTGTATAAGCCAAATAAATCCTTTCTTTCTCACTCATGTTTGGTCAGAATGTTTTATTTATTACAATAGAAACTGAAGTAGGACCATTGATGACTATGTGCTTATTTCTGGTTTCTCTATATTTCACTGGTCTGTATTTCTGATTTGTACTAGTGTAAGACCCTCAGAATGAGGAGTCTTCCAGGTTCGGTCGATACCCCAAGAACTCAATGTCCAGTGCAGTTGCTGCAAAACGCAAGAGGCTTTAATGAACAAAGGAACTCCTCCAGCATGCAGGCTAGAGAGAAGCCCTCTCCCCTGGGCCCACATGTTTTTAAAAGTGAACCCACAAGCTTAGGGAGGGGGTGGGACCTGTCCATTGAGTATGTGACCCTTGGAGGCCGGATGGTCTGCTATTAGGGTCAGCAGACCTTAGGGCCTCAGGGTGTGCTAATTAATCTTGTCTGGGCAAACCAGAGTTACAGCTATCTCTTTGTTTCCTAAGGACCCTATTTACCACCTGTTGACTTGCAGGAAAGGAGGAGCAGTGTGAATTCTTGTCATCTCAGGGCCTGGTGAGAGGAAGCTAGCAAATTCCAAGGAACAGATATTGGTTAGCTTTCCAGGTCAGACCGTCCTTCATTTAACTTCACTTTTTGGTCTTTCACTAGTGGTATTCATTTTTACTTATAAAAACAAAATCAGAAGCAGAAAAAAATAACCTATGACTCTGAGGTATAGTTTAAGACCAGACATTGTAAGGCCTCTAAGAGCCATTCATTCTTCTTAAGGATTTCTTTGGTAAGTTGGGATCTTTTGTGATTCAATATGAGTTTTAGGTAAGTTTTTTCCCCTTCTCTTTAGAATATAATTGGAATTTTGATAAGGGTTACACTGAATCTGTAGATTTTGGAATATTGCCATTCTCATGAAATTAATTTTGCTAACTCATGAGCACAGAAGGTCTTTCAATTGTCTAGGGTCATCCTCACTCTCTTTGGTTCTTAACGTTTTCTTCTTGGATAGATTTATTTCTAGATGTTTTATTTCATTTTTAAAACTATTATGAATAGGACTTTATCCATGGTTTCTTTCTTGGCAAGATCATGATTGTTATTTTAGTGTTAATGATTTCTATATGTACAAGTTGCATTCTACTGCTGATCTTCTGAAAGTGTTTATTGACCCTAAAAGTTTTCTAGTGGCTTCATTAGGGCCTTTAAAGTATAGTGTCATATCATCTGCAAATAGGGGAACTACAGCTTCTCTCTTTTCTGCTATCATCCCTTTTCCTGTATCATGCTTTGCTCTACCTAACACATTTAGTGCTACCAATATTAAGTGAGGTGAGAGTTGTCACTCTTACTTTATTCTTCATTTAAATGGAAATGATTTCAGTTTTCCCCCATTTGGTATAATGTTGGCTTTAATATATCATATATAGTAATTATTATGTAGAGATATATACCTTATATTATTAGTTTTTCAGGAACTTTGTTAGGAAGTGACACTGGTCTTTATGAAAGGCCTCTCTATTTTTGTTGATATGATCATGTGAATTCTATTCTTAAATCTATTTATGTACTGTATTTAATTTATTGATTTGTATGTGTTGAGCTAACTTTGTATTGCTGGGCTGAAATTAGCTTGGTCATGGTGTATGATCTTAGTGTAATATATACTTATATATAGATAATTTATATATATTATAGCATATAACTTATATATTATTGTCTGTTTATATACAATAATATATAAATTATAATATTTATAATTATATATAATTACACATACATACATACACACACACACACACACACACACACACACATATATATATATATATATATATATATATATATATTCTCATTTTAGTTCTGGTTGGTTTGGAACTCACTATATAGACTAGACTGGCCTGAACCATCACAGAGATTTACCTCTTAATGTGTTTTTGAATATCATTTTGCAAGAATTTTATTGAAAAATTTTAAACCTGTGTTCAGTACTACTTTTTGTGTATCTTTTCTGTTTTGGATATCAGGCTAATCCTGAATTCATAGGATGAACTTAGTAGTACTGCTTCCCTTTCTTTAACAGAGTTTGTTTAAATGTGAGTGTTTTGCCTGCATGTATGTATGTATACCACATGTGTGCCTGGTGTCTGCAGGGATCAGAAGAGGACATGCAGAACACAGGAATACAGAATTCCTTGACAAATAAACTGCTAAAAGTGCATGGGGACAATGTTCTGTACAGTCTTTCTTTTAGTGATTTTTCAAAGTTTATTGTTTTCTTTTGCTAATTGACTATTCATTTGCACTGGTCAAGCCAAGTTGTTATTTCATTTTGCTTGTATTTTACTTATGTAGAGTTGTTTAAAGCCATTTTCATGTAAATATATGCTATACTGTGCAATAATTTAGAGAGCATTTTATCCCACTGTCCTACCACATTCCTTTCTCCCTTCCCTCGGCCTCCCATCTCATTTATCTTGGTTCCACAGACACCTTGCTTCCTCTTTCATGTCCTCTGTATATTTATAATTTTACCTGCCTATTATAGAGTCGAGGCCATGCAAATGAGATGTTTTGTTTATTTGTTTTTTGAGACAGAATTTTTCTAACAGCTCTAGCTGTCCTGAAACTCACTCTGGAGATCAGGATGGCCTATGCCTCACTAGTGCTGGGACTAAAGGTGTCCACCACCACTGCCCAGTTCATCTGCATTTTCTGATGACTGATTATATTGACAGTTTTTCATATATTTATTGGTTGCTTGTTCTACATAATTCTTCATTTCAGCCATTTCATTTTCCTGGGATTTTGCTCTAAGAACTTCAAATCAATGCATCACAGTGGTACTTGCAAATCAGCATTTGTTCCAGGACTATTTATGATAGCTAAGTTATTGAAATAACTTGATATTTTCACTGGCCCATTTATTGAATCAGATGTTTATTTTTTGTATTGTTAGGTGTTATAGCTCCTTCAGATGCATAGGTAGTAAAAATAAGCAAAAATTTCTCCCATTTTTTTAGGCTGTCTCTTCTCTTAATTGTTTTCTTTCCTGGGTTGAAGATTTTTAAATTTATAAAAGTCTATTAGTCAGTTGTTGGTAGTATTTTGTCCTATTCAGAACATTGCCTGTGCCAATATTTTGCAGTGCTTTTCTTTTTTTCCCTATCACTGTTAGAATCTTGGGTCTTATACATTAACTTCTTTCTACATTTGGGGTTGACTTTCTTTTTCTCCTTCCTTCCTTCCTATCTTCCCTCCCTCTCTCTGTCCCTCCCTTCTTTTCTTTGACTCTCCCTCCCATCCTTCCTTCTTTCTCACTTTGGCAGCATTACATATTCAGTTAAAATTAATAGACTGTGACAAACCCAAGTTAGGCCAAAGAGGCTGCCAGTCACCACTTCCCACATCCACTGTGACCAAAGAAGAACTGAATGCCATAAAGAAGGGACATAGGGACAGAGAGCACTATCTCAGAGTGGGAAAACCCTGGGAATCCACCCACCATTTGAGAAAAGAGACTTATTGCCCTTCTTAAGTCCACTTGGACAAGACTCTCGTTTTCTAGTAAAATACCACAACTTTTACCCTTTTCAGCTAATTATCTAAAAATTCAGGGTGTGATTTGGGGTCAAGGACTTTATGTTATATTACCATGTATAAAGAATACACATGTAATTTTTAGGTTTTCTTTATGATATTAAAATGTTTCTAAGTTTAGCCCAAAATAGTAATTTGTTCTTTCTCTTTTTTTCTTTCAAATTTTTAATTATTGATATCTTTCACTTTGTTTCTTAGGTTTATACCTAGGTATTTTAAAAGAGAATTGTGGGCTGCCATTTAATCTTGTCAACTGTGTCCTTTGCCTTACAGAACCTTCTCAGTTTGAAGAGGTCCTATTTATTAATTGTCGATATTAGTGTCTGTGCTACTGGTGTTATGTTCAGGAATCGGTCTCCTGTACCAATTTGTTCAAAGGGTACCTCCCACTTTCTCTTCTAAGAGGCTCAGTGTGGCTGGATTTAAGTTGAGGTTTGATCCATTTGGACTTGAGTTTTGTGCATGGTGATAGACATGGGTCTATCTGCAGTCTTCTACACACCATCATCTATTGTGCAATTACCATTTGTTGAAGACGCTTTCCTCCTCCCATTGTATACTTTTAGCTGTTTTGTCAAAAGTCAGATGTGCATAGGTATGGGTTAATGTCAGGACTTTTGATTCAATTATAGTCACCAAAACACCAAATAACCCTATTAAATAATGGGGTACAGAACTGAAGAGAGAATTCTCAATAGAGAAAATCAAAAAGGCTGAATGACACTTAAGAAAGTGCTCAATATCCTTAGCTATCAGGGAAATGCAAATCAGAACAACTCTGAGATACCATCTTGCTCCTGCCAGAATGGCTAAAATTAGGAACATCAATGACAACTTATGCTGAAGAGGGTGTGGAGAAAGGGGAACACTCGTCCACTGCTGGTGGGAGTGCAAACTTGTACAGCCAATTTGAGATCAGTATGGAGGTTCCTCAGGAAAATGGGAATCAGGCTACCACATGACCTGGCAATCCCACTCTTAGGCATATACCCAAATGATCCACATCCATGCAACAAAGACATCTGTTCAACTGTGTTCATAGCAGCATTATTTGTAAAAGCAAGAACCTGGAAGCAACGTAGATGCACCTCAAGTGAAGAATGGATAAAGAAGATGTGGCACATTTACACAATGGAATACTACTCACTGGAAAAATAAACAAAACAAAACAAAAAAAAAGAAAACAAAAACAAAAAACAAAAAAACAAGAAAACAATGGAATCTTGAAATTCGCAGGCAAATGGATGGAACTTGAAGAAAGCATCCAGTCACAAAAAGCGGAACATGGTATGTACTCACTCATATATGGATTTTGGACATAGGGCAATGGGTCACCAGCTTATAATTCACACAGAGAAACTAGGGTACATGGAGGATTCTAAGAGATTCATATAAGGTCCCTCACAGAAGGGGGATGGAACAAGATCTCCTGAGCATATTGGGAGTTGAGGGGGCTGTGAGTGGAAAGGAAACTAGGGGAAAGTGAAGGGGAGGAGGGAGGAAAGCATGTGGGGCTAGGAAGATTGAATCAGGAGAGGAATAGACAAGAGAAAGGGAGAGAGAGAAATGTCCAGAGACCTATAAGACTAACCTCAACTAAAAAATTGAGCAACAGTGGAGAGGCTACCATAATTGCCCTTCCCTGATAATGAGATTGATGACTAACTTATATGCCATCATAGAGCCCTCCTCTAGTAGCTGATGGAAACAGAAGCAGACAGCCACAGCTAAACACTGAGCTGAACTGGAATCCAATTGCAGAGAAGGAGGACATGAGGAGGCTACAGAAACCCACAGAGACAGCTGACCTGAAGAAGGAGGAGCTAATGTGCCCCCAGATTGATAGTTGGGAATCCAGAATGGGATTTACTCAAACCCCCTGAACATTGGTCTCAGTTTGAAGGCCTGGGCAGTCTAAGGGACCTCTGACAATGAAACTAGGGTGTATCCCGAGTGCACAAAATGACTTTGGGAGCCTGTTCCCCATGGAGGGATACTCCCTTAACCTAGAAGTAGGAGGTAGGGCCTAGTCCATGCTCCAAATGACTTGACAGATTTAGATGACCCCTCCACTAACGCATCACTGTACATGTGGAATGGGGTGGGAGGATGGGATGGGAGGGTGTTTAGGGGGCATGGGAGGGAGGAAGAGAAGGAGGGACAGAGGAAGGGATGGAGAAGGAACTGGGATTAATATGTAAGAAATAAAATAAATTAAAAAAACAATTATGAATGAGATTGCTGTTTTGAGTTTTCCTCTTTGTATTCCTTTTATTTATGTCTTATGTCTAAATTTCATTAAGACTTTTAGCACTATATTGAATGAAAACAGGGACAGTCAACAGTGTTGTGTCTGGTTTCAGTAGAAATACTTTTGAGTTTTTCTTTATCTAATAAAGAATTATTTGTAGAATTTTCATGTGAGGGTTACTCTTGATTGTTACCTTGACAGAATTTAGAATAATCTGAGGTATAGGTCTCTAATATCTGTGGAGGATTATCTTGATTACATTAATTAATTAAGGAAGCCCTACCCATTGTAAGTGGTAGAATTAATTTCCTAGGCAGGGAATCTTGACTGTTACTTCTGTTTCTTTATTGTGGATACAAAGTGACTAGTTGCCTCAAACTTTTGCTATGATTTCCTCTGAAATGATGGACTATAGCATGAAACTGTGAGCTAAATGAACACTTTCTCTGTTTAGTATTTTTTTTCCAGAGTATTTTTTATCACTGCATAGGATAAGACACTGAAACATAATTTGTAGCCTTTATTATGTTGAAGTATGTTCTTTTTATTCCAAGTTTCTTCTGGAATCTTTATCATGAAGAGATGTTGGATTGTCAAAAGCTGTTTTCTGCATTTATTAAGATAAATATGTAATTTCTGATTTCTGTCTTTTGGCTTCAAAGACAGTATGTACTGTGTTACATTTCTTGACTTGTTAATGTTGAAGCATCCTTGAATTTATGACATGAAGCATACTTTATCATGGCAAATGATCTTTTTGATATTTTCTTGTGTTCATTTGTAAATAGTTTATTGGAAAATTTTGAGCCAGATGGTGGTGGCACACCCCTTTAATCCCAGCACCTGGGAGGCAGAGTCAAGTGGGTCTCAGTGAGTTCAAGGTCAACCTGGTCTACAAAGTGAGTCCCAGGACAGCCAGAACTGTTACACAGAGAAATTCTATCTTGAAAACAAACAAACAAACAAACAAAAAAACAAAACAAAAAATATGGAGAAAAATTTTGAATCTCTGTTCACTGGGGATATTGATTTGCAGTTTTTTTTTTTTTTTTTTTTTTTTTTTTTTTTTTTTTTTTTGTATTGTGTCTATCTGGCTTTAGTTCCAGGGTAATATTTGCTTCATTGAAGGAATTTGGTAGTATTCTTTTCTATTTTAATAGAATATTTTTATTTTATTTTATTTATGTACATGGTTATTTTATCTGCATATAAGTCTGTGTACCACTTGTATGCCCCTGATGCCCACAGAGGTGAGAATAAGGTTTCAGATTTCCTGGGTTACCAACTTGAGCCACAATGTGAATGAATTGAACCCAAGTCCTCTGCATGTGCAAAAAATTATGCTTAACTACTGAGCTATTTCTGCAGTGCCTGGGATAGTTTTTGAAACATTAATCTTCTTTCAAAATCTTGCAGACTTTCTAGTGACTTCATATAGACCTAACTTTTTTCTTTCTTCTTTCAAAGTGGCAGATTTTATTTTTAGTACTAATTCAGTCTTGTTGCAGTTTACATATTTAAGTTGTGTTTTAAAATCTTTGTCCAATTTTGATAGGTTTATGGGTCTGTGCATCTACTCTTTTAAAAGACTGTCCAATTTAGTATAATGAAAGTTTTTATTATATGTTCTATTGATTTCTGAATTTCATCAATATGTGCTATAGTATATCATTTTTCATCTTTTGTTAATTTGGGTCTTCTCTTTCTTTGACTAAGGGATTTATCTTGTAAAAGAAACAAATCTTGTTTCACTAATTTTTTGTTTTGTCCTTTTCATGTCATTAATTTCTGCCTTAATTTGATTATTTATTTCCTTCATTTGGACTTCATTTGGTGCACCATTAATTTGTTTACTTGAAAACAGTCTGATTTTCAATAGTGATATGAACTTATGGCTTAGTGTTGTTTTTCATATATTTTCTATATTTTGGCATGTTGTATTTTTGTTTGCTTTCAATTTTGTGAACTTTTTAGATCCCCTTATCATTTTTTGGTGGCTAGTTCATTGTTCAACTATGTGATATTCAGTGTTGACCAGTTTGTGTGTATAACACATATTATATTGATATTTATCACTATATTTCATTTTGGCCAAATAGAATACAAGAATTTGTTTCAATTTTATTGTATTTCTTAAGACGTATTTTGTGTCCTTTCATACTATTTGTTCTATAGAATCTTCTCCTACCTCCCGAGAATATTTTATTCTGCAGTGCTTTTGTGAATGTTTTGTAGATGTGTGCTAGGTTCAATTGATCTATACTATCACTTAACTTAAATGTTTCCCTTGGTGTTTTTTTTTTATGGGAATATCTGTCTATTTACAAGGATTCAGTATTTAAATATTATTATTCTGCTGGGGTTAACCTGTGTCTAAATCTGGTAGTGTTTCACTTATGAAATTAGGTGTACTGGTTTTGGTGGTATGTGCTTAGAATTATCATTCCTTCTTGATGGACCACTCCCTCAATGAAGTGATCATGTTTACATCTGACTAACTCAGTCTTGGAATAGGCATCATCCCAGTGAGGTATTGCCTCAGCAAGGTCTTGTCTCAGCAAGGTATCGTGTCAGTGATTTTCAGAGAAGCACTTATGAGATAACATATTTGGCATACCTGTGATGAGTTGGGGATATAGTTAACAGTTCCCTCCTTTAGGCTCTTTCTGGTTTGGCAGTATTGTGTTGGGGAGGGGAAAGTGCTACAGGCCACCACTAGCATCAGTAATACCCTTAGTATCACTTCTAACGTGTCAGTTCAACACCCTTGCTCCATTCCCACGAACACATGTAAGATGCTACTCCTTTGACTCCAGCTTCTGCAAAAGCTCTTCCTTTGGGCTGCTCTTGTACTGGTGCATGTTAGAGAGTCAACTGTAAACTGTGTGGTGGTTTCAACTGACTTTAACTGAGCCTTGTGCTCTTTTCAAATTTCTCAGCTGCTAAGCTTTACTGCTAATCAGATATTCAGTCTTCTTGGTGCTCTAGACAACTATTGTTGAAGTTTTAGTATGCATGAAGGCAATCACTTCTGGTAGTTTCCAGACACCTCAACAGAGCCACTTGCTGCAGCTGGATACAGTAGGTAGATTAGAAGTGCTCTCATTGTCTTCCTTGGGGAGATCTAACCTGGGCCAATAAAATGATTTATAGCTATTGTCTGCTGCAGGAATGGAGATGGTTGTGCATTAGTCATACCATTTTATTAGACGTAGTCACATCTGAGGTTTCTTATTATTACTTTATCCAAAAGTCCAAGCCATGTTATTGTGTCACAGTAGATATAAATAATTCTTGTAGGGAGAGGCCAGCACTTTTACTAACCTCAAGCTGCCTTCCATTTGGAGAAGACATGCTGCTTTGCTCTTCTCTTTGTCTCTCCCTGTTCAGGCCTTCTTATACACAAGGTAAAGAGTTTCCTTGTCGTTGACTGTGGTTGTTTCTGTGAGACCAAGGAATTTTAAGTGAACTCTCCTGAAGCAGTGTACTTACTTTAGGGATGGTTCCCAGGTCTCCTGGGCTAGCCTCTTGGCTACAGGTTCCTCAGTGGTGTCACAAGGATATCTTCTGGTGGTCTCTGACTAGAGAAGAATGATGTTCTGGCCTAATTTCACATTTATAAACCTTGACTTTTAACTAGTGCCATGATTTGACCTGTGGTCTGGGTCTCTCTAGAGAATTAATTTGTTCAATTAGGTAAACAGTTACTAAGTGATTATTATGGAAAAGAAGACTAGGAGCTGTGTCTGATGTAATCCATGCCCTCCAAAAACTCACATTATTGGAGAACTATAGATGGAAGGAGAATTGGAACAATAATTGAGTTGTGGTCAGTGAAAATGTGACCACAGAGATGTGTTAGTATAAGTAATTGGATAATAAAATCTCTCAAAATGAAAACTAATAAGAGTAATGATTGGAATGTAAATGGGAATATGTCTGTATTTCACACAAGGTAAATTATATTAAAGTTGACTCTTGAAGTTTGATAACTAATCTTTGAAACATTAATGGAATGAGAACCAATTTTTTTTAAACAAAATTAAGGAGTTGAATTATAAAGACCTTTTGTCCTTTATGTCCTAAAAATGATAGACAAAATCATTCCTTTAGTTTTAATCTGTCATGGCTAATCTTCATTGTCTACTTATTTAGATTAAGAACTGCCAATTTGTAACCTTGATCTCCATTTGTTGTCTTATTGCTTTAGCTAGAACTTCAAGTACAATATTGAAGAAATATGGAGAGAGAAAGCAACCTTGTCTTGTTCCTGATTTTAGAGGAATTACCTTAAGCTTCTCTCCATTCAGTTTGATATTGGCTGTTGGTTTATGTATATTGCTTTCATTGTGTTTATGTATGTTCCTGTTTTCCCTGATCTCTCCAAGACCTTTATCATGATTGGATTTTGTCAAAGGATTTTTCAGCATCTAGTGAGATGATCATGTGGTTTTTCTTTTTTAGTTTGTTTCTATGGTGGATCACATTGATAGATTTTTTTATGTTGAACCATTCCTGCAACCCAGGGATGAAGCCTACTTGGTCATGGTGGATGATTTCTGATGTGTTCTTGGATTTGATATGCCAGTATTTTGTTGAGTATTTTTACATCAATGTTCCTGAGGTTATTGGTCTGTAGTTCTCTTTCTTAGTTGTGTCTTTGTGTGGCTTGTGTACCAAGGTAATTGTGGACTCATAAAAGAGTTTGGTAATGAACCTTCTGCTTCTATTGTGCAGAACAATTTGAGGAGTATTGGTATTAGCTCTTCTTTGAATTCTTGATAGAGTTTTGCAATGAAGCCATCTGGACTTTTTTTGGTTGGGAGGCTTTTGAACTGGATGATAGTTTGTAGAAGATTGCAGATAGACCACTGTCTATCGCCATGCACAACACCCAAGTCCAAATGGATCAAGGACCTCAACTTAAATCCAGCCACACTGAGCCTCTTAGAAGAGAAAGTGGGAGGTACCCTTGAACAAATTGGTATAGGAGACCGCTTTCTGAACATAACTCCAGCAGCACAGACACTCAGATTGACAATTAATAAATGGACCTCCTCAAACTGAGAAGGTTCTGTAAGGCAAAGGACACAGTTGACGAGACCAAACAGCAGCCCACACACTAGGAAAAGATCTTCACATCTGACAGAGGGCTGATATCCAAAATATACAAGGAACTCAAGAAACTCGTCACCAAAACACCAAATAACCCTATTAAAAATGGGGTATAGAACTGAAGAGAGAATTCTCAATAGAGGAATTCAAAAAGGCTGAAAGACTCTTAAGAAATTGCTCAGTATCCTTAGCTATCAGGGAAATGCAAATCAGAACAACTCTGAGATACCATCTTGCTCCTGTCAGAATGGCTAAAATTAGGAACATCAATGACAACTTATGCTGGAGAGGATGTGGAGAAAGGGGAACACTCGTCCTCTGCTGGTGGGAGTGCAAACTTGTACAGCCAATTTGAGATCAGTATGGAGGTTCCTCAGGAAAATGGGAATCAGGCTACCACATGACCTGGCAATCCCACTCTTAGGCATATACCCAAATGATCCACATCCATGCAACAAAGACATCTGTTCAACTATGTTCCTAGCAGCATTATTTGTAAAAACAAGAACCTGGAAGCAACCTAGATGCCCCTCAACTGAAGAATGGGTAAAAAAGATGTGACACAATTACACAATGGAATACTACTCATTGGAAAACAAAACAAAACAAAACAAAAAACCCAAACAACAACAACAAGAAAACAATGGAATCTTGAAATTCGCAGGCAAATGGATGGCACTTGAAGAAACCATCCTGAATGAGGTAATCCAGTCACAAAAAGCGGAACATGGTGTGTAGGCACATAACGCGGTTAAATAAGGATCAGGATAAACAAATAGATGTTCATTCAGGGAGAAATAACTTACAACCTAGACAGATGAACACCAGGAAATTCAACCCGATCCTCTCCTGACCGAGTCATGCCAGAAAGAGAGAGCCTTTCCTGGCCCCCTCTGACCTCCTTCCACAGGTCACTCCGCCCATGGCTCCACCCCACAATGGGCGTGGTCAGTGCCACAGAACTATCTCACTACAGGCACACATATATGGATTTTAGACATAGAGAAAAGGATCACTAGTCTATAATTCACACAGCCAGAGAAACTAGAATACATGGAGGATTCTAAGAGATTCCATACAAGTTCCCTCACAGAAGGCAATGGAACGTCTTAAGAAGGCTTTTTCAGGATAAAATGTTCGTTTGGAGAAAATCACCACACAGCCATTCACCCTTCCCCTCAGTCTTGCAAACCTCTTTCGCCTCCTCCACAATGTTCCCTGAACTTTAGAGGGAGGTAATGTAGATATCTGGTTGTTTTATTTTTCATTTTATCAATAGTCAATCAAAAGTTGATGGATTATGACTCTGCAGTACAACGGTTAGTCAAAAAGTAAGTTTCCCTCCATGATCAATTAGGGTTGGCAGCAACAGTGACCTATGAATAAAAACACAAATAATTTCAGTCACATCACCTCCATTTAGCTTCCCAAGCCACTGGCTTTTGTTCCAGTTTACAGTAACAGATATGAATTCTATCATATGGTATGGGCCTTAAATCCAATTGGAAATCAGTTGGGTTTTTTTGGTTTTACCCATAATAGTTATAGCACTATCCCATCAATAGGCCCATCTTTCCAGGCAAATGGTTGCTGTATTATAAAAAAAAAAAAAACAACAACAACAACAAAAACCAAAAAACAATCCCAGGAATATTTATGATAATGATAAGCAGTAAGCTTAATGGCATTAGGAGGGTGGTATCTTATCTGTGATGGTATGGTAAGCACACACACACTGAAATTCTATGAATACTGCAGCTGTGCTGGGTGAGGAGTTTTCTCCCTTGTTCTTGTGTGATGCCAACCACCAATGAATTTGTCTGCCCACTTCAATATGTTTACTTATCTATTTATATATTTATATGTCTGCCAATGTTCTTTATCTAGATTTGAGTGGAAGAGGTTTCAGAAAATGTAAATCAATTTGTCTTATAGTGATGGAAGTTTTCTTCCTTTATTGTATAACCTTTAGAAATATTGATGCAATGATGTAGTTCAGTAATATAGTTTAGTTTACCAGTAAATATATTTATGTTTGACTTTGTTTTTAATCAATATTTCTTTTAAGAACTATTTACAATGGAATTTCTAAGCTAGAAGCATTTTGGGTTAGCATATTTGTAACAGAAATGAGGTATAACTTGGAGTGATGTGCCTGGATGTCCCTCAGTCACCCATCATTGGCATGATTTCATTCCCTGGCTGGTAGTGATTAGGACTTGCTTTTATGCAATGCCAAAGTTTAGACATCAAAGGTTATATGTCAGTATCTTTTACTTTTTATTGTATTCTATATGTATCTATGTTTTAAAAGATGCAAACAGCTGCAACAATATGATCCTCTTTCAAGATGGGCAAGCTCCACAGATGAGATTGTTAGTCCATCAAGGCAAGAAAGTTAGTCAACAAGCTAAGGAATCAAGGAGGGTGATCCAGTCAGCTTTCAGATATGTCTCAGTCCAACTGATACATGTATATTTTATCTGTGGGAGATACTGAAGTGTGTGTGTACTCTTGCATGAGAGAGAGGGAGAAACAGACAGAGAGGGAGAGACAAGAGAGGGAGGGGAAGAGAGAGACAGAGACAGAGACAGAGAGAGACATACAGACAGACAGACAGGGGAGAGATGCACAGAGAGATCGAGACAGAGAAAAGGAGAGACAGAGAGAGTAAGAGACAGAGATGAATCAAGACTTCGTGAGTATAAAATCTTTCGGTAGTGTATTTTGTTTAAATGGCCAAATTTTGGTAGTTTATGGTGCAACATGGTAAAACATGTTTTATATATTTAATAATATCCTTAGCTTCATGTTATTTCAACTGAGACAAATGAGTATCTTTGTGATTACACCCCTAAGTTTTTATTCATCTTTTTATATTTAAGCAGCATAAAAATAATTTTGTTTGTTATCTGCATTCCTGTGAAATAGTTTTTTCTTTTTCATCCTGAAATAACTATACTAATTATCGATTAAATATTATGCCAGATCTGATGTCATTGTGCTTCTGATTACAAGGAACTAAGGCTTTCTCAGTAAAAGGTTTGTCAGATGGGAGCTCTCACAAAATGTGCCCTCTCTGGGAAGTAACCTTTTCTCCTGTCTCTGCCTGTTCTTGGTTGGATACTGGAATCTGCACCAGTTGGCTTCTGTACCAGGAATTGAGTATCATGTATTGATGACATGTTGGACTCACTTTCACAGCCATACCTTCATTAATCAGTTTCACATATAGACAAATTTCTCCTCCTTTTTCCTTATAACATATTACCACCAGTTCAAACTTTTAATCATGGCAGCCCCTGGAGGCCTGTGGAGGATCATTGTTCAGGTACCTTGGTCTACCTCCCTAACAACTATGGAAAGATGTAAGTGGGGAGGAGAAAGAGAGGAAAGAGTAGGAGGCCATCTTGCTGCAGGCAGAATATGGGAAGTGGGCTGTCTTCTGGAAAAGCTTCTCTTCAATATACTCCATCAATCACCAAGAGCATCTTTAAATGAAGAACACTTGTCTTTTCAGTTTGCTTTTTTTTTTCTTTCTGAGTATTTGACTACTCCAGACTAAAGTAGAGAAAATAAAGAAAAAGCACCCTGTTAAGAAGCAAAATCCATAGTCTGTTGAGTTTCCAGTCAGAAGTTTTTAATATTTGTCCAAGTTGTGAAGTGATGCTTTCTTCTTTTCCCTTGTTTATTGCCTACAATACAATGTATTAAATACACTTAGAAGTTATATTGGCATGATATTACTTTACAGAAGAAAATCACTGTAAATTATGTGATTTTTTCATTTTATAATGAGATACAGCACAACCATAAGGAAAATGTTGACTCATGTGGTGATGAATTGCTGTAGCAGGGAGCAAAAGTAACATTTATATTTACATGTTGTAAGTGAATGTTGAAAATTATAATTCTTAATGCATTTTATATTGTAGTGCTTTTGGTGGATAGCAAAGTTACTGAAAGTAGTGTAATGAGATACTTGATATAAGGAGTTCATTTTAAAAACCTTAACCACATACACTTTTTGTATATTACTGGCCAACTTTGAGTCTGGGCAGAATCCCCAGTTTACTCATGAATTGTTTGATTCATTACTAAAGAGGGAAAATAGCTCTGACATAAATTAGAAGGAAAAGTAGAGTTATAATGTAGTCATTAAAAAGTTATTTTCTTAAGTTTTATTTTCAAGTAGCTAAGCCAAGTGTAAGATTGGTTTGAGCTTTGGGTAGTTCTCTCTTTGGGTAGGTCTCTGGTACCTGTGAGAAGTGGTGAGTGACTGGTTCAAAGCCTTGGTCTTAGCTGTGCATTTATAGTCCAGCCCCAGTGGTGAGGAGACACACTGCCAAGAAGCAGTATATTGAGGAAGGAGGGCTTGGAGTCTTGTGAAAAGCCTGGTTCTAATCATTGACTTTGGTGGTTACCTCTGAGAGAGCCTAACTTGTTGCATTGTTTTGTCTGAAGTGTTTCAAGTATGGTTAGTTAAAAAGCTGTGTCATGCATGTGTCGCTTCTGTTGTTCCAGGCATTGTATTTAGAAGTTTGCATTTATTGTGTCATACTTGTTTCAGAAGGCCTGTGAGGAAGGTATTACTTGTATTGCTTAAAAAAAAATGAAAACTAACATAATTTAAAAAAAAAGTTGTAAATATTATGAGGGGGACTGTTTTACTCCCTCTTCTATTTATTTGTAATTATTTTTTTTGCTTTTATTCCAGTTCCCTCTCTTTCCCTCCTTCCCTCCTTTCATCCTTCCCTTATCTCCATCCCTCCCTTCCTTTCTACCTCTGTCCTAAGCCCCCCACAGCACTCCCAATCCACTCCCCCCCACTCCACAGGGAGGGTGATGCCTTCCTGAAGGGGTCAACAAAATCTGTCGAGTCATTTGGAGTAGGGACTAGGCCCTCTCTCCTGCCTCTAGGTTAAGCAACTATCCCTCCATGGGAAATGTGCTCCCAAAGTCCTTTTGTGCACCAGGGATACATCCTGGTTCCACTGTCAGAGGTCCCTTAGACTGCCCAGGCCTTCTAACTGAGACCCATGTTCTGGGGGTCTGAGTCAGTCCAATGCTAGTTTCCCAGCTATTTCATTTTACATTTCAACCACAGTTTGCCCTTCTGCCCTTCTTGCAACACCCCTTGCCTCCCCACAGCTCGCTGTCCCCCAAAGTGTAAGGCCTCCTTTAGGTAGTCAACAAAGCCTGGCACATTAAGTTGAGGCAGGACTAAGCTCTTTCCCCTACATTAAGACTGATAGGAAAATAGCTCCAATAAGCTAGCTAATGCACCAGGGGCAGATCCTGATCCTACTTCCAGGGGCTGCTCAGGTCTAGGCCAACTATCTCCCACATACAGAGGGCATAGATTGGTCCCATGGAGGGTCAGCGGCTGTCTGTCCAGAGTTGATGAGTTCCCATGAGCTTGTTACACCTGTTCTGTAGATTTCTGCATCATAATCTTGACCTCCCTTGCTCATATATTTCCTCCTTCCCCTCTTCGACTGGATTCACTGAGCTTTGTCTGGTGCTGCTTGATTTGTGGATCTCTGCATTTGCTTCCATCAGTTACTGGTTGAAGTTTCTATGATCATAGTTAGGGTAGTCACCAATCTGATTACAGGGAAAGGCCAGTTCAGGTCATACTTGTGGATTCCTAGGTATTTCCCTAGAACCAGGTTTCTCCCTTACCCCATGACTCTATCAAGATATCTCTTTCATTGTTCTCCCACTACATCCTCCCCGCAACTTGACCATCCTGTTTCCTCATGTTCTCATTCCCTATCTTCTCTCCTCCACTACTTAACCCCCAGCCCCCAATTTACCTAGGAGATCTCATCTAATTCACTTTCCCAGGGTGATCTGAGAGAATCTTCTTATGGTTCTCCTTACCACGCTTCTCTGGAGCTATGGTTATCCTTTGCTTTACATCTACTATCCATTTATGAGTGAGTACATACCGTGTTTGTCTTTCTGAGACTAGGTTATCTTAGTCAGGATTTGTTTTTTCTAGTTCCATCCATTAGCCTGCAAATTTCATGATGTCCTCGTTTTTGACAGCTGAGTAATGTACTACATTGTGTAAAAGTACCACATTTTCTCTATCATTCTTTGGTTGAGAAGCATCTAGGTTGTTTCCATGTTCTGGCTATTATGAATAATCCTGTTATGAACATAGCTGAGCAATTATCCTTGGAGTATGATTGAGTTCCCTTTGGATATATGCCGAAGAATAGTATCACTGGGTCTTGAGATAGATAGATTCCCAATTTTCTGAGTAGGTGCTTTCATTGTCTTTGATCTTAGTCATCCTGACAAGTGTAAGATGGTTTCTCAGAGTCATTTTTGATTTGCATTTCCCTGATGATTAAGGATGTTGAACAATTTCTTAAATGTCTTTTGGCCATTTGATATTTTTTTTTTCTGTTAAGAATTTTCTGTATAGCTTTGAGCCATATTTTTTTAATTAAATTAATTTTGTATTTTGATATCTAGTTTCTTTGGTACTTTATATATTTTAGAGATCAGCCCTCTGTCAGATGTGAGGTTGGTGAAGATATTTTCCTATTTTTATGCCATCATTGTGTCTTATTTACTGTCTTCTTTGCCTTACAGAAAAATTTTCATTTTCAGGAGGTGCCATCTATTGATTGTTGTTCTCAGTGTCTGTGCTCCTGGTGTTATATTTAGGTAGTTGTGTCCTTGCCACCTGTGGGATCAAGGATGCTACTTCTCACTTTCTATTCTATGAAGTTCAGTGTAACTGGATTTATGTTTAGGTCTTTGGTCCAGTTGCAGTTGGACTTGAGTTTTTGCATGGTGGTAGATATGGGTCTACTTGCAGACTTCAACATGTTGACATTCAGTTATGCCAGTACCTTTTGTGCTCTCACTTAGTCAGATCAGCTATTTCTTTCAGTTTCTCCAGCACAGATTTAGTCCATTTGCTCATCCCTCCTCCCTCTCTGCAACTGAATTCCAGGAGTTTGGCTCAGTTTTGGCTGTGGGTGTCTGCTTTTACTTCCACAAGCTACTGGATGAAGGCTCTAGGATGGCATATAAGGTAATCATTAATCTCATTGTCAGGGAAGGGCATTTAAGGTAGCCTCTCCACTATTGCTTAGATTATTAGTTGGGATCATCCTTGTAGATCTCTGGACATTTCCCTAGTGCCAGATTTCTCTTTAAACTTACAATGGCTCCCTCTATTATGTTATCTCTTTTCTTGCTCTCTTCTATTCTTTCCCTGACTCAATCTATAGTGATTGAAAACATTGCTGGGTTTAGTAGTCTGGACTGTCATCCATGTTTTCTTATTGTTTTAGAATATCTATCCAGGACCTTCTGGCTTTCATAGTTTTCATAGAGAAGTCAGGTGTAATTCTAATAGGTCTGCCTTTACGTGTTACATGGCCTTTTTCCTTTGCTGCCCTTAATATTGTTTCTTTAGTCTGTATGTTTGGTGTTTTGATTATTATGTGGCATAGGGACATTGTTTTGGTTGTGAGCCTAGTTTTAATGGCTGAACTATCTCTCCTGCCCTTAGGGACATTTTCTTTGTGTTCTATTCTATTTGGGGTTCTGTGAGCTTCTTGTCCTTTCATAGGCATGTTCTTCTTTAGGTTTGGAACATTTTCTATGATTTTGTTGAATGTTTTCTTTACCTTTGAGCTGGCTTTCTTCACCTTCTTCTATACCTATAATTCTTAGGTTTGACCTTTTCACAGTGTCACATATTTCTTGGATATTTTGCATTAGGGTTTTGTTGGACTTAAGATTTTCTTTGGCTGATGATTCTATTTCCTCTACTGTATTCTTGACACTTGAGATTCTCTCTTCCATCTCTTGTATTCTGTTGGTTATGGTTACATCTGTAGTTCCTGGTAGTTTCTATTCCCAGCATTCCCTCATTCTTTGTTTTCTTTATTGTATCTGTTTCAGCTTTCAAGCCTTGAACTGTTTGAAATGTTTTCTTCACTTGGTTGTTTTTATTTTGTTGTTTTTTTTTTTGTTTGTTTGTTTTGGTTTTTTTCCCTTGGATTTCCATGATTTCTTTAAGAGGTTTGTTTATTTCTTGAATTTTTTGGTTCATCTTTTCCTCCATATTTTGTATTTTTTGTTTGTTTTTTCTTCCATTTATTTAAGGGATTTTTCTCATGTCATCTTTGAGTGTTTCTATCATCTTCATAATGTTTTTAAGGTTATTTTCTTCTGCTCCATCTGTGTTGGGATGTTCAGGTCTTGCTGGTATAGAGTTCCTAGAGTCTGGTGGTATCATATTAGTGTTTCTGTTGTTGAATACTGTTGCCTTCCCATCCCTTCTTCCAGTGGGTACAGTTGAGGTCTCTCCCTCTCTTCTCCTCTCCCCTCCTGGTTGGTGTATGCATGCTAAGGCTGCTATGTCAACAGACTGTGGGTGGTTTGGCCTGCCTGCGCGAGTCTACTACATGTTGAGCAGACCTAGGAAACTCCAAGGAGGGAATGGGAAAGTTGGGCCTGAGCAGGGCCAGCACTAACCTCTCCCAGTATGTGTACATGGGCTCCAGGTCTTACTCTTGTAGTACCACTAGGTTTTGGTGGTATCATATTGCTCTTTAGGTTGTTGAATGTATTCTTGTAGTGGTGTCTGCTCATCTCTCTAATCTGTGCAGGCAGTGTCTGTACCTCTTTGTGCCATCATTGCAGTTGCTGTTTATGTCTCGGTGAGCTGCTGAGATTGTGGGGGGTAAGGTAGGGGCAGAGTGGGACTTGTAGATTACAGGGTCTGATGGGGGGGGGTGTTCAGCAGCCTGTTTGAAGGAGCCTTGCCTGCAGACCTGCTAGTGCAGCTAAGATTGATCGGGGAGGGGGCCCTGGGGAGATTTTGCCCTGGGCCTAGGGCCTAGAGACTAGGCTGTCCAGCTGGGAGGTTAATCACTCACCTCTTGGTCCCATTGGTACAGTGGCTGTCTGTGTCACTTACTGCCTCTTCTTTTGTTCTGACGAGTATTGTGTCTCCATTTCCATAAAACTTTTTTTTTACTAACCTAAACACTTTATGAGCTGTATATCATTTTCATTTCAAATTAAAACTTACCCCTTCTAGTGCATTCTGACCATGCTGTATTCAATGTGATCTTTGGCAACTCTCCCTCCATGCCCTTATGTCTTTCGAATACTGGTGATTGAATCCAATGTCTCTTGCATGCTAGATAAATATTTTACCATTGAGCTTCAGCCCCCTACCACCACAGTGCATTGTTGTCTGTTGAATGTGATACTGGAAACAATGGTTATTTTTTACAACTATTTTGTCTTAAGATGTCTGGTAGTGACACAGAAGTTGACATTTTTATAAGTGACTTGCTCTTCTTCATATTTAGAGGATTAACCAGTGAAATACAAATACTTTCCCAAAGCATATAGTCACTACTAATAATAAGTTTTGATTTAGAGAAATTGTTATGCCGGTTGTGGTGGCACACGCCAGTACAATTTGCTGAAGGAAGCAGACCAGAGTATCACTAGAAATTGCCATTATTTCATATTTAAATAAAGTAAGTTATAAAATGTCTGGTTTAATATTATTTGCTTCAAGAGATACATTTTAAGTAAATTGACCCATGAGATACAAACTATATTATTTGGTTAACCATTTTAAAGTGAGATGGCTGGGGCTAGAGAGATCGTTTTGCATTTAAGTGCAGTGTCTATGCTTGCAGAGACTCAGGCTTGAGTCCTGTCACCTACATAACAGCTCAAAACCGTCAGTAACTCCACTTCTAGGAAATTCAAGAAATTCTTCTGGCCTTTGTGGCTACCAGGCACACACATGGTATACAAAAATACATGTAGGCAAAACACACATACATGTCAAATAAAATAATACTTTTAATAAAATGAGATGAATAAGCCATAGTTGGTCACACAGACAGTTTATAGATCTGACATAGCTTAATCCAGTGACTGACTTTTTACAGACTGGTATTCCCAACTTGATGAATAATTATCAGTGGCTTTTAAATGAAGTCCCATTTCCCATTTGATTTTATTATTGTTTCTTAGAATTTCAGCAGTGCAGAAATATCTAAACTCTCAAATGGTATGATGAATAACTGTGAAACAATAGTAATCTTCCTGATATAATCTATATCCAGTAAGAAAGTACATGTCAGCCCATCTCAAATAACAGATCATTTTACAGAAAAAGACCTGACTAAATGTATTTGGCAACACACTTCCAAAATATAATTGTGAATTCAGTTGAACAAAACTATTATATAACTTTCTTTAACAGTATTTGTTCCTAAAAATTATATTTAAAGATCACCAAATGGAAGGCCATTACTTTTAGTTTATTTGCAGTTTTTAAAAATGTTACTAAGAATGCAGTTGCCAGGTTTCACTTAGTTACATTTTTATAGTCCAGTCATTAAATGGCTGAAAAAAAAAGCTTCTTGAATGGAAATGTTGACATAAGCCTCATTACTTGGGCTCCAGAGCACTGCCATTGTAAAGCATCCACCTTCTCATGTGTGCTTTCTTATAGTGCTATTGAAAAAGTGCTGGAAAATCAATGTTGCAATGGAGAATTTGATTCTATGTATAAATTTTTAAACACTTCAACACAGGGAATGTTTACAACATTAATGAGTTTATTTGGAATTAAAGTTTATGATATTTAAAATTTTATGATATTTAAAACCTTTTATACTTGGTAATATATTTTCGTCCCATCTTAAAATTTTTCTTATTTATCTGACAAAATAATTGTTAAGTATCTCTGTTCAACTTAAACATACTTACAATCATTTTTGATAAGAAAATACCAAGTTTTAGAATCTTAAAGGGATCAATAGCATTTATTTTTACAAATGAACTTTAGGTATTTAAATTTTAAAGTGTGCTATCCATGGTGGGAAAGCCGTTAGTGGTAGAAACAGTTATGTCTAGGACCTGTTGTTTCTGCCATCATCATAGTTGTCATCACTGTTGTGATCATTGTTGTAATGTATGGTCGTTATAAAGAAAAGAAGTTGAGGGTAACTGACCCAGTTGAGTTGAACAGGCAGTACTGGATTATGTTCCATCCAGAGAGGTAATTTCTTCTTTGTATATTCCTGAAATGTGCGTAAAGGATTTCACTAGTTATTTGAAATTCTAGGTAAGCATTTCTTATCAGTCAGATTCCTTACACATTAAATTGTGGAACTTGAGAATAAATAACTATTTTCTTTCTAGTTCCCAAGCTTCTGCCAGATTTTAATTGTTTGTAGGTAAGGGGTGGTGAGTATGAATCTTTTATTCTATGTATTCGGGGAAAGTTGTATTTCCATATGCTTCAGTTTATATACCTCCAAATAGAGATAATGATAGCATCCAGCTGATAAGATCCCTGGATACTCAGAAGCATTCTTGCATAATAAGGATTCAATAGGTTTTGTGACTCTGTTAAAAAAAAAAAGTGAATAGATCATGTTATATTGTTACAGGGCAGAAGGGCAGAGTAGGTTTGCAGGCTTGGGTTCTTGGGTTCTTATTCTAGTTTCTTATTTAAAGGTTATTTGGAAAAATTATTCCACTCTCCAAGGACTTTCATTATGAGTCAAATGGGGTAATTATACATACCCTGTAGGCTTTTTGAAAGAGATTACGTATGTAAATGATCAAGCATGGAGTCAGCAGACTTGATAGTAGGTGGTCAGTGAATGGGAATCGTAATTATCTGCAAAAACAAACAACCTCCCCCCCCCACAGTAGTAATTAGATTGAGTGTTCAAGGACCCTTGTGTCATTACATAATAACATGACTTTATTCAATAACACAAAGAAAAAGTCAGTGTTCTACAGAGTCTCACATAGTTAACTCCAGCCAAAAGAAATACATTACAGAGTAAGTGGTTGTAAATGTTATATTCTATTTATACATGAGAAAGGTGTTGTGAACTGTGGAGCCATGTTTAAAAGTGTGTATGAGTGCCTTTTTGTTTCTTACCTTGTAAAATAGCCGAGGTTGATTAATTTTTGTTGTTGTTGTTGTTTTGATATGGGATCTTGCTGTGTAGCTTAGGCAGGCCTTACACTTGCAGCAATCCTCTTGCCTCTGCAGGCACATACCATCATGCCACTTTGAAATAGCATCATTTTCAATGTCTTTAAGTAAATGCAAACATGTATGCAATGGCCCCAAGTTTTTGGAATAAATTAAGAAATATCTCTGGACTCTAGACGAGACCATGTTCTTTCTTTTCACTGTGCTTTATTATTATTATTTTAAAAACCTTCCTTTCAGGATTTCAAACTTCATCTTAAAATCACAAACATTTACAGCTGAATGGGACTAGTCTAGCACCCCAAATTTATACCCAAGAAAGCTGTGACCTGACAAGTTAAGTGATTTCTCCCAAGGCCATATAGTAAATTAGTGGCAGAACTTTGGTCTCTTGTCAAGTTGAGAACATTTAGGAAAAAATAAAAATAAAAATTGAATCTAGGCAAAACTGAAATTTCTTAGCGTAGGAGAGGTGGTATTGGGGCTGGAAAGAGATTAGTTGGCTGGTTTGAGGTCCCTTACTTGAGGCAGATGTTGGCTTCTATGAAATTATTTGGATGGAGACATAAAACTCTCATGAAGAATATTGTGTTATTAGTTATGTTCAGATATTAACTATCTAGCAATGTTAGGTGGAGCCAGAAAGGCAAAAGGAGTGTTTCCCAGCCTCAGGGTAGGAGAGAACTTAGTTCTGGAAAGCTGCTACCAACAAATATGTTAGGGAGTTGCTTCTCTTTTGGTGTCCACTTCTTGAATATAGTAAATCTGTAATGATCCAGATATCTCGTGATTGCACTGATAAACAAGGTTGATTCATAAGATAAATTTAACATCATGTCTGGAACACACAGTAACCACTTACCTAATAGCTAACCATGCAATTCCAGATGATCAGTCTCTTTATAGTAAAAGATCTGTTAAGGTGTGATAAATCCTTCTACTTCAGAAAGGACTGAGAAGATTTACTAGGTTTCCAAGTTTTAGCTAAATCAGCTACTATTTAGAATAAAGAGAAAAGTAATAAGTGACTTAAATGGAAATGAAAATAGAGATACAACAATGTATTGCAAGCATTTAAATAATTAGTGTGCATGCATATATTCGTGCATGCATGTGCGGATGTACAAGTGCATGCATGAGTGGGTGTGTGTGCGGTGCTGGCAGCAAACCAAAGCATATCTTAGCAAATACCATCACTGGGTTACACTGTAGCCCTAAAAAATTTTGATTAACAGCATATATAGAGAAGTGTATAAGAACATAAACTATTTAGTGCTTGTGTAGCCTTCTCTCCTTATGATATGTGATTAACAAGATTTAATAGTCACAAAAACCCTTTTTTGGATAATAAGTTCTCCTATTTTAAAAAGCTGAGCTACTGGGACACACCAAAGTAAAATAATTTACAGTATTTTTCTTTTAGAATTTATCCAAAGTCTTTATTTAGGAAATTATATAAAATTTCAAACATGATTGTCCCAATGAAGAGATAATATTAAATACAATGCATGATACATGAGTTAATTTGTAAAATTAATATGGGAGGAGATAAGGGCTCATATCCCCTAGAGCCTTCTGGTCGTCAAAAGGGCAATTGCTCCTGTACAGATCTGAAAGAACATGCAGACTTCCTCAGATTGTTCTGTGGTGCTTTTCTAATTAAAATTATTTGAGAAATACTATTTAAAAAACTGGAGTCCATTTTGGAGACTGAAAATTCATTAATCCGTTTGAGTTTTGAAGAGTGCAGTTAAGAAAAGGTTGTTGAATTTGATTTCTCAAACTTTTTTGAGTGAAGAGAAAGTATATATGTCATGTCTGTGTATTTGTGTGTCTGAATGGAGGTGCTCAGAAAAAGATGACTCTATTTACCCTTTGTGCAATTGTTTTATGAAGCTAGTATAATATTCTGGTGTTGGTGGTGCATACCTTTAGTCCCAGCACTCAGGAGGTGGAGGCAGGTGGATCTCCATCAGTTTGAGGCCAGCCTGGTCTACAGACTGAGTTCCAGGACATTCACAGATATTACAGAGAAACCCTGTCTTAGAAAAAAACCCAACCAATCAACCAACCAAACAAACAAAATAACAAAAAACAAAACAAAAAAAAGAATCTAATAGAATCTAATACAAAATGATTTTGAAATAGGTGTACCTATAAGGTCCTCTCAAGTGCCAGGCCCTGTGTGAGACAGATAGATTGGAGTTTTGTAAGGTAGATCCAACCTTCTTGTTCACTGCTCTATCCAAAACTACTATGCATGAGAGCCCTAGTAATCAGGATCAAGGTGCCATCAGTAATGAAGCAGCTGCTTCATCCCTGTCCCTGCTTCCTCTGTGCAGTCTGGTCTTTTGCCCAAGATTTGTTTTTCTCAAGAATCTCTGTTTCTGACTCAATATGATCATCCCAGCCCCACATCTCAAGGCTTTTGAGTCTTGGACCTGATGCAAATTGATTAATTCCTGACTGGTGAGTGAATAGGAATGGTAGCTTTACACTTTCATTCAAGGTGAGATGAAGAACACCTAGCTGAACATTGTATAGAGATATTTCTTCAAGGGGTTTCAACTGAAATATTTATTAAACATATCTCATACTTCTGAAACTAAGAGCTGTATTTTGGTAGACATGCAATTGTAAATTATTCTTAGCTCCTTCTGTTACTATATATACAAATTCCTCAGTGTTTTTCACATTTATTCATAGGACAGGAATCTCAGACAAACTAAAATATAACAATTGCTCAAATACTCAAATAAACCCTAAAATAAACCAACATATCTTTGCTACCATTTAACATTTTAGATAATATAGTATTTTCATATGATAAGAGAAGCAAGGCATAGAAGGCATAGATATGGTTTCATAAGTAGTTAATGAGACTAAGAACTCTGATTTTTGTTACTGATTGACCAGAAACACTTGAATTTCTTTTCATGTTGTTTTGAAAGGTTTCTACTGACTGTACTCTGAAGTTACTTTGGGATACACAACTTCCTAACCTAATTCAACATTTTGTTGAAAGTTTTGGAGAACATAACCTGGATTCAACCACGGTGTATGTGCCTATGGGAATCCAACTTTTGTGTATAACTAATGTCAGGGACATGGGTACATACAAAATAATGTTCAGATTACATCTTTTTTAAAATGATTGTTTCACAGCTTTGAAATTGTTAAAGTCTGTTTTGAGTCCATAATCTCCTGACAATTCAGTATAGTTCTGCATTGTATTGTTAGAAGTCTGAGTCTATTTTTCTCTCTTCTAATCACATATGGGCCTTTGCTACATTGGAGGTGACTTTTGTACATGGGGAGAGGGATTTAGCTTTATTTTTCTACATGTAGATGTGTAGATTTCTGTGCATAATTTATTGACTAGGCTTTCTTTTCTTCAATGTGCATTTTAGAAACCTTATAAAAATAAGCCATAGCAATGTGAGCTTATACATGTGTCTGTTCTAGTGATCTGCATGTCTGTTTCTGTGGCAATACTATGATGTTTTTGTTACCCTGACTCTTTACTATAATTTGAAATTAGGTGTGGTGATACTGCCAGGATTGTTCTTTTTGTTCAGAATTGTTTTGGTATCCATATGAGTTTTACAATTGTTTTTCCTGTTTCTGTAAAGAATGACACTCGGGTTTTGATGGTGATAACATTGAATATGTATATTGGTTTTTGTAGGATAGCCATTTCTTACTATTCATTGTGCTGATCTATTAGCACAGGAGGAATTTTTTTTTATCTTTTAGTGTTTTCTCAGTTTCTTTCCTTGGCATTTTAATTTTTCACTGTAGAAGTGCTTTAAATATTTCACTAAGGAATGTCTCTTAAAAAATATTCAAGGGATTTTGATGTAGATAGTAGCAAAAAAGCATGAATATCATGCACAAAGCCTTGGGATTCATCTACAGTGTAGAAAAAGAATCCAAGTCTTGGATTATGGTGGTTTACTTAGTGTCCTACAATACACTTCAAGAATTTTATCTGTTCATCTGTTCCTTTGCTTTAAAATTTTTTTATTTATTCTCTCTTTCTGTATTTGTATTTGTACATGTGCATGTATATACCACAGAATATGTGTGGAGATCAGAGAATAATTTGTGGAAGTCAGTTCTGTCATTCTGTGTGTGTTCTGGAGATCAAACTCAGATCATTGTGATCAGTGGCAAACATTTGTAACCTTTGATCCATCTAAACAATTTTATTCCATTACTTTCTAGGAATGCCTATAAAATTTTCAAATGGAATTCTTTTAGAAGTCTTTTTGACCCCAGAGTCAACTTTAGATATATGATATGTATGTATGTATGTATATAATTTTCAACAATATATATTATTTTCAATATAATATGTTTCACATATTATTGAAGATAGATTCTTCTCTCATGCATTACATCCTGACAATAGTTTCCTTTCCTGCCACTCCTCCCAGCTCCCTTCCACCTTCCCTCTCCCCCAGATTTACTCTCTGTTTCCCTTCAGAAAAGAGCAGGCATCCAAGAGACAACAACCAAATACAACAAACAAGATTAAAAAAAAGACAAGGCAAAAGCCCTCACATTGAGGCTTGATAAGGCAACTTAATAGAAGGAAAATATTTCCAAGAGCAGACAAAAGAGTCCGAGAAATACCTTCTCCCAGAGTTAGGAGTCCCACAAAATATCAAGCTAACATCCATAATATATACAGAGGACCTTGTGCAGATACCTGCAGGCCCTGAACTTCAGTGTCTGTGAGCCCATAAGAACCCAAATGACTTGACAGATTCTGTTGATCCCTCCTGGAAGGCATCACCCTCCCTGTGGAGTGGTGGGGGGAATGGGATGGGAGGGTGATTGGGGGGCATGGGAGGGAGGGAGAGAGGGAGGGAGGGAGCAAGGTAGAGAGAACTGGGATTGATAGTTAAAATAAGAAAAATAAATAAATAAATAAAATAAAATAAAACAGTAATAATAAAAAAGAACCCTGCTTGATTCAGTAGGACATGATCTCCTGGTATCCTTTATCCCCTCTGGCTCCTACAATCTTTCCTTCCCATTTCCCCAAGGTCTGCAGAGAGGGACCAGATGGAGACCTCCAATTTAGGCTCTTGCCCAAAATGTCTGGCTACTGTGGGAAGCCTCTCTGATGATGATTGCACAAGGCACCAGTTTTTGAATATAGCGGAATACCATTATGAGGTATTTCATTTGGCCACAATTTATGGACATTTCACCTGTTCCTGCAGTCCACCAGGTCTTCTCATAAGCACGTACTCTCCACTGCCACACATTTCCCCTGTATACTTTAGATTCCAGGTTCCTGGCCAGGAACTCATTTTATATTTGGAAAGAACATTTTACTTTCAGGATTATGCTCAATTACTAGGGAATAACTATTTCTAGTGTTTTCTAGAAAAGGTATTAAGGCTGATGCTATATTCTTCGATGTTGAACCTTGTCCTTGGAAAAAATATAGTAAAAATACATCAGTAGAGATAGAGACTGTCTATGTCTCAACTTGGAACACCTGGATCTGCTAAGAGAAGTATAGCCACCATCTGTCTTTAACTTAGCTTCACCGTCAAGCTTCAGTGATCATCTTAGGGGAAAGGAAGTTGGTTGTGGTAGTCCATCTTTGCAGGGTGTTCTGGCCCTTTGTCTTTGAATTCCTGAGAGTTGCTCCCCACCCTATTTTCTGCTTCCAAGTTTTGTTGTAAGTCATTTGTATGATGTTTAGTATTTCCTTTTATAAACTTAACTTTTAAATTTCCTTTTGAGCATTTCATACATGAGTCCTGTATTTACATCATTTCCACGCTCTCTCTCCTTCCTACAACTCCTCTCACCCCTCCCATTCTCTATCAAATTCATTACCCGTTCCCCTTTAATTTTTGTCACATATACATATATATCATCTGTAAATATTTATATGTTAGTACAGCTTGTTGAGTTCATTTGGTGTAATGTTCTTATGTGTGTTTATTTAGGGATGATTAAGGATTGGATAAGATATCAGGAGCTTGTCCCTGGAGAAGACTGTTTCTCTCGCTCTCTAAATAGCCATTAATTGCCTGTAGCTCTTCATTTAGGGGCAGTGCACTGTGAAATTTTCCCCATCCATATTGTCATCTTGTCTGGTGTTACTATTAGGCTGGTTGTGCTTGAACAACCATATTGTTGAGATTTCATGGATGACAGTGTCTTAACGATAGTTGTCCTGGTCCCCTGACTCTTACTGAATTTCCACTCCCTCATCTGTGATGTTCCTTGAGTCTTTGGTTTAGGAGTTATTCTGTAGATGTATCAATTAGGGTACCCCATTGAGTTGGCATTTTGTTTTTAGCATTTTGATCAGTCGTGGATTTTTGTACCTCCATTTGCCATAAAACTTCACGTGTGAGAGTTATTTATCTGTGGTTATAAGGATACATATTTAGAATGCAGTTAGAAATTATACTTATTTAGGAAAGTAATTTAGTAGGTTGTTCTCTAGGGTCCATGACCTCATCAACTACAGGCAAATGGCTAGGTTTACAGCCTGTCCATGAACTCCTTTCTATTTAGCATCTTTTGATTCTATGAAGACTGGTCCTTGGAGAAGAGACTTTAGGGCTATTTTCAGATTGTTGCCTCCACTCCCATGTACAAACTATTATGTCATCAGCAATAAGGCCTTAATTTCAACTTCTGGGAGGCAACCAAGAGCATGGCAGTAATCTGTATTATTTTGATGATTTTCTGGACTCCCTGACTAATGACTCTAAGGAGATTTTCCATTTCCAGCACTGGGGTGTTTAGTAGTTTTTCAGTTTCTTAGTTTAGTCACATAGTGGTATTGATGTAACAAAAATAGTGCTATCGGTTGCCCACATACTATTGTAACAACAGTTGGCTTGCATGTGGGACCTGAAGTTGCTTTTGTCTGTTGTCCACAAATCTACATGCACCAAAGATCAATCTCCTTGCTTCTTTCAACTTTTTGTGATGGCTTGACTTCTATTTTTCTTGTATTGTTTTGTTATTGTTGTTTGTTTGATTTGCTAACTTCCAGGTTTCTGTTAATATTTTTTCTGCCTTATATCACAATCCCTTATGTAGAAGCACGAGCAGTGCTCTGAGCCTTATCTTCATAAGCTGGGAACCTACAGTCACTATATATCTTATGGGCTAATTGCAAACTATAGTGATTTCACATATTGTTCTGGCAGGGTTTTACACCTATTCCCTTCCACACCCTTATATTCTGTCCCAGTGAGTGCTTTACTTGACCATACTCATTCATATTACCATGGTCCACAATTTATCTTTCATCTAGGCTTTACTAGTTCTAATTTTTTTTTTGCCAGTTTCTGTTTTGCTGTTCATGCATTATGTGTTTTTTTTTTTTAAACTAATAAATGAGGAGATGAAGTTAGGATATGTTTGAAAAACATTGCCAATTATATAAATTTCTTTAAGATATTCACATTCCAATTATATTTGCTATGGTTTTCTTGCTTGAGTCTTTAACAGGTGGTAGTAAAATGCTGTGCCTGTGTGACCTTCACATGAGTCTGAGGTAGGCATAGGCTTCTTGTCACAAATGCTGTTTTCTATATGACTTGTAGCTGGTATAAAGCCATGAGTATCATAATATATTTAGTATGTAAGAGTTAAGGAATGATTGATACTGTCAGGGAACTTTTACTTTGGAGTGTTTGTGAAAAATCAAATACCCTGGTTAAATCTGTTTTCACTTTCCATTAAAAAGTGGGTGCTACTGATAAGCTTTCCAAGTCACCTGGCTTAAGACTCACTCTAACAGCCAGTTCAGGACCATCAGAAGTGATTCCTGGCACATGTTTCAAGAAAAGTGATTTGGCTTGCTATTTTACACTGCAGTTTTCTTGAAGAAAAGCAGACTGTCCTCACAGAGTACTATAAGGAAAATCACATTCCATGATAATTGTGGAAGACATGAATTACTAAATACCTTTCCTCATGTCCTTCTTGCTATTTCTTTTACAAGTGATGCCAGAAGCCAAGTGATTGAAAATCCCAGATAAGTTAAAAGAGTCTCAAAATTATCTCTAAACATCCAAACTGCCTATGGCTTTGGTGAATTCAAGCCAGAAATCCTCATATAGCATTGCTTTTAAGGGTACTGTAGAATTATGTAATACAAGAAAGGGCCTGAATTCAGCAATAAGTTTTCAAAATGTGTTATTCCACATGAAAAATATGTATTTATGAGGCCCAATTGATAGTAGGGAAGTTCGAAAGACTGGGACTGCTTGCCATTTCTGCATTGTTCTATTCCATCGATGACACTGTTTTTGATCTACAAGCAGTCTGTGACTTGTTGCCATCTGGCAGACAGCTCTAGCACCATAAGGTGTCCTGAACTGTTAGCAATAGGAAACAGTGGTCTATATTTGTCACAGTATACTAGCAATGAACCAGAAGTCAGTTGCCTGATGTTAGAGAAAACATTCTAATAGCATTGAGTTAATCTTCACGAAATGTCTTCTTTCCTGCTGATGATAAAGACTGCCAGCAGTGGTTCCTTGCACTAGGAAGGCAAAGTATATGTGTTCTTGTTTTTGAAGTTGATACCCTACCGATTGTACATACGCTATTAATGACCCAGACAACATTAACGATATCCAGAGAGGGAAATTTATAGAGACATTGTACAGCACAGAAAGGCATAACTGTATTCCCACCCACAGCCCTCCTGTTTGAGTATTGGTTATATTCCGTAAGGGGCTTCTAGAAGTTTATATGTGTTGTTATCTTTGGTAAGATTCGCAATTCAGAAATTACTGAGATAGGCTGCAGTCTGGTAGCTCAGTAAACACAATCTCTGGGAAGGATTGAAAATTTCCACATGCAATGTAAATTCTAGGATGACTTTCTTTTTACCCTCCCTTAACATCTGCCTCATGTTCTGCACATCTACCCTTAAGCCTCAGATGTGGTTACTTCTTGCTTTTGAAACTTTTCTAAGTACTCTGAGCTCTCATGTCTTCTTGTTCAAGAAGTTGGCTTGGATAGTTGGGATAGCTAATACTGTGGATTGCCAACATTCTGGATCACCTTGCAGTTCCTGTTTTGGAATCTTGCCACCTTTGGTGAAACACACTTGATGGAAAGAAGAATTTCTTTCTCAGTAAGGATAAATTCTGGTATCCTGTGAGGAAAGGCTTGGCCCTGACCTTGTTCTTGGGAACCAATAGACACCCTTCCTGGCTATTTCTTTGCAAATAATTGAGAAACAGGAGTTACTTTTATTCCTGTGATATGAATTCCTTGACATCAGATCACTTCAGCCATGTTTTTGCAGCCAAGCTAGATACCTTAATTGTTCCCTGCAATGAAAGGTCAGTTTAGGGTGTGTACATGGCGTCATGTATTACATAATCTGGTGAGTGTGCAATCAAGTGAATTACAAGGAATTGTTTGTAAAGCTGGTGAGGCCCAGTTTTAGGATATGAGAGCTTTGCATGCCCTGGAATTTCTCTGTGTGTAGATCTGATAGTAATTTTATTTGATACAGTGGTGGAAATTGAGTCCCTGTTTCATATCAGAAATGGCTTTAGGCTCTTTATAACCTGAAACTGATTTCCTTCTACAACTGCTGAATGAAGCATTTCCATTCTGACCATTTATTGTGTCCTGCTATTTCATCTTGCGTGCTCAGATTCCCTCATCATGACTGTTCAGGGTGGGCTCCTCATTGACCGGCTCTGTGCATACTCTTTGCTTAAGGCTCTTCTATTCTTTACAACCTTCTTTCTTAGGTTCATGGCTAATGCCTAATTGCTCTATAATATTCCCAGCAATTTTCTAAACTTTGTACACTTGTTTTCTTTTTCATATCTATCTGAGGAAACCCTAAACATAATAGTGCAAGTATGTGTTTATTCTGAGGCTAGGTAATTAAAACATTATAAGGAAATACTTATCAGGTATCTCAACGCATCCACTTCCAATTGTGTTTCTTGAAATGTTTTGCTTTCTTGTTGTCTATAACAAACTGTGGCATTCTTTCTCATCTTGTCTCATATTGCCTAAACAAGTTCAAATCACAGCTATTGCATGAGAATGTAGAAGCACTGGTAACTTTTTTGATGCCTCCCATCCTCTCTATGTGGGAGGCATGTCTACATCCACACTTGTGCCAGAGTTTGGTGATGTGGTTTGCATGTGTTTACCCCAGGTCTCCCAGTGATGCCTCATCCTTGACTCACTTCACACTGCATTCTTTTTTTTCCAATTATTTTATTTTTTCTTATTTTACATATTGATCCCAATTCCCTCTCCCTCCCATCCTTTCATGCCCCCCAATGAACCCCCCATCCCATCCCTCATCCACTTCCCAGGGAGGGTGGGATCTTCCAAGAGGGATCATCAAAATCTGTCAAGTCATTTGGAGTAGGGCCTAGGCCCTCCCTCCTGTCTTTAGGCTAAGGGAGTATCCATCCATGGAATATGTGCTCCCAAAGTCCTTTCGTGCACCAGGGATACATCCTGGTTCCACTGTCAGAGGCCGCATAGACTGCCCAGGCCTCCTTACTAACACCCGCATTCAGGGATTCTGGGTTGGTCCTATGCTGGTTTCCCAGCTATCAGACTGTGTATATAAGCTCCCAATTACTCAGTTCAGCTGTTTCTGTGCATTTCTCCAGCCTGGTCTTGACCCCTTTACTCATCACTTCTCCCTCTCTGCAACTGGATTCCAGGAGTTTGGCTGTGGGTGTCTGCCTCTGCTTCCATCAACTATTGGATGGAGGCTCTAGAATGGCATTTAAGGTAGCCTCTCCATTATTGCTTAGATTGTTAGTGGGATCAACCTTGTAGATCTCTGGACATTTCCCTAGTACCAGATTTCTCTTTAAACCTATAATGGCTCCCTCTATTATGGTATCACTTTTCTTGCTCTCCTCTATTCTTCCTCCAATTCTATTTAGTGCATACATATGAATTCTTAGTTCTCAGCTCAGAAAGCATTTTCTAAGGGGAAAAGTTCCTTATCCCTCAACTTAGGACTATTTATTATAAGATCTCATTAGGGTCTATGTGCTTCCATTCTAGAACCTGTCACTGTGTTCCATTATTTGCATCAATATTTGGTTGATATCTGATACTTTATTAGAATTTATGTCTATGTGAAAGGTCATTTGTTATTTTTTTTATCCAACATACCCATTCTCTAGAGAGACAATGTATTATGTTAGATGGGTTGATAAATGTTCCCTAAAAACATGATCATTACAATAATTTTAAAGGTAAGTACCAATCAGTCTTTTTTTATAGAATTTAAAACTGAGTCTTCAAAATTATGTCACATGACTGATACTGTATTGGTTAAGTAAAATTGGTCTAGGATTTAATTTTCTAGTTTAGTGTGTTTGCTTAGAATATAATTTCTGTCTTTCTTTTATTTGGTTTTTTTCTTTCTTTGTTTTGTTTTTTTTTTGATTTTTGAGACAGAGTTTGTGGCTTTGGAGACTGTCCTGGAACTAGCTCTTGTAGACCAAGCTGATCTCCAACTCACTGAAATCCACCTGTCTCTATCTTCCCAGAGCTTGGCCACCACCGCCTGGACAAGAATATAATTTAAATAATTTAATTAGATTAGACATTTTGTTAGTTTCACTGTAAATTTACATTTAAAATTACATAAGTTATATTAATACTTTAAAATTAATAAAATGAAACAAAGCACATCTTATAGTTAAACAGAATGTGTAATTGAAAGTTAGATATATATTTTGGTTATTAAAATTATGACATTTCAATATTCTTGTTAGGGGATATTAAAAAGAACAATAGCAATGTAATAAGATATTAGTTATATAAATGTGTATATGGGAACAGAAATAAGAGTTTTGTGAGCAGCTGTTTTTTGGGTTATAGTATTGTATAATATACAGGTAATTTATTTATTCCTCGTCATAGTCTCTCTTTGCCCACATTTCTATGTTGCTAACACAGTTTTTAAAAATATTCTTATATAAAATCTACTTATTTCATGAATATTTTGAAATATTAATAGGGAATAGTTATTAAGATGCCTCAAAATCTTACTTAAGTCCTTTTATTTTTTTTCTTTCCTGAAAATTCATTAATATTAATCAGCAGTTTATCATCTTTTCTTAAACATAGGGACTGTGAGACACATAGTCATCTCAATTTTCATTCTTTTTTAAAATTTTTTTATTGCTTTATTTTTCTTTTACATATTTATCCCAGTTCTTTCTCCATACCTCCCTCCCTCCTTACCTCTCTTCCACTCTCTCGTGCCCCCGACCACCGTCCCATCCCATTCCCCCCCCACTCCACATGTAGGGTCATGCCTTCCTGGAGGGGTCAACAAAATCTGTCAAGTCATTTGGAGTAGGGACTAGGTCCTCCCTCCTGCCTCTAGGTTAAGGGAATATCCCTCCATGTGAAACAGGATCCCAAAGTTCTTTTGTGCTCCAGGAATACATCCTGGTTCCATTGTCAGAGGTCCCTTACACTGCCCAGGCCTTCTAACTGAGACCCATGTTCAGGGGGTCTGAGTCGGTTCAATGCTGGATTCCCAGCTACCAGTCCGGGGGCCCATTAGCTCCTCCTTCTTCAGGTTAGCTGTCTCTGTTGGTTTCTATAGCCTGGTCTTGTCCTCCTTCTTTGCATCTGGATTCCAATTCAGCTCAGTATTTAGCTGTGGGTGTCTGCTTCTGTTTCCATCAGCTACTAGAGGAGGATAAGTTTGTCATCAATCTCCTTATTAGGGATGGGTATTTATGGTAGCCTTTTCACTGTTGTTCAGATTGTTAGTTGGGGTCATACTTGTAGGTCTCTGGAGACTTCTCTAGAGTCAGTTTTCTCTTCAAAACTATAATGGCTCCCTCTTTTGTGGTCTCTCTCTCTCTCTCTCTCTCTCTCTCTCTCTCTTTTTGTCTTTCCCTTTCTATCATCAATTCCTCCCTTGACTCAGTATTTCTAGTCCCACATGCTTTCCTCTTCTCCACTTCTCTTTCTCCTAGCCCCCTCTCACTCACTGACCACCCCACCCACAATATGCTCAGGAGATCTTGTTCCTTTCCCCTTCTGTGAGGGACCTTGTATGAATCTCTTAGGTTGGTCCTTGTGTCCTATGCTCTGGCAGTGTGAATTATAGGCTAGTGATCTTTTACTCTATGTCTAAAATTCATGTATGAGTGAGTACATACCATGTTCCTCTTTTTGTGACTGGGTTACATCATCAAGGATGTTTTTTTCAAGTTCCATCCACTTGCCTGTGAATTTCAAGATTCCATTGTTTTCTTCTGCTGAGTAGTATTCCATTGTGTAAATGTGCCACATCTTCTTTATCCATTCTTCAGTTGAGGGGCATCTAGGTTGCTTCCAGGTTCTGGCTATTACAAATAATGCTGCTGTGAACACAGTTGAACAGATGTCCTTATTGTAAGAATTTGGATCATTTGGGTATATGCCTAAGAACAGAATTGCCGGGTCCTGTGGTAGACTGATTCCCATTTTCCTGAGGAACCTTCATACTGATTTCCAAAATGGCTGTACAAGTTTGCATTCCCACCAGCAGTGGAGGAGTGTTCCCATTTCTCCACATTCTCTCCAGCATAATTTGTCATTGGTGTTTCTAATTTTAGCCATTCTGGCAGGAGTAGAGTTGTTTTGATTTGCATTTCATTGTTAACTAAGGATGTTGAGCACTTTCTTAAGTGTCTTTCAGCCTTTTTGATTTCCTCTATTGAGAGTTCTCTATTCAGTTCTGTACCCAATTTTTAAATAGGGGTATTTGATGATTTGTTGACTAGTTTCTTGAGTTCTTTGTATATATTGGAGATCAGCCCTCTGTCAGATGTAGGAGTGGTGAAGATCTTTTCTTAGTCTATTGGCTTCCTTTGGTCTTATTAACTGTGTCCTTTGCCTTACAGAAGCTTCTCAGTTTGAGGATCTCCCATTCATTAATTGTGGATATCAGTGTCTGTGCTACTGGACTTAATGTTCAGGAAGTGGTCCCCTATACCAATTTGTTCAAGGGTACCTCCCACTTTCTCTTCTAAGAGATTCAGTGTGGCTGAATTCATGTTGAGTTCTTTGATCCATTTGGATTTGATTTTGTGTGTGGCGATACACATGAGTTTATCTGCTGTCTTCTATACACCATCATCCAGTTGTGCCAGCACCATTTGTTGAAGATGCTTTCCTCCTGATATTGTATACTTTTAGCTGTTTTGTCAATAATCAAGTGTTTATAGGTGTGTGGGTTAATATCAGGTTTTTCAATTCGATTCCACTGTTCTACCTTTCTACCTGTCTATTTTTGTGCCAATACCAGGCTGTTTTCAGGACTATAGCTCTATAGTAGAGCTTGAAGTTGGGGATGGTGATGCCTCTTGAAATTCTTTTTTTGTACAGGTTTGTTTTGGCTATCCTTGGTCTTTTTTTTTTTCCTATAAAGTTGATTATTATCCTTTCAAGGTCAGTGAAGAATTGTGTTGGGATTTTGATGGGGATTGCTTTGAACCTGTAGATTGGTTTTGGTAAGATTGCTATTTTTACTATGTTTATCCTACCTATCCAAGAACATGTGAGATCTTTCCATTTTCTGGTATCTTCTTTAATTTCATTCTTTAAAGACACAAAGTTCTTGCTATATAGGTCTTTCAGTTGTTTGGTAAGCAATACCCCAAGATACTTTATGTTGTTTGTGGCTATCGGCTATTGTAAAGGGTGATATTTTCTGATTTCTTTCTCAGCCCCTTTGTCGTCTGTATATAGTAGGGGTACTGTTTTTGTTTGTTTGTTTGTTTTTTAGTTTATCTTGTATCCTGCTAGTTTGCTGAAAGTGTTTATTAGGTGTAGGAGTTCCATGGTAGAGTTTTTTAGGTTTATTATATAAACTATCATATCACCTACAAATAGTGACAGTTTGACTTCTTCCTTTCCAATTTGTATTCCCCTCATCTCTTTTTGTTGTCTTATTGCCTTAGCTAGAACTTCAAGTACAATATTGGAGAGATGGAGAGAAAGGGCAGCCTTTTCTTGTTCCTGTTTTTTGAGGAATCACCTTTGTAAGGAGTATGGTTTTTCCGCCCACCCAGTCTTGTCCTGCTTCCACGCCAGCCCCAAATAACACACTGAGACTCTGTATTTGATATTATGTTGTTGGCCAGTTACTTGTTTTTTATCGCCTAGCTCTGTCTTAAGTATTAACCCATTTTTATGTATTTTCACGTGGTCTTACCGAGAGTGGAGGGATGGCGGTTCTGTTCTGTCCAGACTCTCCATCTTGACTCCTCCTTACTACTTCCTCTTTCCTCCTTATCTCCTAGTCCCTCCTATCTTCCTTTCCTATTGGCCAACAGTGCTTTATTCATTAACCAGTATGAGAAACATATATACACAATGACATCTCCCATCACGCCTTAAGCTTCTTTCCATTCAGTTTGATGTTGGCTGTTGGTTTACTGTATATTGCTTTTATTATGTTTAGGTATGTTCCTGTTATCCCCAATCTCTCCAAATCCTTTATCATGAAAGGGTTTTGAGTTTTCTCAAAGGCTTTTTCAGCATCTAGTGGGAAGATCATGTGTTTTTTTTTTTTTTCAGTTTGTTTCTATGGGGATGATGTTGATGGATTTTCATATGATCCCTGCAAACCAGGGATGAAACCTACTTGATCGTGGTGGATGATTTCTCTGATGTATTCTTGAATTCGGTTTGCCAGTATTTTATTGAGTATTTTGCATTGATGTTCATCAGAGATATTGGTCTGTAGTTTTCTTTCTTAGCTATGTCTTTGTGTGGCTTGGGTACCAAGGTAATTGTGACCTCGTAAAAAGAGTTTGGTAATGAACCTTCTGCTTCTATTGTGTGGAACAATTTGAGCAGTATTAGTATCAGCTCTTCTTTGAATTTCTGGTAGAACTCTGCACTGAATCCATCTGGCCCTTGGCTTTTTTTGATCTGGAGACTTTTGGTGACTGCCTCTATTTCATTAGGTGTTATAGGTCTGTGTAAGGTGCTTATCTGTTCTTGATTTAATTTTGGTAAATGATAGTTATCCAGAAATTTTTCATTTCCTTTGAATTTTCAAATTTTATGGAGTACAGGTTTTCAAAGTATGACCTGAAAACTGTTTGGATTTCCTCTGTATCTGTTGTTATGTTCCCTTTTTCATTTCTGATTTTGTTAATTTGCATGTTCTCTCTCTCTGCTTTTTTGGTAGTTTTGATAAAGGTTTCTCTATATTGTTGATTTTCTCGAAAAACCAACTCTTTGTTGCATTGATTTTTTTTTTTTTTGTATTGTTTTCCTGGTTTCTACTTTATTGATTTCAGCCCTCAAGTTGATTATTTCCTGGTGTCTACTCCTCCATGGTGAGTTTGCTTCTTTTTTGTTTTAAGGCTTTAAGTTAAGCTGTTAGTTCTCTAATGTGACTATCCTCTGTTTTCTTCATATGGGCACTTAGTGCAATGAACTTCCCTCGTAGGAATGCTTTCAAGGTGTCCCATATATTCAGGAATGTTATGTCCTCATTCTTGTTGAATTCTAGGAAGTCTTTAATTTCTTTATTTCTTCTTTGACCCAGTTATGGTGCAATTACTCATAGCTCAGTTTCTATGACTTTGTTGAGTTTCTGTGATCTGTGTTGTTGAATTCCAACTTTAAAGCATGGTGGTCTGATAAGATATAGGGTACTTTTCAATTTTTTTTTTTTTAAATCTGTTGAGGTTTGTTATGTTGCCTAGTATGTGGTCAATTTTAGAGAAGGTTCAATGTGGAGCTGAGAAGAAGGTATATTCTTTTGTGTTTGAATGGAATGTTCTATAGATGTTCTGTTAGTTCTTTCGTTTCTTTAAGTTTCTGACTGGTGGTCCTGTCTAGCAGTGAGAGTGGGGTGTTGATGTCTCCCACTATAAGTGTGTGAGGTTTTATATGAGCTTTGAGTTTTAGTAGGGTTTCTTTTACAAATGTGGGTGCCTTTGTATTTGGGGCATAGATGTTCAGAATTGAGATTTTGTGCTAATTGATTCCTCCTGTGATGAATAGGAAATGACCATCTTCATCTCTTTTGATTGATTTTTGGTTCAAAGTCTAACTTGTTAGATATTAGGATAGCTATATCTGCTTGCTTCTTGGGTCCAGTTGATTGGAAGATCTTTTCCCAACACTTTACCCTGAGGTAATGCCTCTTTGAAGCTTAGATGTGTTTCTTGTATGCATTCCATCTTTGTATCCATTGTGTTAGCCTGTGTCTTTTTAGATTTGTTGTATTTGTTGTTGTTGTTGGTATTGTGAATATATTTTCCCTGCTTTATCTTTTGGGTCTGGTGAAGTGGGATTATCGCCTTTGTCTTTGTGAGGGTAGTTAACTTCCTTGGGTTGGAGTTTTCCTTCCAGAACTTTCTGTAGGGCTGAATTTGTAGATACAGATAGTGAAAATCTGGCTTTGTCATTATATATCTTGTATTCTTCATTTATAATGATTGAGAGTTTTGCTGGGTGTATTAGCCTGGGTGGCTTCTGTGGACTCTTAGTACTTGTAGAACATCTATCCAGGACCTTCTGTCCCTGAGAGTTTCCATGGAGAAGTCAGGTGTAATTTTGATAGTTCTGACTTTATATGTTACCTGGCCTTTTTCCTTCACTGTTATTAATATTCTTTCTTTATTCTCTATGTTAGGTGTTTTGACTATTATGTGTTGAGGTGTCTTTTTTCTTTGGTCCAGCCTATTTGGTGTTCGGTATGCTTCTTGTACTTTCATGGGCATGTCCTTCTTCAGATTGGGAAAGTTTTCTTCAATGATTTTGTTGAATATGTTTTCTGCACCTTTGAGCTGGGCTTCTTCACCTTTTTCTATGCCTATTATTCTTAGGTTTGGCCTTTTCACAGTATCCCACATTTCCTCGATGTTTTTTGTTAAGGACTTGTTGGATTTACGATTTTCTTTGGTCGATGAATCTATTTCCTCTAGTTTATCTTCAGCATCTGAGATTCTCTCTCCAATCTCTTGTATTCTGTTGGTTATGTTTGCAGCTGTAGTTACTGATCACTTGCCAAGTTTTCTATTTCCAGCATTCCCTAGTTTGTGTTTTCTTTATTGTCTCATTTTTAGTTTTCAAGTCTTGAACTGTTTCCTTTACCTCTTTCATTGTTTTTTTTTCTTGGTGTTCCTTACTTTCTTTAAGATACTTGTTCATTTCTTCCAATTTTTTGTTTGTTTTTTTTTCCATTTCTTTAAGAGATTTTCTCATGTCATCTTTGAAGGCCTCTCTCATTGTTATGAAGTTATTTTTTAAGTTGTTTTCTTCTGCTTCATTTGCTTTGGTTTGTTCAGGTCTAGTTGGTATAGAGTCCATAGATTCTGGTTGTGTCATGCTTGTCTTTCTATTGTTATGTGTTTTCCTGTATTACCATCTTCCCATCTCTTTCTTCCAGAGGGTGCAGGTGGAGCCTCTTTCTTTCTCTCTATGCAACTCTCCCAGTGGGCATAGGTGGGTCAGGAGTTTGATGTCTATAGCTCTGGGTGGTCCAAGATCTCAAGGAGATCAGGGGCCTGGTGATGGGAGTCAAAGATCAGGTAGGCAGGGACTCAGTGTGGTCCCCCATGGATAGGCAAGTCTAGTGTGCTCAAAGCAGATCCAGTAAGTTCCCTGGAGTTGGAGGGGTTGTTGGACCTGCTCTCTGGTCCAGTACTCAACCAGAGCAGTCGAACAGTGGGCTCAGTAAAACTCAGTGTGTGGGGGGAGGCAGATTCTTAGTTTGGGGGTTTTGTGGATCAGAATACTAGGAATGTTCTCTCTGGGGACAGGATATAGGGGGGAGTGAAATTCGGGACCCACCCAGGGAGTTCCCTGGGAAGGGTGTTCTTGTGGGTGGGATTTGACCTGAACTGGTCACAGACTCACCTCCAGCAGAGGCCTGGCTATGGGGTTCAAAGATCAGGCAGGCGGGGACTCAAGGTGGTCCCAAAAATCTTAAATGAAAAAAAAATGCAATTATATTATAAGATAAAATATATTCACTTCATTTCTTTTGAATTGATGAATGGCATCTAAGTATGTTAAACTTTCAATATAGAATTATTAGGAATTTAAGTTAATTTTCTGGTATTATCCATGTACAGACATACACTTACATATTTATTTCTTGTCTCTTTTAAAGGCTTTCAAAACCAAGGATGGCTATCTTGTAATTGGAGCAGGAAATAACCAACAGTTTGCTGTTGTATGCAAGGTAATCCATAATTACCAGAATTGGTGGATGACAGGTTCACCTGCTCATTTGTTAAAAACTGAGGGAGAGTTCAGTTTTGCCTGACAATATTATTCAGTCCTAACTACTTCAGTTTCCTATGTTAGCACATGAAAGTGCACGTCTTGATCCAAATGGTGAGACATAGGTCTGGTAAACACTACTCTTATGTTTCTAGTTCCTTCCTTCCTTCCTTTCATTCTCTTTTTGCATTTTATATGCTTATCTATGTATGCATACTAAGGTATACATGTGTAGCTATCCTTCAAATTTGGAGAATTTTTGTTGTTGCTATTTTTTTTGGGGGGGTGTAGTATCTAGTTTAAATGAGAAATTATAACTTAAAATTTTCTCTATTAAAAACTTTAAATTTTAATTAAAATGTAATTATATCATTGCCCCTTTTGCTCTATAACTCCCTTCTCAATCCCTCCCAAATTGATACCTCTTTTTCTTTGAATGAATGAATATATATATATGTATATATATATATACATATATATATATATGTATTTTATTATTTCCTCGATTTTTAGTTCTGGAATTTATCTTTTACTCTCTACCTCCCAAATTCCTCCCTTCCTCCCTTTCCTCTATATCATATTTAATTAGGCCCAAACATTAGTGAAGTATTTGTAAATTAACTTTATATTGTGTTAAAAATTCAAGGCTTTTTTTCAATTACCTTTGTTTAATAAATAGCTTTCTGTGAAATTCATGCTTCAATATTTTAGAAACTAGAGTTATAATAGAAATATTTCTCTTAAGCAAGGCCCGAGAAAGCCTTGAAATACTTGGAGCAATTTAGTTTAGGAATCTGCTAAATTTTTAGCACTGCCTAGACAATTTTTCATGTTTTCATCTTTTACCTTGAGTTTAGAACTTCTATTTTAGGACCTTTTTAAAACTAAAGTACAGAAATTTAAAAATATCAGTGTCACTTCACTCTTACTAGTTTAAATCCTAGAAATATAAGCTAATTAAAATATGTTTGTTTTCATTTTTCCTTGCGATTAGAAAGAGTTTCACCTATCAACACCTTTTCCCTGACTGAGAGAATTAGATTTTTTTTTTTTTACCAACTGTGTGTCCATAAGCTTTCTGTCTTATTAAGGGTTCCTGAACTCCCCGGAGGAACCACTTTCATCATAGTAGTTAGCTTACTATGCACAAGAATTACTTATTATGGTGCCTCTCTTGTGTGAGAGGTTAACAAGCAGAACTAAAAATTGCAACCAAGAGGTGGGAAGTACCATAGAGGTGACAAGTGGAGATGGTTCCCGCTACAGGAAGGGCTGGCACAGCTGAGGTGGGAAGGAGGGAAGTTTTTATAACAGTGACTCAGGGAGTGCAGAGAAAATTGATTCAAACATTTGATCTGGGATCAAAGAATCTTTATTACAAATGGTCAGCTTTAAAAATATGAAACATACGGAAACCGTTGCCTGTGAAGTCATTTACGTACTCAACAAGAGATGGAAACTGCAGCTCTGTGCTCTAAACAAGTACAGATTTGCCTTCTGTGCCATATGTTTAGAGCCTCTCTGTTTCCCTTTCCCTTCCCCCCTCTTCTCATGTTCACATAGTCTTCATTGTTTTGTTTTTTAATTTTTGATTCATTACTGCTGCTTACTTTGAAATGTTTAAACTTCTTCTTAAATATCTATAAGAACACTTTTTGGAAGAGATATTTCAAAGCAGAATATTTGCCACACATTTTAGTACTAAAATATGACTTACTGTTATGATATGCTTGCACATTGCTTCCAAAGGGAGACTGTCGTATGGACTTAGATAATGACATACTTGACTTTGATTTTCCCATATGCGTGTTAGCAATGATAATTCTTGCTATGAGTCATCAAAGCAGTGCCTGTAAACATTCTGGGAAGAAATGTGTGGGGGATTCAGTGTTATGTAGGTGATTTTCTGGATTTGCTAAGTGAGCACTGAAGTTTGATAGATTTTTTTTTAATGTTTTTAAGTATGTCATCACTGTAAACTAATGCTACACTTCTTTTCATCCAATTTTTTTTTTTGTATTTCTATTTGAATGCAACTTCTCTTTTCTTACCAGTAATACATAAACAATAAACTTCTAATTCTATTTAATTCCCACTTACCTGTTAGGGATGGGATCATGCAAAATGGCCTCACAAAAGGGAGCCTAAGTCAGATTCTTTAGGAAAGTCACAGTAACTCTGCCTCCTAGGAAGGGAGGTGGCAACTGTAAGTGATGAATGGACGGGAAATTAGAATTTTATATACTGGCTGATTAACACATTTTGAGGAGGAGCCCTATTAAAAAGTTCTTATTTTTAGGGGCTAAAGTCAGAACAAAAATTCAAGGCTTGGGTCAGAATATAGATTGCTATATAAAAGTGAACTTTGGTTTATGACAATTTCTATTTTATGTTCCTTAACATGATGCAGAAGAGCAGGGAAAGTGAGCATATGTAAGCTATTTTAAACTGATTGATGCCAACATTTATGACTATTTCTATTTGAAGTATATTGACATACTCTTTATAGTCACTTAGACTGATGGTTTCCTTCACTGGGTATAGAATGCATTGGTTTTCAACTTCAGTATGTATAGAAACTCTGATATATTCTCATAGATTTGACTTTGGTGTGTTTGAGGTAGGGCACAGGAAACTTCAACTTTAATAATGCTATACTAGTTTTGGGTGCAGGTGGTCTGGGTTCATCGTTGTATGATTTATAAAGGCTTTATGAGTCTTGCTTCTAGTCAGGTAACCACTGGTAAAGTACTTAATATTTTCTAAACATCTGTTTCTGTCTGTGTAAAATGTAGGTTGTAATATATAACTATTCCAACATATAGATTGTGGGGATCGTAAGGGCTAGTTACATAAGCAAAGCACAGCGTTCTCCTAGCTCACAGGGGGCCCTTATTAACTGACCTCTAAAATTTTCAATTGGATAACTCTGGTTCTAGGACAGACCCAGGTGACACACTTCCCTCTGCTCCTTTAATATAGCCCTATGATAAGATCTGAGCACTTAAGAGGGTAACTCTCCTTGAAGATACTGAGTAATTACTGGGGAGATTAAAGAATATCGGAGTTTGAAGTTCTTGTAAACTGGTAGTACATCTACCAGCTTTTTTGTCTAGTTACTTACCCCAATTCAATGGAGCCTAAGCCTGGGTACCAAGGAAGAAAGCTGAGCTCCAGAGTTGCTCTTTATCTCTGTACAAGGAGAACTAAAAGTGAGCTGTGGTCTCCATGTGGAGAGAGCCTTCATTTTTCCTCCTCTCTACTTTCTTCTGTGCTAGCCACTGAGCAATCCCAGTAGTACAGAGGGCAGAGGCCACATCTGAGGAGAACTTTTCTTCATGGCTCAGCTCAGTCAAACAAAGGAGTGAATCTGTCACAGCTGACCTGTATTCTGGCCATTTGGCTTCTGACTTAAAATACACTGGAGATGGGGTAACCAAAGAGAAAGACTGTGTAGAGAAAAAAGGATTTCAGAGATAAAGACTGCAGAGAGGAGGACTGCTGAGAGAGGACTGCAGAGAGGAGGACTGGGGAAAAGTTTTGAAAACAATCTTTGAAGTTGTGTGTGAGTTACTGGACTTGCACTTGTGCTGTACATACACTGATCTAATCCAAATTACTGCAACAAACATGCTATCAGCAGAATTAACTGACACCTTCATGCCAAGGTTATAGTGTGACGTTTAAGTGGGGCATATGTAAGACAGGTCTATTTGTATTGAAAATCTTGGAAATTGAACCAATATTAGATCCAAAATATATGGAAATCGTGATGAAATTTGCAGCAAGTACTTTTAACCCCTGAGCAATCTCTACAGTCCTAACTCAGAAATACTTAGTGCAATGTTAAAATGTCTGGAATATTATCCAAAATTATTCAGATTATGAAGAATCTGATGTTTCACAAGGAAAGACAAAAATAAGTATATGGCAATATCAGGACAACACAGATGTAGGAATTAATTCACAAAGGCTGTAACACAGCTGTTTTCAAAATTTTCATATATGCATTATAAACTGGGTGGTGATGGTTCATGCCTTAATCCCAATACTCGAGAGGCAGAGGCAGGTGCATCTCTGAATTCAAGGCCAGCCTGGTCTACAGAGTAAGTTTCAGGACAGCCAGGGCTATACAGAGAAACTCTGTCTTGAAAACAGCAACAAAAACAAAACAAAATAACAAAAAGAACCAGTATAGGCACTGTAAGTAAATGGTAAGGAGGAAGTGTTTAGCAAGTATATTGAAGATATGAAGAACCAAATGCATGTAGTATTGTTCGCATGACTTTAGTGTGGGTGGTAAAGCATGATCTAAGGCTCAGCTGTCTTCCAGAATCTTTCTGCACAAGTAAGGAATTACACTGGGGGAAAGACATGTAGATGGTTTCCATTGCATTAGCCACTGATTTGTCAGAAAAAGGAAGACAAAAGGGATAAAGGTATTAACATGCCTTTTTCTTTTTTCATATTTGATAGACAAATGGGTTTAAATTACATTTGATAGCAAAAGAGTTTAAATTGTGTCTGTACTAAGGAACATTTCCTGGAATGCAAAAACTTGTAAGCTATAACCAGTGAGAAGATTTGGACAGCAGAAATAAACAAACAAGGCAGACATTATGGAAGAAATCTGACCTTTTAATAGAGAGGGCAAGGAAATCTGTGATTCAGAGTGAAGATTGAGACTTTCATAAAGGACCAGTGTAAGAAACTCTGTGATTTATGGGATACTCAATATCTGAGCTGCTTGAATAAAGAACACTATTATTATTATTATTTTGAGACATAGTTTATCCTTGTAGTCATGGTTGTCCTGGAACTATGTCAACCAGGCTAGCCTTGAACTCAGAGATCTGCCTGCCTCTGCCTCCCAAGTGCTGGGTTTAAAGGTATGTACCACCAGCTCATTAAAAGACTTTTAATGAAGTCTCTCACAACATGGCTTATGATGCTGTGACACATGGGAGTGGACTGGATGATTGTGAGTTCAGTGAAAGAGGAGAAACTGAGTAACGTAATATCCCATTCTCCCCCCCCTTTAACAAAAACTGAGGTAAACTAAGAAAACTAGCTCCTGATAGATTAGTTCATAGTAATAATTAGGGGTATTTGGTTATTTACAGCTAAGATTCTCATGTATATCAAGGACTGGAATACAGTAGAGAAAAGACAGGTTTATTACTAAGAGAATGAGGAATGAGAGAGCTCATATTTGATGTCATTGAGCTGGATAGGATTACGTATACACAAAAAAGCTAAGAAAGATATTGATTTGGTAAGGACCTCAAAGCTATTATGGAGCTTCAGTGACTTTGCGAAACTCCATGATGGGATGTGATCTTTATGAATTAAGAGAGGCTTTGGTAGATATAAATGATTTAGACAACCATGTAAATTGATTTCCAAAAGTTATAAAACAATCAAGAGGGGATTATAAAAGGCAGAGAAGACATGTCACTTGAAGGTAAGTGTGGCAAGGTTTGTGTCAACTCAAAGTTTCTAAGGAAAAATTGACAGAAAACCAAAAGCTATGTCACTGAGGTTCTGGAAGGCTTTAAGATCAGAATAACAGTTTACATAAGATACAAATGACAAAACTGCACAGGTCAAAAATATATTAAGCCTAACCAAGAGCTGAAGAATTGTTTTTGAGTATTCAGCAATGTACAATTCTCCTTTTCAATGAAGTATCTTAAGGGTGGAGATTGTTCATCTAATCCAAGCTCTTTTCATATATGACCATTGGTAAGGCAAGAGCCAGAGTGGGCCCAGAGCCTGTCAGTGCTGAGAAGTCACTTCTAATTGCCAGCATTGCATGCTAAAGCATGACCATGACCCTACTGGCCCTGAGGTACACTAAACATCTCAAGTTGACCTCCCAGTGGAAAGAATATATGCAATAGTCCTGCAGCAGTAGCATTCCAGGATGAGGAGGCTGCCTGGTGCATAAAAAAGAACTGTGGGTTATGGATGACTAGACAAAGTAGTATTTTTCATCTATGGCTGTTGTATCCAACACTGCTTTTATATGAAACAACTGAAACAAGTTTTGCGATTTTTTTTTTGTATTTCACTTTTTTATTGGAAATTTTCTTTTTTCTTTTTTTAAATTTTATTTAATTTTATATAACAAAGTCCAATTAAATGAAAACAAACATTTATACACAATATTTGGGAATTTGGGCATCGTTCTTTCCAAACTACTTCCTGCTGGTAAGGGGCGCTGTCTTGGGGGTATTTGAAGAAGATTCAGATATCCTGGCTGTAGTCTGTAGGGCTGTTTTGTCCAGCTGTTCTGAATGTAGGATCAACTTGTACTCTGTTTCAGGAGGTCTGGCGTGATCAAACCACATTAGTCTGGAAGGAATCCACATCTTTTCATTTTCTGTGGAAACAAAAATAGAAATCCTTTTCCCCAGTAACTTGTCCTTGAACTAAAATTTTGGAGTCAAAGCATTTTTTTAAATTTAATTTATTATTTTACATGATGGTCCCAGTTCCCTCTCCCTCCTTCCCTCCCTTCCTCCCCTCTCCCTCCCTCCCTCCCTCCAGCCTTCCCTCCCTCCTTCCCTCCCTTTACCCTCTCTGCCCTCTCACATGCACTCTAAACACCCTCCCCTCCCATCCCCCACCCCAATTCAATATGTAGGGAATGCCATCCAGTTGGGGTCATGTAGATCTGACAGATCCTGTGAAGTAGGGACTAGGGCTTCTCTCCTGTCTCTAGATTAAGGCAGTTATCCCTCCATGAGGGATATGTTCGCAAAGTCCTTTTGTGCACCAGGGATACATCCTGGCTCCACTATCTGAGGTCTCTTAGACTGCTCAGTCCTTCTGGCTGAGACCCATATTTAGGGGGGCCTGAGTCAGTCCCATGCTGGCTTCCCAGCTATCAGTCTAGTGGCCCGTTAGCTCCTCCTTGTTCAGGTAAGCTGTCTCTATGTGCTTCTGCTGCATGGTCTTGTCCTCTCCATCTGCTTCTGGGTTCTAGTTCGACTCAGTGTTTATGTATGGGTGTTTGCTCCTATTTTCAACAGGCATTAGTTGAGGGCTCCATGGAGAAGTTAGTTGTTGATCTTACTCTCCGGGAAGGGCATTTATGATAGCCTTTCCACAGAAGCTGAGATTGTTAGTTGGGAGCAGTCTTGTAGTTCTGTAGACTTTCTTTGTGTTCAATTTTATCTTCAAACCAATATTGGCTCCCTCTTTTATGTTCTCCCTGTCTCTGTCTCTGTCTCTCTCTCTCTCTCTTTCCTATCTTCTATTCCTAACCAGGCTCAATCTTCATGGTCGCACGTTTTCCTTTCCTCCCCCTCATTTTCTCCTACTTCTCTCTCCATTCGCTGTCCCCCCCACTTCACCTGAGCTCTGGGGGACTTGTCCCTTCCCAGTTCTGTGAGGGACTTTATATAAATCTCTTAGAATACACCTTGTATCCTAGTTCGTCTGGTGGTAGAATTATAGGCTGGTGATCCTTTGATCTAGTTCTAAAATCCATATATGAGTGAGTACATACTGTGTTCCTCTTTTTGTGACTGGGTTACCTCATTCAGGATGGTGTCTTCAAGTGCCATCCACTTGCCTGCGAATTTCAAGATACCATTATTTTTTTCTGCAGAGTAGTATTCCATTGTGTAGATGTGCCACATCTTCATTAACCATTCTTCAGTTGAGGGGCATCTAGGTTGCTTCCAGGTTCTTGCTATTACAAATAGTGCTGCTATGAACATAGTTGAACAGATGTCTTTGTTGCATGGATGTGAATCCTTTGGGTATATGCCTAAGAGGGGGATTGCCGGGTCCTGTGGTAAACTAATTCCCATTTTCCTGAGGAACCACCATACTAATCTCCAAAATGGCTATATGAGTTTGCATTCCCACCAGCAGTGGAGGAGTGTTTCACTTTCTCCACATCCTCTCCAACATAAGTCATCACTGGTGTTTCTAATTTTAGCCATTCTGGGCGGGGGTAAGATGGAATCTCAAAGTTGTTTTGATTTGCATTTCCCTGATAGCTAAGGATGTGGAGCATTTTCTTAAGTGTCTTTCAGCCTTTTTGATTTCCTCCATTGAGAATTCTTTCTTCAGTTCTGTACCCCATTTTTTAAATAGGGTTATTTGGTGTTTCGTTGACTAGTTTCTTGAGTTCTTTGTGTATTTTGGAGATCAGCCCTTTGTCGGATATAGGATTGGTGAAAATCTTTTCCCAGTCTGTGGGCTGCCATTTGGTCATGTCCACTGTGTCCTTTGCCTTACAGAAGCTTCTAAGTTTGAAGAGGTCCCATTTATTAATTGTTGCTCTCAGTGTCTGTGCCCCTGGAGTTATGTTCAAGAAGCGGTCTCCTATACCAATTTGTTCAAGGGTACCTCCTACTTTCTCTTCTAAGAGGTTCAATGTGGCTGGATTGATGTTGAGGTCTTTGATCCATTTGGACTTGAGTTTTGTGCATGGCGACAGACATGGGTCTATCTGCAGTCTTCTAACCACCCTCATCCAAATGTGCCAGCACCATTTGTTGAAGATGCTTTCCTTGCCCCATTGTACAATTTTAGCTGTTTTGTCGAAAATCAGGTGTTCATAGGTGCATGGATTAATATCAGGATTTTCAATTCGATTCCATTGGTCTACCTGTCTATTTTTATGCCAATACCAGGCTGTTTTCAGAACTATAGCTCTGTATTAGAGCTTAAAGTCAGGAATGGTGATGCCTCCTGAAGTTCTTTTATTGTATAGTGTTGTTTTGGCTATCCTGGGTCTTTTGTTTTTCCATATAAAGTTGATTATTATCCTTTCAAGGTCGGTGAAGAATTGTGGTGGGATTTTAATGGGGATTGCATTGAATCTGTAGATTGCTTTTGGTAAGATTGCCATTTTTACTATGTTAATCCTATCTAACCAAGAGCATGGGAGATCTTTCCATTTTCTGGTATCTTCCTTAATTTCTTTCTTTAGAGTCACAAAGTTCTTATTATATAGGTCTTTTACTTGTTTGGTAAGCGTTACACCAAGATACTTTATGTTGCTTGTGGCTATTGTAAAGGGTGATGTTTCTCTGATTTCTTTCTCTGCCTCTTTGTCGTCTGAAAAAAGTAGGGCTACTGATTTTTTTGAGTTTATCTTGTATCCTGCTAGTTTGCTGAAGGTGTTTATCAGCTGTAGGAGTTCCCTGGTAGAGTTTATTGGGTCGCTTATGTAAACTATCATATCATCTGCAAATAGAGACAGTTTGACTTCTTCCTTTCCAATTTGGATCCCCTTGATCTTCTTTTGTTGTCTTATAGCATTAGCTAGAACTTCTAGTACGATATTGAAGAGATATGGAGAGGACAGCCTTGTCTTGTTCCTGATTTTAGAGGAATTGGCTTAAGTTTCTCTCCATTCAGTTTGATGTTGGCAGTTGGTTTGCTGTATATTGCTCTTATTATGTTTAGGTATGTTCCTGTTATCCCTGACCTCTCCAATACCTTTATCATGAAAGGGTGTTGAATTTTGTCTATGGCTTTTTCCGCATCTAGGGAGATAATCATATGGATTTTCTTTTTCTGTTTGTTTATATGGTGGATCACGTTGATAGATTTTCATATGTTAAACCATCCCTGCATTCCAGGTATGAAGCCTACTTGGTCATGGTGGATGATTTCTCTGATGTATTCTTGAATTCGGTTTGCCAGTATTTTATTGAGTATTTTTGCATCGATGTTCATCAGGGATATTGGTCTGTAGTTTTCTTTCTTAGTTGTGTCTTTGTGAGGTTTGGGTACCAAAGTTATTGTGGCCTCATAAAAAGAGTTTGGCAATGAACCTTCTGTTTCTATCTTGTGGAACAGTTTGAGGAGTAGTGGTATTAGTTCTTCCTTGAATGTCTGGTAGAATTCTGCGCTGAATCCATCTGGCCCTGGACTTTTTTTGGCTGGAAGGCATTCGACGACTGTTTCTATTTCATTGCGGGTTATAGGTCTATTTAAGTTGTTTGTCTGTTCTTGATTTAATTTTGGTAAGTGATAGTTATCCAGAAATTTTCAGAATTTTCAACTTTTGTGGAATGCAGATTTTCAAAGTATGACCTGAAAATTGTCTGGATTTCCTCTGTGTCTGTTGTTATGTTCCCCATTTAGTTTCTGATTTTGTTAATTTGCATGTTCTGTCTCTGCTTTTTCATTAATTTGGATAAAGGTTTGTCTATTTTGTTGATTTTCTCAAAAAACCAACTCTTTGTTGCATTGGTTTTTTGTATTGTTTCCTAGTTTCTATTTTGTTGATTTCAGCCCTCAAGTTGATTATTTCCTGGTGTCTACTCCTGCGGGGTGAATTCGCTTCTCTCTGTTCTAAGGTTTTCAGTTGGGCTGTTAATTCTCTTATGTGACTATCCTCTGTTTTCTTCATATGGGCACTTAGTGCAATGAACGTCCCTCGTAGCACTGCTTTCAAGGTGTCCCATAAGTTCGGGTATGTTGTATCCTCATTCTCGTTGAATATTAGAAAGTCTTTAATTTCTTTATTTCTTCTTTGACCCAGGAGTGGTGCAATTGCACATTGTTCAGTTTCCATGAGTTTGCAGGTTTTCTGCTATTTTTGTTGTTGTTGAATTCCAATTTTAAAGCATGGTGGTCCGATAAGATACAGGGAACTATTCCTATTCTCTTGTATCTGTTGAGGTTTGTTATGTCACCTAGTATTTGGTCGATTTTAGAGAAGGTTCCATGTGGAGCAGAGAAGAAGGTGTATTCTTTTGTCTTTGGATGTAATGTTATATAGATGTCTGTTAACCCCATTTGAGACATAACTTCTGTTAATTCTTTTGTTTCTTTGTTGAGTTTCTGATTTGTGGTCCTGTCTAGTGTTGAGAGTGGTGTATTGAAGTCTCCCACTATAAGTGTGTGAGGTTTTATATGAGCTTTGAGTTTTAGTAGTGTTTCTTTTACGAATGTGGGTGACTTTGTATTAGGGGCATAGATGTTCAGAACTGAGACTTTGTGTTGATGGATTTCTCCTGAGATGAATATGAAATGACCATCTTCATCTCTTTTGACTAATTTTGGTTTGAAATCTAACTTGTTAGATATTAGGATAGCTATATCTGCTTGCTTCTTATTTCCATTTGATTGGAAAATCTTTTCCCAACCCTTTACCCTGAGGTAATGTCTATCTTTGAAGCTAAGGTGTGTTTCTTGTATGCAGCAGAAGGGTGGATTCTGCCAGCAGGTACTCACAGTGGTCCTCTGGCTAATAGCTCTGGCCAATAGCTGGCGGAAGAGGAGGAGGGCTGAGCTGGAATTTGAGAAGGTTTTGCAGGGTAGTGGGATCTCACTGGAAACTGGAGCTCTCCAGCTGAGACCTTGTTCTTTGGCAGGGGCCAGGATTTGGGGGTCAAGGATCTTGCCTGCAGGAACTCCGAGTGGACCCGCAGAGATAGGCAGATCTCTGGGAGGGTCCAGGGACTCCAGCAGAGGACTGGAGGCAGGGTCAGAGACCAAGCCGGTGAAAATTATAGGTGGTCCCCTGTGGATAGTCAGGTCTCCTTTGTTCAGAGTTGCTCCGAGAAGTCTCCAAAGTAGGGTGGACTGTTGGCTCCACCCTCTGTCCCAGTGCTCAACCAGAGTGGCAGGACAGGGTGGGTGGGGTAGGGCACAGGGTAGGGGGGGTAGGCTGGCGGTGGGGATGGGTGGGGGTGTATCAGAGCTCCAAGGGTGCTCTCGATGGGGACCAGAGACAGGAGCAGCAGGATCAGGGACCAACCCTGGGAGTTGTGGCGGGGGATGGGGGAAACGAGGTTGTAGGGGACAGGCAGCCCCAATTGGGCCCAGACTCACCTCTGGCCAATAGCTGGCAGAAAGGCGGAAATTTTCTTTTCAGACCACATAATTTAAAAAGTATCTCCCTCCCTCCAATGCTACTTCCTGCCTTCCCACCCACCCAACTCCATCCCTTTTCTGCCTTCTTTCCTTCCTTCCTTCATTCCCTCCCTCCCTCCTTCCTTCCTTCCTTCCTTCCTTCCTTCCTTCCTTCCTTCCTTCCTATCTCCCTTCCTTTCTTTAGAAAACAAATAGGCAAACCAACAAAACCATAATAATACAAAAAAAAAAATTAGAAACACACACACACACACACACACACACACACACACACACACAATCCATAAGAACACAAAATCAGAAATCAAAAATTTCCAAAACAAAGCTATTTGAGACCAAAATTCTACAGAAATACCACTAAGTTTGTTTTTTTCTGTTGGCCTTCTACTGCTGGAGTTGATATAGCCAATGAGACTCCATATGACAGAACTAATTTTTCCTTTGCAAGGAGATACAAATTGGACACAGCTTCTTGGTTATGGATGGGAGCTTTTGTCCACTTCCTCCTCTTAGCACTGAGATTCTGTCTGGCTTGAACTTTTGCTGACTCTGTGCATGCTGCTACAGTCTCTGTGAGTTTATGTGTGCATCAGTCCTGTGGTGTCTAAAAGACACCATTTTCTTGGAATAATTCATTTTCCCTGGATCTTACAATCTTTCTACCTCCTCTTCTATATAGTTCTCAGAGCCCTGGGGGTAGGGGTTTGATGAAGGCATACCATTTGGGACTGAGTATTCCAAAATCTCTCACATTCTGCATATTGTCTAATTGTGTGCTATATTGGTTTTATTTTTGGTTAGTGAATTTATTATTGTTTTTATTTTTAAATTTCTTTTTTATTTTTAATTCTTTTCATTTTTTGAAACTAGATTTTTTTCTAATAATACATCCTGATTATGATTTCTCCTTTCTCTACTCCTAGTTCCTCCCCACCTCCCATTCCATCTGGATCCACCCCTTTCCATCCTACATTAGAAAACACACAGGCTTCTATGGTATAATAATAATGTATAACATAATAAGTTAAAACAAAACCCAACATGTTGGAATTTGATAAAACAAACAAAAGAAAAAGAGTCCAAGAGAAGGCATAAGAAAGAGACCCACTTATTCATATACTTCAGAATCCCATAAAAACTAAACGGAAGCCACAATATGTATACATTTACCCATAGGATAAAAAGAGGGAAGAAAAAAAGTTAAATTTAAAAATATAAGAAAATTTTAAAAGGAAGAGCCCTGACACAACATTATGAGACAAAAACCTTGCAAAGATGCCATTACTTCATTTTCTGCTGTCCATCTACTATTGAGTTTGCAGCCTACCCCTAAGAGTAGTGTGTTTCCAAGTGAGACGTTTTCTAATATTTCCTTTCTTGTATCTTCTTAAGCAAGACCATGTGACATTTGGGATAGATGACAGTAGACCTTTAGAACTCATGCCCATCCTCTTTAAAATATTTATATGTAATTATAGCCTTTGATTTTTCTTATTGATTTCAAAAAGTATCAAGTTGAACAATAAAACAGAGTTTGAATAAAGATGTCATTGAGGGCAGAAAAAAACTCTTAAAAACAAGAGGTTGAATGAAAATCTTAATACCAGAGCCAGGTTACTTGATGGAAGATGTCAGTTACTTGATGGAAGACAAAACAGTCAGTCAGTAAATATGTTTATCTTGTTGGTTAATGAATAAAGCCCTTTTGGCCAATAGGAAAGCAAGATAGGCAGGACTTGGAGATAAGGAGGATTCTAGGAGAAGTAGTAGGGAGAGTCATGATGTAGGGGACTGAGGGAACAGGAGTGGACCCTCTCTCTTGGTAAGATAAGACTACCTGGAAACAATTAGATTGATAGAAATGGGTTAATATTTAAGACAGAGCTAGCCAATAAGAAATACTATTAACAGGCTGACAGGTTTATATCTAATACAGCATCTCTGTGGTTTTTGGTGGGCTGAGGAGGCATCGGGACCAGGCTGGCAGAAAAACTGCTCATAACAGTTGCTATTATATTAATTGTTGATCAGGGAGGCCCCTAAGACTCTACAAACCATAAAGGCTATTACCATCACTATTGGTTACAGGCTAATACCAGGTAGCAAGTCTGTGTTGTTGAAGACCTTTCATGCTTTTGTTTCAGGATGTGGAGTGAACAAGTTGAGATCAAGCTGGAAGCTCTCACTTGTTTACTGTCTTTCCTTAGTGACATGAAACACTATATAATCTACTAAGGGAGAATTGTTAACCAATAGTCTTCTTTATACATGGACTCTGTTTACTATAATACCAACTTGCCTGCTATGATGTGCCTGCTGGTGCAGTAGTGACAAGAATATTATGGTCTAATATGTTGCTTTTGGTTGGAAGGGAAAGCCAAAAACCAGTGACTGGGAAGTTTACCACTATTGTGTTATAATTAGGCATGGTACTCCTGACAAATATCATCCCAAATATTATATTTAGGTTCACAGATAATCCTACACCCAGTAAAGTTAAGGTAAGAGAATTGTAAAAGGCACAAAAACTAAAACACAGATGTCATGTCACTTCAGAAAGCTGAAGTAGAACTGTCATGGCAGTGACTGAGTGTCACCATTGCAAACCTTTTTGTAACAAGTCCCTGTTCAAGGAATTGCCTAACACTTGCACTTGCAGAGTGGATATTGAGTGTTCTAAACTTGCCAATGTATACTTCTCTCTTATCTAAAAGCCATGTTCTAAGCCTTCCCTTCTGCCTCTAGGTTAAGGGAGTATCCCTCTATGGGGAATGTGCTCCCAAAGTCCTTTTGTGCACCAGGGATACATCCTGGTTCCACTGTCCGAGGTCCCTTAGACTGTCCAGGACTTCTAACTGAGACCAATGAGTTGATCCAATGCTGGTTTCCCAGCTATCAGTCTAGGGTCTATTAGCTTCCCCTTGTTCAGATTTTGTTGATCTCTCCTGAAGGCATCACCCTCCCTGTGAAGTCTGGAGGGGGGTGGGATGGAAGGATGGTCAGGGAGGGAGGGAGAGAGTGAAGGAAGAAGTGAGGGAGAGAGGGAGAGAGGGAACTGGGATTGATATGTAAGATAAGAAAAGAAATGAAACAAAAATAAAATATAAAAGCCATGTTCTAATAATTCTTTTTAAAAACATTTATTTATTTTGTGCATATGTGCATGCGTGTGTAGGTGCATGCATGTGTGTGTGCATGTACACGTGCGTGTGTGTGCATGTACACGTGCGTGTGCATGTGCATGTGTGTGTGTGCCACAGCATGGTTGTACAAGTTGGAATGAGACTGTTCAAACATCTTCAGAATGGTTTCCTTCAATACCCTTGGTACTGTCTATCTAGACAGCCAGCAGAGCTGAGGACAGGTATGTAATTATTTAGGCCCACTTTTTTGCATGAGCTTTGAAAAACAAAAAGTCCAGTAAATCAAACATTTCCAAGGCACCCAGGAACAGTCACCTGGTATCTTTTTGTGTAGCTGACAGTATAATGTTTTATATGCAGCCTGACTTAACAAACTTGGCCTGTTACTTAGGGTAGGAACTTGCTGTTTTTGAAGACTTATTCTTCAGAAGGAGGTTTGTGACTAGGTCAGGCATTGAGACCAATTCTGGGATCAGGAGTAATGACAGGTAGGATCTAGAAAGGGCACTGTATGCAGTATCACTTTCTAAATTCTGTAGAGTAATGCTGCCTGTAGAGAGAAGTAAGTGGCAGATGTGAAAGAGAAATTATACCACTGGGATGGTCCTTGACTCTGGGGAATCTTCTCCACTTCTCTCTCTTTTTTAAGATGATTAGTGGATTGATTGATTTTATTTAAACTCTGGGAAACAAGAGAAATCATTAAGTGTTTGTTTTGAAAGCAAACACATTAAAAAAGGAAGTAAGGCTTTCTGTGGGGCACTACTTGTCCCCAGCCCATAAATGCTCTTTCTGACTTTCCAACACAACTGCCAAACTCTGTTTCCACACATTCTTTCAGAATGTCATTTTCCTTTCAAATGTACTTGGTACTACAGTTATGGTCTTGTTAAAACTACAAAACATCCAAAGCAATTTGCTATGTAGATTTTTCCTTTAGTGAGCAGCAGTGGTGGAGGAAATATATAATAGCATTTCTAGCCCATATTCTTCAGGGAGATAGACTAAATTCTGTAGTAATAAGAATTTTTAATTTGATGTTCTTTGAATGGTTAGAATTTGGACAAATACATGTGCTTTCCCTTTACTTTTGCAACTTAGACAAAATCCTGAATAGGGCTACTGGGATAGATTATATCATTTTTTAACATGTGGAACAAATAGGTTTGTGCCCCTAAGATATATGTTGATTATAGATTATATTAATGAGCATAGGCACTTAAGATTTTCATTGTTAGAATAAGGCTAGTTTTATCTAGTTTTGGAATTTTGTCCCTGTTTCTCTAGATAAGACTTTGTTCTGAAGATTTGATAACTTGTCTTTATTCATACATATATAATGTTATGGACATTTGATACCTTCTCTGTGATTCCATATATAGGCATATATGAACAAGTACAGTAAAGCACTCTCATATAATTGATAAAACCCAGTCATCAATATGATTCCTGCAATTGTATGTTGCTACTTTTATCCGCTTGTAGAGAGGTGTGAAGACAAGAAAAGAAGGGATAGGCAGACCCTGAATGCTGCAACTAACCAGGACCTACCAAGGTATGTGAAAAACTTTTGAATTATACCTATTTTTTTCCCTTTTAGATCTTGAATTTGCCTGAGTTGATTGATGATTCCAAGTACAAAACAAACCATCTTCGGGTGCAGAATAGAAAAGAACTTGTTAAAATCCTGTCTGCACGGTAAGCTTGGACCTAATGCCTAAGTGATTATCTGATTCTCATTAGGAGAGGCTTTGTGGGCCCTCCTTCTTTATGTCAGGTTGTAATTCTCTGTCATTCCCCAATTGATTAATGAAAAGATATCTTAAAATAGTGTGTTGTGGTTAAAAACAAAACATTTGAAAGCATTTAAACGTTTTATTAAATAGCAAATCCTAACAGTAGTATAAACAAAGTCACAGTGACTTCAACTAGGTTTCTTTTTTGTGGTATGTAACTGTTTGGATTTAGCACATCATAAACTGTTAACAACAAGCACAACAAGAATTTAACATTAATTGTACTTTCACTGTGTTAAATGCTCTGTATATCATCTCATTTAACTCTTATATTCATCCTATGAGGTAGGTCCTATTAGTCCTATTTTACAGATATGTAAACCCAAATAGGTGGAGGTAAAACTGAGTTCATTAGATTTTCTGAGTCCTTGTTTTGAATGAGTTATAGTGAAGGAAGTGCTAGTTTAAGTAATGCATCATCAAAGAGTCACACTAATTGAGTGTTTGATTTCTAAATTTCCATTTATGTCAGATTGTACTTTTGGAAAACATACGAATTTTCGAATTCTCCATAAAGAATTATTCTTACTCTTTGTAAGGTGTAGGGTTTTCCTCCCGCTGCTGGTCTTGTTCCGCCGCTGCACCAGCCCAAATTAACACACAGAGACTCTGTATTAGATATAATTCTGTTGGCCAGATACTTGTTTCTTATCGGCTAGCTCTGTCTTAAGTATTAACCCATTTCTGTTAATTTAAATATTTCCACGTGGTCTTCTTACTGGAGAGCAGGGGCCAGCAGTTCTGTTCTCTCCAGACTCTCCATCTTGACTCCTTACTCTTTCCTCTTTCCTCCTTGTCTCCTCATCCCTCCTATTTTTCATTCCTATTAGCCAACAGTGCTTTATTCATTAACCAGTATGAGAAACATATTTACAGAATGACATCTCCCATCATCTCCTCTTTTCTGTCTAAATAAAAAGAAGTGTTTTAACCTTAAAATAGCAAAATATATCACACAGCAGTTATCAAGTAAGAATCACAGTTAACAATATTTAGTCCATTAACATTTAGTAAGATTTAAGAAAATATTCCATCATCTATTCTATCTTTGTGAGTCTAAAGTCCTATATGTAACTTATCTTTAATCCTAACTAAGGAAAACTATAACCATAATTATTTGTCTTCAATTCCACCAAAGACTACAGAACAGAAGGATAATATATAAACTCTAGAAATGACAGAGATATCTTGCCTTGTCAGTCACACAAAGTTCTTCTGTAACCCTCCATCTTTAGTCCATAGGCCATATTGTGTCTGGCAGACTCCTCAGCAAAGTGGGAAACTGTCTTCTTGTGTTGGCAGTTTGTCAATCACTTTTCTCTGTGTCCTGTAGACTGTCTGGTAGACTCTTCCATGAAGCAGGAACTCTGTGTAGCACTGTCCATCTTGAATCAGCAGTCAATTTTCTGTGGGTCCTGCATGTCCAGTTTATACAGCATAAAGTCAAACAGTCTAGACAAGAGCAGTATCTTGTCCAAATGGCTAGTCTTGCCATATTGGAAGTAAACTTCATAATGAGTTTCTTTGATATCCATCTTCCTTTCTGATGCAGGCTGTGTTGCCAGGAGCAGTTATGTCTCATTGTCAAGAAAAACCTTAAACCATTTTAAATGCCATAGTCTGTAGGTCTTTGAAAGGTTTGAAGAATGCCTATCTATCTCAAATACATCACTGTGTATCTTGAAAAACCTAACTAACTTTAAGCTTTGACTATCATAGGTAATTGTCTATAATCTGTACTACATTATACATTACATTTCTAAATGAGCTATATAAGCACAATACCTAAACAAGAGGAGAAATATACATATCACAAAATTGACCTTAAATTTGTATCAATAAATGAAAATTCATTCCAACACAAAGCAATCATATCTATACATAATTCCCTTTTTACCTTTAAAAATAATTGGCTGTGATCACTAACTATTTATAACCAAGTCCATTTAAATGAAAACAAACATTTATAAACAATATTTGGGAATTTGGGCATCATTTTTTTCAAACTACTTCTTGCTGGTAAAGGGCGCTGTCATGGGGGATTCTAAGAAGATGCAGAAATCCTGGCTGTAGTCTGTAAGGCTGCTTTGTTCAGCTGTTTTTAATGTAGGATCACCTGGTACTCTGTTTTAGGGGGTCTGGCTTGCTCAAACCACATTAGTCTGGAAGGAATCCACAGCTTTTCATTTTGTGTGGAAACAAAAATAAAAATCCTTTCCCCAAGTAACTTGTCCTTAGACTTAAATTTTGAAGTCAAAGCATTTTTAAAATGTATAAATTGAATTAATCCAGTAGCATTTCTTTTATCAGTTGTTGTTATTTCCTCAGTAGTCAAACAATTTGAATACAACAGAATAGTGTATAATATCTACAGTTTTTTTTGTGTTTTTCATCTTTACGTGGCTTTTTTATTACTCTGTTTCTGTTAGTTGTATTTTTTTATTTTTTGAGTAGGGTTTCTCTGTGTAACTGTTATCTGTCCTGGAATTCACTCTGCATACCAGGTTTACTTTGTAAAAACAGAGATCTGCTTGCCTCTGTCTCCTGAGTGTTGGGATTAAAGGCGTGTGCCACCACACCCAACTATTTTTTTTTTTTTTTTGTGAATATGTCTTTATTGTAAATCTTTATCTTTTTGTAGCCAACAACAACATTGCTAAAATGAAAGTCAAAGTTGTTTCTGCCACGGTTTATCAAAGACGTCAGAGGCTATTTTCACGCCAGCATTGAGAGCTGTGCTTATTGCCTTGGTCTGTGCTGCCATCCATCAGCATGTTGCCAGCTCTAATACACCACAAATGAATTGTTAGCAGAGTTTCTTAAAAGCCTTGCAGTTTTTTGCTCTATATGCTGAGTAAGGAAACCTCCCTTAAAGGAGCCACGAAAATATCTGCTTGTCTCTTGTAAAGCAGATTCCAACTGAGAAAAATGCTGCTACCAAGAACCTTGCTTGTCTCTGTTCTTTTGTTTCTAAAACCATTTTTCAAGCTTTTGTTAAAATTTAAGTGGAAGTTCTTATTAGCCATGTGGGTGCCATATGGAAGGAGTAAGGTTTTTCCACCCTCCGCTGGTTTTGTCCTGCTGCCGCGCCAGCCCCAATTAATGTACAGACTCTGTATTTGATAAATTGCTGTTGGCCAGGTACTAGTTTCTTATTGGCTAGCTCTGTCTTAATTATTAACCCATTTCTGTTAATCTAATATTTCCACGTGCTTTCATCTTACTGGGGGATGGGGTCTGCGACTGGTCTCCCCAGCCTCTCCATGTTGACCCCTCCTTACTCCTTCTTCTTTCCTCCTTGTCTCCTAGTCCCTCCTATCTTCCTTTCCTATTGGCCAACAGTGTTTTATTCATTAACCAGTATGAGAAACATATTTACAGACTGACATCTCCCATCAACTCTTCCTATCAATTTCTTTGCTTCTAAACTTCTCAGTCTGTAGGGATAGTCTCTGTGGGTTTTGTGACTCCAAATGCCTACATGTGTTGTCATCCAATATTGAAGATTTGTTTTTGTCATGCCAATGATTTAAGGTTTGTTCAAATTCCCATGTTATTCCATGTAATATAAACTGTTTCTTAGAAAGTTAAGTCATGCTTACAATACTTTCATTTCTTTGTCTTTCATTTTGAGAACTTTCCATGAAATTCTGGATATTCATTTACTCTTCCTGGATTTTAAACACATCTCTATACTGTATCTCTTCCGTGTGTCAAATGCTCTTTGTTTCTGTGGAGGATCTGTGTGTGGGACCAATGTACACAAAGTATGAGAATGAAAAATGGCTGCCCCTTTCTTATCAATAGTTAAATATAATTCTGATTCAACTGCAAAGCCTCACAGTCCTAATAATTAACCTTTCTCCACATGAGAATTACCCATTCATTTCTACATTTTGCCCCTTTGTCTCTTAAGCATTTTTAATTCATTTAGTTCATTGATAGGATTTTTCCTTTCACACCATAATTACCAAATCTCAATAATAGGGACTTGTGAGAACCTTATCAAAAGCTCTTTGATGGACTAAAAAATCATGGCCATGCTGTGAGAAGAGTGGATCCCAAGCAAAATAAACCCAGGCAGATACAAGTATCATCTTGTTATTAAATTGCCAGCATTTTGATACCACCAGTGTACCTTGTGCCCTAAAACTTTGATTCCCTCATTAGTTCAGTTATAGAATTCTACTGTGGAAAGACTTTAAACAGACTTTGGTAGAGATAAAAACTTTTCCTTTTGATGTCAACCTAGTAGCATTTCACTATTTTACAAACACATGCATAGAATTTAAGTATTTTAAACTCATAGGGTCATTATTTTTCTACTCAGATTCAAGAAAGTTTAAGGAAACATGGGGAAAATAAGACTCTAAGGATGGTCACAGAGAGGAACTTTGATTTTGATTGGAGATTCTTGACTTAGGGTCCATGCCTGTTTTTTTTTTTTTTTTTTTTTTTTTTTTTTGAGGCTGGTTTCATGCTCTCTTAGTGTCTTGACTTTTGGGGGGGCATTACCTTATAATTTTTTATTTTGTAAATTTTTATCTTTTATTTATTTTTTTAATATTACATATCAATCCCAGTTCTCTATCTGTCCCTTCCTCCCTCCCTCTCTTCCACCCTCCCATGCCCCCCTACCACCCTCCCATACCAACCCCCACACTCCACATGTAGGGTGATGCCTCCCTGCAGGGGTCATCTAAATCTGTCAAGTCATTTGGAGTAGGGACTAGGCTCTCCCTCCTGCCTCTAGGTTAAGGGAATATCCCTCCATGGGGAACATGCTCCCAAAGTCTTTTTGTGCACCAGGGATATATCCTGGTTCCACTGTCAGAGGTCCCTTAGACTGCCCAGGCCTTCAAACAGAGACACATGTTCAGGGGGTCTGAGTCAGTTCAATGCTGGATTCCCAGCTATCAGTCTGGGTGCTCATTAGCTCCTCCTTCTTCAGGTCAGTTGTCTCTGTGGGTTTCTATAGCCTGGTCTTGTCCTCAGTCTCTGCATTTGGATTCCAGTTTGGCTTAGTGTTTAATTGTGGATGTCTGCTTCTGTTTCCATCAGCTACTAGATGAGGGCTCTATGATGGTGGATAAGTTAGTTATCAATCTCATTATCAGGGAAGAGCATTTATGGTAGCCTTTCCACTGTTGCTCAAATTGTTAGTTGGGGTCAGTCTTATAGGTCTTTGGTTCTCTTTAGGTTCAGTTTTCTCTTCAAAAATATAATGGCTCCCTCTTTTATGCTCTCTCTCTCTCTCCATCTTTCTCTCTCCCTCTCTCATTTATTCCTCCTCTGACTCAAGCTTCCTAGGCTCACATGCTTTCCTCTCTTCCCTTTCTCTTTCTCCTAGCCCCCTCTCTACTCACTGCCCCCCACCCACAATATGCTCAGGAGATCTTGTTCCTTTTCATTTCTGTGAGGGACCTTGTATGAATCTCTTAGAATCCTCCTTGTATCTAGTTTCTCTGTCAGTGTGAATTATAGGCTGGTGATCCTTTGCCCTATGTCTAAAATCCATATATGAGTGAGTACATACCATGTTCTTGTTTTTGTGGCTAGGTTACCTCATTCAGGATGGTTTTTTCAAGTTCCATCTACTTGCTTGCGAATTTCAAGATTTCATTTTTTTTTTTCCTCAGAATAGTATTCCATTGTGTAGATGTGCCACATCTTCTTTATCCATTCTTCAGTTGAGAGCATCTAGGTTACTTCCAGGTTCTTGCTATTACAAATAATGCTGCTATGAACACAGTTGAACAGATGTCTTTGTTGCATGGATGTGGATCATTTGGGTATATGCCTAAGAGTGGGATTGCTGGGTCCTGTGGTAGACTGATTACCATTTTCCCGAGGAACCTCCATACTGATCTCCAAAACTGCTATATAAGTTTGCACTCCCACTGGCAGTAGAGGAGTGTTCCCCTTTCTCAACATCCTCTCCAGCATAAGTTGTCATTGGTGTTTCTAATTTTAGCCATTCTGGCAGGAGCAAGATATTATCTCAGGGTTGTTTTGATTTGCATTTCCCTGATAGCTAAGGATGTTGAGCACTTTCTTATGTGTCTTTCAGCCTTTTTGATTTCGTATATTCAGATTTCTCTCTTCCGTTCTGTACCCTATTTTTTTAATAGCATTATTTGGTGTTTTGTTGACTAGTTTCTTGAGTTCTTTTTATATTTTGGAGATCAGCCCTTTGTCAGATGTAGGATTGGTGAAGATCTTTTCTCAGTCTGTCAGCTGTGGTTTGGTCTTATCAACTGTGTACTTTGCCTTCTCAATTTGAGGAGTTCCCATTTATTAATTGTTGATCTCAGTGTCTGAGCTACTGGAGTTTTTTTCAGCGAGCGGTCTCCTGTACCAATTGTTCAAAGGTACCTCCCACTTTCTCTTCTGTGGCTGGATTTATGTTGAGGTCCTTGATCCATTTGGACTTGAGTTATGTGCATGGTGATAGGCATGGATCTATCTTCAGTTTTCTACACACTATCATCCAGTTGTGCCAGCACCGTTTATTGAAGATGCTTTCCTTCTCCCATTGTATTCATTTAGCTGTTTTGTCAAAAATCAGGTGTTTTTAGGTGTGTGGGTTAATATCAGGATTTTTTATTCGATTCCATTGTCTACCTGTCTATTTTTGTGCCAATACCAGGCTGATTTCAGGACTATTGCTCTATAGTAGAGCTTTAAATTGGGGATGGTGATGCCTCCTGAAAGTTCTTCTATTTTGCAGGGTTGTTTTGCCTATCCTGGGTCTTTTGTTTTTCCATATGAAGTTGATTATTATCCTTTCAAGGTCAATGGAGAATTGTGCTGGGATTTTGATGGTGATTACATTGAATCTGTAGATTGCTTTTGGTAAGATTGCCATTTTTACTATGTGTATCCTATCTGTCCAAGAGCCAAGAAATCTTTCCATTTTCTGGTATCTTGCTTGATTTCTTTCTATAATGACACAAAGTTCTTTCTATATAGGTCTTTCACCTGTTTGGTAAGCATTACCCCAAGATACTTTATGTTGTTTGTGTCTATTTTAAAGGGTGATGGTTCTCTGATTTCTTTCTCATCCCCTTTTTCATCTTTATATAGTAGGGCTACTGATTTTTTTTTTTGAGTTATAATGTATCCTGCTAGTTTGCTGAAGGTGTTTATCAGCTGTAGGATTTCCATCTTATAATTTTTATAATCTTTAGTGCTCCCGAATGGTGGGGAGTAGGGAAGAGCAGCATATTTATTTATTCCTACCTACAAGCACATTCTTGTTTCTCTTAACAAATATTCTGGGTGCATTAATGTTATTTAGTGGTTAGATTTCAGAAATCTTTACATACGCCTTGAAATTTGCCATTCCCATTATATTATCTACATTTTTTTTTTTCTAAAATTGTACAACTTCATTGGCTTTCTTATGTCTTCGGTCTTATTTCCATGATTAACATTCTCCTGAAGCAGATGTAGCTGCATGGCTATTTTCATGTTGCTATGTAGCCAATCTTTCATATTACTACTCCTGGGTTTCCTGACAGATGACAGCACCTTTAGGAGAGAAATTATTCAGTTGATATGTCATATCCAGCTAATGCGGTTAAATAAGGATCTGGATAAACAAATAGGCCAAATAGATGTTTATTCAGGGAAAATAACTTACAACCTAAACAGATTAACACCAGCAGGCTCCACCGGATGCTCTCCTCTCCACGACCCGCCAGAAAGAGCACATTCCCAGGCTCCCCTCAGACCTCCTTCCACAGGTCACTTCCACCCCTGGCTCCATCCCCCAATGGGCATGGTCAGTGCCACAAAAGGAGACAAAGTGAATATCCCACTACAATTCCCCTTTTAGTCTAAAGAAAAGATTTAGGCTTGATACAAAACTATATACAAAACAGTGAATAACAAGTGTGCTGTAAGAAAAGGAAAATCGAGAACAAAACGACCTACCTATCTAGTCCTAAGATGAAGGCATAACAGAGTTTACAATAGAGTTGTCCTAAGCTGGAAAACGTAAGTCTAGTACTTAATATATCTAACTAGGAAGAGAGAATAATAGTTGTGATAGTTTAATCTTCAACCTCATCAAGACCTGAGAAGGAAAACAATGATACTAAGGTAGACAGGAAGTGCAGATGGGCAACTTCCAAAAGGTGCAGCAAGGACAGAAACAGCAGGCTACCTGGACAGTCACCCAAGGTCTCACAGGAACATTGGTACAGCCAGTTTTGGCTAAGGCTAAGAGAACTTGACAGACCACAACAACAGCAGGGAGGTAGAAAGGCTGTCTTACTCTGACTTGGCAAGGTCCATCAGTCTTCTATTTTTGTATCCTGCAAGCACATAGGACTGCATGTCCAAATCAGTGATCAAGGTGGGGGCAGTTCTTTGCTCAACAGGCCATTAGCTGAGGTGAGAATGAACTCCAGCAGGAGCAACCACAGTGTCCAACATATTTTCGGGAAAGTGCACAGTGCTGTCAGGAGCAACAGTGTCTCATGTCAATGGAGTACTAATATTAAATCATTTAAATGTCATGTCCTGCATGTCTATGAAGTGATGAAGATTAAGCATCTATGTCTAACTAATCTCATAGGTAGAGGAAACATGGGTGAAGATAATCTGTAAAACTCAGGAACTTAGCTAAAAAGAGGATTGAAACTTGAGTAAAGCAGGGACAAATACCTAAACAAGATAACTATATACATATACATACATATAAATTCCTAAAATAGAGGTAGAGTAGAAATGTCAAGACAAGAGGTAGAACTACAAAGGGCAGCATGATAAATATCCCAAATTGTATCAGTATACAAAATGACTTGAACATAAATAAAAGTATACATACATAGAGTATGGTAAGAATAATGTGCATAAAACATCATAAGTGGAAAGATTTCACACAATATAACAAAATATAAACTTAATTTTACATAGCTTACCACAAATAAGAATATATAATAATATAAGCTTTAAAATACTAATATCTCGCTCTTACTCAATAATTCACAAGAAAATAGGCTAATCTACCTATATCCCATCTAAACCATAACTTTCCCAACCATAGCCTATTCCTATCTAAAAGATAAACCCGAGTGTAAGCATCGCCTTCCCTAACTAAAACCAACCCAAAGAAGATGACTATTATCCCCAAACTCCAAGGGTAGGGAAAGGGGGCATTGTTATCTTAAGGTTACTTCCCGCTGGAATGGGATGATGATGATTGCTCCATGGGATTCTGTAGGAAGGAAATTTTTAGCAACCAAATTTCTCAACAGAACTGGCTGTGACATACGGAGCTAGTCACTGTGTGGCAGAAAATGCTTGACTGTAGTTCTGTTTGAAACTTTGGCCAGGGTATAATAAGAAGGTGCAGTATTACAGCTAACTAGTCATGAGTTGTCTCGAGCAAAACAGTCTCAAACCGGTTTTAGGGTGATGTTTGTAGTCCAGATGCATCAGGTTGAGTCAAGTGGAAACGATGGCGTGGGGCCCCTTCTTCTTTCCGGAGAGTTCAAAGTCTGCTGTTAGGAATTATTATTATTCCTTTTGGAAAACTTAACATCACTATTAAAGTAAAATTTTCAAGTTTTAAGGTATGCATAAGGGAAAGGCAAAAATAAGCATTAAAATGTATGTGAGAGAATTAGGATTTCAGAGAGAAAATTGCGTATAAGAAATGAGTCTCCAGATTTTGTTTTCTTCTGCCTTACACCAATTGGCTTCATGATTTAAGGCAGAAACCATGAATTTAATCTTAACAACATGCTTGAATTTAGAGAAGGAAAGCCAAATCCAACTCCAAAGCCAGCATTGGTTTACATGAATTGGGACTTCAGGGATACTAGATATTAGAGAGAAATAGATTTCTGTATAGAAATAGTTTACTAGAATTAAATTTTTTTTCCATATATCAGATTCTGCTTCATTAAGTGATTGTTTCTGGAGAGCTGTCTTCTCTTCTGTAGGTACCTACATGTTCAGTGTTTTTTGACTGTTTGAAGATAGGTTTTCTCTGTTTTCCTGTAAGAACAACAGAACACTTCCCCTACCTTTGAGAGGTCTCCGCACATCTCCTGGGACCTAATTTGTTGGGATGACTTGTCATTTCTCTTCATTAAGATGTTTCTCTTGTTCAACTAGGATCTTGATTAACTTAGATGGTATCCATAGTTTTTCTTCTCCTGTAGATACAAATGCAAAACCCCTACCCCAACGTAACACACATCCTGCTTTCCATTCTGAGGTCAATACATCCTTGAAGTACACTGACTTATTTAGTTCAGAAGTTTTTTTTTTTTTTTTTTTATTGTCCATGTCCAGTGTCTTTCTGCAGCTGTTTTTCCTTTTTCATCAGCATTAAGAAAGTTTAATGTTAATAAAGCATTATGTAATCTGTGTTTGGGTGTCTTGGTTCCTCCTGCCTGTTTATGGAGCATTTCTTTTAAAGTACGATTGGATCTCTCAACTACTGCTTGTCCTGTAGGATTGTGTGGTATACCAGTTATGTCCTTTATGTTATAATACTCAAAAAACTGTTTCAGTTTGCTGGAGACAAATGCTGGAGCCTTGTCAGTTTTTATTTGTGTAGATATGCCTATAATGGCCATTACCTCCAATAGGTGTGTGATAACAGAATCAGCCTTTTTAGAGCTCAGAGCAGTGGCTCATTGAAACCCTGAAAATGTATCTATAGTGTGATGTATATATTTTACTTTTCCAAGTTCTGCAAAATGAAACATATCCATTTGCCATATTTCATTCCTATTTATACCTTTAGGGTTACTGCCTGGTGGTAAAGGATTTTGGTTATAGAATGAGCAAGTAGGACATTTCCTTACTATTTCCTTGGCTTGTTTCAAAGTGATAGAAAAATCCTTTTTTAAACCTTTGCTGTTCACGTGGAGTTTCTTATGAAACTCTGAGGCTTCTAGTACATTTCCTATCAATAAACGTTCAATTTCATCATTGCCTTATGGTAGAGGACCTGGCAGACCCATATGGGATCTGATGTGTGTTATATATATAGGATGAGTCCTCTTTCTGATAGTACCTTGTAACTGTATAAACAACAAAGTTAATTCTGTATTGTCAGGAATAAATTCTGCAGTCTCGATGTGTAAAATGACTCTCAGCGTATTGAGAGTCAGTAACTATATTTAGGGGTTCTGTAAAATCCCTAACTACCATGAGAATGGCATACAGTTCTGCCTTTTGTACAGATTGTAAGGGCTTTAAACCACTTTACTAATTTTTCCTGATTTATATTCTACCTTACCTGATTTGTTTGCACCAGTGTAGAATGTATGAAATCCAGAAATAGGTGTTTTTCTTACAATGCGTGGAAGGATCCAAATTGTTTTCTTTATGAATTTGATTCTCTCAGTTTTGGTATAATTGTTGCTAATCATTCCCAAAAAATTACTCTGCCATGAATATTGGCATGCTCTCTGCCAATATTCATTATCTTTCCATAAGGAGGAAATTTCCTCATTAGTTAAAGGTACTATAATTTTTGCTGGGTCCCTTCCTGTTAGCTAACAGTGTCTTAATTTACATTTTATAATCAAGTCAGAGATCTTTTCTATATATGTTTTTAGTTTTTTATTTTGTTTATGTAGTAGGAATATCCATTCTAATATGATATCTTCTCTCTGCATCAAAATCCCTGAAGGATATTCTCTAGATGGTAATATAACCAGAATACAGTCTAGGTTTGAATCCACACGATCCACATATGGTTCTAGTATCCTCTTTTCTACCCATTTTAATTTCTTTTCAGCTTCAGCTGATAGTATTTGTGGATTATTTAAGTCCTTGTCTCCTTTTAGGGCCATTTTTAAGTTTCTCAAATCATGTCCTTCTACTCCAATAATGGTTTACAGTTGAGAAATCTCTCCTAGCAATTTTTGAAGATCATTAAGAGTCTGGTAGCAATCTCTCCTGATCTGTACTTTTTGTGGTCTAATTTTTTGTAGACCTATTTTATATCCTAAGTAGTTGATAGACTCTCCTTTTTGTATTTTTTCAGGTGTAATTTGTAATCTCCAGCGAGGTAAAACTTTCTTTATTTTTTCAAACATTTTTTTCTAATATTTCTCCTTTAGAGTCAGCTAACAATATATCATCCATTTAATGATAGATTAGGAATTGTGGAAACTCTTTACATATTATTTCTAGCGGTTTTCGTACAAAATATTGGCACAGGGTGGGGCTATTTAGCATTCCCTGTGGTAAAACCTTCCATTGATATCTCTTCACCGGTTGAGAATTATTGTAATTAGGTACCGTGAAGGCAAATTTAGTTTTATCTTGTTCTTGTAAAGGTATAGTGAAGAAGCAATCCTTTAAATCAATAACTATAATAGGCCATTCTTTAGGTATCAAAGAAAGGAAGGGCCTTCCAGGCTGTAGAGAGCCCATTGGCTGGATAACTTTATTGATGGCCCTCAGGTCTGTAAGCATTCTCCATTTACCAGATTTCTTTTTGATAACAAATACAGGAGAATTCCAAGGGCTGGTTGATTCCTTGATATGTCCAGCATTTAGCTGTTCCTGAACTAGGCTTTCTAAAGCTTCTAACTTCTCAGAGGACATAGGCCATTGTCCTACCCAGACAGGTTCCTGTTAGCTGTTTTAAAGGTAGGGCTTTTGGTTCCTCTGTTTGTTTAGCACTTGTACTCTGTTTTTGTACAGCCTGGATATTTGGTATCTGTTTTGTATAGTATTTTATAATATTTTGTCCACAATCATGAGGTTTATGGTTCTTATCTAATACTTATCTAATACTGGGGGAATGTTAATCTGTGTATTCCATTGCTGTAATAGATCACGACCCCATAAATTTATCCCTACATCAGCCACATATCTCAACCTTACTCTCTGTCCTTCTGGTCCTATACATTCATTCCATGTCGTGCTCTGTTTTACCTGAGACAGGGTTCCAATCCCTAAGAATTGAACATTTACTTCATGCAGGGGCCGTCTTCGAGGCCAAGATTTATTAGTTGTGATAGTTACATCCACCCCTGTGTCAAGTACACCTTCAAACAGTCTGTTATTCATCTTAACTATCAATCTAGACCTTTGACTATTTATAGAGGTTTGCCAAAATATATGTTTTTTATTTCCTTCTGCCATGTTTGATTCAACTTCCATCACTAGTTTGTCATCCAGGGCGATATGAGTTTTTATAATAGGCACAGAATTTTCTAATTGTCCTGTGGGAGATTGTCTTTCACTGTGACTGGGAATGTTCGGACCACCTGTGACATGGGGGCCTTCGAGAGCCCCCCTCCCCCAAGGAGTTTCCTGATGGTAAAGGGTTTCCTTGCTTGTCTCTGGTCGATCTACACTCATTTGTCCAGTGTCTGCCTTTGCCATATCTTCTACATAACCCAGGAGGCTGAGGCCTTCTGTTCGATTCATTCCTGGGAGTGTTATTTTTAGGGAAGCTTTGCCTACAATTTCTTTTTAGATGTCTTATCTTACCACAGTTATAACATCTGACATGTTGATATTTCTTCAAACCTTTGTAGATGGCTACCCAAGCTTCTATGTCACCATAGTTAAGACCCTTGTTATCTTGATGTCTTCTCAGACATTTAGATATGGCTTCTCCTACCCATGCTTCAGTCTTATTGTCCTTATACTCAATGTTGGCTGTATATAGGACCCATTCATCCAAGGGTGCTGATCGCATTTTTAAAGGCCAAAGCACCTGTTTGTATTGAGGATTTGCATTCTCATAAGTTAAAGATTTTATGAGTATTCGCCTAGAATCTACCTCTAATTGTACTGCCCTAAATAATTTTTCTAGAAACACATTCTCTAGGTCCTTGCCTTATCTTGGTATAGGATTCTATCCTCTCCCCTAATTCATGAACCTTATCCCAAGCATTCAGAGCTGCTGTACTGCATAGAGACAAGATATGTTTATCATAGACAGCTTGGGTTTCTGGGTCAGCATAAAGACCCTCACCAAGAATTTTATCTTGGGGAGCTTTATAACCTTTCTTTAAGCCCTGAAGTTTAAGGGCTTTTGCTTCCTCTCTCCATAAAGCCATCCATTCTAATTGAGAGGAGTTTTCAAGGACAGCTGATATTAATTGATCCCAATTCTTAGGGGTTACCTTGTTATTCCCTGCCCATGATTCTATTAATTGCTTCACATCATATGAGTGCATGCCATAAGAGACCACTGCTTCCTTTATACCTTTTAAATCTTTTATGTATTGGTTCCTACTGATATGTAATGACACCTTTTGGGTGTTTTTTTCATTGCTGGTTTTTCATTAATAGATACAGGGAAAGCCCCCCTGACCCTAAATGGTGTGGAAAATTTTAAGTCTTTTCCATGTCCTGTTACCTGTAGTTCTTATTCTGATGTATCAGACTGAAGGTCTTTTGAAGCCTGAAATCTATTCACCATTGTTTCTTTGAGTGTCTGAACTTCTTGAATCAAATAACTTTCTAGAGACTTCATTGCATCAATCAGTTTCTTATTTTCTCCAACTACAAATAATTCCATGTTTTTAATATTCTCATCCTTAGATATTATCTGAATGACATATAAACTGCCTTCCAGAAACAATGTTCTATCTGCTAGCTTGTCATTATACTCAGACATGGAAGAGATTCTATCATCTAGTCTTTCTATCTGATGTTTCAGTTTTTTTAAAATTATTAGTAGCTTCCTCCGACTAGGAATGAGCTGTTTCTGCTAGCGTGTTAATGCATTGCATTGTTTCTGTTCTGGTTATTGAGGCATCAGGCATGGAACAAATTCTGTTTTCTGCTTGGTCATATTTATGTTCCACGTTTTATTTTCTGCCTGTCAGCTCTCCAATGCCATCTTCAATATGGAAGGTGGACATTAGTTCTGGGGATGGTGTTCAGATCTTATCAAAAAGTTTCCTTTTAGTCATTTCATAAATTGCAAATCATTTGAAGTTTGTTCTGTGGAAAAAGAGACATTAGCAAACAGGGAGAAAGATAGAAAGACTGTCTTTGCTAGTTCAGGCCTGACATATGTGATTATTCTTCTCATCACATCTTTCCAATTGTTGTGAAGTGACCCCATGACCAAGGTAACTTATAGATAAAAAGGTTATTAGGGACTTAAAGTTCCAGAGAGTTAGTCCATGACCATCATGGCCAAAAATATGGCAACAGGCAGGTCTGGTGCTAGAGCAGTACCTGAGAACTTACATCCTTTTCCACAATCAGAAGGCAGAGAGAGAGAGCTAGCTAACTGGGAAAGATGTAGCTTTTGAAATCCAAAAGCCTACCCTCAGTGTCATACATCCTCAAAAAAGCCACATTTCTGTGTTTTTTTTTTCTGATATAAAGCTGTTGGCCACTTACTAATTTCTTATAGGCTATCTCTGTCTTAAATATTAACCCATTTTTATTAATCTAAGTATTTCCACATGGTCTCATCTTACCGGAGAGAGGGCCCAGACCTCTGGTCTCTCAAATCTCTATATCTTGACTCCTCCCTAATACTTCCTCTCTCCTCCTCGTCTCCTAGTCCTGCCTACCTTGTTTTTCTATTGACCAACAGTGCATTATTCATTAACCAATAAGAGAAACATATTTACAGAACAACATCTCCCATCATTTCCTCTTTTCTGTCTAAAATAAAAAGCAGGGTTTTAACCTTAACATAGTAAAATATATAACAAAACAGTTATCAAATAAGAGCTACAGTTAATAATATTTAGTTCATTAACATTTAGCAAGATTTAAAGAAAATATTTCATCATTTTTCCTATCTTTGTGAGTCCACACTCCTATATGTAACTTACCTTTAATCCTAACTAAGGAAAACTATAACCTTAACTGTCTGTCTTCAACTCCATCAAAGAACACAGTAGGATAATATATAAACTCTAGAAATGACAGAGACATCTTGCTACCTGATTAGTCACCGGAAGTTCTTCTGTAATGTTTCATCTTCAGTCTATAGGCCATAGTGTGTCTGGCAGATTCTTCAACAAAATAGAAAACTTTAAACTGTCCACCTTGGCAGTTTGTCAGTCACTTTTCTTTGTGTCCTGTAAAATGTCTGGCAGACTCTTCTATGAAGCAGGAATCCCGTAGCAATGTCCATCTTGTATCAGTAATCACTTTCCTGTGGGTCCTGCATGTCCAGTTTATACAGCATACAGTCAAACAGTCCAGACAAGAGCAGTATCTTCCCCAAATGGTTAGTCTTGCCATATTGAAAGTAAACTCCATAATGAGGTTCTTTGATGTCTATCTTCCTTTCTGACGAAGGTGGTGTTTGTAGGAGTAGTTGTGCCTCAATGTTAAGAAAAACTTTAAACCATTTTAAATGCCATAGTCTGTTGATCTTTTAAAGGTTTGAAGAATGCCTATCCATATTAAATACATAGCTGTATATCTAGAAATCATATCTAACTTAACTGTAAGTTTTGACTATTATAGGTAAAACCTAACTAAAGTTTTGACTATTATAGGTAACTATCTATGATCTGTGCTAAATTATATATTACATTTCTAAATGAGCTATATAAACATAATACCTATATAAGAGGAGAAATATACATATCACAAAATTAACCTTAAATTTGTATCAGTAAACGAAAATCCATTCCAAAACAAAGTATTCATCTCTATACCATAATCCCCTTTTTACCTTTAAAAAGAGATTGGCCGTGATCATTAAACATTTATAATCAATCTCATTTAAGTGAAAACAAACATTTATAAACAAAATTTGGGAATTTGGGCATTGTTCTTTCTAAACTGCATCCTGCTGGTAGGGGGCGTTGCCATGGGAATCCTAAGAAGATGCAGAAATCATGGCTGTAGTGGTCTGCAAGGCTGCCTATCCAAGCTGGTTTGAATGGTGGTTCATCTGGGACAGAGCTTCAGGGGGTCTTACTTGATCAAATCATGTTAGTCTGGAAGGAATCCACAGCTTTTCATTTTCTGTGGAAACAAAAATAGAAATCCTTTTCCCCAATAGCCCGTTCTTAGACTTAAATTTTGAAGTCAAAGCATTTTTAAAATATAAATTTGGATTAATTCAGCAGCATTTATTTTAACAGTTGTTGCTATTTCCTTAACAGTCAAAGACAACATAACAGCATATAATATCCAGACTCTTTTTGTGCTTTCCATCTTTATGTGGCTTTTTTTTTATTACTCTATTTCTTCTATGTCTATTTTTTTTTACTCTTTAAAATTTTATAAATTTTTTTATTTTTATTTTACATATCAATCCCAGTTCCCACTTCCTCTCTCTCTGCTTCCCTCTCACTCTTTCTCCCTCCCTCCCTCTTTCCTTCTCATGCCCTCCACTACCATCCTACCTCCCCTCCTACTCCACATGTAGGGTGATACCCTCCAGGAGGGGTCATCTAAATCTGTCAAGTCATTTGGAGTAGGAACTAGGCTTTCTCTCCTGTCTCTAAAAAGCCACAGTTCTTAATCCTTCCCAAACAGTCCATTACCTGGGGGCAAAGCATTCAAATATATGAACCTAGATGGCCATTCTCATTCAAACCAACAAAGGTTTTATATAGTGAGAGAATAGAAAAGTCATTTTCAGAACCACATGCTGTTTCTGTGGGTATCTCCCCAAACTGGTTTTAACCTTTGCTCAGGGTATCACTCCTCTGCCTCTTCGACTGGACTTGGTATCTTGCCCCAATGTTTAGCTGTCATTTCTGCATCTGCTTCCATCAGTTACTGGATGAAGATTCTATGATGATAATACAGGTAGTCATCAATCTGATTATAGGGGAAGGCCAGTTTAGGTACTCTCTCCACTGATGCTTAAGAGAAAGAGTGAAAACCACAAAGTACTAGAAGAAGTTAACTTAGGTCCTTTCTCATATCCAAAAGAAAAAGAGGAGAAAGGAAAAGTTGCACCTTTCTGAGTTAGAACTTAAACATAACAGAGTTTCAAAGTGGCTCTGTAGCAATTGCACAGAGAAGAAGGATTCTGGGCAGTTAAAGTATAGGATCTCATTAAAATTGTAAGTATTGCTCCCATCTCTTGGCATGGCATGAACTGAAGCCGCCTTTTCGTTGGGCAGTTCCTTGACTAGGATTTCCTGGTCCCACTGGATTATCTCTTACCTTTTGCTTATTTTAGACTGCTAGGTGTTCCCCCCCCCCACACACAAGCCATTCTCTTGACTAGATGGAAATAGCATTTCCTTAATGGCCTCAACAGAGCCCTGATTAAGGCTACCATACCAGAAGAACATGCTATGGAAACTTTCCATAGCCTCTCCTCTGAAATGAAAGGAAATTTTACTGGCTTGGTATTACTGGAACACTTTGAACTTTCAACAAAGTAAAGATTGTTCTTTGACACTTCAATTTAGATATAAAATACAAGTTGCTGCTGGGCAAACCCATCTTATAACCTCCTGCCAATAAAACAAAATTCCCTTATTTCATAATCTAAGCATTAACCTGATTATAAAGCCTGACTTTATTTTTACAATGTGATCTGCATTTCACTTCTTCTGATGACTGTGACCCATCCTCAGCCTTCTTGCTCCCTTAGCCTAGGGCACATCATCTGCTGAGCTGATGTTTGAACTTCATCGCATGCCCTGAGCCTTAGAAACTTCTTCCAGGTATCTGCTGACTACCTTCTCTCAATTCTTTCAGGCCACTGTTCAAACTTTACTTAATTGGTCAGGCCCCCTTGATAAATGTATGAAGATGAATAAAGCTATTGTCATTCCCAACTCTGGTATTTGTCCTTTCCCTTCCCTAGTTGTCTTTCAATAATGAATTTTCCTGTTTTACTTACTTATCTGAAACACTTATAAGCAAGAGCCTCCTGTAAGTATATATTGAGTTAATAAAGAGATAAGTACAAAGTGACTATGTGTCACTGTGTGTGGGGAGATGTTATGTGGAAATTATATGGTTCTTTTTTATCTTTTTTTATTTTAAAAACAATCTTTTCTCATTATACATACCAATCCCTGTTCCCACTTCCTCCCCTCCTTCTACTAGCCCCTTCTTTCCCTCACACCACCCCTTTTGTCACATGGTTGCTTGCTGAACCTCTATTCCTAACCACAAAATCATGGCTTTCCTGCTTCCTCTTTTCCATCTCCCTCCTACAGGCAGCTACAAAGGTTTACATTGAGGCTGCTGTGTGGTTTTTCCTTTAAGCACTTATAAAATTGTCCCTGACCTTTCATCTGAATGGTTCTTACGTTCTTTTATTAAAGAGAGTAAGAACCCAAAGGGGGACCCCAATTTCACTGGTAACCCAGTGTGATAATGCTGGGCTCCTCTAAATTTCTTATTCCCTCCCTTCCTCCCCTTACTCCTTCCCTCCTTCTCTCCTCTCCCTCACTCATTTATTTTTACAAATATAGAATACTTACTATATACCAAGGACTGTTCTGAACGATAGGAAAATGGCATAAAGAAATAAGACAAAATGCCCCTGGACACATGCCAACTTTCAAGAAGATAATTCATGTGGTTGCTTTGAGCATATTTTTCATATAATATTTTCTTTAAATTTTTCTACTTTAGAAAAGCATTACAGCCAGTCATTGGTGGTACACACCTTTAGTCCTAGCTCTTGGGAGGCACAGGCAGGCAGGTCTCTGTGAGGTCGAGGCCAGCTAGTTCCAGGACCAGCTCCAAAGCTACAGAGAAACCCTGTCTCAAAAAAACAAGGAAAAAAAAAAGTATTACAAGAATGTGTTAAACACTTGTCTTTTCTTTTTTTTTTCTTTTTTCTTTTACATATCAATCCCAGTCCCCTCTCCCTCCCTCCCTTCCTCCTTCCCTCCTTCCTTTTTTCCTCTCTCCTACCCTCCCATGACCCCCCCCCACCACCATTCCTTCCCATTCCCCCTCCCAACTCCACATGTAGGGTGATGCCATCCAGATGGCATGCATCTGTCAAGGAATTTGGAGTAGGGATTAGGCCTTCTCTCATTTCTCTAGGTTAAGGGAGTATCCTTCCATGGGGGATGTGCCCACAAAGTCCTTTTGTGCACCAGGGATCCATCCTGGTTCCACTGTTCAAGGTCCCTTAGACTGCTCAGTCCTTCTAGTGGAGACCCATGTTCAGGGGGTCTGAGTTGGTCCCATGCTGGATTCCCAGCTATCAGTCTGGAGGCCCATTAGCTCCTCCTTGTTCAGATCAGCTGTCTCTATGTGTTTCTGTAGCCTGGTCTTTTCCTCCCTCTCTGCATCTTGGATTCCAGTTCGGCTCAATATACTAATATGAATGCCAAATATTTTCTATTGCTTGCCAATCATTTTTGAAGTGATAGCAGACTTTTAGATTGATAGTTGTATTATCATGTCAGCATAGCAGGTTTTTGTCTGTTGTCTGTTATTAAACATTATAAGTACATTTCTTCTGTTCTTATATATATTCTCATCTTTAGAATATGTAAAAATTGTATAGGGATTTCTGAGAATGAATTAGCAGTACAGATAACTTTAAAAATAAATCTAGGCATGATGGACTCACAAGAAACTCATTTCTTGCACTCAACTTGACACCCCAAACTGAAAACTGAAGCATTAACAGATTTTTACAAGTGAATGCTCCTCAGCAGACATATGGATTTCCTACTGTGTTTCATAATTTTCCAAGAATTTTCCTCAGCAATGAGTGTTTCCATCTTTGCCACAGCAGGATTCATGTGAAGTCTGTAGAATCAGGAATTCCCTTTGTACACAGTGGAATTCTGATACTGCTCCAAGGGCCTGTGAGAGCCTCCACGTGGACTACTCTTGTGGAGTACAGTTGGAGGCTTTCTTTGAGCACTAGTATCATTTAGCCAGGCTGCTGCCTGCTTTGGTCATCAACTGTTTCTGCAGCCAGCACACACAGTTCCCTCCTGGGCTCTCAGGTGTTCCTAGTCCCCAACTGTGCCTGCCAGCAAGTCTTTTTTTCTTTCTGTAATGTGGAAGCCTTTCCCCTTGAGCTTGCCATTTCATCCTGAGTGTTGCGGAAACTCTGTTTACCCAGCTGCTAATGTTGAACATCAGGTAAAGCTAAAAACATATTAAACCTTAGCTAAAACCCGAAGAGTACAAGTAACAGATTTGTCCAGGTTCTGGCAAACATACCTTGTCTTTGTGATGCTAAGGAGTAACAAACTCTTCAATTTGTGTGAGTATCACACTGGATCAGCACTTTTGTAATAGTTAGGACCTCAAAAGTAAAAGTACTCATGTATGTTCGATCTAAGAAGGAATAAAGATGTTGTGTTTTTGCTTGGGGAGAAATACCAGGAAGCCATGAATGTGAAGAAAATAAGGAGAACACTGAAGGAAGTAGAAATATGATTCATATCACCCCTCCCTCCTCCCTGCATTAGTAACATTTTTTTGGCCTTTGTCTAGATAGCCTGGTTCAACAGATAGGATGAGATGTGAAGCCTGGATTCCTGAGGAGTGCCTGGTCTAATTAGGAAAACAAATGCATAAAACAGTGAATGAGATGAACTCTAGCAGTGTGTGGCCAAAGTTCTAAGGAGCATGGAGAAGGGACTACTGTTTTAGCCTAGGTAAGCCAGGAGGGCTTCCTGGAGGCAGTCCTACTTGTTATGAATCTTGAAGGTCAGATGGAATTAAGTGGAGGAAGGAAAAGTTACTTAAAAAAAAAAAAAAACAGAAATAATTACTTGAGTTAATTTTAAAGACAAAAAATCCAGAACCAAAAAAAAAAAGCGTGGTTTGGAATGACATGGATGGCAACTTTTAAACTTGGGAAAAAGTTACTAATGTAAGGCCAGTGTCTCTTGACATGGTCCAGGAAATCATTGCTTCCTCATGAACAAAAGCAACAGAATGCACAATTCTTTACAAATAATTTATTAATATAAGCAGTTGTCATTGGCTGAGTTGATCTTTTAAATGATGTCTCAGATATATGGTTGTGACTTTACTTTATTTCAGAGTTTATTGTAGTGAATCATTTTGAGATTAAGTATTCTATTTCAGGGATTTCTAAAAAGAGGTGTTAAATATATTTGGAATTAATTTTTTTTTTTTAAAAAAAAACTTTCTCTAATCTGTTATCACATTATTTAATAGATGTGAACAAAATTTTCGGGACTTGAACCTGAAACATGTATTCAGTGTTAAAGGGGGGACCGTAAATTCGAAGGTACCCAATTTAATATTAATTTAACAGAACAAAAGAAAACAAACAATGCTGATGTTTTGTGTGAGGTCCATTGTCCTATGGCAGGTAAGGAGGAAGATCTTCAGAGGCCAGGAAGTTGAAGAGATTTTGAGGAGTCACTAGCAGAAACCACATACATTATTCACTTATACCATAGGCCTTAATTGCTTTGAGCAGAGGCTATAAGGCAGGTAGGGACCCAGACACATGCTGGTATACATGGACTGTGCATAGGTAGGTGGCACACAGGTCTATTGAAAGATATAGGCGGGCTGGCAAGGGCAAAATGTCAGACAAAGGATCGTGTCTCTGATCTCAAGGTCATATTTATAAAGACTCACACAAAAATAGTGCTCTGTCAAAAATAGTTATATAACAGATTACAGCATGGTTGCCTTTGGAGTGCTCTGGCAACAATGTCAGCCATTTAGTGCTGACTTACTGATGTCTTCTCACTCCACTCCCCAGACCCTCCTTTCCTTTCTTACTCCCCATCCTCCAAGTTCCAAGTCTGGTGTCACCAATGTGTTAGCTGACTCTTTCTTACTAGATATCTATATCAGCATCACATTGTCTAAACACAAATTGGCCTTTAAGACCTCCTGTTCTCTATCTACATCTTGGTATCCTTAGACAAAGGGGATCATTCCACTCTCCTGCTAAGTCTTTCTGGGTGCTCCCAAGATTTATGGAAAAGTTTAAATCATTTTTTATAAATGTCAGTGACCTAGGGTCTTGTCCAGAAAACAAGATGCAGAACCACATGATCGTCCCTATAATGTGGCCCAGACTTTCAGTCAGGCATTTATCCTTGAATTGTGGAGCCTTTTGTTCCCATGACTCCTCTATCTTTAAATTAAATACAGCTGTTCTTGCCTCCCTCACCTGTCTAGTGTAAGCCACTTGTCTAGGCTGCTGCATCATGGCTTCTTTTGTAACAAACTGTCACCAGATAGTCCCTTCCCCTCCTTTTGACAAGACAGTGTATTTCTTTCTTTTTTTCTCCTCTTTTTTTTTTAAATTTAAATTTGAAAGAAGCTTGTTTTACATGTCAATCCCAGTTCTCTCTCCCCTCCTCCCCTGTCCCCACCTACCCTCTCTCCAGTCCCTTTTCTGCTCCCCAGGGAATGTGAGTCCTTCCATGGGGGATCTTCAAGTCAAGACAGTATATTTCTTAAAGCATATTGTTTTTATTTTTGTTTCCCATACTTGTTTGGGCTTCTGAATTCAACAAATGACCTCTCAATTAGTGAGTGCTAGTGTCAGCATTGACTAGAGCTACCTCAGTAGAGATGAGCTGGAAATAGGGAAGATTCCAGTGTTAAAAGAGTCTACAAAGCCAAACGGGGAAACAACAGTAGTCAGAGACTCATGATCATGCAATGTCAGAAGACCTAAAATGGAGACTGTGGTGTTCCTGTGACTAACTCATCTTGAACCAGTTCTCTGACTTCCTTGAGCCTCAGATCCTTGTAAATTAAGGACACATGACAATACCTGCATCACAGTGAGCACTATCACCATGGAACAAGCTGTGAAGCAGATAACATTATACAGAATGTTACAAGCCCAGGCTATGGGAGGATATATAGTTACATTCTTGACATAAAACAAGAGAGAAATTGCTTATGATTTTGGATTAAAATTTCCAAGGGTTTCAGTTCACCATAGCAGTAAATGTATGGTAGAATAGCTCCATTCATGGTCTTGGGAGAGTATGGTGGAGGGCGTTCATATCAGAGTGGATTGGGAAGCAGAGAACACAGGAAGTAGAGCCAGGAATACCTTGCAAATTGCAACCTAATGACCTTCTTACCTTAGGAAGCAACATTTCCCAGTGATTCCGAAGCCTCCCCAAATGGCACCTATGACTAGGACACACATTCAAGACATGAGCCTGTGAGGGACATTTTAAACCATCACACAGAAAAATCTCAATCTTCAAGAATTATCAATTATGATATAGAAAATTTCTTATTGTTTTTGTTTGTTAATTTTTTGTTTTAGAAATAGAGTTTTTCCATGTAGCTCAGGGTAGCCTTGAGCTAATGGCACTCTCTTCTCCAAGCCTCTTTTGTACTAGAATTACAGCCATGTGCCACCATGACTGATTCTGATATTATTTTTTTAGTAATTCCAGTTATAGTCATTTTATCAATTCATGAATTGATGTATTTGAGAGACATTTTCCTGTTGAACTATAGATATTGCAATAATTAATTTTGGCAATTTTTATTTAATAAAGTAGGATTCAGCTGTCCATCAGAAATCTTGATTGGAATGATATAAATATAGTATTATTGTTATCCAATTTAGTCCTAGCAAAGTAATGTGAGATTTCAATTGGCCTGGGCCTTGCAGCTAGAAAATTTATTTATGGATAACTTCAAAAATAAAAAATGAAAGTAGCTTTCAAGACTTAGAAATACATTTAACTTTGTACTATTTTACTAATGAGGCTATTAATAGGGCCCAGAGGTTTTTGAAAACCTTTAAAGTGGGTTTTCATAGCCTCTGGTCCATTCCCTTTCAAGAGGCACTTGTTCCTTAGTACGGGCAATGAATTTGGAGCTTGAGCACTTTGCTTGTTGCTCCTTACATTTGAGGCTATCTTTACTGAGGAATGAGATATTTCAGTGTGTCCTTTAGTTGCTATGCTGTGTTAAATGCCTGTCCTCATTTGTTTTCCTGTTTCTGTAACAGAACATTCTGACCAAAAGCAGCTTGGAGAGGAAAGGGTTTATTTGGCTTAAAGATTTGTAACATTGTGGACTGAAAGTCAAGAACACATGCAGAAACCTGGACCCTCAGTAGCAACTGAATAGAGACCTCATCAAATGCTGCTTACTGGCTTCTTTCCAGGTTCACATCCAGTTAAATTATTGAACTGCACAGGCCCACCTGCCTATAGTGGGCTGGATTCTCCTATATCAACTAGCAACCCAGAAAATGCCCCACAGAATGCTTCTTTGGAAGAAACCTCCCAGATGAGGTTTCCTTTTCATGGGTGTGTCAAGTTGACAACCAAAGTTAACATTCTATCTCTTGCCACCTTTGACACACAGGCTCATCATTTTAAATCATGACCTTTCCTTTCTTGTTTGTCATTGATGATATCTTATTTTAACATCATCATATAAAATGTATTATTTAAAAAGCCTCACTGTCTATAAAAAATGAGATAGATTAAAAGTTCAAACCAGTCTCTTTAAATTATCCAAAGTCTCTTAACTTTGTGCTCCTGTAAAATCAATAATTAAAATACTTTCTGACTCCAAGGGAAGAATAATCAAGGTATAGAAACAATCATGCTTATGCAAAACCGGAGTTGAACAATGTAGCTCAAATCCTATAGCTCAGTGTCCAGCATCTGAGACTCACAATCATTTAGTCTTGAAGGGCTTATAAGCAGCTTCCTTTCTCTAGCTTTGATATTTATTGCACATACAGTTTATCTTACAGGCTCAGGCTGACTCGATTTCATGCCTGCCACTGTCATTGGCAGGCATCTTGTGGTCTTGCCATTTCCAATATGATATTCTCTCCATTGATACTGAGCCTACACCTTCACCAATGACCTTTTGACCTTTTCACCAGAATTCCAATCTTGTCATGTGGTGCCAGGGCTTAGCTTGTCTTTATGATTTCTCTAGTCCTCCAGCTTTCATGACTTGTAAACCAGTACCATGTGAGACTCTCGAACAGTTCAGCTGCCAGTTTGAGATGTAGCCTTGATGTCCCTTCGACCATAGCTTCTCTTTCCTGATCCTTAGGAAGCATTTCTTAGAAGATTCTCCCTCAAATATGTTGTTATTTTATTGATTACATCTGATTTTTCAAACTTAGTTAAACAACATTGATTGTCTAGTAAAGCAAAGGTTTTACTGCCACAGTATATATACCCATGAACAGCATTAATAGTCTTTGCTCCCTCTGAAACCTCATAAACCAATTCTTCATTGTCCATGTTTCTATTTACTATTAACTTCTATTAATTTAAACAATAAATAACAAGCTAACAATTTATTAAGGTTCCAAGTAGGCAGCCTTATTTTAAAAGAGACAAAGTAGGCCATAGCAAATGAACAGCTTGGGCAGGGTCTCTGTGAACAGCTTCAGCCAGGGTATTCAAACTCTTTTTGAGTTATTCTATATTACTTTTATGGGTAAGTTTTTCTATCTTTTCTTCTCTATTTCATTCCACTCTTCTTCTGTCCTTCTTTTGATGTTCTCCTGCCTTTTATAATTTGAACTGTTTCACAGTTAAACAATGAGTAGATGCTTCATTGACTACCAGGTTTGCTAAAAGAACAAGGTAAAGTTTTATCATTTTGAAGGGCTGGAAGGAACCTGTATTCATGACTCCATTAATATACTTCTTCAGAGAAGTTTGCTGGTTTCAGAGAATCTGACATTCTAAAATTATAGTTTATTCTTTTCTTAAGTTTCATTATTGTTTCAAGAGGATTATGGAACTCTGATTCCTTAGGGTAAAAAGGCTTTTCCATCAGAATTGGTTTTAATATAGAGATGGCAGAGAAATTACCAAACACCAGCTGCCCATGGTGGGTGGAGAAGAACATCATGAAAAGCTGTTAGCAGTAGGAAGCCCATGACTCTGTGCTTCTGAAACACACATAGGGCTGGTACTCAGTGGCTGCCTCTTTACTCTGGTGAGTTCTACTGCTCCTGAGACCTGGCAGCCATTAGCTCTCTTATGTCTATATGTTTTTAATATCCACAAAGAAACTTACTGTTTTCTTCCTCTGAAATAGTTTTGTTGCTCTTAATATTCCATACAATCACATTTTAAGATCTCCTCTGCCAGCTCCTTTCCTGACTTCCATTAGCATCTCAGGAGGATGCATTTTGTGTGATTTATATACATCTTCAACCTACACATTTAGCTTATTGTAACCTCTCCCCAACCTCTCCTACTGCTCTGAATCATAGCATTGTCAGTTTATCTTGCATGCACTGCAACAAGACTAATTTGGATAAATGGAGCTGATGTTTGGTAAGGGTCACATTTGTTTTCTTATGCATTCCTTGGCAGCTCTGCCATTATCAGCTAATAGATGGTCCCTTGTAAAATGTCTATATTTGATGTAGTACATTTTCTAAATGTTGGTTATTTGGAGAGAGATTTAAGGCTATGTTGTTATTACAAGAATCAGCCTGGAGGGCAAAATAAAGAAAGCCAGCTCTGGGAATCATCTCTGGCTTACAGAAAGCAATGGGCCACTGTCACTCCAGAGAAGTTCCTTGACCAGGGCACTTTTCACCCTGCAAGAGAGAGAGGTCTGTGTGACTATTCAAATGATGTCTCTGAGTCAGGAGGGAATGGAATTCCAGCAACTCTCTGCAACCCTCTCCATTGTTTTCCAGGACAGCTATAAACCATTCCCCACTGCCTTTTAGAAGAAAGAGCTGGGTGGTGGTTGTGGGATATTTATATGTGTGTATAGGGAGGAGATGATGGTAATGGTCAGGAGTCCAGTAAATTCTGCTTCCCTAGATAAAACATTTAAGGGTCTAGTTTCTCCACTGGAACTTAGTGTATAATTTTCAATTTATAGAACATTAGAGTCAAAAAAACAAACAAACAAACAAAAAAAAAACAAAAAACAAAAAACAAAAACAAAACAAAACAAAAAGACCAAAAACCAAAAACCAAAAAACACTTTGTGAACTGGATAGAACTTAGGCAACAGCAAATCTAACCCTTTCTGTATTGTAAAAACTTAAATTTAACTGTATCACAATGGGCCAGAGATCTGTGGAAATCTGGTGGGAGAGGCCATAGACCAGTTTTAAAGGCATTCCTTATGGGTGATAAAGGCCCCCAGACTTCCCTCTTATTTCATTCTTCACTTCTGTACTGGATGGAGAGTCTGGAGACTACTGACTCAGTTTCCTGACACTCAGGCTTGCCTTTCCAGTTGTCCAGCTCATTCCTCTCCTGCCAAATTTCTTGCCTGCCTACACTAGGCCTGAGTCCTGTCCTCTCAGGTTTTATCCTCTTAGCTTTGGCTTCAGAGTGTGGACCTCTCCTTAGTCTTTGCTCTTACATGAGCTGATTGATATTGCTGGCAAGAACAGGAATCGTTTCTCTTTCTGTGTCAACAGCTGCCATCTCAGTAAAGTCCTGATCTGTTAATTGTTCCAGAACATTCACTAGTGATCAGGACTCCTGCCCTTGTCACCCAGACAATCCTTCATAGTTTTTTCAGGTTTCTTGCTGCTTCTAAAGCCAGACTAGGACTACCCTAGTTCTAGTTACTTGTGTTTTCTTACTATCGCATAGTTCATTGAGGAGGCCCAAATCAGAATTTCTTGATGGTCAGTTTCTTTTCCAGAGCACTCACAGAATGGTTACCCTTTCCCTATTTTTTCCTACCCATCAACTTTATGTTTTGATACTTCTGGCTAGAATCATCCCTTCCTGGTCCCCTTTCTGCCTTTTCTTCCTTCCTTCTCTTTCTTTGTTCCTCTCCCTTTTTTTTCTCCCCTACCTCACTCACTTTCTTATTCCTTTTCTCCTTTTCTTCTGTTCTCCATCCACCTCTCTCTCACAAATATCCAGATAGATATAAAACTTTAATATTGCAATTTATAAATTTACATTTTCCCTTCTTAATGACCCCTTCCCTCCTCTTTTGTGAATTGTTTTTCTTTTCTCATTTGCTAACTTTAGAAAAAGAAAAATCCAGACATTGGAATGTCTGAGTTTATTTAAGTCTCAGTACTCTGTTCAATTTAATGAATGGAAACAAAAAAAAAAAAAAAAAAAAAAAAAAAAAAAAGCAAATAAAAATGCTGGCCTGGATCTTTGTGGCTCTCGGATTGGCTCTTTTGGTGGCCATTTAGATAAATTGGTTTTGGAAAATAAGTGCAAAGGATGGTTTCAGGCTGTTTTCAAACATATCAAGATACAGCAGTATAAAGTTGAAAAAAATTAAAACTATCAGAGAGCAATTATTAGAAAAGTGATTGTTATTTAATGCCTTAACATGCCATTATCTGCAATAGAGTAGAGAGAATGAAGTAGCTCTCAATGAACACTGAAAAGTACAGGTTGTTATTAAAGTAGATATATTTGTTAGAATAAAAAAGTGCTAAGATACCAAATATATTAAAACATTTCTTAGCATGCTACTAAATCCAAAATTAATGTACAAAAGCAAAAACCTAATGAAGGGGTTCCAGGCATGTTCAGCAATGATAGCCCCATCGACATCTCATCATGGCTAATTTTTAAATTGAAACAATTAAGTAAGCTTTTAGGAATAGCCTATCATTTTTCTGAAGTACTGTAGCTGGCAATCCCAGTTGTACTATGTACTAATGACTCTAATGCTAAAGCCCAAATGAAGTTTTAGTCTGCAGAGAGAGTTTGGGTAAGACTTAACATAAAGTGTCTGGTTTCAAGTAAAGTGATTGACATATCTGAAAAATCTCAATCGAAACCCCAGAGAGTAACTGAAGAAATGACTCACAAAACCTGGAATACTAATGTGAAACCCATGTCGAACATGAAGTCAGTTTCACTGAAAATCAAACATAGGCACTGCAATGACTAAAATAAGTTTTTGTTTTTAATCAAACATTTAACAATTAAATAATAATGACAATTAGTATTGCTGAATGCATCTGAGAAATATTTATTCATACCTTATAGGGAAAAAGTAATTGGGCAAAGGGTCCATAAAGCTAAGGTGTCATTCTTTATGACGTGATCACTCTATTTTAGAGTTTTACCTTGGATACCATACTTTAGAAAAATAAAGGTAAAGAAAGTTATAACAAAGGAAAACATAAGCTCCAAAAAACATAAAAGTTCACTACAGTGGTGGAAATAAACAATGTGATATGACATACTGTTCCTGAAAATAAGAATTTGTAACTGTGTGGGAAATATTATTATATATCACTAATTTTTAAAGGCAAACTTACAGGTTACATATGGCCCTAAATGTCTTTATATTCATTGGATAACTCCAATCAGAAACATTAGAAATTCTCCTTATCCATATTAAATATGCTTACTTTTGTCATAATTAACCCCAATATGCCGACACTACTATTTACACTGCATCCATATAACAAATAATTACCAGAGGATTTAAACTGTATAAGAGGTTGTATACTTATTTGTTTCCATAAGATGTCATTTGCATAAGGGATTTGAGTATTTGAGGAATCTGGTATCATCTGAATCCTGAAGCTAGCTTAGCATGGGTACTAAGAAAGACTATAGGTGATGAAATAGAAAGCAAAAACACAAAAGAAAGATGCCAAATTTTCACTTGTCTGTTCCTGAATAGCATAATTGGTAGTTTTGTTTTTATATCCTTATATTTCTGTTTCCTGAATTTTTAAAATGACATAGTCTTTAAATTGATAAAATTAGCAAAAAGAAAGAGGTTGCATCCATTAGCATTAAAACAACTCATTGATTTTTCATATTACATATATTTGAGGGTGCCCCTGTGAAGAGCAAAGGAGGTTGGGGAGATGGTTCTTCCTTTTTCTTATATTAGTCCTGGATATTGTATATAGGTTATCTAACACCTTTACCCGTTGAGCTATATCACTGCAACATAAGTAATTTTAAAAAATAACAAACATTATATTATAAATAACCAAAAGCAGCAACAAAAAAAAAAAAAAAAAAATGAAAGCTTTCTGGCTCTGCTCTACCTAGTGAGTGTACCAGCAATGCTATTTTAAGCTATAGTTGATAGGGTAAAAAAAAAAGTAAAAAAAATAAAGAAACAAAAAGAAAAGTACACAAAGTCTAACAGTCAGAAATTAATACTCTTTATGGAGATTTGCTTTGTCAGCAATTCATGTTCTTTGACTTAATTGAGGTTACTAATTATTAACTTCTCTGTCACTTTAGAAAAGCTAAAATTTTAAAATCTCAACATTTTGTTTTTAGTTGTTTTGGTTTTCCTTTTCATTCAGATTGAGAATGATTCTCTCTCTCTCTCTCTCACACACACACACACACACACACACACACACACACACACACACACACACACACGCACACACACCCAGGAAGGGAAATCTAAATAGGTAAGAGGCAAAGGAAATCCAACTATTAAGAGGTAAAATCTTTTATTTGCTTGCTACAAAACTTTTCATCCTTCAGTGGGAAAGGGGATATTTTGATGAAACACTGTCCACTAATGTCTCCTGCCATTAAGGAACAGAAGCTACTAACAATTTGTGCATGTTTCTTGTGGTTGTTTACGGTATTATTCAATAAAACTTATATACTTATTTTAACAGCAACCATGTGAAGCATTTAAAGCAATACTTACAAGCAAAAGCTGTATATTTGAGAACTGTTGACAATTTTGTGCTGGTGGCTACCTTACTTTTACTAAATATATTATTTTAGTAACACAAGAGTAGTTGCTGAATATGACATTTGATTAAAACTGTTATTTTTAACCACAATGAAATAGAAAATAAGACTACATCATTCTTTCAAGCAACCTTTACACTTCACTCTACCAAGAGCTTATAAGTTTGAATTTCTCCTTCTACAAGATAGCAACATACCAGCCTCACTGACAGGTCAACAGCCATAGTATATTCTTGAAGCACTCCTGGAGATAGCCTAGGGGCACTGTGAACTACAAATGCAGTAACAAGAAGCAGACATATTTTAATTATGTAGCCAAGAACAAAAAATAGCCTTCAATCTTGCTCTCCAGTTTGGTTTGTTTCTAAGTGCCAGTGGCCTTCTCTGGGCATAGCCAGAAAGAAAATTACTTCAGGAACTCAGGCTTAATATTCTTGAGTATGAGACAGTTTTATAATTTGGTGCTAGGAATCCATGGGTAGCTTCTGGGGTGGTCGGGGTCCAAGTTTTATTTGAGCTGCAGTGATTAAACTAAGAATCCATTTCTCATATTCCTCTCCCATTAATTTGCCTTTAGATATTCACTGTCTTTTCCAGTTACTGCCAAGTTTTGTAGGTGGCCTGGAAAGAGTCACACTGGTTTCTCCCCATTCCCTAAGCCCAGCTCCAGTTTAACTCATTAAAATAAAGGGTTTTTAACCAGTGCCAGAGCTAATTGTGACATGATGAAGAATGTAAAATACTTAGATTCTCAAAATAATTTAAGTAGTTACTTAGTTACTTAGACTTAGATAAATATGTTACAATAATTCAGAAGCAGAAGAAAATATTATCTTAATTAATTTGAGTTTGCTTAAAATCCAAACCATCCTGTGGTCATGGGTACAACTATTTATTAGGGACTTGATTCCAGAGAACAGGAATGAGAGGGGAGGCAGGGCCAGACATAGTCTTGCTTTGATGGTCAGATTGGCATTGCAGTAGTGTAGCTCAGCTATGTTATAAACACTGAGAATATTGTGGAATATATTTCAGATTCATGGCCTCAGAAAAAGGGAACTTGGGACATTTATTCATCAGGCAGCCTCCCAGAGGCTCGGGGTTGCCTCTAAAGTTTAATGTAAGCCACAAGCAAAGAAACATAGGGGTCTGAAATGGGAGGAGGGTACTACATAAACTTTCAGTGAACTCCAGGTTGGTCAGAGGCACCAAATGAGGCATCTCCAGCCTTTACAGCTGCTGGTGTCTGAGGACAAGAGAGGAGAAATAGAGTTATGGTTAAGGTAAGCTGAAGCTTGAATAAAACTTGAAATTTCAACAGTTGTTCTGTCCTACTAAGACATTATAGCAGTTAAGTTATAGGTGTTTTAGATTTTATTCTCTCTCTAAATAGGTCATAATAATAATAATTCCAAGCTCTAAAAATGTGTAGAGAATTAGAGTGACACTATAAAGTAGCTGCCATACAATAAGCACTACTGTGTAATGCTGGTAGGGGTCTGGCAGGGTTGCAGTAATGTGGCGGTCACTCACTTTCTTTGAGTAAAATAATTTTGTTAGTGTCACTCATGCTCTGTGTCATGTTGATTTATATAAAATCTTAACCACAAAACATTTTTTTTCTATTTTCTTCTGAAGCTGATTCTTGTTTTATTCTTATGTGTTTATTATTTGAGACCTTAAATATATCTTTATTATTTCATTTAAAATGACGTCAGCTCTTTTTAACAAGATTGCTTTTTCTATCTGCTTCTTTCTTACAATGTTCACCAAAATGACATCAGCAAGTTTCCAGTAAAGTTTTTCAGTTGAAACCAGCTTTACTACAAATGAGGGGAACACTCTCTGGGCATGTGTGAACCACCTGAGGGGGACATATTTGTGTGATTCGTACAAGCATTTGGATGGCCTTGCCAGGAGCTCTGATATAACCTGAAGGGTTCCTCAGATATTTCTGTTTAAAACCCAATTAAAGCAATGAAATCAGATTAATATTAGCTGCCTTTAAGGATGCAGTGTTAGTTACTAATTCTTACTATTTACTTTAGCAAGCTTGGAAAGGATACTTAATAAACTTCCATTCTTCAAATAAGCACCTACTCTGCCAAGTATTGCTTTGAGTCTTAAGATGACTTTCAAGCATCCATACAAATCCTTGTATTTATAAAAGGCCAAAAATTATGAATCTGTAGCAGGATGTTACTGTGATTGCAGAGCATCAGAGCAGGAAGGTCCTCTACTTCCTTTTCCATCCCAGGTTCCACTAAGGGTGAAGACCAACAATCCCCGTGTTGATAGATTCTTCAGCTGGCCATTAGCCATTCATACAAGCACACATTCACTGACTTCTTCTTTTGATGTGTGCACTTGTAGTGGACTGAAGAGGTGTGTTCTAGAGCTTGCACTGTCTGGTTGCTTTTTCTTTTTTTGTATATGCATGACCTTGGCAAATCATTCAAATCTGCCTGAGTTTCAGGATGCTTGTCTATAAAACAGGATGCTAGTATGATTTATTTCATAAGATTATTGTGAGGATTAAATGTAATATCTATGTAAAGCACTTAAAACAGTGCCTGGCACACAGCCTGTCCCATAAAAGTGTCAGCTATCAAGTGTTAGGCTGTCCTGGCATAACACCACAACAGCCAAGAGTCCGGCTTGCTTCCTGCTTTATAGTGCTAGCAGCCAATGGGCATCCCCATACACTATGTTAAACCACAAGACGGTTTTAATCACCTCTCAGTCCCTGTCATTGTTTGCTCACTCTCTCAAAGGATTCCAAAAACATTGAGGACAAAGATATTATACAAATTATATTTTCCAACTGTTTAGAAGTTTTAAAATATATACATCTAGTTTATATATACATTTTGAATTATGCTTTTGGATTTACTTTAAATTGTTTTGTGTGCATATGATATAAGGTATGTATGGCTATATGCTTGCTGTAAAGAAGTCACAGACTGGCCTGTTGTGTGACTGCTTCATAGTATATTAAAATATTTTATTATTTTATTTTTGCCATTTTTAGCCTTTGTTTGAGACAGGGTCTCACTATGTAGCTCTGGTTTGCTTTAAATTCAGTATGTAGACCAGGCTGGCCTCAAATTCAGATATAACTACCTGCTTCTGTCTCCTGAATAGTGGGGCTAAAATTGTGCTAGGTAAAATTTATTGTTATTGAAAACGCTTGATTTGTATATCATTAGACAATGGAATCTTTCACTATAACTAAACTGACAAATCTATTTCTTGTTACTTACTAATAGGTTGCTTTCAAAAATTTCTATTGTTGCTTGTTTGAGGCAAAGTCTTAAGGTCATTGAATTTGCACTTTTAAAAGTACAAGTTAGGTTGAATATACTTCCTGGTGAAGATTTGTTTTTACCTTATTTCTTTGAATAACATATTTTCTATTGACTGGTAAGTCAGGCATAGAGTACTTAAAATTTTGTAGATATCATATTGAGCAATTAATGAAAGGATGTTTATCTTATGGAAAAGATTTCATGGGAAGTTTTGCCTGTTGTCTTATAGAAGTTTGAAGGGCTGCTATTGGGAAGGATTTGACACTGGGTCCTCCTGACTGATCAGGAATCGAATCAGGAAGTACACAGACACAGGTCCCTAGATGAGTGTGAGCAGTTGTGGCCTCACACTTACAGTGTGTTTTTTTCACTTGACTGCATTCTTAGTAAGGGAGTGTGGAGAAAGAGCAGAAAGACTAGGAAGATGGTGTCCTCATTTAAGGATTTCCAGGATGGGTGCTGCTCAGTGGTAGAATGTCTGCCTTTTAAACAAAAAGCCTTGGTTCCATCCCCAGTACTGTAGGAAAACAAATACGGAGAATGGGAAAGATTCATTGTAGGTTGAGTTGCTTCTCAGCCAACTCTTGTCCAGAACTGTCTGGGCAAAGGAAGGGGATACAAGCCCAGTGTCTGTTTCCAAGGGTGTGTTGTGTGTGTGGGGTATTCCCAGAGGATTATTTTCACCCCTTGGACACAATGAATCATAAGTATCATTTTTAGTTTAAGTTTCCCCTGACAATGTTTGTGATGTTCTCTCTCCTTCATACATGGAGGCACAGATGAGAAAATGGGCGAATTTGTAAAGCATGAACTTTTTTCATACTTCATTTGAAAATTTCCTTTTTGTAATAAGTTAAAATTGAATCCAGCACTGATATATTAAAATCAGGGACCAGAAAAAGGAAAATTAAAAATGGACTGTAGTGTGTGTTCTATGGCAATTGCTTTGCATCTCCATGCAGTTTAGTTTAGATTTTAGCTGAGGCATTGTGGATGTGCATTGGGTAACTGTGGTTTAATTATTAATATTTCAGTTAGGTCAGTAGAGACAAGAAGGCCTTAGGTTGAGAAATCTAACAATGGCAACAACAATACCTAGTTCTTAATACCAGTGTGTGGTAGGCAGTTGTGCCTCATTTAACCTTACAAAAACCTTCAAAGTGTTAAGGTTGTTATTGTATCCTTTTAATTGATGATGGACTAAGGGATACATCATGGAACCATACATAGAAGAAACAAAACTTGGTTAGTCTATTTAAAGAACTATGACTAATATTGAAAATTGATGTATATTTGACCCAAAGGCCTATATTTATGGTCTAATTTGATGATTATACATATGTGTGTGTGTGTGTGTGTGTGTATGTATATATATTAAATAAGACACAGCACATAAAACTAACATGTGTTTATGCCTAACATAATTTCTGCTTTTTGTGGAGAGAATATAAAAGTAGCCACTTTTTGAATGTTTTTTTGATAATGTGATACTACTAATTATAGTTATATTGTTGTTTTAGCTGCAGGTTAGTTTTGTATAACTGAAACTTTTTGCCTTGAAATATTTTTCCATTATCATTTTCATAATTTGATGCCATATACATGTTCAATATAATATGATAATACTATAATATATGTTAATATTATATGTCTAATATGCTCTAATCACATTTTTAATTTGTCTGTGTATTTTTTTGATATTGAGTGGTGTGGTATAATTCCTTACACATTTGGAACATTTTTGATTTATGGTTTGTATACATTTCATCCTGTTTGGTGGGCTATGTATCTATTCTGTTGAGTAGCAGAGGCTCTTTAATTGCAAGTTATCACATTTTTCTGTCTTTGTTTTTGTTAGCTTTGCTTTTGAAGTTATATTCAAATTACTAAAGCCCAGACCACTATTGATTAAAATTATTTGTATCTTAATTTACAGTTTTTATATAGTTTCTTTACATAAGTTTTACTTTGAATACAGGATGAGCTGGTTGATTTTTATATATAGTGTGATTAAACTCATTTTTCCTTTTGCATGTGGACACATAATGTTCTTGTAAACATTTATTGAAGTGTCCATAGCACTCTTGTTTAAGGCAAGTTCACTGCAGAGCTGTGAATTTTTTCTCTGTTCTTTTCCTATCCACTTGTAAGTCTCTGTTTTATGCCATTAACATACCACTTTGTGGTCCTGTAGCTTCTTATTTTGAAACCAAGAAATATGCTATCTTCAGCTATCTAAACTGAGATTTGGTCTTGTGTGTGATGTCACAACTGCTATGAATTCATGTGTACAGCTGTCTTGCTATGTCAAGAAGACAATGTTTTCTTGTCGTCATTCATTGCCTCTAACTCTTATACTTTTTCTGCCACATCTTCTGCAATGATCCCTAATCATAGATAAGAGGGAATATACTATGTATTCTATTTAAAACCTAGTAACTAGAAATTTACTCTTTGTTCATTGAATTATTTTGAATCCCTATATTAGTCACCATTGCTGCAAATAGAAGATTTTGTGACAGGGGCTGAGAAATATACTAATATATTGCTGTAATAATAAATCATTAGGATCTAGTTTAATAATGTATCCACTTAGAAAAAAATATTAGTAGTATGTTCTTCTCTAAGATTGGTGTAGCCATAGTGTCCTGGATTGACAATAGTGTGAGGTACAGTTTCATCTTGTGGGGCTCTGATGACATTCATGCCACTATTATACCCATAGGTGTATCTTTCCAGGACAATTATTATTATAACTTACTGGATACACAGATGAGTATAATTGATGATTACTTTTCTCCTTTAGCAGATTCCATAGCACCTTCTATCACTATTAAAGCTAGTCAGTAGGCATTCAATTTCTTTTACCACCATCTCAATTCCTCATGTTGTACAATTCAATTATGTGATATATTTATCAAGTTATTGGACACAACCAAGACCATTGGCAATAGCCTGCACTGATTGAGTCTTTATGAAATCTCACTGTTCAACACTACAATAAAGAAATTATTCCTGATTGGGCTTTTTTATTTGTTAGTCTCTTTTGTCTAGGAGAGGCATTGTTTCTCTTAGAGAGTAGCTTCATTTTAACTTAAAAAATGTGTATATGTGTTAGGGAGATTACAGTAGCAGGTTTCCATGAAACATTTTTGAAATGTCACTAGTGTTATTTATCCTTCCTTATATTTACTCCAAGAGATATTTTTGAAGCAATTCAAATGATACAGTAGGTAACTTTTTTGACCTATACATAGAATTGCTAAAGTTAAGATGGTCACAAAATATGATAACATATTTTTAATTTTAATAATATAGGTTTATTAACATACTAAATAATATGTGTAAAGCAAAATTATTTTTACATAATAAAGTTATAGTTGCTTTTGTTTCTTGTTAATTAAATAATTTTTCTTCAGCCACTTTATAATACTTTGTTAATAGCTCTTCATAAGGCTGTCTCAATTAATTAGGTTTATTTTCTAGCATGGGTAGGCACCCCTTGAGGTCACAGAACTAAGACAATGTGTCTCTATCAACCTTATTGAGTCAGATTTGTAGAATACTGTTGGAATTCATAAACAAATGCAGCAATGTTAGACAGGCCAGTGATACATAATCCATACTGCATTTAAAATCTTTGTGAAATAGTTCATTTGTGAACTGTGAATGATAGTGAGTGTGAGTCAAAATTGTTGCTGTACTGACAACTAGTGTAAGTCGTAAAACATGTTTGCTACTGAAGCTCTTGTCTCAAGTGTGTTTAAGAGAAAGTTGTATAGGGAGTTCTGAGTGACACTGAGAAAGAAGGCTTTGACTGGGTTCCCTGGATATATGTTCACTTTACCTTTTGTGTGGCCTGCAAATCAACATGTAGATAATAGGGAGGGCTATTGAATGCTAAAAGGAAAGAAGATAATTTTAACCATAATTCATTGTAATGTAGAGAAAAAAATTCCCAAGAGGAAATAAGGTCTGAAGAAATTACAGGAAATATTAAACCCATGATTCTGTTTATGGTAAGAACACTGACCAACAAATTCCAGCTGTTTCTCTGTGTGTTATAGAAGTGTCACAAGCCTGTTTATAGTTACTGAGCTGGAGACTCTGGCCTGGTTCTTGTAGAGCCTCACTAGTTTGGTTTAGGTTTATTCCGATTTGTCTAAAGATCATTTCCTGTAGGAATGCATTTCAAATTTTATTTCTAAAATTCCATTATAATATCTGCCCTCTCCCTGCCAATAGTTTTCCTTCTATAATGTTAGTTTAGTTTTATATGTTTAATACTAAAGCAACACTTAGCTAGTACTCCATACTATTCTAAATGCCCACAATATAAGTTAATTTCTTATAACAAGTTTATAAACTAGAGGCTCTTATTTCTCAAAGCATCACAAAAGCTAGAATCTTATGCACAAAATAATAATTATCCTACATTAAAAGTAAAAAATTGGGGCTGGAGAGATATTCAGTGGGTGAGTAATTGCTGTACAAGCATGAGGACCAGAGATCAAATCATTGGAACATATGTAATCATCAGGCATGACCAAATGAGCCTGTAACCATACCATTAGAAGTTGTAAAAAGGTAGATCTTGGTAGATTACTAGCAAACCCAACCTATTTGAAACAATGGGCTTCAGATTCAGTACAGATTTTGTCTGAAGGTGATAAGATCTTGGAGAGTGATGGAGAAAGACATCCAATGTCCTCCTCTGACCTTTGTATGCACACATGTGTGTACATATGCATGCAGCACACACACACACTCATGCACATACCACAGACATACCATGCATGCATAACCATAACCACCCACATTCCCACATCCCTCCACACCACAACACAACTTAATTTATTTTCTTTTACATGAAAAATTAAGAGAAAACCAAGCTGTATTGAAGAAGTAAATTTGAAAGCATATATTTGGCAAAGGATCTTTGCTTTGATTATTCAAGTGTTATGATAAGTCCATAATATTCAAAGAAAAAGAAACAAAACAATAACCAACATCTTGTGTTCATTAGGACACTATATTGTGTTCTCTTTCTATGGGAAATGAAGTTTATATAGCCATAGGGTATCACTCCATCTCTGTTAGACTGGAAGAACTTTAACTCTGGTAGTAACGAAGCAGGTAAGAACATGGAGTGTGGTAGAAGTAGCAGTGGGAATGAAATCCTTTAGAGAGCTGTTTGGCCAAAGATACTGAGTAAAAGTTGTCTCTGATGCAACAGTTCTACTTTACTGTTGATCTACTGTCCCAATTCGTTCAAGGGTACTTCCCACTTTCTCTTCTAATAGGTTCTTTACTGAATAGTTTTATGTCTATGTTCATCAAGGATATTGATCTCTATTTTCCTTTTTCTGTTGTCTTTACTTTAATTCAATACTAAATAGTCTCCCTGCCTCTGTTTTTGTCTCTGTCTCTGTCTCTCTGTTAGCTGTAGTCCCTGAAAGTCTGAACCCCTCTGGTTCTGGCCTGTGTTTGCAAATCTTTTTTTAATTACTGTTTCAACCTTTCTATTTTTATTGGTCTGTTTAGTTTTTTGATCTACCCCTTGTTTACATTTAATGGTTTTGATGAATATAGACACCTGAACATTTCTTTAAGATTTTCAACCTAATAGAGTGCAGGTTTTTAAAGTATTTCATTGTAATACTGTGAGTTTCTTTGGTGTCCGTTGTAATATATCCCTCCTCCTTTTTGAATCTGTTAATTGGGTCATCTCTGTTTTTATTTTTAGTAGATATGCTGAGGATTTGTGGTTCTTGTTTATCTTCTCAAACAACAGGCTTATTAGATTCTTTAATTCTTAGTATCATCTTCTGTGTTTCTATTTCATTATTCTTTTGCTCTGATTTTTATTATTCTTGCCATCTACTAGATTTGGGTTTGTTTTAGTCTTGGTTTTCCAAATTCTTGAGTTACATCATTAAGTCATTTATTTGTGCCTTTTCTGATGTTTTAATGTAGGCACTTAAAGCTGTAAATTTCTTTTATAGGAATGCTTTTAACGTGTCTGGATGTTGTGTTGTGTTATGTTTTCATTTTCATTTGGTTCTAGGATTCTTTTGCTTCTGTCTTGATTTCTTCTCTCATCCATTTGTCATTCAGTAATAAGTTGTTTAATCTTCATGAGTTTGTATACTTAGTAGAGATTTGTTTGCTCTTGATTTTAAATTTAATTGTATTTTAATGAGAGAGAGAAAGAGAGAGTGTGTGTGTGTGTGTGTGTGTGTGTGTGTGTGTGTGTGTGTGTGTGTGTGTGTTCCATGATGTGCTTTATTTTAGAGAAGTTTCCATAGGCTGTTGAGTAGACTGTACATTCTCTGAGTTTTGGGTAGACAATTTTTCTGGGAACATTAATCTAGAACTATAAGAACATTATTCCAGACTCCTTAGGCTTTACAATTCTCATTAAGAAACCATCTGTTACTCTGATATTTTTCTTTATATGTTTCTTATTTTTTTCTTGAAGCTTTCAATTTCTTTTCTTTTTTTTCTGTATATTTCTTGTATTAACTGTGAACATTAGGGGATTAGTTTTCTGGTGTTCTCTATTTGGTGTTCTGTGTGCTTCTTGTATCTGTATAGGTAGGAAAGTTTTAGTTTGGGAAAGTTTTCTTCCAAGAGCTTGTTGATGACATAGTTATTCCATTGATCTGGGGTTCTTCTCCTTCATCTGTGCCTATAATTTAAAGATTTGGTCTTCTTATGATGTCCCACAGTTCCTGGACTTTTCTTTTCTGGGTTTAGTTTTTAATTTTTATAATCTTTGATTTAGTATGGTATAAAATCTCTACTTCATCTTTGAGCCCTGATATCTTATCTTCTGTTGATCCATTCTACTGCTAAGAGCCTCCCACTCCTGTGGTTTAAATTGGGGTATTGGGTTTTTCATCTCCATCTCTGTTTCACCTTAAATTTTCTTCAACATTCTTTGTACAGAATTTGAGTTTATAATGTTAAACTGTCTTTGGTATTTCTTTCAGTCAATGCTTTTGTTTTATTGGACATCCTTCAGACATTCATTCTCTTTAAGTTCATCATTTAAGTGTACTGGGCTATTTATTTGTATCTTCTTTAATGTCTTTGAATTTTTTCATGAAATTTATGTTTTTTCTTTTAATTCTTCTGTGCCCTGGTATTGATATATGCTATTCTCATTGGAAAACATTTGTATAGAATGGTAAACTTTCGGGAAGTTGTACTGTCTTTTCCTTTTATATTGGATTTTTAAAATGGGACCTGGGAATGTGGCTTATTTTGTTGTTGGTGTGTCTCATATGAGTTTCTAGACTTTCTTGGGATAGAACATTCTTCATGATGTACCAGTAAGGCCTGAGTTTGGGAGATTATTAGGGCAGATGTGGTTCCAAGTAATTACAATAGAATCTCACACAGACATGTAACAATAGATAGGTCTGGACACTGGGAGGATGCACCTGAGCTAGGTTCTGCAAACCTATTAGACTACACCTCAGCATATGATTTGTCCTCAAGACTAGACTTGGATATTTGGCTGGTTTATGGGGGCGTGGGGTCTGGAGAAAAGTGCAGACATGACTGATTAGACAGAGCTTGCACAAACAAGGTGCAACTAATTCTAAGTCTAGAGATTGGAGGAGGGTTCAGATAAACAAGGGTTCAGAGCATCTGTATCTAGGCACAGAATGTGGAATTTGGGCAATCTGGAATTTGGATGCAGTATGGACAAATGAGTTGGAAAAGGAGGGGAATGCAAGTAAAGCTTGGCCTACCTGGTTCTCTATGACATGTAGTAGCTACAAGGTTCTTGGTAGGAAGCAGAGCTGGGGTACTGTGAGTCTTCAAAGGATGGGAGAAGTATGAGAGTATTGTGTGACATAGATGATGATGTTTACAAGAATAGGGAAACTGAAATGAGGAAAGAAGGGAGAAAATAGGTTAGCTTACTTGAACCTAGGGTCCTTGGTAGGAAGCAGGCTGGGGTCTGCAAAAAGAGAAGCAACAGAATGAGAGGAAGGAGTTCTAAGGCCAGTGGTTCCAGGACTAGGGAGATCTGAATGGAGGAGAAGGAAAGAGTGCATTTTCTATGTCATTTTATTGAAATCTATTAACTTTTCATATTATCATGTTCATTTATTTTTTTCTAATATATTACCCAATAATTTAGAAAATATTGATAGAATATTTTCTGTCTTATATTTAATAAAAGTGACACATAAGGCTGATGCAGTAGCTCAGCACATTAAGTATTTGTCCTGTCCTATAAGCCTGACAACCTATATTTTGTTCTTGTGGCACAAACCTGATAACCTAAGTTAAAGGTAACTCACTTAAAGGTAAAAGGAAAGAATGAGTTCAACTTAGATTTCCTCAGACTTCTACATGTAAAGCCTCTACCCAGTGATAATAATAATAATACATTAAAATAAGAAGCAAGAGAGCCTTAATTATATATTTGTCACAGACGCTGTTCTTTTTTATTTTAAAATCATTTTCATACAATATGCTTTGATCATATTTTTCCCCTTCCTTGAATACTCCCAGATATAACCCTCTCCCCTATTCACCAAACTTTGTCTTCTCCTGCTCTCTCTCTAATCAACAATAACAACTACAAAACCAAAACAAAGGGGGAGTGTCAGATTTGTGCTGGTCTGTCTACTATTCATCCATTGAAAAAAACTTTCTTTTCCTTCTTTCAGCAGGTATCAACTGAAAATAGTTTCTTGGTTGGTAGTGGGAATTTGTACCCACCTTCTCTCCTTCATGTTGGAATTTTTTGTCTGGCTTTAACCTGTGTAGCTCTTATCCAGGTATCAGACTCCAAATGGCATATTGCTGTATCCATAGATCTGTGTTTCACTCACCCCTCACCAGAAAAGCGTCCTCTTGAAGGAGATGGTAATAATCACAAAGACCCACAATTGAACAGATAGTGTGAGTATACAGAGAGTGTGAGATTTTAGAAAACTCACCATTAAACTACATGTCTTATCAAACCTCTTCCCTCCAGGCTAAGGGATCTATGCAGAAGGGAGAGTAGCAAAAAGAGTCTAAGTACCAGAGATGGTGCAGAACTATTTCAATGAAACAGTTTTCCAAGTACAACAGGGATATGTTATTATCAATTCATAGAGACTTTGCCTTTTGTTAAGGAGAACTATGAAAAAAATAGAAAGATAATCTTTGAGTACCTTAACAATGCTTTCAGGTAATAAAGGAAGAGGTAACATTTGTTTGGCTTCACACTGTTGTTAAACACTCTGAAGCCAGAAGACTGTGGGTAGAGGTGCATAGGCCTCATCTAGCTATGGATTCACATGGGCTCCACACAGTCATAACTTCTAAGGTCTGGGTAGAGACATGCAGACTTCATCCAACTGTGACTCTACACAAGGTCATCATGCACACTCCCATCGCTTGTAAGAGCTAGACTTTGACCTTATACTTAGCTCTTGAGATGAGATGAAAAAGAACCTTTAAGCTCTTTTGCCTCTCTGCAACAGTGTTTGTTGGTACCTCTTTAAATTGTTTCTAAGTGTCCTAATTGTTGGCCTGGTAAAAGCCTGATTTATGGTTTCCTGCTCAGCTTGACTCTCTGCCTCATCCTTCCCTATGGTGGAGCTCCAAGCATAATGAGGACCAAGTGGGATTCCTGAATCTAGTCATCATTAAATCCCTAGAGGCCTCAGTGCAAGAATATTTTATAGAAAAAGACATAAACAAATGATAACAAACAACAACAACAACAACAAAGATAAAATGTATTTTAAAAATTCCAGAAACTTAAACTTTTGTGACCATAAGATACCTGACAGATAGACAGTAATAAATTGGGCTACTGTTGAAATCACTAGCATTCCAATGTTGATCTGATCTGTAGTTATAGGAAATTTTATTGTTATGTTTACTTTTACCTATGTGGAGTTGCTGCCAATACATGCCATTTGTTGGTTATTTATCATATCCAGCTATTAAACGTTTCCTTAAACATGGACAGTTTGGGGTATACAGAGGGTGAACAGCTGATCTGGGTGATGTCAGGATTAAAACTGAGTCTTGTCTCAGTAAATGTTAGTGGTTAGTGATTGTTTCTATCTCCCAGATATGTCAGAACTCTACTATGAGATAACCCTTTGCCTAGAAAGCCAACTTGAATTTGAACACCAATAATACTTCAGTGTTTTAATCCTCAAAATGCAAGCTAATGAATCAGTTTAGGTTTGTTGCTATAAAGACAGACATTCTGAAACTCCAGGGTTGATAACAGGTAGAAAGAAGGCAGGAATGCCCAGGTTCAGGCAACTAATCAATACAAAGTGCCTTCGTTTTCCTTTGCAAGTATGGCAACATATGTTAATTCCATTGCTGATAGCTTAAGGTTAGAGCCATAGGCTACAGTTTGGATTATCATTAATATTCACACTACACAAAACAAAGACAAAAATACTTAGGGCTGAAGGTTTGAGACTTTTGATCCACATCCATTGACCTGGGAGGAAGCACTCCACTAGCTTGGGTGGCTGCTCTGACAAGTCATATTCTATACATAATTTTCTCCAAACTCTCACAGTAAAGGAAGCCAGAGAAGCATATTTTTGTCACTATTAGTTACTTTGAAAGATGGCCACATAGGAGAAGAGCACATATCACCAACTGAGCTCTCTAAAGCCTGTTTCCCTCAATAGTGAGGAGTATAATATCATCCTGATGGTATGAGGACTAGAAATAATAGAGGCAGAGTATTTCTTCTGGTGCCTGGTGCACAAACATGAATGCAGCACTGGGACGCTGGTCTCCAGCTGTCTCATAAAGTCTCTGAGACTGGAGCTCAGCTGCATGCCACTCACTGAGTTGTGCTGCTAGGAGCAATGCAGAATGACAGCTAGTGCATGCATTTAGATCTGGGTTAGAATTTCTGTGTGTTCAAAAGTTTAGTCTTTCTTTTGTAGTTTCGTTACTTCCTTCCATTTTTCTATCTTTCCATACTTGCCTAGATGCAAAGATTCTGGGTTTGCTTGCCAGTTATATTCTTAGTTCTGAGGATATAGTAGCCAATCAGGAATGTGTGCCTTTCCTGTGGAAAGCAGGTTGTGGGCCTCAAGAAGGAGATAGTTAAGTAGATTTCATTTTACTGAAGTATTGGAAGAAGGAAGACTGAAGATAGTAAGATTTTCTCCCTCTCTCTCCTTTCCTCCCTATCTCCCTCCCTCCTTCCTCCTTCCCTCTCTCCCTTTCTTTCTTTTTCCAAAGGAATACTTTATTGCCTCTTGAGTTTTAGTTCTTTTCCCCCTATACAGTTTTGGTTCCATGCAGTCCGGCAGGCAGCAGGAGATCCATTAGGAGTATCTCTTCAGATAGTGGAGGAACGTTTGCCGATGAGGTGGTTACCACTTCCAAATGGATGCTCCACAGGATTCATGGCCACATATGCTATACTTGGCCAGCAGTACCTCTTTTCTTTGTACTTGTAGTGGTCTCAGCCGGCCTTTAAGATAGGTTTGCGAATTCTGCTCCCACCAGGCACTATACCAGTGGCTCTTTTGGCTGAAGAGATGACCTCTTGGACCCTGAAGAAAGCTTTACTCAGGGCTCCTTGGTCTCCAGGTTATGGGAGATGACTGTGTCATAGTTCTGGGAAGTTCATATCAGCTTGCCCCTGTCCCCAGGCTTCTCCTCCAGACAACACAAAATAGTACCCTCAGGCATGATATCCACAGATAAAATATTGCAATATTCAGCTGTGCCTTCTTGTCATAGTACATATAGCTTTCCAGTGTGGATTCCCTCTGTGACAATGAACAGTTCCATCTGCTTCTGAAATCAGTAGGGGTCATAGAAGACTATTTTCGTGAGAGGACTGCTGCAACCAGGGCCATGCTCTTATTATAGCTGTGCTGCTCAGTGAAGTCCACAGCAAGCAGGCATGCGGCACCCTCATGGTGTTTCATGTGTGCTTGGAGCATAGAATAAGCAAGCACAGCCAAAAATGAGGGCTTTTTCTTTTTATAAAAGTAAATGTTATTAATGTGCATTCACTATATTTAGTGTTAGATTTTATTACGATTTTCATTCCTGAGTATTATGCAATTTGATCATATTTACCTCAATATGTTCCTCTTTCTTCTTTTTTTCCAGTACACACATTCCTTTTCTTATAGCTCTCCATTGCCCCTCATATTGTGTATGTGTGTGTGTATATATATATATGTATATGTATATATGTGTATATATATGTATATATTTATGTCTATATGTCTATATGTGTCTGTATATGTGTATGTGTGTGTGCAAAGGTTTTGCAACAGTTGTCTTCTTCAATCTAGGTTTTTTTTTTTTTTGCTTGGTATGATGGCCACCATTAGCATCAATTTTCATGCAAATAATGTAATTTCATATTTATGATGAAATAAAACTCACATACACACATACACACACATACACCATATATCATATTTTATTTGTTCATTCATGTGTTGATAGTCTATAGAATGGCCATAGTGCATAGTGGGGGCAATATAATTTGTGTGGTGTGTGTGTGTGTGTGCACATAGGTTTCTGCATATGAGTGCAGGTGCCTATAGAAACTGGAAGAGGCTGTGGGATCTCCTAGAGCTGGAGTTCCAGGAGGCTGAGAATTGTCCAGTGAGGGTCCTCTGCCAGAGCAGCAAACACTAATAATCTGGGAGCTATTTCTCCAGCACTGAGACAATAGGTTTTAAGCCAAATGTTGCCACTATCCAATTTGAAAGGCTATGGTTGTGATACAGTGGTAATGCATAGATAAGAACTCATCAATGGAAGGGTACTTCCCCAAACAACTATACATGTAATAAATGAGCAAAAGAAAGAAGTACTAAGTCTAGCAGGGTGCAGTTTAGCAAGGCGCAATGCTCTACAGTAGGGAAACAAATTCTAGTCAATATGGATATAAGAAAGATTAAGTCTCAAAATGAGGGTATGATGTTTCCTGCAGAGATATCAAGGTCATGAAAATGAACATACTGGTTAGCATTGTGCTTTCATGTAAAATACCTAGAAGTTGTTTTTCCTTCTGATTCATGACTATAGATATTTTAGTGCATGCCTGGTTGGTTCTATAACATTTAGGCCTACAGTAAGGGAGTATATTGTAGTTGGAGTGTGGTGGAGAAGGCTGTTCAGTTCATGGAGGCTAGTAAACAGAAAAAGACAGGACTAGGATGGGGTACTAATGTTCTTCCTTCCTCTAGACTTAGCCACATAATGGTTCCCTGCTCTCAGTAAAAGCCAGTCTGATACCAAAGTTTCAGCACATGGGTCTTTGGATACCATTTGTCTAAGTAATAAGAATGAGTTAATGTCAAGAAGGAATACATGGACTAGCAAAATAATACAACAAAAAGGACTAACCAAAGAGGTCCTAATGACATGATGGTGAGTATCACATAGATTATGGGTAGGGTAGTTAAAATTGTAAATAGTTTCTGAGGATTCTGAAAAGAAGAGTTGCTTTGATATATGGTGGCTTTAGATAATTTGAGACTGTAAGAAAGGGCATTAGTGACTAAATCAGGTTTTATCACCACTTCCAAGCAGTAAGGAACTGGAAAAAGATATCCTATCTATAACATAAATGGTGCTGTCTGGTTCAGAATACTAATTCCTAGAATCAAGTTGATTCAAGAAATTAATATTAGAGATAAGTTATTCCCCAGGTAAGGATGCAGTGCTTGAGGCTCCACATAACTCCCTAGCAGAGCTGAACTTTGAGTCTTACTAACTGGACTTTCCACTCTCTGTCTGTCTTATCTGCATGATTCTTTAACTCTGAGTGTTTAGATCAGCAATTTCCTCTTTTAGTTTTATTTCTTTAGAGTTTATGTGGTTAATGAAAATGTGCTCTCACTCCTCTGCTTTATAGATAAAGGAAAGTTTTTTATATCAGACTTAGAACAAGAGATAGCTTTTTGGGAGAAAGTGATGGTCTGGTCTGCTGGGACAGGTGAAATGCAGCATGTTCCATCTCTTGATTAATTTTGTGGCATTTAGGGACCCAGCCCCACCCATACCCACACAGTAGCCACAGCTTTGACCTGAGGTACTGCCTATGCCCTAATTGTCTTTCTAAAGTGTATAGGCTGCCTTATATAGCATGAAATAGTGCCTCCCCTTTGCCCACAACATGAAGTAAACCCCTCTTTTTCCCACTAATGAAGTTTGTATAAATATTAAATCTTCATGTGTTCCCCCAACTTTCCTCTAGTTAGCCTGACTCCTTGAGATATTGATACACATTTTCTGTGTAGATGTTTTGGACCATTTACATGGTCTACTGTTGATCTGTTTATAAACTATTTGTCTTGAAAATTGATAAGACCAATTATTTACATTAGGAAAATAGTCTATGGAAAATATTCCAAATTCAAATATCTTTTTTATTCTTTCAACATGTACCAATCTGATGATTTCATCTCTCTGTATATTTATCTAGAAGTGTTGGACAGGACATGACAGTAGCAGTCATCAAAAAGAAAATATGAATATGAAGATCAACCATAAGCAAGATATTTAGCCTTACATAGTGGTGTTTTCATGAGAAAAAAAATATTTTCAATACTTTAAAGTGAACTATATTATTTCAAAATAAATATAGATAGTTAAAAATTATGGGGCTGAAATTAATATTTTATGTAGTACAGGCTGGTCTCAGACTTGTTCTTGCTTCTGAAATGCTGGTCCTATAGGTGTGTGGGACTATACTGAGTTAGGAACAATATCTGTATCCACTGTAATTCAAGAGAAAAGGAAAATCATTGCGCTTAATGATAAGAAATAATGCTTTGTATGTAAAGGCTGGTTACTGAATAAATATGCAAATGTCTTTACATGCCTGTTTTGCCAATTCTTGCATCATAATGAAGATTAACAAGTAGTTAAAACCAGCAACTGTGGCTGTTAATTAACAGAAAATCTGTTAATGCTTTTTTTCCTCTCTGGTAGCTTATTTTTAAAGCATTAATTTATTTTGTTTTGAGGAATTATCTAGTGCTCTCACCTAGTATGCTGTACCTGAAACTCAAACATTTTATGCCATGATTTCATGTTCACATTGCAATTGGGATGATTATGTAGGTAGATCACTCAAAAGTATTTATAATTCAATGCATGCCCCCCAAATGTTTCCTTTGAAGGTATGTTCTGTCAGAGAATGCCTGGGTGGTTCTCTGACAGCAGGACCAATCAAGGCACATCCTATAGATATATTTTTCTAAATTCTCCAAGTAAAGAAAGCAAAAGAAGCATACTTTTGTCACTATTAGTTCACTTGAAGGATGGCCGCATAAGAGAAGACTCATTATCACCTTCTTTAGATTGTAAAACATGCTATTTGTTTGTACCTAGGTTTGCAGAAGAAGTTACCACCAAGTGGCTTTGTCTCTTTGAAGGGAGCGGGATTCCATATGGTCCAATCAACAGTATGAAGGATGTATTCTCTGAAGCCCAGGTTTGTACTTTTTAATTTTGTGGATTATGTAAAGGAACAATTACCATTGACCATAACCCTAAATCACATGATACACAATTTTACTATTTGATTAAAATTGCATGTGTGTGTAAAATACAAAGAATCACAATTTAGAACCAACTATATGTGTACACTCATACTTACAAGTCTGATAGATCCAGAATAGATAACTACATAAAATTTCCAAAGTCTAGGACATGATTTTCCTGCAAAACAGAAATATAGCCAGGAGTCAGGACTCAGAAATCCCGATTTGTAGAAGTAAATATAAGTTTTACAGTTACTATCCACTCTGATCATATTTCTGTCTCAAAATGTGCAAAGCATATCAAACTTAGTTCTGTAGAGTTCAGGCTCTTTATGTGTTTGGTAAACTGTGATATTTATAAGACATAAAATAACATGGATAGGATGTGTGCTGAGCAGGAGAAGGGGCACCTGAAATTTTCTTCTATGACAGTCTTCAAATTTAGATGCTGTCATACTATTTTTACTTTATTACTTCAATTACTCTAATAGAAGCAACTTGCCATAACTCAGATTTATGTAATAACCTCAAATATAAGGGAATTCTATTTATTCCATGAAGATTTTACTGTGAGTCAAGTATCTTAACAGCTTCTAATATTTGCAAAATTATAGAATACTTTTTCTTGAGTTCTTTATCTATATATAGTAGAACTTTTTAATTTTAAATGAATTATTTGAAATAACATACACTTTTCAAAAGGAGAACTTTGCTGAAATGAATCTCTTTAACATGAATGCCTTTATTTTACATAAATGCTCACTTAAAGGAAATGTGAATGAATTAGTTCAGTAGTTACAAAATTTACTGTAGAAAAGTAAATAAATTCAGGAATTCTTTTTGTGGTTTGGTTTTTTGACAAGGTTGTGAGGTATTATTTTCACAATAAAATAATGGAGAGTTTGGGTTTGAGATTAGGGGGTCCAACTGATGTGTGTTATGTGAGTAATGAAGAAGGGACCCCAGATATCAGGGGTTTATGTCTGCCTACTCCTGGGAAGAGGTCTGTGCACGTCTGTCTGTGGAACACAAAGTTGGTGTGCACATGTCCTTAACTACGTCTTTAAGCTGTGCTTATGATATGTGTAGGACTCCAGTTTTTTTCAAATGAGGGTACACTTTTGAGATATATCTCAAAAATTTATTCATCAGATTTGTTGTTATTCCTTGTGTGTTTTAAATCAGGAATAAAGATGCCAAAGAAAAAGTAAATTTCTATATTATTAATATTTCAAGATTATCTAATTTTAGGTTTTAATTTTTAAAGAAATATTTTACTCACTACCATACTGTTGCTCAAGTGATGGTCTGATTTAGAGAGAATATAGGCCCATCTCTATTTTTGTAACTAATTGTCCCTGTGTAGTCCAGTTTAATTACAAATGAAATTTAGTTAATTTAATAATTTTCATTGCAAATCAATTGTTTTGGACTGCAAAGTTTTTGTTTGTTTTTAGTCCATGGCATATTTTTTTAGTCAATTGTTTGGACTTCAAAAGCTTTTTTGATTTTAGTCTATGGGATACAATTTTAGTCACTATGCTATCTATCAATTGCAAAAGAATGATATTTTTTTGTCAGATGCCATTTTCTCATATGACCTTCAAAGATTTTACAAAATGCCCTCTTACCCACCAAAAGTAAGTTCTAATTATCATAATTCTATCAACAGGAATATTTAATTATACTCTGATTGCTATTGATAATTGATCCATAGAAACAAAAAAGAATTGTCTTCTTCATGCACAATCAGATATTTATTTGGAATTTAGGCACAGATACATATATGTGCAGCTTCTCTGAACATTATAAATACTAGCTGACATTGTACCTTAACATTACAGAAATAATCAAAGATGACTGTGAAATTTTCAAGTGGTCCTGTTTGTTCCACCGAAGAAATGGATTGCCTACTTCCCCTTGTGCTTGAAGCACTTACTCACCTAAACCATAGAATTTTGAAAGAATTGTATAATCACACTTTAAAAATGTATAAAATAGTTTAGAAAAACACATTAATGTGACATGAAAAATTGTTTATTCAGTCAGCTTGTTGGCTTATCCCTGTAATCACTCAGGAAGTTGAGGCAGATAGAATGTCATGCATTCAAGGCTTTCCTGGGCTACATGGAAAGTTCCAGGCTAACTGGGCTAAGAGTTAAACAAAACAAATCAAAATACAAATGACAATTTAAAAGACTATTTCATTTATTTAGTTACCTTTTTGTATTTACTACGTACCACATGGTAGGAATTTAGTACAAATTTAGTATTCTATGCATTTATGAAAAATAAATTCAAAATGGACTGAAATAGCAAGTATGCAATAATACTTGTAGATTGATGAACCATCAAGTAAAAATTTAGTTTACTGTGGAGAATACATGTTTCTTAAAATTTCAAGTGGTTCTTTTGTGCCTCAGAAAAGGGGCTGAATTGTTCGACCTCCAGGGACTGAGTGCCAAATAGTGTCAGAAGTGGTTACTACTTCTATGAACATTCTAAACTGTAGTTTTTGTTTTTTAATGTCAAATGTTAAAATAGAATTTTCTCTCTCTGTTGACAATATCAAATAGAATGTTACCAGAGAGTATGAGATTATTCTCCCAAAAGCTTATTATGTTTGAAAGCTTAGTCTCCAGATGGTGGAACTGTTTGGGAAAGATTGGGGAATGTGGCCTTATTGGAACACTGAGAGAGGGCTTCAAGGTTTCAAAAGACTAACACATCCTTAGCTAGGTCTCTCTGCCTCATGTGTACAGATCATGATGTAATCTCTTAGGTACTGCTCTATAGCCGTGCCTACCAGTCTGTCATGTTTCCCACCCTCTGAACTGTAAGCCCCACTTCTTTATTCTGTAAGTTGCGTTGGTCCTGGTGCTTTGCCAGAGCACCTGAACATTTTTAGGTTTTGTTCTTGTTACATGCACTCTTGACTTACCTATGCCTAGGGACAAAGTCACATTCAGTCTAGCTATAGAGATCACTCACTGAAATCATACTCTGCTACCTTCTTTGAAAATGTATCCACAAACCCTTTGCCAAAAGTACACAGCCCTCCCTCATTTCTGATTGGCAATCATCTATACTTTTTAATTTTTCATCGAAAATATTTTTTGAAGTTGATTCCTGTTTGAAGTGTCCTCCTATTCTTTCCCTCTGATGAATTACAGAGTTTCTTGGCCCTGGGTAAAAGGAACTGGCCACTTGCATTCAGATGTGGGGATGGGTCACCAGTTCTGTGGCCTCCATGCCCCATGTGTGCTGTGCCAGCACACCTGCTTGCTCAATTAGAAATCACTTTGGGTGAAGTACAAGGAAGGCCTGGAACAAGGCACAGGAAGGAAGTCCCTGATGAGGTGAAAAGCAGTATGTTCAACTATGGAGGCGGGAAAGCAAGACAGGACACTCAAAGAATAAAAAAGAATTTTGTGTGCCACATATCAAGTAGACCACTTAGATTCCACCCATGGTTGGAAATTCTGTGTAGAAAATGAAAATGTGCTTGATGATAAAAACTATTTCTTACCCAATAATTTCATCATATGCTTGTTTTACAAGAAAACTTGAATTTTTTTTATCTCAACTGAAAAGCAACAGATGATACACTTTGTCTTGACTAAATGGAAGGTTGTCTACCTCTGATTAAATGATCTTGGTTCAAGTAACCCCTGGTTCAAATGACCCCTGTGAATATCCACTGTTAATCACAAATACTACAAGGGCTTTTGTCTGAATGTACCAATACTGAGATGTTTTGACTCAAAATCTTGAAGTGATAGTTTTATTGTTTTCCTCCCCCCATGACAAATTATCTGAGGGAAGCTCTATAGTTCATTATACAATGTAACATAGACTATCTACATGTACATTTTAATAGCTAGCCAGCTTCCCAAGTGCATTCTTAAAATACCATTTTTCCCTCCTCAATCAGGCCAAGATTGTGCAGTACATTAAAGGGATTCTTAAAACCTTTCAACAGCTTGCAAGATGACCTCATCATGGTTCTATGAGCATGCCCTTGGGAACATGTGTATGAGATGCATTGTGGTTTGAGGGTTTCCAAATCAAATAAACTAAAAAGAAAATGCAGCTTTTAATAGAAACTATTCAAATTCTTGTAAAACGAGGTATGGATCCTACCACAGAGAGGGTGTTCAAAGCACTGTTATCTATACTGAGCAGCAAGGAGCACTTCACCCTGCCTCAGTATTATCCTGCAGACTGCTTCTGTTCATTTTTGAGTATTGTCATTATATATTGAACTATTTACTTAAAAACTATGAATGATTAGGGCACCCATGGTTTTCTTTTTCCTTGATGTTGTGGCCTGAGGGTGGGGAAAGTGCAAAGGGTGTCACAAATGGGTGTTATTTACCTTCGTTTTCCATTTATACCACACAAGTTGAATATGTCAGGTGTAAGACATCCCCAGGAAGCATCACTTCTGAGAAATATTGTGAGGGAAACATCAGGATTATTGAAATATCACAGCTGGCCCTGATTTTAACTGGTGCCAAACACCTGCGGTTCTAACAGGAACCAAAACAAAGCCCCACCCTGTGGCATCATGCCATCTCTTAACAGCCTTCTCTAACTTTGCACCCGATCAAAAACATTTTCTACAGGAATCTTACTCTTCTCATCCCAGAAGGCCATTACAACTCCTTTTGTAAATATTTCGTATGGGATAATCGTTATCATAGAAACGAAGTATTGATATACTTGATGGCTGAAAACTGTTGTTTTTAAATCTTATTATTTGTGTAAGTCTGTGAAGCTAGTGGCTTTATTAATCTCAAGGCTAGCTTGTACTCTCTAAGAAATGTTACTTTAGCACATTTTGGCAAATTTCTGGGAAAAGGGGCCTTCAATATTCATATAGTAAGCATCAGAGGAACCACAAAATTAGTGGCTGCTTTTCGTGGATTCTCTCTCCTCATGCTAAATACTATCTTTGATCAATGTTATTCTTTAGTGGAATTGTTTGGGCTTCTGGGAGTTATACAAGGCTTATATTCTTATCTAATATTGTGATACAATGCTGGATTCTGTCTATAAAATGTAATTTCTATAACAAAAAACCTGTTGATGATGGTCTGAGTAAAATAGTTTGTCTGAAAATAGTTCTGTAGTACTTTAAATGTAATTGGCCCCTATAGTTTCATAGGGAATGGCACTATTAGGAGGTGTGGCTTAGTTGGAGTGGATGAAGCCTTTTTGGAGGAAGTGTGTCATTATGGGTGTGCTTTGAGGTTTCCTATGCCCAGGATGTCAGTCAGTATCTCAGTCAAATTCCTATTGCCTGAAAGATGTAGGACTTTCAGCCATCTCTCCAGTACCATGTCTGCCTGAATGTGCCATGCTACAAACTATGATGATATTGAACTGAACCTCTGAAACTGAGTGAGCCCCTCAATTAAATGTGTCTTTTCACAGCAATAGAAACACTAACTAAGCCAAATTCCTAGCAGATAAGTATGATAAAAAGATAAAATTTACATATATTATTCATTTTATCATTTACAAATATCTCACATGTTTGATTTTTGGGATCTGGGTACAACATGTCCAACTTTTGAAGAGACAGTGCATTCTAAATTTAGGTGAATAACAAAAATGTGAATTTATTTTATTTTAAAACATTGAGTGAGTGTAAAAAAGTAACATCCAATTGTATTTTTTGAGTAGAAGAATCCATATATGTATATATATATATATATGTATATATACATATATATATATATATATATATATATATATATAGTGTGTGTGTGTGTGTGTGTGTGTGTGTGTGTGTGTGTTACAATTTAAGAAAAAAAACTTATTAAGATCTTAGGACAACAATATGTGCATATCACACTAAATTTAAATACACATGTCTAGGAAGTTTAGAAATACTCTAAAGAGACATTAACTTGTTTGAGTCATCATGAAACCACAGCAGTTTATCCACTCATCCAGACTCCTCATTCTACAAACAGGAATGGGTAGTCTGCTGTATATTTGGTCTCCTGTTAGGAATCTGGTAAAGGGAGAGGATGGTGGAGGACAGCAAATGAAGAGGACACACTGTCAAGCAGGAGGTTGCAGTCTGCTTTGTATAGAAAGTGTTCTGTGCCATAGAAGCATCATAACTAAATGCTGAGGATTTGTATAGCCAGAGATGATGACATGAAATACTGTGCAATTTTCAATTTAGTAATTTAACAGAAGTTTTAAATATAACAAAGAGCTGCACAATGTCTTCATCATGAAATTTGCTAAAGAGATCTCCAGCCCTTTAAATGCTTCTTGTAATTAGTTAATCATACCGATTTTTTTCCTCAGTAATTAGGAAGATGTCAATGTAAGGTTCCAGCTTTTACTATTTAGTGATTTGACATATCTGATATCTGAGGATATGGCAGTTTTACTGGTGTTTTACTAAGTGACTTCTTGTGTCTGCCTTTGACCCTGTGTCTCTTCCTGATGAGCCTGCACAGCATTCAGCTAATTTTTCATCTCTAAATACAAAACCTACATTTTTCTGAGCAGTCTCATACTATCTCAGAGTAGACATTCATGGCATTATCATTGACATTTACCAGATCTTGACTTTTCCATTGAGAGACACAATTTGCTTTTTGGTGTGCACAGGCTGAATATCAGGAAAGTGAATTAGTGTTTTCTGGGGATGTTTTAAGGCATGCTAATAAGTATAAATACCATTAAAATATTGTTGATGAAATATTTAAATGTTTATGTGGTCTTTGGAACCTGTTGTGTGCTTTATCCTTGTAGCAATTTTGTCATGCCATTCTCACTTTAAGTCCCTGAATTCCACAAGTGGCTGCAATGTGGGTGGTACCCATGTAGACAATCGAAAAAATATATAGAAATTATTTTCAGCTTTACATGGTTTGTAATTATTTTAGTTTTCATTAGTATCTCCCGACTCAATAAAACAATTTAAGTTTTAAGCATTTCCTTCTGTGAAAGCTCTATTTAATAACAATTTATCTATATTTTTGTTTGTAAAAGCTCTATTTAGTAACAATACATCTGCATTTCCTTTTGTGAAAGCTCTATTCAATAACAATATATCTGATTGCCATTTATTTTTTAGTTTTGTAAGAAATTAAAATCTTTTGTAGTTAAAAAGGAAAAGCTATAGCTTAAGTGATTTCTGTAGTAGCAACATAATAAACAATCATCTAATAATATAATAAATGATCATCTCTCTCTTCTGATACATTGCTAGACTTAGGGACTTCATTCCTGCTGCGTGCTTTCGAGGGAACTAAAACGTAAAACAGAAAGCTCTTATAGGAAGCTGTATTACTTGGTTGAAAGTCAGAAGCGAGTTTGAAAAGAATGTAAATACGTAGTCATTCATAGCTGAGGAGACATTATTATTCAGACATCAATTATTCCTGAATTAATTACAACTGTAGTATAATTGCAATGAAAGTCCCAGTAGGATGTCTTTCAAATGACTTATAAAATTATTTTTCTGGACTAGATGGTAAGATAGCTCATCAGGTAAAGGCACTTGCTATCAAATATGATGATAAAATTAAATCCCTGGTACCCAAAAGATGGACAGAAAGAACTGACTCCCTCAATTTGTTCTCTGGTGCTTTCACATGTACCATGGCTTGCACATGTGTATATGTACATATGTAATAAGCAAGCAAATAGAATAAAAATTAATATGAATAACAAATATTATAGAGGTTTTAAAGATATCTGTAAAATATGTATACCACTAGAGAGAAGTATGTATTAGTATACTGTGCTGGATATTTTTTTTTTGTCAACTTGACACAAGCTAAAGCCATCAGAGTGGAGGGAACCTGAATTAAGAAAATGCTTTCATAAGATCTGGCTATAGGCAAGGCAGTAGATCATTTTCTTAATTAGTGATTGATAGAGAAGGCCCAGCCCATTATGGGGGGGTGCTATCCCTGAGCTGGTGGTCCTGGGTTGATAAATTGATAAATACATCTAAAAGTCTGTATGGTACTAGTGGTGATTAAAATATGGAAGTTATAGAACAGTAGAAAGTTCTTGAAACAAATATTTTGGGAAGCTGTTGCTCAGAAACATCAAGACCTTAGAAATGTTAGAAATCAGTAAGACTTCAGAAAAATATACCAATGATAGAATTCCTGGTTAGGAAATCCACATAAATCAGGAACATAAAAAAAAATAAAATAAAATATAGCCTAGTGTTAGGAATAAAGAATACAAATTCACAGTCAAGTGCCAAATTTATTTATTTATTTATTTTGTCTTTCCATCACTGAATGTGTGTGTATATTTCACTGATATGTGTATTTGCACACATACATGTGGATACAGATCATGCTTTATTGAGAGGGCATGTGAGCACTGTTTGCTGGAAACTGAGAATACACATCAAATACTTTAAACTGCTTACACTCTGATTCAGTAGTACTCTTCCTGGACTGCTACAAATCTAATCCCAAATGTATCTTGTAAAATGCATTTCAGGTACTCTAGCTATAAGTTAAAAATAAGCTATTTGTGTAGCTATGATATATGGGGTGAATAATATGATATATTTCAGTAAATTATGCATTTACTCTGTTACATTTTGAAAACTAATGCATCCATAAAGGTGAGAAATTGGAAACAAAATTATATATATATATCTGCCATATAAGGTATTCTTCATAACAATAATGTTACTTTTGCAATCAGAAGTATAAATGAATTTAGAACCTTTAAAGTCTCATTTAGCTCCCTAACTGGAAGCTTAAAATGAATTGTGGTCATCTCAGCATATCTAGAGCAAGTACCGATGTTGCACATTATGCATCACAGGGGAAAACAATACTTTGTATTTTGATTTTTCAAAATGATTTGTTAGCAATCCATCCTAGTTATATTGTTGTCAGTACTGGATGGGGACTATGACTGAAAGAGATTCATCACAAGTAGTAGTTTAAGAACTTTTCTAAAATGATTAATCAAAATATTGTATCTGCTTGGAACAGTAGTGTGTGAGCTTTCTCTTACCTTCTCATCCTCACTGATTACTGTTCTCTTTGAATTTTGTGGCAGTCACCACCCTTCACCCTGGTGTGAAGTTTTTTTGTTTGTTTTTATTTTGTCTTATTTTACCTATTGATCCCAGTTTCCTCTCCCTCCTTCCCTTCCTCCCTCCCATTCCCCCTACCCCCTCCCATCCCATCTCCCCACTCCACAGGTTTCTTTTTCATTTTACATACCAACTACAGTTTCCCCTGCCTCCCTCCTTTCCCTCTCCCTGCTGAGCCTCCATATAGTAGGTAGGGGCTTGGTCCGGCCTAGACTTGAGAATATTCTTATTACATTGACTTTTCTCGGCATTCCAGCTCAAAATCAGCTAAACATTAATCACCTTTTCCAAACTTGTCATTATTTAGAAATGTCTTGTTTAAGTTCTGAATTTTTATATATTTTTCAACACTAATGATGATTTTTAATTTTATCATGTTTATTGATACATTATGTCCTTGCATTTGATGCAGAATATTCCATGTGTTCTTGTTGGTTTATTTTATGTGTCTGCTAGGTCTCATTTGTTTATACCATTGTTCAGTTCTATTTCCTTTGGAATTTTCTGCATAGTTGTTAAAGTCTTCAACTGTTATTATTATTTTTTTCTGCTAAATCCACCATTGGTACCTTTTCAGAGGCAGTTCCTATTACCAGCTTTGTCCTTATGAATTTCCCATACTTTACTATCTCTTTACATAGTTCATGATGTTCTGTTGATACACTCCATATAACAGAAGCCACTTTTTGTTCATTTCATTGTTAGTGATAGTTACTTGGATGAATCTGAGAAATAAAATTTTCCCTGCAATGCAAAGCTTGTCATGTGTCAACCTTGGGCAGTGAGGCAGTGGATACTGTCTGCAGTTATCTTCCTTGATTTAGTTACCTAGCCTTTCCTGTCAGTATTTGTTTAGAGCTTTTATAAGCCTCTAATGGGTGGTGGTATAGCTTTCACATGTTTACTGGGTAAACATGTGATCCTAAAGGGCTCTCCTGGACAGTCTCTTTCCCTGTTTCTTTTTGTTACACTGACTTTGTGTCTTTACTTGTATCACAAAACTTGTAGTTTTCTCTTAATTGATCTTTAAAAGACTGTTTTTTAAATGACATACCTTAATTTTTGAAAATTTTATACATACCTACAATGTATCTTGATCATGTCCACACTGTCACTGTTTTTCTTCCAACTCTCCTGATATCCCCTAGCAAATTTCCCTCCCAATTTCATGTTCGTTCTCTTATACATTTATTTAGCTCATTGAGTTTAATTAGTGTTGCTCATATGTGCATAGGTGAGGGTATATCTCTGAAAAATTGGCAGTGAGGCAGTGGATACTTTCTCAAAGAAACATTATTCTGCCACCCTCAATAATTGTCAACTGCTAATAGCATCTCAGCTGTCAGTGAGGACTCAGTAGGCAGTCTTAGAAGGAAACCAGTTTTTAAGTGACTTCACTTGTGCAAGTAACCACAGCTGTTGTGTGCTCATGTGTTTAATAGAGTCAAGTTGTATTCAGAAGGCAACATTTCATAGCTTTTTTCTACATTCTCCAATTCTGGCATTCTTTGTTTCCTCTATTCTGCAATGTTTCTTGAGCCTTAGTAGTCAGTGTGGAGGCAGGTTGATATAGATGTCCCATTTATCATTGAGCACTCTCAGTAACTTTTTCCCAGTACTTTGAGAAGTTAGGAGTCTGTGAATTAACCACTACAAAATGCAATAAGAGTGTAAACTAATGTACCCACTTTGTAAATTACTAAGGCTATTTCTCAATGATCTATAAACTGCTATATGATCCACATATATACCCTAAGACTTTATTTTTTCTACAGAGATACTTGTACATCCTTGTTGACTAATGCGCTATTCATAGTAGCTAGGAAATGAAAACAACATAGATAGATATCCATCAGAAGATGGATATTGATTACTTGGCTGTGAAGAAAAGTGATATGATATTTGCAGGTTATTGGATAGAACTGGAAAAAATACGCTACATGGGAAATCCAGGCACAGAAAGAAAAATGCCAACTGTTTTTTCTCTTATGTGAACTGTAGCTTGAAATCTTGTTTTGTTTGTTTAACTGTAGTACATATAGAAGCCATGGAATTAGAATGGACCACTGTGGAAGATGTACTTTGGGATAGAGGTAAGATGAATTTAGAGAGGGTAAATACTAGGAGACAGGTAAAGAAGTACAAGCAGGTAGTGGAGTGATGGGGTTAGAAATATGGGGCGGGGTAAAGGTTAAATGAAGTATGGTTGAAGAAATTACTTGGGAAACTATGATCTTGAAATTCAAATAAAAAATATAAGAAGAAAAGTAGTGGAATACATATGATATGATAGAACTGTGGGCCGATAGTGAGGACTTTAGGTTTAAATGGTGATAGGGACAGGGGAATGGAGGGAAGGAGGGGAGGCATTAACCAAAACAAAGGTTATATGATGAAGCCTTATGAAAATCCACTAGTTTGGAAACTATCATGGGTTACTAATTCAAATGTCAGTGTCATGCTTGGGTCTAGCCTCAGCTAGGATTCAGGTCCTGAGCTAGGGAACAGGTGTCATCACAAGGAAAACTTCTAACCACTAATTGTATTACACTCAAATGGCTCCAAATAGCTCTGGCTGTCTTTATTTATACTTAAACAGAGTTTTTCCTACCAGGGTTACATGAACAGCTTTATTATTGACTTCTATTTTTGGCTTTAAGAAATACATCACGATTTTTAAATATAATTTTTTATTTAACTTTGAAACAAGGTTGTTTTATATATCAATCCCAATTCCTGAACCATCCCATCATCCATGTTCCCACCACCAACCCCCATCCCATCATCCCCTTTCTGTCTCCTAGGGAGAGTGAGGCCTTCCATGGGGAGTCTTGAAAGTCTGTCATATCATTTGGGTCAGGGCCTAGGTCCTCCCCCCTGTGTCTAGACTGACACATCCCTCTATGTGGAATGGGCTCCCAAAGTCCATTTGTATCCTAGGGATAAATATTGATCCACTACCAGAGGCCCCATAGACTACCCAGTCCTCCCAACTAACACTACATTCAGGGCATCTGGGTTGGTTCTGTGTTGGTTTCCCAGTTATCAGACTGGAGTCCATGAGCTCCCCCTTGTTCAGGTCTGCAGTTTATAGGGGTTTCTCCAGCCTGGTCTTGACCCCTTTGCTCATCACTCCTCACTGTCTGCAACTGGATTCCAAGGGTTCAACTCAGTGTTTAGCTATGGGTGTCTGCTTCTGCTTCCATAAGCTGCTGTGGGATGAAGGCTCTAGGATGGCATATAAGGTAGTAATCAATCATAATTTAAGGAATACATTGTGATCATTATGAAAGCCCCCATCGTTCCCCTTTATGCTTCCCCAATACACCTTCCCACCCCCTTCATAACCTTATTCTAGACATAGAGGTCAGCATCTTTGCAGGATCAACTGAATATTGAGGCAAACACATCCTGATCTCACAGCACTATTGTCAGCTGGCAGCTACTTGTGGTACAAAATTAAAAGTAATAGGCATGGGCACAATGCTTTAAGGGCAGCAATGTTCAAACCCAGATAATTATTTTATGTCTGCAATATATATTTTTATGCTGTTCCATTTTCTACAAGAAGGCTTCATGTCTCAATCTCTCTGTAAAAGGTAGACTTTGAAAGCAATCCCACTATACCATACTAGTTCTACTAGTATAAGACGTATCTATCCATCTCATATTTTACAATGCATTATTCCCATTGGAATATACTAGATCTTGTCTTTGATTCTATATGTGTATTCCTGAGGCTTTCCCCCTTTCCTTTCCATAACTGTGAGACACAGTTAATGTTCTAAGTGTTGTTTTCTTTTATGTGCCTAACTGTCTCTATTGAATCAAAAAAGCTCTCAGGATTAGAAGTTGTAGTTAGCAATTCCAAATAAGAGATTTGAGAAACATTAGCCACTTGTTGAGTCTTAGGGGAAAATACTAGAAAAGAAACAGTATTCTCAGGGAATATTACAGCTACCCCATGTGTGACTAACAAAGTAAAACTAAAAACTTTCTAAAGAACCACCAATATAACGAGAGAGAAAAGAGCCTGCAAGCTGCATGAATTTTGCAAACTCCTATGCTGTTCCGTGAATTACTGGTCCTTGCCAAGTAGGAATCCATTCTACGCGCCTTGCACCATACAAGTCCGTTGAATGGGTAGTCATATGCTGATCTGAGACTAGGCTGCACGGCTCTCAACAGTGCCAAGCACGGGTTACCTCTCTGTGAGTTATTGGTCATGGAGGTCATGGAGGCATGGAAACAATACCAGCTATTGCTGTTTCTCTGCATTACCCATCATAACTAATAATAAAGCCATATTACTAGAGATACCATAATCTTTGTTTGCAGGACATAGAAAAAGAAAGCTAGAGCTGACCACGAAACTTTCCCTACAGACTCATTTTTTCACAGTGCTGGAAGGTATTATACAGGCTTCTAGGGAAGAAAAGGCATCAGTACTTTTTTCAGTTCTGGACCCTGCATGCTTCACTACTGACCTACCAGGCTAGTTGTACACTTTGTAGGGCAAGAATGGAAAGACTTTATGGCAGTGGTTTTCAACCTTCCTAATGCTGCAACCCTTTAATACAGTTCCACATGTTGTGGTAATACCCAACCATGAAATTATTTTCATTGCTACCTCATAACTGTAATTTTCCACTGATTTCTATTTTGTCCATTTCGAATGAATGAAATCATTTAAAATATGTCATTTTTCGTTATTTTCATTCACACAAAGTAGTGTTGTTATAGAATGTAGATGAATACTTTGTTTCTGTATGTGGTTTTATTTTCTTATGTGGGCATACAACATTTGATTATCCATTTTCAGCCAATGAGTTGTATCCATATTCGAGCTATTACCCATAGTATGTTCATAAACATTCAGGCACAGGCTGTGGTGTAGGCATACTTATACAATTCTTAGAAGAGAAAATACTGGTTTGCCTAACTCTGTGGTTGACATTTTGACTGTCTTAACTGTGGAAAGTGACCACACCAGTTCCTGTCTCCCCAATGATGAGTGAAGCTTTTAGTTTCACTACAGCCCCAACAAGTCTTATTTTACATTCTCACCTTACTCTGCATTCTATCTTGTAAAAATTATATGTTCTCCAAAGTGGTACATCTGAGTGATTTGGCATTTCTATTTTTCGTGTTTTGAGGGCCTCCATACTGATTTTCATAATTAATGCATCAATTTCCATTTCCACAAAGATCAGAAGGGTTTAATATTTTTATTTTACATCTTTGTCAACATTTGCTATTTGTTTTCTTGAATTGTTACTGAGAATGAGTCCTTCAGGCTTTCTGGACAGACAGATATCATTTGGGATTTAGCCACATCTCCTCCAATGTAGACTTCTTCAATCTCTTCTTACTTTCCATAGTGTAGGAAAAGAACACAGTGGGAAAGATGATATCTGAATGATGTCTTTCCTTTTGTTAATACTAGTTTCATAGCTCTGACCATTGCGCTCAAGTATGTGAGATGCTATCATGCTATTATTAGGAAAACTGGGTGGGGAGAACACAGAAATTCTTTTGGCTGATTTTTTTCATTTCTGAAATATTAAGGAATAATTTTAGTAAGTAAACAAAGTTATACAGGAACAGCACTGCATTAGAGAGAGATTACAGGTGCTGTATGTACAGTGATTCAGCATGTTCATTGACTGATAACAAATAGCTGAGAAAATTTCAATAGTGTATGTCTGCATGAAATCTTAAATAAATGTCCCTTACAAGAAATTATAATAAAATGGTGACTGACAAATTCATAAAGGTGAAGTGAGCTATTTTTAAGTTATATTAGCTTATAATGGCAAGCAACAAACTATTTTTGCTTAAAATAAATATTTTCTTTATATTTTTTTATTTAACATTTTTTCATATTTTCCATATTGTTCACACTTCCCTCTTCCATCCATTCTCCTACGCCCCCCCCACAGAACCCTCCATCCCATCTCCCATCCACTCCCCAGGGAAGGTGAGGCCTTCCATGAGGGATCATCAAATCATCTGTCAAGTTATTTGGTGTAGGACTTAGGCCTACCTTCGTGTCTCTAGGCAAAAAAAAAAAAAAAAAAAAAAAAAAAAAAAGGTAACAGCATGGAAATGAGTATTCAAATTAAATTCATTTGAAACATATATGTCTTTCAAAACTAAGTGATAAATTGCTTTGTCAGCTTTGTAAAAAAAATCAATATAAATGTTTTTCTTGTAGTGAGGGAATTTTATTTAGATAGATTCAGTGTGAAACTCTGATGCAGGATTATAATAATTCAGATAGAAAATTAGATAATTTAGAAAGATATCCAAAGAACTTCAATGAGAAAGCCCTTTCAGAAAGTGAGTAAATGAAAGAAAGTCCCAGAAAGTAAGTAAATGACCATTGAGGATAGCCTGCTATAACTTGCAATGCTTTGGAATTTACCTCACTCCTTAAAAAGAGCTGGGGAACTTTGTAATTTTCTATATATACTTACAATAAACTAAAGAAATCCTCAAAAATAGAACAAAGAAGAAAGGAATGTAGCCCTTAGGCTATTTATGTGAAAATAACCTTGAGGCTGGATTTCCTTGTCTCCTGTTTTCTTTCTTCAGACAGAATCTTACTGTGTAGTCCAGGTTGTCATCACACCCACAATCTTCTTTCATTGGTGTTAGGATTACTGGCATGTACACTGACATTCACCATTGAGATGTTGGGATTCAATGAATCCATAAACCACTTTTAGTAGTATAGGCATTACCATCATGTTCATTATGCCACTAGCGACTTCTTAATTTCTTTCTTAAGCTTATTAAAATTTTCATTGTAGCTGTCTTCTACCTCCATGATTTTTTAGAGAATTGTTTCCTAGACACAATTCCTCAGCTCACAGCAATGAGTTTGGTGAGATGGGAATTCAAGGTGTCATGGTGGTGCTTGCTTCCCCCCAAACGTGAAGCTAGAACAGGAACCTTTTTCCTTTATAAACATGTTTATTTTTGGCAGTAGTTTAATTTAATTCAGTTTGTGTTTTAATAATTTAAATGCCCATAGTTTGCTCCTACAGTTGGAATTCAATATAGAGGGTAAAAGGATCACAAGTACTCGTTGAAATAGTCCCAACAAGCAAGGAGGCTTTAGCGTATCCTCTGCCTTAACACCTATTTTCACTTTGGGTTTTTGTACAAATTACTGTTTATCCTTAGCTATGGGTAAGGATGAAGAAGATTTGCTATAATATTCATGACCAACTTTGGACAGTGAATACAGACTGATTAGCATTTATGATTCACATATAGAGACAATAACATTGGAATCAAGTTGCAAAGATGTTGCATTTATGTCTAGGAAGTAAGAGCCTGAGGATACTGGAGGGGTAGGGCATTTGAGAAAGGAAGCATGGTGGTAAAAGTGGCCTTGCCATCCTTATCTATGATGAAAACTATAGAAAGAAGCAAATTCAGAGACTGGTCAAGTCTAACTATGTATGTTTATTATGTGGCATAGACTTGGTTTCTGGTTAATTTTTGTATGTGATGTTTTTATTTATTGACTAGGTTTTTAATTTTTTTTTATTTTAGAAAATAGAGATTGTAGTAATCTAAGAGAGAGAGAGAGAAAGGAAAGAGAGAAGGAAGGGGGTTGTGATAGGAAGAAGTGATGTATAAAAGAGTCTTGGCAAAAAGGCACAAGAACTTGGTGGTTTCTTGAATGAGAGAGTAAAGAAAGATGAATATTCAAGAATATTGGGTTCTCAAGCCTGGATATTAGAAAATAAATAACGTACTTATAAAGCTAATTAATCAAAGATAACTATTTATTCCCTGATTTTTCAATCATTTATGCTCTTAGACACTTTCTGCTTCTTGAATTCTTTTGTAGTTTCTGTCCACTGACACTAAGGATGTGTACTAATTAGATAAGGGAGCAGAGGTAGAGAAGATGGGGCTCAAATCAGAGCTGGGCAGACTTGCGGGCCATCTGGCTGATTTCTTTCCCCCTTACTTGTCACTATGGCTATTCAGTACATCTGGCTATCTGGACTTCGACCAACTCCCACTTGGGACCCAAATGAAGTATATCAAAATGAGATATATCTTGTTCTTCTGACCTTTAAAGTGAAAATTCTGATCTGCTTTATCAAGGCCTCTCAAGGTTTTTCCCTGTAGATATGTATTTACTATTTTCACTGTTTTTCTTTGGAAATGATTTTCTCCATGCCCTGTGTAGGTAAAAAGTCATGGAGACATTGAAGTTGTGGCCTTGACGTAGAACGATACTCAGATACAGTGTATCATGAAAAATGTTCTGTTCCTAGTGAATGCTGCTATCTAGTAGGAGACATCCTAATAGCTTTTCAGATGATGGGCTGTCCCGCTGGGCATGTTACTGATTCAGGGCAGTTTCTCAGCATGGGTGTATATAAACATCACACTTATACACATTACAGGGATTTACCACCGGAAAGACATGGTTGATCTTGGACTTCCTGATAATGTGGATCTTTGTATGTTTCCAGATGACACTGGTGTTGCTAGTTCAGGGCCAAACACAGGGAAACAATGGTTTATGAAGGGTGGAGAAAATGAAGCTCATATTTATAATGGAGTCCATTGCTTTACAGTTAGGAATTCTGTTCCCTCTGGCTGTACATTCTGAATCCCAGTCAGCTGTGCTCTTTGTTTTCTGAAGCAGCAGAAACCAGTCAGCAGGTGACAAGTTACATTACTTCATTTTCTTTGAATTTTCCCAGGGAGTGCTAAGTTTACCAATGTTAGTGCTGGCGCTTTTCTGTTATTTCAAGGATTTGCTGGTTTTTTCAAGGTGGTTTTCCCTTAGTGCCAGGGATGTGAATAGGAACATTATGAAGTTTGGTATGTCTTGATATTTGAATATTGTAGAATTTATACTTTAATACTAATGTTTTATTTCTGCTCTTCTTTCTTATGTCCTTTCTAGTTCTTGATTAATTACAGTTATGGATGGCATCTCTTATAAACATACTTGTAAATACAGCAATGTGGCTTTGGGTGCCTCATAACTGAAAGTTCACACCACTTGGAACTCTAGCTGACATTCCTTTAAGTCTTTGTGATCTAAATATTCTTTTCTGTGATGCCAAAAAGGTTCTGTGTGATCATCTAAAGTTTGAAATTCTTTCTCAAATCAAAGACACTGCCAAACTCAGAAGCAACTGTGTGAAGGAAATGTGTGGAAACACCACTCATTACAGGTTGGTTTATAAAAAGAGCTGCAGATTGATAGGTCTTTGAAAAATGTTTGGTGACACAAAACTCTTTCAATCAGTTCCAAATCCAGCAACTCTCTTGTTGCATTAGATTTCCGACCCCTCACTTTCTTTTCTTTCTAACAGAGACAGACACATCCCTTTTTGTGTCCTATTTTAGATGACTGATGGAAAAGTAAACACCAAATATGAGCATGTGGGCATGGTTTATTTCTTTTTGCATTGACTAGAAGGCAGTGTTGAAAAGGAGACGTTGCTGTCATTTCACAATGTAGGAAATTTAGAAAAGGTGTTAGAGCTGTTTTAAATAATTTCTATTTTTAGGTTATGCCATTCATGAGGGTATGTAGTCTTTCCTTTATAGAAGGAATTTGTTTAAAGTATATCTGAGATCTTTTGGTGACAAATAAACAGAGTGTTCAAAAGAAAGCCTTGTAATTTTTTCATTAGATGATTCATGCTTAAAAATGTCAAATGATCAGAAATGAAAGGCCTACTGATCGGGTCATTAGAAACATATGGTTCTGGGGATCACGATGCTTGCCAACTCTAAATATGGAATCTCAGTCCCTTCCTTTGTCCTTATAAGATGACAGAGTCTTTTATGCCTAGTATTCTCTCTCTCCCTCTCTCTCCCTCTCTCTGTCTCTCTCTCTCTCTACCTCCCCCCCCCAGTGCTGTACACGTCTTTTCCACATGAGGCAGTCCAATACAGGGGATAAGGGTGACAGAGTTTGCTTGGGTTAAATTTCTAACCTGGTTACTTATTCATTGAGTGACTTGAGAAAGCTGCTTAGCCTTTCTCTACTTCCATCTCCTAATGTATAAAATGAACATTTTTTTTAAGTCTCTGAGAACAGTTCTGGTCAAATACGGTCCCTTCATCAATAATGTGGGTTTTGTTTTGTTTTGATTTGATTTTCTGAGACAGGGTTTCTCTGTATTGCATTGGAGCCTGTCCTGGAACTAGCTCTGTAGACTAGGCTGGACTCAAACTCACAGAGATCCACCTGCCTTTGCCTCCCGAGTGCTGGGATTGAAGGTGTGTGTCACCAACGCCCAGCTCAATACTGGGTTTTATTTATTTATTTTGACTAAACTTCTCAGTTTGATTTATTGTTTCCACCAGGGCTTGATTAAGGCAGCCTCATTATAAATTGTTATTTAAAGTGTCCCTTGTGAATGGTTCAGAGTTTAAATGGTCTAAATATTATGAGTATAGATTGCCATTTTATAAAAATTGAACATACACTGCCCTTTGAATGGGCAGTGAGGCATGAGAGGAGTTGAGCAAGTCTGTACCTCTCTGGCTGCAGCACTCAGGAAAGTACCCCAGCACCTCACCTAGGCAGCACAGTAGAGCTAGTGCTGCTGTTGTGGCCATGTGAGAGCCTACTGGAGGGCATGGGGAGAGGGGAGCAGCAGGCCTGCCCCTTTCTGGCAGAGGAAGAGCTGACCCAGACTGTGGCTGTCTTTGGCCAAGGGAGAACTGGTCTTGCCCCTCTTCTTGGTCAGCTTGGAAGAGAGGGACTTGCCCCTTGCCAGAGATCTGGTCCTGGTGGCAGGGGTGTAGGAGAATGAGCTGAGTGATCAACTCAGCTACCACCCAGGCCCAGCTCCAGGGCTTTGGGTTGGTCTTCTCCAAAATCTACCTCAATTATGACGTCCTTTAACTTATGAAGGGACTGTCCTGCTACCAAAGCTGCAGGATCTCCATTAACACAGGACAACAACAGGGTACCAGAAAGGAGTCCCAGTGAGGATTTAATACTGATAGCGTAGCAGAGACCTGGAAACAGTTCAGTGACTCAATGCAATGAATATTTGCTACTAGAGCTGTTTGCGGAGATATACTTTGTTATACACCATGATACATCACAACTTCTGTGTGGAGAGTTTGTTGTTTGTTTTCTTTGGTAGGATGGGTTGCAAGGGCAGAGAGATCAGATATTGAGGGACTGGGAGATAGTGGGATTGGGATACATGATGTGAAATTCACAAAAACAAAACAAAACAAACACAACAAGCTTTAAAAATTGAATATATGATATTTTGTTAGCATACTTAAAGATAAAACTATGTATTAGAAATAATAGTTTGTTATTTTAATACTTTCCTACATGAAGAACTTAAAATTTTGTTTTACGCCAGTTTATCCTGGTAATTTTTTTCATATATGTATGTGCAGCTTTGTAAACCAGGCTGTTTTGAACTCATAGAGATCCACCTGCCTTTGCCACCTGAGTGCTAGGATTAAAGGTGTGCGCCACCACCTCCTGGTGTTCATTGAAAGTATTTTCTATAAAGTATTTTCTCACCATGGTTTTCCCTCCTTCTTCTGCTCTCAATTCTTCCACCACTCCACCCGTTCTTTATTTGTTAAAATATTTAATTTTATATTTGTTTTGTCTATATGCATTACACAACAGGCCAGAGAAGGGCACCAGAAACCCTGGAACGGTATGTACAGATGGATGTGTGCCACCTGTGGGTGCTGGAAACTGAACCCTAGTTCTCTGCAAGAAGAACAAGTGCTCCTAACCACTAAGCCATCTTTCCAGACCCAAATTTTAGATTCCTTAATTTAGTGAGGAAAACACAATGATCTATATTTTGTTTTCTGAAGCAATGAAAAGGTACAGCAGAGTTTCATCACCTGGAAACACCTGTAAAGGGCTCACATGAAAGTGTGAAAATTAATGAAAAATTAAGTTTCCCCAACTAGATTTAGGTACGTGTTTAGGATAATATACGTATTAAATAATGTGTGTAAAGTTTTGGAATCTTGATTTCCTCTTTGTTCCTCAATTTTACCAACTCATTAAACTAATAGCTTGTCAACACACACACACACACACACACACACACACACACACATACACACACACACACACACACACACACACACACACACACACACACATCTTGAAGTATAAACTGTTTTTTGGGGGGAAAGGGTGGAAGTGGGGATGGGGGATTGCCTCTGTGGTAAGAAAGAAGAAAGTCAGTGTATGGTATGATTTCTTATCATCCAGAATTTTGAGTGAGGGATGAGATCAAAAAGCAAAGTGGAGCACCTGGTCTGCTGCCCCATTCTAAGACAACTTGAATCAAGAAATAGGTACTGAAGGATGAAGAACACAGAGTTCCATCCCCATCATCAGTGGATACAAACCTGACACCAGAACTCCAGTCCAGAGAAGTAACTGATACAGGAGGAGAATTCCCAATGCATTCAACCAGTTTCAAGATATCTAAACAGGTCAGAAGGATCCCATAGGGTGGAGGAGTCATTTGCTCCTCTTCAATTAGCCAAAAGCATCCTGAGCAGAATAAGGATAATGTTTTTCTATAAATTGTGAGGTCGAAGGGTTTGCTTGCTTATTTTCCCACTAATGAAAACTCCTGTAAGGGAAATGGCATGTGATTAAAAGTAAATGAACTGCAGAATATAGTTTGCCCCCCACCCCGGCCAGGAAGTGTAAGTTAAGATAGTCATTCTGTGCTCACATCTACATGTAAAGCTATTTTTTTTTTGAGGGCAGAGACATGGCAGTATAAACAACATAACCCCAGTGTGGGCCATGAACCTGAGTCCAGGGTGGGCTACAATCTGGGTCCAGTGTGGGCCACAGACCAGTGTGCCCAGTACCTGAAAAATTTTTACCTACTGTTCCCTTGACTCTGGTTTTATTCCTTTCAACTTGCCCTGCTTTGTTGCTCACATAATCATCTGTCTGTAGCCTCTCTTGCCAAGTACTTCCCAAACCACGAATCTCAGTGATACATTTGTTTATGGAACACCTGTGATTCACCCTTAAGGACTTTTGTTTCTTGTTTTACTGTTATTTTCCATTCCTTTTGAATGCTTTTAGTTGCAGCTTATATCAAGTTGAGAGTCATTTGTTCTATAATTCTTAGCTTCAGCAAATGCCTATTTAGGATTGATTTTCCTTCTATGTCTTTATAGTTATTTTAAATATAATATACTTGCTGGCTAGGCTTTGGCAAACTAGTTATTTTTATAAAGAGTCAAGTTTGCCAAGAGCAGGAAATGATTTTAACCTTTAAAGTACCACTATTAAGCAGTTAAATCCAATGACCATGAAGAAACTTGAGAGACGCATGCTTACAATCTATTTTTGTGTACTGAGGTTTTGTGTGTGAGTTTGCCTGTTCCATTGGATTTGTAATCTAGAAGACCTTGATGCTAACTTAATACAAACAAGATAAATTATTGTTATGGGTGTGTGCTGACCATATGTGGGATTTATTCAAGGATGTTTTTCATTTTCTCTTATAAAACATGACTCAGGGTGAATAGCAGTTACTGTTCAGAGGTTTAAAACACACAAATTAACTGATATCATGAGAGCATTTGATCCTTTATCTCTAAGGACTTCTATTTCAGATTCAACTAGTCTAAGCTGAATTCCTACCTATAATAGAATGCATTTATATATATCATGCATTTAATTAATAACTCAGTTATGTTTTCCCCCTCAGAGTAGACATGTGTAAAGTATGCATGAGATGGGAGAGAGAGGAAGCATAGTGTTGTGAGACAGAAAATGTAGAATTGTGAGGAGAGTTGTGTTTACAAGCAAATATTCTGATAAACATTTCCACTGATTGATTCAACATGGAGTTAGTTTGGAAGAGAACTGTTTGAATTGTGATGTGTTAATGTTATCTTCTAAACAAATAAAGGAATAATTCAAAACAAAGGGGAAGAATGAAGGTGGCACTTCATTCTTCATGAGAGAATCTCAAAGTGTTGGGTGTGAGTAGAACAGATGATTTATGTTGAAAAAAAGCAAGCATTATAAAAATTGGAAAAGTTGGGTTGATTTGGCTTCACAAAAACTCTGTGGGGAGGTAGGGTTACACATGCTTTTACAAATAAATGTGCTGAACAGATTGCTACAGCAATAGAGAGTAGCAGAGATTACATCCTGAACTGAAACTCAATGTCTGTCTCACTGCCACAAACAGAAGACTTGTTGAACTTTGGGGCCTTTTTTGTTTTTATTTATATGAAGGTGAGAGGGTATTGAATTATATATTTAATGATAAGGAACTTTGGAGAATTGAGTTACTAAGGTTTTTTTTTTATATATAGTAACTATTTTTCCTTATTTTACATATTGATCCCAGTTCCCTCTCCCTGCCTCCCTCCATCCCTCCCATGCCCTCCGACTCCCACTTCCATCCCATTCCCTCCCACTCCACGAGGGTGTTGGCTTCCAGGAGGGATCATCAAAATCTGTCAAGTCATTTGTACTAAGGTTTTATTAGGGAAATTACTAATTATTCTTGTATTTATAGCAGATGAGAAGTTCTTGCCCACTCACAGAGTAACATGTTTGCAGGTGGAATTGAGGATATGTTACTGTCATATGTATGGGAAAATTTAGTTAATCTAGACATCTAGGAGATGATAGAAAATACCCAAGGAAAGGGAATATACCTAAGTGGTTGGGCAGACCAGAGGAAGCCATTGTTGATCAGGTTGTGAAAGGCATGCCATGATTTCTTTTTCTATAACATCTACCCAACACTATTGAATGATTTAATGTCTTAGAGTGACTTATAGCTACAGAAATTAAGACATTTTAATTTGTAAAATTTCAAACTATACCAACTTATGCCATGCATTATGTTTCCCCATATACCAAGGGAAAATAATCACCCAAGGAAAAAGGCTGCTCATTTGGAGTCCATTCTCTTTAGGAGGTGTTAAATGTTAATATTTACTTAGTTTAAGATTACGTATGAATCATTTAATGTAAAGAACTGTAGAATTTTTTATATTATTGAGGGAACCAAAAAATTATGAAAAATAAGGAAGCACTTGAAGTATGATGATCTGAACTGAGCCTCCACATCTCTATATGTGTACATATTTTACTCTGTTATATTATAAAATTGATCCCAAATAATCAATGAGAAGCTTAAGACATTTCAGGTTAATATTTTACAAAAGAAATGTATTACTATTCACAAAGAATTTTCAAAATGTAACATTTATCTCATCATCACTAAAACAACAGTGTCAACATTGTTTCACAATAAAATACAAGAAAGTATAAATCAGTATTTCACATGTGAATTTAAAAAGTTATACTTAAATTATATTAAAATGAACTCAATATCACTTTATTATTGTCTTATCTCATGTGATTAAATAGATTTCTTGTTTTTAGGACTAGAATGATGGATCATTTTGAAAAGTGCCTGGCACTGAAATTTGAAGACCTGAGTTTAGGTCCCACCCCAACACAATATAAATGCTTATATGTCCATAATTTGTACAGCTTAGGTCTGGCCTAAATTTGTCAGGAATTCACCTCAAATTGGTACAATTAAAAAAAATCCTTAAACCTATGTGAGACAGTAAATAAGGAGTAAGGTTTATCCTCCATAGCTGGTCTTGTACCCGCTGCCACGCCAGCCCCAATTAACACACAGAGACTCTGTATTAGATATAATGCTGTTGGCCAGGTACTAGTTTCTTATTGGCTAGCTCTGTCTTAAGTATTAACCCATTTCTGTTAATCTATATATTTCCATGTGGTCTCATCTTACCGGAGAGCCGGCTGGCATCCTGCTCTCTCCAGACTCTCCATCTTGACTCCTCCTTACTACTCCTTGTTTCCTCCTTGTCTCCTAGTCTATCTTGCTTTCCTATTGGCCAACAGTGCTTTATTCATTAACCAGTATGAGAAATATATTTACAGAATGATATCTCCCATCATCTCCTCTTTTCTGTCTAAATAAAAAGAAGGGTTTTAACCTTAACATAGCAAAATTTATCACACAACAGTTATCAAATAAGAATCACAGTTAACAATATTTAGTTCATTGACATTTAGCGATATTTAAGAAAATATTCTATCATCTATTCTATCTTTGTGAGTCTAAAGTACTATATGTAACTTATCTTTAAGCCTAACTAAGGAAAACTATAACCATAACTATCTGTCTTCAACTCCATTCAAGACCACAGAAGGATAATATATAAGCTCTAGAAATGACAGAGACATCTTTCTTGGTCAGTCATCTGAAGTTCTTCTGTAATGTTCCATCTTCAGCCCATAGGCCATAGTGTGTCTGGCAGACTCCTCAACGAAGCAGGAAACTTTAAACTATCTGCTTGTATTGGCAGTTTGTCAGTCACTTTTCTCTGTGTCCTGCATACTGTCTGGGCAAACTCTTCCATGAAGCAGGAACTCTGTAGCAATGTCCATCTTGAATCAGCAGTCACTTTTCTCTGAGTCCTGCATGTCCAGTTTATACAGCATAAAGTCAAACAGTCCAGACAAGAGCAGTATCTTGTCCAAATGGCTAGTCTTGCCACATTGGAAGTAAACTCCATAATGAGTTTCTTCGATATCCATCTTCCTTTCTGACACAGGTTGTGTTGCCAGGAGCAGTTATGTCTCACTGTCAAGAAAAACCTTAAACCATTTTAAATGCCATATTCTATAGGTCTTTGAAAGGTTTGAAGAATGCCTTTCTATCTCAAATACATCTCTGTGTATCTTGAAAAACCTAACTAACCTAACTCTAAGCTTTGACTAACATAGGTAACTATAATCTGTACTAATTTATACATTTCATTTCTAAATGAGCTTTATAAATACAATACCTAAACAAGAGGAGAAATATACATATCACAAAATTGACCTTAAATTTGTATCAATAAATGAAAATTCATTCCAACACAAAGTATTCATATCTATACCATAATTCCCTTTTTACATTTAAAAAGAATTGGGTGTAATCATTAATCATTTATGACCAACCCCATTTAAATGAAAAACAAACATTTATAAACAATATTTGGGAATTTGGGTGTTGTTCTTTTTAAACTGCTTCCTGCTGGTAGGAGGCGCTGTCATGGGGATTCTAAGAAGACTCAGAAATCCTGGCTGTAATCTGTAAGGCTGCTATGTCCTAACTTTTGAATGTTGGATCACCTGTGACTCTGTTTCAGGGGGTCTGGCTTGATCAAACCACATTAGTCTGGAAGGAACCCACAGCTTTTCATTTTCTGTGGAAACAAAAATGGAAATCCTTTTCCCCAGTAACTTGTCCTTAGACTTAAAATTTGAAGTCAAAGCACTTTTAAAATATATAAATTGAATTAATCCAGCAGTATTTCCTTTAATAGTTTTTTCCTCAGCAGTCAAACGATATAAAGACAATATAATGCCATACAGTATGCAGATTTTCTCTGAGCTTTTCATTTTTACGTGGCTTTATTATTACTCTGTTTATTTTACATTTTTTTGGGGGGGGCAGTGTTACTTGTGTAACTTTTATCTGTCCTAGAATTCACTCTACATACCAGGTTACTTTGTAATCATAGAGATCTGCTTGTCTCTGTCTCACAGTCCTGGGATTAAAGGCATGTGCCACCACACCCAGCTCCTCTCTGTCTACTTAAAACCATTTTATTCCTTTTCTCTCTTAAGCCTAAATATATATTTTAGAACACATTGTAAACCTTTAGCACTTTTTCTTAATGTGAATCTGTCTTTACTGTAAATCTTTATCTTTTTCTGGCCACGAGTCTTTTATCTGGTAAACAACAACATTGCTAAAATGAAAGTCATAGTTGTTTCTGCTACGGTTTATCAAAGATGGCAGCAGGTACCTTTACCCGCCAGCAGTGAGAGCTGTGCTCACCCCCTTGGTTTGCATTGCCATCCAGCAGCATTCTGCTGGCTTGGAGATATGGTCACTGGCATTGCCAGCTCTTATACACACCAATAAATTGTTAGCAGTTTTTTTTTTTTTTTTTAAGCCGTGTGGTTTTTTGCAGCTTATGCTGACTCAGGAAATCTTCCTTAAAGGAGCCACAAAAATATCTGTTTGTATTTAGCAAAACAGAACCCAACCGAGAAAAATGATGCTACCCAGAAGCCTTGCTTTTGTCTGTTTTTTGGTTTGTAAAATCCTTTTTTTAAGCTTCTGTTAAGTTTTAAATGGAAGTTCTTATTAGTCACGTGGGGTGCCATTTGTAACGAGTAGGGTTTTTCCTCCCACCTCTGGTCTTGTCCTGCTGCTCCAAGCCCCAATTAACACACAGAGACCCTGTATTTGATATAATGCTGTTGGTCAGGTACTAGTTTCTTACCAGCTAGCTCTGTCTTAAATAATAACCCATTTCTGTTAATCTATGTATTTCCATGTGGTCTCATCTTACCGGAGAGCCAGCTGGAGTTCTGCTCTCTCCAGATTCTCCATCTTGACTCCTCCTTACTACTCCCTCTTACCTCCTTGTCTCCTAGTCTGTATTTCCACATGCTTTCATCTTACTGGGGAATGGGGCCTGCGTCTGGTCTCCCCAGTCTCTCCATGCCGACTCCTCCTTACTATTCCCTCTTCCCTCCTTGTCTCCTAGTCCTGCCTATCTTGCTTTCCTATTGGCCATCAGTGCTTTATTCATTAACCAGTATGAGAAACATATATACAGAATGACATCTGCCATCAACAGTGTTGCTCTTCTCTGTCAAATGATGGCATTCAGTCTTGTTATGGAGGTTTCTGGTGATCTCTTTCTAGCTTGTGTGAGTCTCTGGATTTAAAGTCAAGAACTTCAATATGAAATAAAATGGATATTTTCTGATGCCTGCTATTTATATCCTACATAAACATAATGTCTAATAGTATAAAGTAAACTGAAAACCATTAATTTCGTTAACAGTGTTCAATAAAATTTTGCTTTTTAGAATGATAATTATTTTCTACTAATTCTTGACATATGTACAAGTATTGAATTAGTGGATGAATTATATTTTTGATTAAAGAACTTATATTCTTTCAAATATATTTCAATTGCTGTGTATCTAAAATTAAGTTATTTTTAAACAGAACATTTGAAAATGTTTATAATTTTTAAATCAACCTGTACATGCTATTGTCACATTTTTATGAATTCACATTGCAAAAAACAAATTCTAGTTTTAAAACAGTGGGGTCCTGAGTTAATAGAGTATTCCATTATTTTACTTAATATCATTAGCCAGCAATATAAATTGACTTCACATTCTTTTTTCTTTTTTGGTTTATTGAGACAGGGTTCCTCTCTATTGCTTTGGAACCTGTCCTGGAACTAGATCTTTAGATCAGGCTGGCCTCAAACTCACAGAGATCTGCCTGCTTCTGCCTCCCAAATGCTGGGATTAATCGGCTGTGCCGACTTCACAAAAAAAGGAAGTTTTGTTTTGATACTGTTACCAAGTACAGTTAAATATAAGGACACCTCATCATTGACCCAATATTGAGTGATCAAAGGATGATTTTGTGAAGTTGTATGTATGCTAGCAAATGTTATTTGTGTAGAGAGGATTCTGAGGAGGGAGAGATGCAGAGCCAAAGTAGAATAAGCCTGACAATTCAAAGGAATAAGGAAACTACTTTACTCTTTCCAAATTTTTGTCTGTGAATGGGAGGTGGTTACAAAGAACCTTTAGATAAATATTGTAGACTTCTAAGAGCTACTAATGATGGGGAGGAAGCCATCACACTTTTCTAGAGAAAGGTGGAAGATCACACATTGATTAAGATTTGGAGCCTGAATAGTGGACATGGACACATTTAGAATCTATGAGAAAAGGATGTTTTATGCTCTGATGTTGACAGGAAAAGATATGTGTTGTTTGAAGGCAAAGGAAAGAAAGTTTTTGTTGTGTTAATTTCTTCAATTAAGTAGGAGGTGAGGATTCCCTGTGAAAACTAAGAAAAAGCAAGGTGATTATGGGAGTCTTCAGGATGGAAGTCTTGTCATGATTGTTCTCAAAATCAGTTGTGAAACAGCCAACTAAGGACAAGTAAGTACTTATCTGTCTGAGACAGAGACTCATTAAGTGTACTGAAACTTTTTGATTGTTGGCTTTGCGTTTTGAATATCATTGGAATCTGAGACTCACAGACACAGAGTTGAACCTTGACCTGGAAGTTTGGACTGCTGTGATAGTAACTGGAGGAATGGTATCCTCAGCTTAGGGAGAAGCCAGAATGAGATCATGAAGAGCAGCTTCTGCAGTATTGTATACGTTTCCTCACCTGGGCTTTGTGCTTCAGGTAAGATTGTCAGTAGGAGCAGAATATTCTAAAGATCCAAGTTACGTTCTAAATGACATATGACACAATAATAAGGGATTAACAAATTGCAAACCTAAAATAAAGTAAAATCGGACCAGTCACAGTAGTGCACATCTGGAATACTCACACTTGGGAGGTAGAGACAGGAGGATCTTGCGTTCACAGGCATCCTTGGGTACAAAGTGAGTTTGAGGTCATCATAAGCTATAGGTGGCTCTGTCTCAAAACTTAATAAAGAACGAAATATGGAGATGGCTGTTCATACTATTGCAAAAACTGGAGGTTTCTGTTGGTTTCAGAAATGCACTATTTAATGGTTTGAATGAAAGTTACATCTTGGTCACTGTGTGCATTTGAAAAGACCTTTCTTAGTATTCCAATGCTTTCAAACTGTACAGTGAAAGCAAATGCTTTCACTTGTGACAGGGAAATTTTCTCTTTTACCTTACCTATACAGCATCCTCAACTCCCTGTGTCTAATCAGCCTACTAAATCTCATGGGAAAGTAACAATAGAAGTTGCCATCATTTCTGTTTTGTTAAGATTTGGGTTTGAACTACCACATCTAAAATTTAAAACAACCATTAATTTATTTCAGGAGATGTACTGAACATAATTCTAAATGTACACCTTAATATTAAAATCTATGACTTATTAACAGATATCTTAATATTTTTGAAGTTTATATAATCCAAATACATGTTTCCTAGTATTTTAAATATTTCAGAAAATTACCCAATATCCTTGAAGATATTTCTGTTTAGTCCAAACAGAATAGTATGAAGCTAATTTTGTACTATTTAACTACATTATATAGAAAGGAATTTTTATTTGAGGGAAGTAGATAAAATAATGTGTATGTGTTTGTATAATTAATCATTACAAAACATTCTGTTGTGCCTGATACATGTAACTGAATTAATATGCTTCATTTTTATAGGATTAATAGGCAAGGTTATCTATATATTATTTCTGTATCCTATTTACTTTCATGCCTGTATAACTTCAGTGAAATCCAATTTAATATCATTACTGGTGATAATATAAGTAATATAGCATACTGAGGGAAAAGCACACCATAAATGTATGATTTGAGAGATCAAGATTAATATTATGGTTTGTATAAATGATACATTGTTATTTTTGCATCATTTGGCATTGATAATTTTGACACAATAATCACTGCAATCAAAACAATGAACACATCCATTTAGTATTAACATTTTTGAATACTTGGATTTTGAAAAAGTTTGAGCATTTCAATGAGGCTAATACCTCATTGTTACTGAGTAGTAAAAATCCTTATATGGTATGATTATAAGTACATTGTATTAATTTATCTAAATACATTGTATTAATTTATGAAATTACCAAAGAATAGGATTTTAAAAAAGAAAATAGAGGCTTATTTTATTTCTTTTTTATAGTCAAAATATCTAATATCTTTCCTTGTCCTTCCTAATGTTTTATTAAACAAGATAAGGTAACAGTTGTGTCACTGAAAGTTTTCTTAGGGCAGAGTGTTCTATCCTGTAAGTTCTTGCAGAGTCAAAGTCTATGTAATACAAAAGAAGCACTATTGCTCCATAAGCATTACCTGCAGAACAAGTATGTTGAACTTTATATATTGTCTAGAATATTGAACATTAGAATAAGAAAGCTCTAAGCCTGGGGAATTTTTTCATGAATTATTTCTAAAGAAAATCCAAAACAAAGGCTAAGAATTGGTGTTTACGCTATAGAGGGACAGTAAGAAGCAAGCGCAGCCATCTCAGCCAACATGTTTTCTTGAATGAACACAGAATAGGAAGTATATATGGATACTGAGCTTCTCATCCATTTTTTTCACCTCCTTACTCAAGAAGATAAATGAACAATAGGAAAATCTTGGGCAATAAGAAACATAGGTAGGAATATGGAATCACATCTGGGGATGAAGTAGAAACATAAGATTCATGCTGTGTCAGTCAAGCATTAAGAAGCAAAACCAGTTTTAGCTTTGAGATCTCTAAAAGCCAGCCTGAGGAAGGTAGCATCACAGTTCTCAGTGCATTAAGACAAAAGTTTTTGCAGCAGAAAAACATGGGAACTGAAGGGAGACACCTTTTTAGGAAGTATGGTGGTGCCTGCTCTTCTATTGAATCAATGTGAGAAAGGACTGTATGACTTTAAAGAGCACTAAATAAAAGTTGTCAGTTTCTTAATTGGCATTATTTTGTCCCTAGAAACATTCTTTTGACATTGTAAGTCATGGCAGACTCATTTTTTTTTAACACTAAGTAAATACCATTAACTACCCAGATATGAATGGTGGAAACCATGGAAAATGAACATAGTTCATGAAGTTTTGCATTTAGTAAAGTCATTCACATGTACAATAGTAAATTCTTACAGTGTCTCTATAGTAGGTAATATTGTTCCTATTTATACTTGTCTACCTCTTGACTTGAGGTTAGGGGACTTGTTCAAACTTACACAGCAAGGGAATGGTAAGAACTAGGACTTGAAATTATAAGTAAATATTTAAATGAGCAATTTTTCCACTATAGCAACTGTAATTAAAGTTTGAAATATAAATGTCCTAATAGTTTACCATAAACAGTTACTACAAATATATGCATTTCCCAACTTTGTTTCTTTTTGAATAGTGTATTCTGATACACTATTGCATTCTTGTTCATTTGGAATAGGTTAGAGAATAAGAGATATGATAGAATAACTTGCAATTACTGAATACTATGCTCTTATGGCACTTATCTATAATGTCTGTAAGATAAGTATCAGCATTCATGTTCACAGATGAGGAGACAGGTCAATTAAATATTGCCACAATGATCATGTGACAGAGCCATAATCCTACCTACTGACTTCAAAGCCTTCTAGAACAATGCATTGTGTGGTTTGGCAGCTTTCAGGAGAGAATGCTAGCAATTACTCAAGATGACACAGTTGATTGTGAGACCACTAATTCTCTACCTTTTGCAGGAAAATTATACAAAGTATAATACCAGATTTGAGTTCTGGGTAAATGTTTTTGTTTATGTCCTTGTACATATTAATATTATCAAGCAAGGTGTATTTTAACCACATCTTTAATCTCTTTTAAAAGTGGTGTTTTGAGAGTTATGAAGGTTAAGTAGCCATCTTGAATTCTAGCAGGCCCTAAAAGAAACAGAAACTGACATGACACTCACAGCTAAACACTGAACTGAACTTCTAGAATCCAGTTGCAGAGGGAGGAGTGAGGAGCAAAGGGTTCAAGACCAGGCTGCAGAAACCCACAGAGATAGCTGACCTGAACAAGAGGAACTCATGAACCCCAGACTGATAGCTGAGAAACCAGCATAGGACTGACCCAATTTTCCTGAATGTGAATATCAGTTTGAAGTTAGTGCAGTCTATAAACCTCTGACAGTGAAACAAGGTTGTATCCCTGGTTCTCAAAAGGACTTTGGGAACACATTCCCAATGGAGGGATATTACCTTAGTCTAGAGACGAGGGAGGGCTTAGGCCCTACCCCAAATGACTTGACAGATTTTGATGATCCCTTCTGTAAGGTCTCACCCTCCCTGTGGAGTGAGTGGGGAATGGGATAGAAAGGGAAGGTTGGGGGGCAGGGATGGGATAGGGAGGTGGGGGGACATGGGAGGATGGGAGGGAGAGGGAACTGGGATCGATATGTAAAATAAAAATATAATAAAAAAGAAAATACTAAAGCAAATGCTCTTATATGTATGCCCAAGGGAGACTGATAACATATTTCAAGATTACACCAGAATTTAGTACATTGGTGCTTCAAAAACTCTATTAAAAATTAGTTCTTTGAGAGGATCAAGTTTCATATGGTATGTTTTGATCATCACCACCCCCTGACTCCACAGCTTTTCCAAGTAGGTTATCTTCTAGGCCCTATGACCTGTGTAGCCATAGGCTCATGGCCCAATAATGTTAAAGTTGTAATGTGATTAGTTACCTCCATAGCATTTATGCCACTATTGCATTTGTTGGTATTCCTTGCTAGGCCACTCATTGTTGTAGCTCACAGACTTAATATCTGGATATTATTGGTGATTACTTTTCTCTTCCAGTAGCTTGTGAAGCACCTTTCAGTACTACCTATTAAGAACTAAACTTCCAGCATAGTAACTGTTTGATTTTAAATCAAGTATATAGTGTCATTAGCAATATGGTTTTATTGTCAAGTTATTATAGGTAACCAGAGTAATGTTTTGGAGTCTGTGAGACCTCATTGTCCAACAACTGCAGAAAAGAATATTTCATTAATGATAGTGGGCTTTAATTTGTTAGCCTCTAGTGCCATTTAAACTGTCTTATAAAAGTGTGTGTGTGTGTGTGTTTATGACACTGTTACAGTATTAGGAGTCCATGTATGTTACAAAAGGTCTTTGGTGTTTTTTATCTCTACTTATACTTCTTACCCTGATGTTCACTCTTCTTTCCTGTTCTATTATTCCCTTTTAACTCATTACACTAATGTATTCTATCTCTACTCCCTTGAATATTCCTCCCTAGGGTACCTTAGTAATTACCTGACCCCATTTGTATTCCAAATGGAACATATTCCTGAAGATTCAAAGTTAATATCCACTGGTTTGAAATATTATCTGAACTATGTAAAGATGTGTTAAATTTGTTTATGTTGTGGAATATTACTTTAACTGTGTAATGGTTTGTTGTTTTTGTTTATGCGTCATTTATTTAATTATATAAAGATATGTTTCTGTTTCACCTTGCCTACCTAAGGCACCTGATTGGTCAAAAGCTGAAAGGCCAATAGTTAGACAGTAGAGGAATAGGCAGGATTGGTGGGCAGAGAGAATAAGTAGGGGGAGGAATCAAGAGAATGCTCAGATCCAGTTAGCTTGGCATCCAGATAGAAGCAGAAAAAATTAAGATATACAGAATGAAAGAAAGGTAAAAATTCCTGAGGCAAAATGTAGATGAGGAAAAAAAGAAGTTAAATTAAATAAATTAAAATAAATTAAATAAGAGCTAGTTGGACAAATATAAGGTAAGGCTAGACATTTATAACTAATAATAAATCTACACAACATGATTTGGGAACTGGTTGGTTGCTAAAAGAAAGCTTGTTACAATCCACAGATGAGATGACAGAAAACACTTGATGTTTGTCTTTCTGTGTCTGGGTTATCTCACTCAGAATCCTTGCTTCCAGCTCCATCCATTGAACTGCAAATTTCATAATTTTATTATTCTTAATAAATAGCTAAATAATATTCCATTGTGTTAATATGCCACATTTTCATTATTAGTTGGTAGATATCTAGGTAATTTTCATTTCCTGGCTATTGTGAGTAGAGTACTGCTGAATATGGATAAACAGATATCTCTAGTGTAATATATCAAATCCTTTGTGTATATAGTCAAGACTGGTATAGTCAGAATACATGAAATATCAATTTTTTTAACTTTTTGATGAACTGCATGCTGATTTCCATAATGGTTGTAGCAGTTTGTATTTCTACCAGCAGTGATTAATTGTTCCCCTTTACCCACATCCAAGGTAACATTTGTTAGCATTTTTTAGATTATCATTCTGATTGTGGTAATATGGAATCTCAGATAAGTTTTCATTTGCAGTTCCATGATGCTTAAGGATGCCAAGCATTTTTAAAGTGTTTCTTAGCTATTTGTTTTTCATCTTTTTGGAATTCAGTTTAATTTATGCCCCAATTTTTAATTTGGTTCTTTTCTTGATGTTTGATTTATTCCATTCTTTATATATTCTTGATTCTGTCAGATATACAACTAGTAAAGAAATTTTCCTTTTCTTTGGCTTCCCTTTAATCAAGTGGTGATGTACTTTGCTGCACAGAAACTTACTAATCTTATCCGGTCCCGTTTATTAATTGTTGGTCATAATGCCCAATGCTTATGCTATTGGGGGTCAGAAAGTCCCTCCATATGCCAGCAGATTTACTACTTTCTTTCTTCTCCATCAGATTCAGGGTCTTTTATATGTTTGCAGTTTCGATTTTTTCATGCAGGGGTAAGTGATGAGGATTGAGTTTTATTCTTTAGTGTGTAGCTACCAATAACCTTTTTTTCTTTCCTTTTCTTTTCTTTCCTTTCCTTTCCTTTTCTTTTTTTTTTCTTTTTGATGTGTGTAAGTGTCTTAGATACTTTTCTATGCTTGTAACTAAAGCACTATGACTAAGGCAACTTACAGAAGGAAGGCATTATTTGGGGTTTATAGTTCCAGATGGATAAAGGGCCATCACTATCAGGGTGTGGAAGTGTGGTAGCAAGCACCCAGGCATGGTGGCAGAAAGAGCAGAGAGCTCATTTTGAACAGTAAACTGGAAGCAAATAGAGCTCAATGGAAATGCACATGTCCTTTGAAATCTGAAAGCCTGCCTCCAGTTATATATTTCATCCAACAAGACCACATCTCCTAAACTTACCCACACAATTTCACTAACTTGGGAACAAGTATTCAGATACTTGGGAATGTGAGGAACATCTATTTAAACCACCAGTAAGTAGACACTGACATTTCACTTTAGCTGGCCAGCAGAAATCACACTAGCAAGGAAAGGGTGAATCTAATTTATTTCAGAATTAGGAGCATCCTTTCTCTTCTGCTCTTACTGTCCATTTGTAGTCTTTGTGCCTTCCATTTGTTTTTGTGTCCAGGTTTTACATGCTTTTTAAAAACAATGTGTTATTGTAGACACTACAGTGAACATAAAAGTAAGTAAAAACTATAGCACCCGTCTATGTAAAAGGAGTTTATACTCTTGCTGAGAGTAAAGAGAAAAGATAAGCGTTTAATTAAAAAATTCTTCAATCTATATAAGCTGAATTATTAAGGAAAATGGAACCATGAAAATTAAATGTATTGGTAAGCAGGTACAAATGAGAAGAGGAACAGGAAGTCACTTAAGCAATTATGAGCAAAGTGTCAACTGTTCAAAACTAGGTATAGCCAAGTACCAAGAGAACTGTGAGGATGTGTGGGTGAACTTGCACTGTTGTTGTTATTCTGTAAAAGCTTTAGTATTGTTTAATAAATAAATGTATTTGTTTCTCCACACTGCAATTCTGTTCTTTGGAATAATTACCAATAATATTTTTAAGGAGGTATAAAGGAGTCATGTTTAAAGGTATTCATTTCTGGTAGCTAGATATTTCTTATCTTAAGAGTAGGAAAAGTGGGCAGAGTGCAGAAAGAGGCATTAGGCAATAATTAGAAGTGTCTGTAGAAACTTGGGAAGCTGTTAAAATAGGTAGAAAAAAGGTATAATCTCTGTTATGGTTAGTACAATAGAGGTGTGAAAGTAGTATCCATCTTGTAAGAGCATGTTAGAAATGGACACATATTAGTTAGAATAGTTCACCATGAGAAAAAGAGGAAGGGGGTAGAACATGAGAACAGAAGGAAACACACACACACACACACACACACACACACACACACACACACACACAGAGATACATATAGACATAGACACACACAGAGGATACTATCTGAGAGCTAATGATTAGAATATGCTGTCAAGTAGAGAGTATGTTTGATTCAGTCTTCTCTACCTGCAAAAATTCCAAAATTCATGGAATTGAGTCACATTGTGAAGATTTTAGGAATCCCATCATAGAAGAGGTAGCTTTGGTGATATATCTTTAAACGTACTTTCTAGGGACTACAGTTCAGTAAACTCTTAGCAGACACTGGCAAGGGGAAATGGTCTATTTTAAAGAAAAAGAGAGGTATCCTTTGTTTTGAGTAGAGTACGAAGAAGGCAAATAGTAATGACTAAAAGTTACCCAACCATGGTGGCTTAGATTTTTCTACTGCTGTGAAGAGACACCAAATCCAAGACAACTCTTACAAAGAAAAGAACATTTAATTGGGATGGCTTAAAGTTTCAGATGTTTAGTTCATTATCATGGTATGACATGGCATGCAGAAAGACATGATGCTGGAGAAGTAGCTGAGTGTCCTATATTTTAGACTTGCAAGCAACAAGAAGTAGTCTGAGATACTAGGTGGTATTTTGAGCATATATGAGGCCTCAGAGCCTGCTTCCACAGGGACACACTTTCTCCAACAAGACCACACTTACTCAAACAAAGCCACAATTCCTTATAGTGCCACTCCCTTTGGCAGCTATTTTCTTTCAAACCACCACATCTGGGTTTCAGGCATTATGTTGTGTCCTTTGGGAGTTGTGTCTAATACTTATAGGGTATGATGTGGAAAATATAAACATAACAATACTCTTCATCATCATCCACTTTACAGATGAGGAAGCTGTGTTTCCATGAGGAACACAACCCTCCAGACACAGATTGTGCATATTTTAAATTTATGACTGAAATTTGGGGTTATATATGATTATGCCATGTATGACTGCCTTTCTCCAGAGACAGTGGTGTTTTTGACAAGTAAGGGAAGTTGTCTATTCCTATCAGTGAGCTTCATAAGGGCCTCACAGTCAATTAGTTAAATCAAAACTCAACTGTACACTAATTATGGCTTTAGTTTCATCCACATACTAATTAGCTTTAAAGAAAAAGGTATTTGAGAAGGAAGTTGTCTGTATTGCTTGCTATATTGTAAAAACATTTCTGCTCATGAGTATTTCATTAAAATGATGCAATCCTTTGTCAACATCAAGACAAGAAAAAAAAACATTTATAAGCAATCTTTTATACCTGTTACTTTGAAATTCCTTTAAGTAACAAATGGGTAAAACCAAAAGGCGTAAAATTGGCTTTCAACTGCAAAGACAGAGGCTAGTTTATTTTAAGAACCCCATTTATCATGCTGACCATACAAACATACATAATACTAAAAGGAAGATGAACATGAAGGATATGGCTGCATCTATAGGATAAGATTATCAATCCTAGAATATTGAAGTTGAATGTAGGACTTATTCCAGTCAAAGTCAGAATAGAATGTGGTTCATTGGAAATGAATAGCGAGGTGAACATTTAGACTGATCACTATGGCTAGTTCATGGTTTAGAGAGTGACTTTTGTAACATGAGAAAAGAGTTAAACATAAAAGCCACCAATGGAAAACAAAGCCAAGATGTTTAGAAAGGGCTTTTAGTGACAGACACAGATGGACTAAAGTTTCAACAAGTCTGTTTTTATTTATGCCTTCCTTCTTCTTGCATCTCTGTCCATTTCTCAAATTCTTCACTTGCTATTTACACATCACAACATCTGGGATTGGGCTTCCAGCACCTGCCATAGGAAGTGGAGACTGTACTGCTGAAAATATGCCTTAAAATGGCAAAATTTAAATGAACACTTCTTATTTCAAAAATAATGTTTTAAAATGAGATTTTAAACAAATACAGTTTGAAAAATAATAACAAAATGTCCAAATCTGAAGATCTTGATAAAAGAAATTTCATTTTTAAATGAAAGTTACAACACAGAGACTAAAAGCAGACTCTTCATAGCTTGGACCTGGAAGACTCAGCAGTACATCTGTTTAACATCTTGCAGCTTGAAGAACTCTGCCTTGAAAAACCTTCTGCACCAGTGACACACAGAATAAAAGGTTATGTTATGACTTTCAGATGGAAACCTGCAAAAGTTTATCTGTTGGCTTGCATCATTAGCTTTTGTTACTTTTGATTCTGTTAGGGAGATTCTTCATATGAAAATTTTAAAAAACCTTTAAAACTTCATGAGAAAACACAAGAAAATATTTTACTTGAGAGAGAATGAACAAGCTGTGGAATGAATAGAATGTTTTAGTTACAATAGATAAAAGTTAGTAAAATCAGCGTAATGGGGTTTTATAGAGTGTGCTTAAGTGAGGTATATGCCTATATGCACTGGTTTGGGATCAAAGGACCACAATGTCTGTTGTAAGATTGTATCTCTTAGAAATGATAGAGAGACTACACCCATGATACTTCACCAATATGGCTGTCTAAGCAGGACTTGAATAATGACAGCACCAACAGCTGTTCTATTGTGAAAGGAGAAATCTCATGGGACCCCACTTCTAGACAAAGAACCAAAGGCAACTAAGGAATACTAAAAGAGGGGGAATTCATGTTACCCAGGGATGAGCCCCTTGTATGGTTATCCATTGTCCCGTGATCAGCTCTGAAGTCATACACACATAAACAACATCAAATGGACTGAACAGGTTGTGTTTATATACTTGTTCATGCATAAACATATACAACAATAACAAAGAAAAGGAGGAAGCGGATTTGAAAAGGAGCAAAGATAGGTTACTTGGAGAGGGGTAGAAGGAAGGAACAGAAGGCAGAAATTATGTGATTATATTTTAATTTTAAAAACTACAGTTTTAACTACAGGAAAAACACCTGTATGTTGGTGTGGCGAAGGCTAGAGTTTGCAATAATTCAGACAACCCTTTCAAGATCAGATTCTTCTAGAATAGTCACATTTGTTTGTACTTTACCTGACTGTGGGAAGGGTAAAAAGGAAGTTTCTCTACAGTCCTGCTTCTTTTCTGTTTAGCTGTTGTATGGATGCATTTTTGTTGTTCTTTTTGTATTTTGACCTGTAGGAAGGGAATATTTATCTTCAATTACCTAGAATACTCATTCTTAGCCTCTTTATGCCCTCAGTATATTTTGAATACATCAAAAAATGCATTTGTAAACTCCTTGTGCAGCACGTGGGTGTGTGAAAGATAGCACTCTTAGATACACTAACACACCCTCTGACCTAGACAAGGAAAACTTTCCACAAGGGTCTGCTGCAAGGGATTTTCCACATGCATTTTATTATGCTGAAGTTGATGGTGGTGACAAGTTCCACATTAAATACCTATCTGTCTTTCCTGAAACTTAACATTCTCTCCTCTTTGTAGGGATGGTGATGTAATACTGTTTGCTATCGTAAACAGAATCCTTTCATTAGAGGGTATCAGTTTTCCTTTGCATACCATGAAAACTGCATTCTCCTCATTTAGTGGCCATCATAGACTTTGCCTAGTAGTGATTACCTGTGTTGTTGGGGATAGTGGGGGTACACATACTAACACTGTTAGTAGACAGAAGTTTTCACTGGGGAAATAAGTTTAGTATACTGTTATTAATTTGTTTTAGAAAATAGCTGCAGAGTGTTCAGACAAATAAGATATAGCAGAACACATGGTCTTTGTTATTCAATAACTAGCCCTCTGCAAAGGAAACATGGTCTATTTCCCATTTGAGAAGGGGCTTACAAAAAACTAGTAAATATGGAAAGAAGGCTACATATGTACTATAATTTTATTGAGTACTTCTCCTCATGTGCTTATCCAGCCTCACCCCGTCTCTGACACACACACACACACACACACACACACACACACACACACACACACACACACAAACACACACACACACACACACCATGTCCACATAGATGTATTCCCAGCTGGTATTAGCATAATCATTACCACATTATAAACAAGCCTGTGGAAAAATAGCCTGAGAGATTTAGAAGGCTTGCTTCATAAATGAAGGAAGATGGGGGTGGAGAACCAGATATTTTGGGAACAAATTCTTTTTTTCCCCTCCCTCTTTAGAAATAATAGCTTAGATCTCAGAATCTCACTTGATTGTGTGGAGTGAGGAGGTGGAGTTGAAGAGTCCTGACATATTCAGTTCTATTGGATGAAGGCCAGTGGAAGGATTTCCATGGAGCCCTTCTGCTGGAAGAAGCCTCATTTGATGTGCAAGCAAGCCTTTCTTTCTTCCCATTGGAGCCCAAGTAAAAGAATGCTTTTCTCCTGGCTTACTGTAATTTCTGTTGGTCAAGGTCTCTGGCTCTTCCTCCTCCTCGATTGTACTTTTTCCTGGAGTTGACTAGATGAGAAATCCTGACTTAATGGCTAATTTTGAGTTTACTGCCAAGACCAGAAATAAAATATGATTTAAAATATGGCCTTACCTGAACGTTTCAGGACATTAAATGCTGCTAGGCCCAGGTTTCATTGTAAAAAGAACCTAAGAAAAAGAAAGGAAAAGAATTTTATGAAATTAAGAGCTGGTCCACATGTCCAGGTTGTAAGGGATCAGAGAACATGCTGAAAAGCGATTTAGAGTCTTGGCGCCCCCCTCTTTTGTATTTTCCTTACTTGAATTTTGCAGTAATATGGAGAATAAGTATGCAAAACAGAAGAATCATGGCTTTGTTCTTTTAAGCTTCTGCCTTAGGAAACACCCAGAGACTGGTGTGACTGGGGTGAAGGCACATGCACTCACTGAGGGCTTGAAGTGTTCTCTGTGGCTTGGTGGAATGCTTGTGAGATTGCCTTGATGTGATCCAACAGGATCAGTGACATGTGTCTCTCAGAGCAAAATTGTGTATCCTGTAGATCACATGAATTCTGGCATTCAAGACATTAATCTTCTAGTACACTATTCAAATATCTCAACTTTGACAATGGTCCCATTGGGCTAATGGGGAATAAATTTAGCAGGTCTTTTCCCAGGTTAGCTCAGACCCAAATACAGATCAACATTCTGGGTAGTAGAGGCATAGTAGGGGCTGTTTGGACCTCTGGAACCTCATTAAAACTCATGTACAGTATCCTTAAATTGTATCAACTACTGTGAAGTTATGCAGTTTTCAGCATAAATAAATTACCTGATATGAAATGTGCTATTCTCATAAATTGGCTTTTTCCATGATTAGGAAAGAGAATTAGATTAAACTAGTCTGTTTCAAAGTAATGTGCCTATTTTTCCATTATATGTTTGCAAAGTTAATAAAGTAATTGATATTGTGAAGACTTTGCCAAAAGGCAGGGCATTTCCAGGCCTCACAATTAAACCAAGATGTCCAAAACAGCTTGCTTAATGTATTATTTATTGAGTACTGATGGGGTTTCAGCTGTAGTATACAACAACAAAGCCAGAGCAATGGATTCACACTTTGGATAAGAGCCTCTAAATATTATTTACTATTGATAGTGGAATTTTAAATTTACAGAACATATAAAGAATTCTGGAGATGTATGATGTAACGGAGTCATGGAGAAGGAATGAGAAATTTAGAGAAGTCACTGGCATACCCCCGGGTACAGCAACCCATCTTGAATTAGAATTCAGATCACTTGGTTTTCTGAACACCTCAATCTGCTCTTTCCCAAGTGTCTGTGCCAAGCTTCCATTTGGCATTCTTGTCCACATTATGCAGTATCTTTTTTCCCAGGTCCTTAGCCTCTGACCTCTCCACTATAGCCTGCCCTGAGTGCCAATGTAATATTAGTGATATTTAAATATACTTTGATTATTTCATCTGTGTAGTTCTTCAGAGAAATAATATCAAATCAATGTATTGTGATATTCGTCTTCAATTCTAAGACCTCAATCAGTTGTGGAGGCCGAGAAATCCCTGATTCTTCAGTTGCGAAGCTGGAAAGCCAGGTGAGTTGGCAGTGTAGATCTAGTCTGAAGTCAGAAAGCTAATATTCCAGCCCAAGTACACAGGAAAACACCCACTCAGCACTTTTGTTTCACTTGAGTTTCCAGTTGGTTCAATGCAGTTCAATATCATGATGGCAGGTAATGTGATATGCTCAGTTTTGATGTTAATATCATCCAGTATCGCTATTGTTAACATACTCATGTATATCCCAAAACTCTAACAATAGAAATATGCAAAAGAAGAAGGTAAAGTATATTCCTTAATTAGGAGTGACCTATTATAGTAATATATTTATGTAATTTAGTTAAATGATCTGCACTGACTGACAAGATTATTTCTGTAATTTCTTCTTTAGAGAAATTAACCTCATAGAACCTTTATTATTAATATTACTATTAAGATTCTTAACTATTTTGCCTATATTCTACTTATAATTATTGCCATGTTTTTTCATCTTTTCTGTTAGTAAATAGGGTCTCAAAATCTCTGTTTGAGTGCTGGAGTACAGGCATGTACTGCCATATCTAGTAATATTTTCTACAATATTCAAACACAAACATTCTACTTATAGATGCCAGTTTTATATCACCTTATATTTTTACAGGTGTTATTGTTATCTTTAGTTCTCAAATAAGCTACTTGTGTTTCCATATTCTTTCATGTTTGTGTTTTCAGAGAGTTTGAAATTCACAGAAAATTAAGAAGAAGGCTTTGAGTTTGTCATGTTTACCCTGTGCCCCACATGTACCTCTCTCTCTGTTATCAGCAGCCCCATAATAGTGATGCAAGTACTGAAATCAGCAAGCCTATACTGACCCATCTCTGCATCCAAAGCCAATAGTTTATATTAGCATTCATTTTGGGTGTGTGTGTGGATTCCATAGATTTTGACTAGTTCATAATGATATATATCTCCCAATGTAGTTTTATTTAAAATAGTTTCACCCTTTAAAAATTCTTAGTATTATTCTTATTTACTCTTTCTTCACTTGAATGAGCCCCCTTCTCATCTTGTATTTTCTCTTGAGTTCTTGAAGGAAAAAAATTTTTTAAAAAATGTGACTAATTATGAGAAAATATGAGATAATTGATTCAAGTTCTTACTAAAACTTACTGTAAGTTGCTAGGATATTTTCACTTCAATAGATTAAAACTGAAAATCACCATGAAGTTTCTATTAGTTTTTGAAAGTTGCTTATAAGACAATTTGCACATTACTAGAAGTTATCTATATTTCTGCCAACTGAGATACATTGTTGGACACTTCATGTTCAATTTTTATGTTATAATTAGATTATTGCTGTGGTCATATTTGAATAATTCATTGAAATGAGTGACACTGTGTCTTCATGTAACCAGTCTACAATATAGGTCAGGTCAAATTATTTAGGGTTTGAAATCATTGTTTGTGCTTGTATATGTGTGGTGCTCTGGGAGGAAATTGTTTCATTTAAGTGATAATATGGATGTGGCATTTGTAATATGACATTGGCTGTTATATTTTCATTTGGACTTCCTTTAAATTATTTGATCTGATGATCTGTACTTTTTGTAAGATTGACAAATAAGTTATGGACACATAATATTAAAAATAGGATTCTTGTGGTAAGAATAATATTAATAAGACTTAGAATGATAACTAAATTTAATTTGAATATAAAGTGATAACAAGCATTTTAGAAATGTAAGTATCTGTTTGAAATCCTTTCCAGAAGGTCACAAGAGCTAAGGCATGTGTGATCTTTCTTAGTTGGTTTGCCAGGTTTCTCACAATTCTTTATTCTTCAGAACCTGTTGATTGTCTCACTAGATATTGTGATTGGGTTCCAAAGTCTAATTATAACCCCTATCTCCCTTCATTCTTTTCCTCTTCTTCTATTTTCTGGCCTATGTGGAAGCATACTAATACCTCTACCAGTCTGAGGCCCATATCTCTGTATCATATGTTATCCTGTGACTTCCTTCAGTACTTGTCAGGCCTCTGTACTAAGAATAGGAATGCTCTTTGCCTACCTTCTTCTCTTTGGATCCCTTCTGATTGTTCTTTTGGAACATTTGTATTTTCATTAAATCTTTAGTAACAATTTTGGCTTTGGAGTTAAAATTATATTTTATTTTTCTTTGTATAAAAGAGTTAATTGCATTTTTGTTGACAATAAAGTTTTATTTATCTTCATGGGATAGTCTGTCTCTTTGGAGTGAGAGAACTGACTTCCCACTGAATACTACCAGGAACATTGTTTTTATAAATATTTCTATCCTGCACTTACATAGAACTGGAAAACATTTTTGAGCAGTGGTTTTGCTAAATCACAAAAAAGTATACAATCCAAAATAGAAAGAGAAATAAATATATGTTGTGTTCGATCATAATAAACATGGACAATTCAGGCTGATCCACTCATTTTATGAACTCCACTGGACACCATATGTACTTTGTTCTGTTGGTGGGAGGGTGCTATAATTAGGCTTAGTTCAAAAAGTAACTTTACAGTTAGAGAGACAAACAGAAATGTGATGACTAGACTAGCCTCATTCTATTTCTATTTCTTTGAAACTGTCACTGTGACTGGTAGAAGTGTCACTATGCTGTGATTTTATGGGAGAGAGAGAGAGAGACAGAGAGAGAAAGAGAGAGGAGAGAGAGAGAGAGAGGAAGGAAGAGGAGACAGGAGATAAGATGGAAAGGTAGAGAGACAGAGACAGAGGAGGGTGCTGGAAATGTAGATTCTGATTCTGAGTGGTGTAGGAGAAGGTCATGAGGTCACAATGCTCAGTCAGCCAGCCCAGTGCAACTTTTAGGGATCATTATTATACCAAACTTTCAAGCTGAGAAAGACCCTGCTCAGATCAGTTACAGAGCCTATCAGAGTCATTAAATGTGAGCTACACCATGCCAGTGAACTTTCTCTAACTTTATGGATCCAGATTTTCTAGAGAACAAAAGAATCTATGGGGTGCTAGAGAATTTTTCTTGAGAGGTCATAGGCTGATACTCCCCAAGTCCTATGACACTTTCCCTTAACAGCGTGACAGAAAAACAGTAACATCTGTTTCTGTGTGACTATGGTGTGAACACATTGAAAAGTACAGGTCGTGGTTTAGTGCACTGTGACTTGGGAGGAATGTCATATGGAGGGAATTCCACTTTGCGGTTCTGAAGTCAGGGAAAAGAGGAAGTGCTTTTATGATGGTGGCATAAGAGGTCCTTTTACCCTTGATACCTCTTTCTTTTTCTAATTTGTAACCATTTCCTGTCTGGCGTTTATGCTGCATGCTGTTTTCATCAGTTACCCAATGCTTACACCAGCTAATGGCCTGACTGCACTCAGTGAGCCTGCAGCAAGGTCTCCCTCCACACCTGAGCTCCCCCTGCACCAGATCACACAAGGCCTGCTGATGGCCTGGAAGGCCAGCTGGAACAGCTCAGCCCCATGCTCGTCTGTCATGATTATCTTGCTTTGGGGGCCTGTCTAGCTTGCTCCACTTGCTTCCTTTGTCAACCTGACTAAGATCAAAGTGCAAAAAGGATACAGAAATGATAACCTAGAACTTTGCCCAAACAGGAGCTATGATTTGGGCAACATCTTCCATCACACTTCCCCAAAGGCAAGGAAGGAAGGGGTAAATTATGTTTAAGTATAGCTTTTCTTACACAGCCTCTTCTTAACTAACCCCCCTTCGATTTATTTCCTGAACCCATCGTAGTTATATTAATCAATTTGTTCAGGGATTTGAGATTTCCTGACCTAATCAAAGGATTTGGGAAATACTGATTTCTGTTTATATGAAGCTGTGGTCATGATTGCTGACTTTGTACCTGACTGACCTCACATATTTCCACTTACTATTCTGGCTTTGAGATGGTTTTAGACATTCTGAAAACTAGGGCAAAATTGTCTTAGAAACACTCTGAATTGTTGGTGTTTCCAGTTCAGAACTCCTCTGTGGTGGATGTAAGCACCATACAGCATCTGTGTACCGGCTGATGCTTTCTTCTAGCTTTTAGTGTGTGGATAATTTTAAAGACTTGTTCTGAGGGTATTACCCCATTTGTTCTTGTATCTAAAAAGTAAATATTTCCAGGTTTATTTTATTTATCAGTATCTATTGCTTTCATTAAAATACCTCCTGTTTCCTTCTTCATATATTTGTCATCTCTACCGCTAGCTTTTTGTATGTTCTTTCTATCCATAGTTCTATATTTAAGTCTTCTAACAGAATTTCCTTGTGAAAAATCTGCCTTTCCTAATCACTCTGTGCTCCTTGGCATGGCAATTTACCCAAACTCAAGCTGTATTTCTATTCCCAGGAGCAATGGCTCAGCAGTTTGGCTTAGAATGTTTGTCACTTGCACATAGTCTGTCCCTCTAAACCACTCTATTCTTTCATAAGTCAGGCTATTGGATGTTCATTGTCTCCTTCTTCTCTATCATTTCTCTTTCAGAAAAACAGTATTTGATATATTCTTTCAAACTATGGTAACTCTCTCTCTTCCCTTGACTGTTGACATAGAAAACTACCCAGTCTTCTTATGAGGCAAGGTGAATACTACAAGCTAGCCCATTTTCCAACAAAGGAGGCCAAACAAAACTTCTTACAACTAGCAGGAAGTAAGCTCTTGATACCCAAGCCCTTACTTGATGGTCAATAAAGGAATTCCTGTCTATCATCTTTCTCCTTATTGAAAGGACCTCGTGGAATTCTGAACTTAAACATTGTAAACAAGAGCCTGCTCTTTGGAGTGTGTTCCTTTATATGTTCCAAAAAAATTTCTTCCCATTCCTGAAAAATGGTATGGGAGAGGATGTGTCAGGAAGGTAGCAAGGTCAGAGATAGCTGAGTATACTTGGTGCTTAGCTGAGCTTCCTGGACCATGGCCCTGAGTGACAACACTCTTTCAGCTTGAGTGTTCATTATTGCTATCACCTACAGAGGTCAGTGAACATAGATTTTTGTATACACATGACCCCAGAGCATTTGACTTAGTAGACAAGGGATAAAGAACAAATTCTGAAGACATGCTTTGCAGAATTCTTGTATGTGGAAGCACAGTGTTGTCTGGGGCTATGAGGAAAGTATTGTGTCTTCACAACTGCCTGGGTGCTTACATCCTTTGTCCTTGCAATTTGTCCTGATGTTAATTCTAACCATCATGCAGGTGCCATGGTCTTCTCCTTAGTGATTTTTTAAAAAACAGGGTACATAGCAGCAACTTGCCAGTTTCTTAACAATTTATTTCTCCCTTTATAGTATTTATCTGCTACCAATGTATAAACATTGGGAAAGTTTGTGAATATACTTTATTCATCTCAATTTTAGTGTTGTTACCATACACACAATATTGGCTGTTGGTGCTCTGCCCAGTTCTTTTGGATCGGGTTTAACACTTTCATATATCCACCTTTCAGCTTCTTCACACATTTTTTCTTGTCAATTTGGGCTTATACATTATTTCAGGAGACTAAATTTGAATTTTGGACCCATTTCAGTCACACACAGGAAACCTGAGATTGTCTGCATCTCCAGCAGAGAAGTAGAAGCACTGAAGGATGCAGCAATACAAATGCCTTGATGTAGACACATGCCCATTGGATCTCACTTGACACAAAAGACTTGTTTGACTTCTTTCTCTTATGTAGGTTTTTTTCCCCCTTCGGCAACTTCTTTAATCAATAACTGGCACTTAAACTCTTATTTCAGGACCAACTTCAGGGGAACAGGTAGGAATTAGACAAATATTTATTGGATGGGCAAGTGCTTTAAAGAGTAGAGCAATAGACTCTGGACACAGACTGCCTTTATTTAGTACCAGTTCTAGCCCAAGCCACTGCCTATGGAACCTTTGTATGCTTCCATGGCTTAATCCATTAAACAAATTTAAAACTCAGATGTCCTCAAGTTGTTAAGAGTATTAAATACATTAATACTTGTAAAGCACTTGAATCAGTTTCTTGGCATAGACTGAGAACTAGGTGTTTGTAAAAGCAATTTAAAAGATAAATGTGCTGAAAAAGACTAAAGAAATAAGTGACCAGACATCTTGTATTCATGAATTATAATGCTATATTATTACTATAGCAGTACTACCTAAAGCAATCTCTCGTCAGTGCAATCTTTATTAATTTCCTAGTGATTGAATATACATGTATAATACATATAATAACACATATAATAATACATATAACACATAATAACATGTGTTAATACATATATTACACATATATTATTTTATATATATATATAATACATGCAGTATACAGTTCATATATGGTATATGCTTACGTAGTACATATGTAGATAGCACAATGCTGTGAATATACATAAAGTAATTTAATTGTATACTTAAAAGCATTAGAATGGGAATGTTATATTTTGTATATTTTAGCATACTCAGTATACTACTATATGGATATAAGGATAAGACATTAGGAGTAAGTTCAACACTCTAGCCATTTAGCAGAATAATAGTAATGGGTTCTCTCTTACTACTATCCAGCCAGAGGTTCTTGGCCCTAATGATGGTGCTAGTTATACAGTGTCACAGATTGACTCACTGCTCTGGAAACATACCATAATATACCAAAATAATGCTTTCTTTACATCCATTCCATTTAACAAGATGCAACTGTCCCAGGCACAAACTGAAGCCTATCAAATCCTTTCCTGTAATTTATTTTCTATACATAATATGTTCCCTTATCTTCAGCAAGAATTATGGCTTTGGCCATTTAAGCTTCCAGAGTTCAACATTTTGAGGTTTTATTCTTCACAATTTTATTTCATTGGAATTTTAAATTTTAGAGATTTTAGACAGTAAAATCTTTTAGGACATTGATTGTGGGGTTCTAACATCCAACACTGACTTCCAGGGTCATCTGGCAGTGCTGTATACTCTGTTCCTGCAGATGACTACTATGAATAACTCTGAAATTGTGAGCAAGGTTGACATCATGGAGAAACTGCAATGCTTGCAGTGTGAGAATATGAAATTCTCCATCTTCTAGAGAAAGTATTATTGGTACCTGACAAAGCTAAAGATAGCTACCAAATAACCCAGCCCAGTAATTCTACTGAAAGCAGGGTAGCAGACAGGTTCTATGAACCAATGATTACAGTGACAATTATCTAAAAAGGATGGAAATATTCTGTATCCATAGGTAAAGTAAATATGCAATATGCAATAGAATATTATTCAATCACACAGATTATTGTGATGGTTGTACGATGTTATAAATGTACTCAAAGCAATTTGTCTATTTAAAGGTGTTAAAATGGTAATTTTTATGTTTTGTGTATTTTTTCATATTAGTTAAAGCATTGCATTTACTCTTCCTGCTTTGCCTCCACACTTCAGTATCCATGTCACTAACATTTCTTTTCTCTTACATGTAAATAAAGTGCCTCAATACCTATAAATTTTAAGCATCAATTAAAAGAGAGGAAAAGGTGGTAGACACAGATGCCCCCCCACAGACTTTTGGGTCTGAGGGGGTCACAGTCAACCAGAAATTCACCCATGAATGTGCCTCTGGTAGCAGTGATCAGGTATCATTATACCAAGTACTGCTTGAGGCCTGAACATAGGAGAAAGGGAAGGCAACAACTGTAATATCACTATGGCTGGGGCACACAATACACAAGTGCCACCTGTGACCCAACCAAGAGCCCTGGAGCTTGGAAGTTGGCCTCTATTGTGGTGAGAGAGTACAGGATTGGGGGGTGGAAGAGGAGAGGCAGAATGGTTTGTGGGCTTGGGACAGGTGGATCCTGAGAGGTGAGGGTGGTGAGGAACGGACAGACATGAATGGCCAGCTGGCCACTTGAGTCCTGGGAGATGTCTGGGTCTGGGCTATGATATGACCAAGAGCCAAGTCTTTATCAAAGGCCCTGGAGTAGCAGAGGAGGTCTGTGTTGATGTCTGTGGCTCCTATCATCACTGGGGGCTGTGCAGTGGTCTATGGTCTGGGCCTCCACCTGAAGCTAAGTTGGTGTCTGAGGGTCATGCTGCCATGAGAGCCATGCCAAACTGGGTGGCCTGAACAGCCACTGGGGGCCATGGTGACAAACTGGGCTGGGATGCTGACAAAGACCATGTTTGGGTCTGTGGTCCTGCCACAGCCAGGATCTCTGCTAATGTCCCTGGCCCATGTTACTTCCAGGGCCCACGTGGATGCCTGAGGTTTGTCTGAGCCACAACCTATGACCATGTTGGTGTCTAGGGCTGTGCTGCTACTTGGGTCAGGCTGATTTTGACCCAGGGTTGTTATAGTACTGTACAGACAGGGACTAGTTGAGGACAATGTCTGGGTTTGTGGTCCTGCTGTCACTTGCACCTGTATTGGCATCCATAACCCATGTTAGCATGGCGGTCATTAGTACTAGGCTGTGCTGAGTCAGGCCCCACCCTTCACTGGCCCTGGGATAGCTGGTCCTGCCCCCTACCTCTCAGAGGAGAGCTAGTTCCTGCACTTAGGAAAGATGGCCCCGACTCTCATCATAGAGGTGCACCTCACCTATGAAGCACACTAGAGCTGACCCTGTGGTTGGTGATATAGGTGAGCTGACCCTAAGGGCATGAGAGCAGAAGAGCTACACCTACCTGCCATGTGATGGCATGGGTGAGGAAAGACATCCCCCTGCACACATACATTACCACCTGCATCAGGTGAGAGTGAGAGAGCTAGCCCTGACCCTCACCAACTGCAGCACACTAGAGAGCATTCCCTGTACTCTGCCTGGGAAGCATACCAGAGCTTACCTTGTCAGATCACAGGTGAGTCAGTACTGAGGGCATGAGAGCAGGAAACCTGACCTGCCCACCCTTGTATTCCCCCTAAAGTAATTGGGAGAAAGGGCCCTAGGCAAAATAGTAGAGCTGGCCTGGCAATATGAATGAGGGCTACATGGATCTTAGGGCTTGAGAGCCAGAGAGCAAGAGAGCAATTGACCCTGATCCTTGCTATGCACCGCATTGGGTGAGCTAGCCCAGACAGTGCTGGAAAGCTCATGTGGGTAGTGATAATGAGGAAAAGCTAGCAAGCTGACCAACCCAGTTATCACCCAGGCCCAGAACTAGGACTATGAGTTGGCCAGCCCCTAAATCCACTGAATCTGTGAACTGTTGGAGCATGTGAAGGGAGAAAACCTACAGGTCCAAAACATCAGGCTCTCTATGACACAGGGCAAAAAACAAGATATCCAAGAGGAGCCCCAGTGAGAGCCCATTGTCAGTGGTGTAGCAGAAACCAGAGGACTAAGGCCAGATCAATGGCAATGAACACCTATAAGATGAACAGACCAAAGGGTAAACTGTATGACTCAACAGGCTATACTACAGCTTCCAGACAAAGATTATTCTTTTTTATTTTTTTGAGGAGAAGAGGGGAATAGATTTTGAGGGCAGAGGGCAAATTTGAGGTGTCGTGGAGATAAGTGGAATCAGAATGCATGATGTGAAATCCTCAAAGAATCAAGTAAAGAGGGGAGACTACAGTATGCAAACATGAATGAATAAGAGAACAATTAGATTACTAGCCAATCCTGTAGGTCTTCTCAGAATTTGTACCACAGGTGTACAGCTGAGTATGGCGAGTCCAGTTTAATTGTTACTGTAAAGAATCTTAAACCCAAAATGTTTTGTCAGCATTCCTGCTTATGGTTCTCTAAAGAGCTATTCATAGGGTGCACTTGCTTTAGGTTCATAGGAACAGTGGTCTACAGCCAGATACTCCATCTTCTTATGTCTCACATCTCTCTGTAGGATAGAAATGTGCCCTTAGGAGAAACTTCTCAGAAAGCCCACAACTCTAATTTAGACTTGGCAGTGACTGTATGTGGTGTTCAGATGTTTTGGTTAGGCAGCAAATAATGCTTTCAAATGTATAATGTTAGTTCTTTGGTTCTCTGTGTCTCTAGGCAAAAAACATGGCTCTATATATTGAATTTGGTAATCACCCATTGACTAAGCTGTCCTTCCCATCCCACAGTCTCAGTGTTTTCTCATTTTTATTGTAAACAGTAAAATGAAATGGAAGAAGGAAAGGTTGGGGGTGGCTTTGTAGTGTCATTGACTAATCTCTGTGATGTTTACCCTTGCATCATGTATTTCTTGTAGTTTTACATCATGTATTTCTTGTAGTTTAACATCTTTACCTTAAACTCTCTTTGGGTCTCATCTGAGAAATCCAATACTGTGGGTTTCTGGGGCAGAAGGCTTCTTCATCCAAGTTTTGTTTGTCTTATGTTCCATCAGAAGAAACATAGTAATAATTAAAGGCAAATTCCATTTCACATTTCCCCAAATTGTACCCAGTCTCATACTTATTTGAAAGAAAACTATTCTGTGTGCTGTCTGGAATAAAACAAGACATAAAGAGATAAAAAATAATATATTGAACTAATATAGGATTTTTTGGACCCTGGATGGTTTTATTCCACCTTTGCTATTTAGAGTATTTCTGTTATTGATTTAGGGTTCTTAGTTGAAAAATATCTAAGAATTTACTATCATATTATTCTAAATAGCTTGACACCACACGTGGCTCTGTATTTTTCCCTAGTCTATGGGATTGATCTAGAGTTCTGCACATACTCAATAGGCCTCTACTACTACTTTGTATCTTATCTCTTTTCCTACTTTTTTCTTTAAACAAGTTTTCCCTATGTTTTCTAGGCTAGCCTTGAAGTCACTCTGTACTTCATATGGGACTTGAACTTGCAACTCTTCTTCTTCAGACTCTCAAGTATCTGGGAATATAGGCCTGTGCTACCAGGCCTGCTGGAGCACTATTCTAGGGTCTGGTGTGAACCACGACCAGTTGAGTGGTTTTAAGCACACAGTGAGGCTGACAATGTGTGAAAAGTTTAATCAATTCCCACCCACTTGCTAGAACATGTGAAGAATAATTCATATAGGTACATGCATAGTACACATATGTATATATACCTAATATGTAGATTGCCCTCTTGATTAGAGATTTTTGCAGACAATGGCAGGGCAATGAAACACGTGAATAACCAGGAGGCAACAGACAGGACTGAAAGTTCATTTATGAAGCTGGAATTTTGTTGGCTACTTATCCTGCAATGCAGAGAATTAGTCTAGCACTTAACAGAACCCAAATGTACTCCTTGCAGGAGCACAGTGTTCCTTCACTGTCCCCTAGGAGACATGTCTCTTAGGTAAGTAGAAACCTGACACTATGAGCATTTCTGTTCCCAAGGAGTGATTGAGTGTATCAACAGAGACAAATTAGTTATTCCCAATCAGTTGTTCAAAACTCTGTGTTCAACTGTGTATTCAAAATCCAAAATGTACCTTTGTTTATTTACCTCCACTGAAAATACTCCACAGTCAAAGTTTATTGATATTTAGCAAATCCGTGCAGAGAAATTACTAGAACTAACATGACTGGGAATATTTGTTTTCAAATGGATTCTTAAATTGACCTTGATAGTTTTCAGTGTTTCTTAATTAGTGTTTGCAAATCTGCTGATTTTGTGAAGAATCTGTTTCTTGCTGTATTAGAGTGTAGCATCACAACAAAATTAGCATTCCATATGTTGTTCTGCTAAACATTCTTGGTAGCTTTCTTGAAAATCCCTTGAGAAATGTTGTGAAATTTGTTGAAACAAATATGCAATGCTTGAAAATAAATGGTGATTGTTGCCACATTGTTCTTCCTTAAAACACTGGATTGAGGAGCAGTACTGCTGAATACATATAGTCTAAAAGTTACTACATGTGGGCAAACCTAGATTAGTGAAAATTGCTTGTTACAAAATTCAAATAAGGCTGTGATGCCATGAGGAGTGTGTCCTGGGACCAAAGGCTGGATAGTGAAGAGCAAATACAAGCTCTCACTTGTACTTGCTTCTCTATGTGGAAGGAGAAACCCTGGCTCAGGTTTCCTAAAATATTCTTCACAATTTATAACACAGGGAGCTTCAGAGATGGCTCAGTTGGTAAGATCACTGCTGTTTGTTCCAGAGCACCTATATACTATTTGCAGCACCCACAGCGTCCTAGGGGAATCCAGTGTCTTTTGGTTTCTGTGGGCACAGACATATTCAGGAAAATAAGTCATACAAATAAAATAATAGAAATCACAATAGAAACTGAGGGATATATCTTATATCTCACTAGTAGCAATATTTATGTTAGGTACTTTTTGAAACTAAAATGTTGAACTATGGAAAAAAAGTTAGCCCATCTCCATTTTTATTTCAGATTTAAAATTTAGTCAAAAAGGATACTATCCCTAAAAGCTGAACATTACGCTAAGGGCTCAAGGTTCCTATTAAGAATACGGCAGATATGGTGGCTTCAACAGCTCTTCTTTGAGGGTGCCATGGACAGACAGAGGTGAAACTGCAAGGTGGAGAGCAGGGCTTAGGGGACATCACAGATGGAGATTCTTGAGCCCTGTTTCCATAGTATAGTGGTTATCACTGTCACCTCATCCAAGTGGAGACTCTCAAGCTGTTTTGTAAATGATGTCGATACACCAGGTACACAAAGCAGTGAGGGGGGAATCCAGGCTAAGCTACTATGTATATAAAAAATTTTTGATATAAAAGAGGCAGGAGGGTACTGGTCTGATGGCTAAAGTGGAGCTTCAAGATGGTCTGTGTGTTGCTAGGGGAAGTATTTGGCAAGGTAGGCAGACATTTGTGGTATGTAGAATATAGAGAGACTTTGAAACATTTTAAGAAGGGACTAAAATTAATTGGCATTAAAAGGTGAGGAGCGGAACATATAGGTATTAAGAAGCTAATGTAACAGTTCGAGAGACAGTGGTGAGGGACAGTGGCAATTAAAAGTATCTTAGACTAGACCAATACCATGTTTAAAAGAAAATTAATCTAAGAATGATGAGTCAGACAAGAGATGCAATGAACCTGGAGTCTGGGACTGGTACACTTAAGTGGATGATGTCAGCGCTGCCCATTGGTAAGGGAAATGGCAGAGGTTGGAGAAGAAATAGTAGAAGTCTACTTTGTGCATGTTGAAATTGAAGTTATCCTTGGACAAGCCAGAAGTCTTTCTTCATTGGCTCTGATATCTGAAGTAGTTCCTATTCCTTCCTATTTCTTAACTTAGAGTCTAAGCAAGTGAGTGGGGTTTAATTCAAGTACTCTAGTGGCAGGTAACTAACTCTGTGTGTGCCACTGAAGAAAGGTGCTCTAGTCCGTTCTGTTGTCATATTTCTCATGAACACTGCTGGATACCCAGACACATCCCTTGAGTCTACTATTTCCAGGGTTTCTGGCATACTTCTCCATGCTTGGCAGATCTAGGATGTACTCAGAAAAAGTCAGTATTGGTAAGCATGACAGCCTCTGTGGCTCATTTTTCCTATCTATGGAAGAAACTGTGATGGATAAAGAACAATTATTTTAGAACATGCTATGAAAAGGCAGTGTTGTTCCAACAAGTGGAACAAATATAAAGTGAGCCCTGGGGGCTGCTGAGGAAACAAACATGGAGGTACTTACTGGCCCTTCACACTTCACAACAGGAAGCCTCAATCAAAATTTGTTTCCATCATGAGAGCAACAGTCACTGCCCTTGTTTATTCACAGCACTTTGAGTATGCTCTCTTGAAACCAAGGCAAAGGGCCAAACAAAACAGAGCTGTGCTATGCCTATAAGTGTCCATAATACAATATGGAGGTACTCATTAGAAACCTAAAATACTGATCTGTAGTCTAAAAAACTGAAACCTGAAAAGTAATAAAACCTGAAACAGTCTGAATACTAACATAACACAGCAACTGGAAAAATGCACACCATGAAACTTTTATTCATATATTTATTTATTTTTTATTTTACATATTGATCCCAGTTGCCTCTCCCTCCATCCCTCCCTTTCTCCCTCGCTCTTATGCCCCCCTGACCACCCTCCCATCGGATTCCCTCCCCACTCCACAGGGAGGGTGATGCCTTCCAGGAGGGATCAACAAAATCTGTCAAGTCATTTGGAGTAGGCAATAGGCCCTCCCTCCTGCCTCTAGGTTAAGGGAGTATCCCTCCATGGGGAATGTGCTCCAAAAGTTCTTTTGTACACCAGGGATACATCCTGGTTCTGTCAGAGGTCCCTTAGACTGCCCAGGTCTTCTAACTGAGACCCAAGTTCAGGAGGTCTAAGTTGGTTCAATGATGTTTTCTCCACTATCAATCTGGGGGCCCATTAGCTCCTCCTCGTTCAGGTCAGCTGTCTCTGTGGATTTCTGTAACCTGGTCTTGTCCTCCCTCTCTGCATCTGGATTCCAGTTCAGCTCAGTGTTTAGCTGTGGGTGTCTTCTTCTGTTTCCATCAGCTACTAGATGAGGGCTCTATGATGGTGGATAAGTTAGCCATTAATCTCATTATCAGGGAAGGACATTTGTGGTAGCCTTTCCAATGTTGTTCAAATTGTTAGTTGGAGTCATCCTCGTAGGTCTCTGGACATTTCTCTAGAGTCAGTTTTCCCTTCAAATATATAATGCTCCCTCTTTTATTTTATCTCTTTCTCTCTCCCTCCTTTTTACTCTCGTCTAGTCCTCCCCTGACTCAGTCTTCCTAGTCCCACATGCTTTCCTCTCCCGTGAAATTTTGCTTCATATACAAACTTATTAAAAAATATTTCCTAGAATTGTCTTCATGCTGGTATGTAAGGGGTATGTGGAACAAAAATCAAGTCATTATTTACGTTTGGGTTCTATTCGCAAAATATATTAATCTGGAAATATTCTGAACTCAAAAATCTGAATCACTTCTAAGTGCAAATGTATCATAGAAGGGATACTCAGCCAGTTTGGGTAAAAAACAAACTGAGCTCTGATAAAGGTAGAAGAGGGGATGTATGGACACAGATAATATTGTTCTGCATGTTACCTGGAAGGTGATGTATGGATATGTGTTTGTTTGTTTGTGTGTGTGTGTGTGTGTGTGTAGTTATTTAATGAACATTATTTGTAAGATGCGAGACAGACAGTTAGTTAATATCTTAGGCTTTGTAAGCCCCACCATCTCTGCTCTAACTGTTATGTTACACCTTTGCTAGGATAATGTCAAACTAGCCACAGGCAATACAATTACAATAGAAAGAGATATGCTTTAATACAACTTTGTTTACAAAAACTTTGATCCAGCCATGCTTTGCTGGTATGGACTCATAAATTCTAGCTATGCTGAAGGCAGAATCAGAAGGAATCAAGTTCTAAGGCATCCTGGGAAATTTAGGGAGATCCAAGCCCAAAGTAAAAGGTAAAAGGTGTTGGGGATATAGCTCCAATGTAAAGCATTGTGTAGAATGTGCAAGACCCTAGGTTCAAATCCCTAGCACCACAACCAAGCAAAGCAGGGAAACAACTGCTGAATTGGACAGAGAGATGCAAAATGAAGTATCCATTGTGGTCCCATGGCAATCCATACAGCAGACTGCAAAGCCTACCAGTGAACATAGGCCTAAGCTAATGTGATCAATGGGATATAAATCTCATTTGTACAATCAGAAATCCATAAATAACTTCCCCAAATGGTCAAGACAGGACATTAAATATGTTGATAGTATGAATGGGTATTTATACTTCAGGGAGGAAAAGGTGAAACATACCAAAATGATAGTAATGTTTATCTCTGGGGGTTTTGAAACCGTGAAGTGATATTTTTTTTTTCCTTTGGTAAAGATATTCAGTCTCAAACAATGAGCTTGTGTAGCTTTTATGATTAAAGAAACATTATTTTGCCATAAAAGAATATGTATATTTCAGTCAGGGGAAAGAAGCATGCTTGAAATTGTTCTATATAGAAATTAAATTCAACTCAAGGGAGCAGGAAGATTGAGTCGGGGAAAGAATAGAAGGGAACAAGAAAAGAACTACCATAATAGAGGGAGCCATTATAGATTTAAAGAGAAATCTGGCACTAGGGAAATGTCTGGAGATCTATAACAATGACACCAACTAACAATCTAAGCAATAATGGGGAGGCTATCATAAATGCCCTTCCCTGATAATGAGATTGATGACTACCTTATATGCCATCCTAAAGCCTACATCCAGTAGCTGATGGAAGCAGAAGCAGACACCCACAGATAAACACTGAGCTGAACTCCTGGAATTCAGTTGCAGAGAGGGAGGAATGATGAGCAAAGGCGTCAAGGCCAAGCTGATGAAACCCACAGTAACAGCTGACCTGAACAAGGGGGAACTCATGGACTCCAGTCTGACAGCTGGGATACCAGCATAGGACTGACCCAGAAACCCTGAATGTGGGCATTAGTTAGCAGGTCTGGGAAATCTATGGGACCTGATAGTGGATCAGTATTTTATCCCTAGTATAGGAATGGACTTTGGGGAGCAGAAAGGGGATGGTATGGGGGTTGGGAGGGGATGGGGGGAGGAAGGGATGGACGGGAGGGGGAACTGGGATTGACATGTAAAACAAGCTTTTTTTCGAATTTTATTTAAAAAGGAAAAAAAAAAGAATTTAAATTCAATTTATTCTTGCCTTGTTAATGTCATGAATCATAACCTCAATTTCCTTTCCTAACAGAGATATCTTTTATACAATCATTTATTATCTTAAAAATTGAGATAATTACATAATATAGAAAATGCTTACTGTTACTCAGCTCTGGGTTAATAGTACTTGTGACTATTCTCCTAAAAATAGGTTGAACCTAACTGCTTGTACCAACTATTGGAAGGAAAGGCCAATTTTCCTCTCTGTTGGTGAATTGATCACTCTGAGAAGCATACTTATTATTTTGGAGCAGCCTTTTATAAGTTAAGAATGAAGTTAATTTGCCATCCTCCCTAAGTTCTAGTATATTCTGTTCTAGAGACAAAGCACCTGCTATGTTCTCGTATAAGTAGTACCAGATCTATTTTCTGGTATTCCAAGAAAAATGGTAATCTGGAGCTAATTGAAAAACCCTTCAGCTAGAAAAAATATATTCTAAAGAAGTGGAATGGATACCAGAGATATGTGTTAGACAGGAAAATAAAGCATTACTTGAATAATTTTTGGATAGTTAATTTTTGGAAAAGCAGAGCTAGGCTGGAGAGGTGGCACCATGGGTAAAGTATTTTTGTTGTACATGTGAGGAACAGACTTGATTGTATAAATGCCAGGCATGGTATCATGTAGCTGTAATCTCAGTCAGTGTTCATATAGTGAGATCAGAGACTGAAATGGGAAAAACCCAAAGTCTTATGGGCCAACATCCCTGGAATTAAGAATGATAAATGAGGATATTATGTCTCAAACAAATTGGAAGACAGGAACTAGCACCCAGAATTATTGTCCTCTAACCATCTTACAGACACTGGCACATGCATAGTTCCACACATATGCATATATGTAAGCACACATTCTATAACACACACACACACACCAAAATAAAAAAAAACCTTACCATAATTTTCCCTTTGTAATGGCATTCTTTCAAACTTTAAAAATTTTCATCCAATCATATTATCCTAATATACAATTTTCAACTCCAAGGTTTTTCTTCATTGAAAGACTTTTAGTCCAACCTGGCCATTAACATGTAGTAATCTTCATGCCTAGGCATTTTGAGTGCTGAGATTATAGGCAAGTGCCACTATATCTAACTTGGGAAAATAATTTTAACTAGGATAATAAAAGTCTAATAATGTGGATAACTTTTTGCAGGCATGGAACATACATACACCATCAATCTATTAGTCATCCATCCTTTCTAGTGCTCACTAAAACTTTTTAGATTACTATGCATGCTGACTACTGTTGCAGAATATTAGTTTCAGAGGTGTTCCATTTGTTTATGCCGTGGAATATTTATTTGATGGTGCAAAGCTGTGTTGCATTCTTTTATGTTGGAATTGTTTAACTCCGGGAAGCTGTGTTATTTTTACCTACCTAAGACACCTGATTGGTTTAATAAAGAGATGAATGCCCAGTAGCTAGGCAGACAAGAGAAGTAGCTGGGGCTGGTATGAAGAGAGAGAGAATAAATAGGAGGAGAACTCTAGAGAGAAGATGATTTTGAGTGAGAAAAGGCGAAAGGGAGGAGGATGCCAGGGGCCATCCATGCAGCCACACAACCAGCTACTGAGTGAGAAGGGAAAAAGATATATAGAATAAAAAAGGTAAAAAGCCCAGAGACAAAATGTAGTTAAAGAGAATTGGGATAATTTAAATTAGAAAAGGTGGCTAAAAACTAGCCAAGCTAAGCCTGGGCATTCATAAGTAAGAATAAATCTCTGTGTATTTATTTGGGAGCTGGGTGTCAGGCCCTCCAAGAGGGGATAAAAAAAAATACCACCAAGAACTGCAGATCATTGTTTGGAGTTTTGCGCTAAGAATTTAATGATACTTAAGGTAGAAATCCTATTCTTTTGATTTGGCCTAGCCCCTTTTGTGCTTAAATTATCCAGTGAGTTCCCATCAGAAGCCAGAATTCTGTGCTAAACTGGCCTTAGTTATTTTTCTTACCTACTTCCTATCTCTTGCTAACTTCCGCACACTGCTGCAAGTATCTTTGGTGTTTTAAGTACACTAAGCAATCCTATACTTGGCCATTCATATATTCTTTGTGCCATCGGTATGGACAGACTATCTATAGACATTCATGGGCCTTACTCTAATTTGATGCATGACTGCTCTAATGTCACCTCAGTAGAAAGGCTTTATCTAGCAATCCCATTCAAATGCCAGTTCTTAGTTATTTTCAGTTCTTGGTTTATTTTCTCCATGGTGCTCAGTAATATAGTGAGTTATATTGCTCATGTATATGTATCTAGCATATAGAGTTTCAACAAAATGTGTATTTTAAAATATTTTGTATATTTCTGAATGATTCTGCTTCATTTCTATAATACAGTCTTCTAAATCTTGGGTGAATGTCTTTGCTTAGCATTTGAAGTAAATTAAGAATGAATAACATCACTGCAGTAAAAATTATTGAGTAGGTTCAGTCACAATGCCCAGTTACTTAGCTAAGATACAATTAATATTAAATTTGAGAGTGTCCTCCTTTGATTCTTGTTTTCAGGACATTTGGCCGTTGTGACTTTGGTTTTGTTTCTGCTGTTATTTTTACATGGTGTTAATGTGTTCCTGACATATTTCAGAGACCAGGCTTGTCATTTACTTTGAGGGGCCCCATGAATTTCTCTCTTACACTTTTGAAATGAAATTTCAGAATTGAATCAAATTTACTGTTTCAATCAAAATGGATTTGAATTACAGATGTCTGATCCTTTAAAAACAGATCTAAAAAAAGAAAACTTCCATCAACTTAATTTCTTGTCTCTTACAAACAAGAACTAAAAACTTCCTATAAGACCTTTATTGTGCTAAAAATGATTCACGTATGCTAGGCTAAGTACATTATATTCGCTTATGTTTTAAGTTTCATTTCTTTGGGGAGGTAGTATAATCCACCTACAAGTTGTGCATGCTTTTTCAGAATGTGATAATTGCTCATAAGAATGGTTTTAATTGAAATTTCTATGTCATGGATAGCCTATAGCAATCTTAGATGTGCATGCCTGTATTTATATACCTATAATCTCTTTTTTACAGATTGCCTTACAATACTATTTTGGAATTACTAAACGGGTTTCTTTTCTTTTTGTTGTTCATCTGCATAACTTTGAAATATTGCTATATGTTCAAATGTTGGCACTGTTGCAGACAACTAAAAAGCTTAAGAAAATGATTCCCCACCCACCCCCCGAAAGCCACATCTAAAACGGCCACAAAAGGAAACACACAACTCAAATAATCTCCATGCTGTGTCTGAGATTAACTTGGACACAGATGTTTTAACTTATAGTTTGATCTAGCGTAATATATACATTTAACAAAATCCTGTTTTGTATTGCTTCTATAAACACTGAGGTCTGATAAAAAGTGTGCTGATTTTTCTGCCATTTACAAGCTTTTGAAGCAGGGCTTTAAGTGCCAGTGCTCCAAGTCCCAAATTAACTCTTTCAGTATCTGCCTATAGGGTCTGTGGGGTCTGTGTGTACATGCAAGTATGTACTGGTTTATGCTTGGGATGGATTAGCATGGCAAGCCATTTGTGGTTTGCAGTATTTCGCTTGTTGGGAATTATCATTAGACTTTGTTCTTCACATTTTCTCTTAGATGATGAAATGATTCAACACTGTTCATTACTGCTCATTTCCTAACCACACGGTAATCATTATATACTCAGATACTATCTGAAAAGTTCCTGTAAATGTGAATGCAACATGAAAAGATTTTTTTTTTCTTGCACTCTGAGACTCTAAATGTGGATATGTGACTTCCTCCAGTCATTATGATTTACATGACTTTAGAGTGAGAGTCATCAAGGAAGTGACGTAGGCAGAACTGGTCCAGTGTAAGTCTGCTTGGCTTTTCAGGATGTTCTTTCATGCTCTTCTTGGTCTGCCAACATTTTAACAGTAGGGGCCATGTCCTTTCTTGTGTGGGAGCACAGAAGCTACCATAATGGCAAGTGAGCATCTCTAAACCAGGATCACAGTGGACACAGCTTGGGGAAAAAAGATGCATAAGTTAAAATACCAAAAGGTATTTCTAGTTCATCAGCACCACAACTGCTTGTAGCTTGAAAAAGTTAGCTGGGATCTTTCATTAGACAAGACATAGGCTAATAGTAGGGATGATTGGACCTTGTTGCTTACAAAAGGTCTTCATGTGAATGACTACATATATTTCTAAAGCATTTTCAATGTCTCCATGTTAAAAAGTGATAATCTAGTTTCTGACAAGATAGCTGGGAGATGCAATGTTATCAAGTCTGCATTTCTTTTATTTCACTGAGATCTGTATATATTCAACAACAAGAACATTGTTCAGTGGAAAGTTATCAGATAGAGTTTTTAAATTTTTAATTTCCTAATTTATGTGTATTGTTCAATGAAAATTATTGCAATTATAACTTATGTCTCTCTCCCTCTCACAGACACACAATACACACACACACACACACACACACACACACACAAGCACGCATGCACGCACGCACGCATGCACACACATACACATGTACGTACATACTTGACAGGGGCCAAAGGCCAAAGGCAATGCAAAATCTCGAACTAGAAATCCAAAAAGGTTTTCCTCCTATGTATATGCATGCAGAAAGAGAAGTGTACTTGTGTGTGCATACATGTGGAGGCCAGAACACAGCCTTGGAGGTCATTCTCAAAAAACCATCTCCCATCTTCTTTGAAACATGGTTTCTTGTTGTGGTACTAACCAATTAGGTAGAACAGGTTGAAGATGGCCAATGAATCCTGGGGATCCTTCCATCTCCACCCTGTGAGTTCTGGGGTTAACAATGTGCACCAACATGGGGAGCCCCAGTCCTTATTCTTGTGAAGCAGGCACTTTATCAATAGACATATTTCCCTAGCCAAGTTTTGCTTTTGAAATGATTCTTATCTGAAGATTTTTTTTTTCAGTTTTGACTTTTGTAGAGTTTATTTTAAGGAAATTTTTTTATTATTATTTTTATTTTACATGTCAATCCCAGTTCCCTCTCCCTCTCTTCCTTCCTCCCTCTTACCCTCTCTCCCACATCAAATGCACCTTGACCATCCTCCCCTCCCATCCCCCACCCAATTCCACATGTAGGGCAATGCCATCCAGGTGGGGTCATGTAAATGTGTAAAGTCAATTGAAGTAGGGACTAGGACTTCTCTCCTGTCTCTCGGTTAAGGCAGTATCCCTCCATGGGGGAAGTGTCCGCAAAGTCTTTTTGTGCCCCAGGAATACATCCTGGTTCCACTATCTGAGGTCCCTTAGAAAGACTGCTCAGTCTTTCTAGCTGAGACCCATATTCAGGGGATCTGAGTCAGTCCCATGCTGGATTCCCAGCTATCAGTCTGAGGGCCCTTTAGCTCCTCTTTGTTCTGGTCAGCTGTCTATGTGTTTCTGCAACTTGGTCTTGTCCTCTCCCTCTGCATCTGGATTCTAGTTCGACTCAGTGTTTAATTATGGGTGTTTGTTTCTGTTTCAAACAAGTACTATATGAGGGCTCCATGATGGTGGATAAGTTAGTTGTTGATCTCACTATCCTATCCGGGAAGGGTGTTTATGGTAGCCTTTCCATGGTTGCTCAAATTGTTAGTTGGCGGCAGTCTTGTAGGTCTCTAGACCTTTCTTTAGGTTTTCTCTTCAAACCAATAGTGGCTCCCTCTTTTATGTTCTCTCTCTCTCTCTCTCTCTCTCTCTCTCTCTCTCTCTCTCTCTCTCTCTCTCTCTCCTGTCTTCTATTCCTACCCTGACTCAGTCTTCCTACTTGCACGTGTTTTCCTCTCTGCCCCTTCTCTTTCTCCTACTTCTCTCTCCATTCACTGCCCCCCCAACTTCTCATGTGCTCTGGGGGCCTTGTCCCTTCCCCCTTCTGTGAGGGACTTTATATGAATCTCTTGAAATACATCTTGTATCCTAGTTCCTCTGGTGGTGTGAATTATAGGCTGGTGACCCTTTGCCTATGGTCTAAAATCCATATATGAGTGAGTACATATGTGTTCCTCTTTTTGTGACTGGGTTACCTCATTCAGGATGGTTTCTTCAAGTGCCATCCACTTGCCCGGGAATTTCAAGATTCCATTAGTTTTTTCTGCAGAGTAGTATTCCATTGTGTAGATGTGCCACATCTTCTTTATCCATTCTTCAGTTGAGGGGCATCTAGGTTGCTTCCAGGTTCTTGCTATTACACATAATGCTGCTATGAACATAGTTGAACAGATGTTTTTGTTGCATGGATGTGGATCATTTGGGTATATGCCTAAGAGGGGGATTGCTGGGTCCTGTGGTAAACTAATTCCCATTTTCCTGAGGAACCACCATACTGATTTCCAAAATGGCTGTATGAGTTTACACTCCCACCAGCAGTGGAGGAGTGTTCCCCTTTCACCACATCCTCTCTAGCATAAGTTGTCATTGTTGTTTTTAATTTTAACCTTTCTGGCAGGAGTAAGATGGTATCTCAAAGTTGTTTGATTTGCATTTCCCTGATATCTAAGTATATTGAGCACTTTCTTAAGTGTATTTCAGCCTTTTTGAGTTCCTTTATTGAGAATTCTTTCTTCAGTTCTGGACCCCAATTTTTAATAGGGTTATTTGGTGTTTTGTTGACTAGTTTCTTGAATTCTTTGTATATTTTGGAGATCAGCCCTCTGTCAGATGTAGGATAGGTGAAAATCTTTTCCCAGTCTGTGGCCTGCTGTTTGGTTTTATCCACTGTGTCCTTTGCCTTACAGAAGCTTCTAAGTTTGAAGAGGTCCCATTTATTAATTGTCTCAGTGTCTGTGCTCCTGGAGTTATGTTCAGGAAGCAGTCTCCTATACCAGTTTGTTCAAGGGTACCTCCTACTTTCTCTTCTAAGAGGTTCAGTGTGGCTGGCTTTATGTTGAGGTCTTTAATCCATTTGGACTTGAGTTTTGTGCATGGCGATAGACATGGGTCTATCTGCAGTCTTCTACACACCATCATCCAGTTGTGACAGCACTATTTGTTGAAGATGCTTTCCATCTCCCATTGTATTCTTTTAGCTGTTTTGTTGAAAATCAGGTGATCATAGGTGTGTGTGTTTATATCAGAATTTTTTAATCGATTCCATTGGTTTAGCTGTCTATTTTTGTGCCAATACCAAGCTGTTTTCGAACAATAGCTCTGTAGTAGAACTTAAAGTCAGGGATGGTGATGCCTCCTGAAGTTCTTTTATTGTACAGGCTTATTTTGGCTATCCTGGGTCTTTTGTTTTTCCATATAAAGTTGATTATTATCCTTTCAAGTTCAGTGAAGAATTCTTCTGGGATTTTAATGGGGAGTGCATTGAATCTGTAGATTGCTTTTGGCAAGATTGTCATTTTTTACTATATTTATCCTACCTATTCAAGAACATGGAATATCTTTCCATTTTCTGGTGGAAAGGAAGAAGTCAAACTGTCTCTATTTGCAGGTGATATGATAGTTTACATAAGCGACACAATAAACTCTATCAGGGAACTCATATAGCTGATAAACACCTTCAGCAAATAGCAGGATACAAGATAAAGTCAAAAAACTCAGTAGCTCTACTTTATTCAGATGACATAGAGGCTGAGGAAGAAATCAGAGAAACGTCACCCTTCACAATAGCCACAAACAACATAAAGTATCTTGGGGTAACACTTACCAAACAAGTGAAAGACCTATATAATAAGAACTTTGTGACTTTAAAGAAAGAAATTACTGAAAGATATTTCTTTAACAAAACTTATTGAACACAAAATTGCTTGGCAATGAGAGCTAAAAGACTTACTTCATGGGAGATTTATTCTGGAGCTATCCAAAGTAGTCTGCTCAATTGATGCAAAACAGCTAGAATCACAAAGGGACAGTAAGTGTCCAACACTGCTAGAGTGACACATGCTCAGAATAGGAACATAGCACATTCCTTGTCTAGTCATCTGCCTGGGAAATGGATCTGCCTGGGAAATGCACTATCAAGATGCTTTGGCTGCTTTAAGCTTTAGAAAGTTTTCATGTATGTTTGTGGAGATTTTAAGTAATTCACATTTTGTAACAGGAAAGTAGCTCTCCCTTTTTGTTACTGTTGTTTTCTGGCTCCCTGGAACTCTCTATATAGGTACACCAAATTACCTCAAACCACATAGATCTGCCTGCTTCTGTCTCCTGAGTGGGATTAAATGCATGAACCACCATGCCCATCCTAAAATATCTTCCTTTGCAGACAACACTAAATATTTTCTCAGTACTGTGGAGTGTGTGTGAGAAATTTTATCTGCAACAGAAGAAAGTGAGTCAGAGGGAAGAAAGGATGGAGAGGGAGGGAGAGAGAAAGGGGAGAAAGGGGGTAGAGTCTGACTTTTGGGTCTGCTATTCATTAGTTTTGTTACTTTGGGCAACTTAGTTTTCCTCACTGAACCTTGGTTTTCTTATCAATAAAGCATAAACAGTAAAGCCTATTCTGTAGATTACAGGTAATTTAAAATGACCAGACATGTAACTTACATCATCAGTGGGTATTTGTATGTATTAGCATCCTTATCACAGGATTTAATACTGTCAACCATCTTAAGTTCATTACCTAAAACAGCAAACCTTGGGGTAGAGTTTTATTTGCAATAATTTTAGGCTGTAAAGAGACACAGTCTAAATGTTAAGTGAAAGGGTGGTCTGTAGGCAAAGTCTCTTCAGTGGGATTGGCAAACCTCTGGTAAGACAGTACTCACCAGTAAATTAGTAACAAAAGATTTATCAGTACCTTTCTCATGTCTTTGAGTTGCATCTGCACATCTTATCCACCAAACTTGCTTTTATTATCTTCAGCTGTGTGTAGCTAGCACATCTCCACAGGAACAAGATGGATCTGGTTCTGCTTCTCACATCCCTGACAGAACTGTCAGTTTTATTTCCATCATGCAATCGTGGTAGCTTCTAAGGATGTCAGAACTCAGTGTTTCCCACTCCAGGTTGAATTGACACAGCTGGGGCAGGAAAGAGCCATCTTTAGACTTGTGAAGTGAACAACCTGGACTGAGAAATAATAGAGAAGATACAAATGTGAATTTCAACTTCGACTGTACAATCCTAATTATCTGAACATGTGTGAGTCACCAAACAGGAAATTTGAGTTGATTTATTGATTTTTCAGAGGTACATGAAACTGTTAGACCTTGTAGTCCTTTTGTCCTGCTGTGTCTTTTAACTGCAGTCACATTTCATAAAAATGCTTTCATCTTACTCAGCCCCAAGTTTGACTTAAATTATATCTATTGCTTTTAAAATTTAATTAGAAAAATTAACAGAGTGAAATTCATGAATAAGGCTTACTTATTAAAAATGTGAAGTATGGTATCTCCAGTAGTTGATGTAAAGCTTGCTGTCCTAGAAATGAGGATTGTATAGTTCCCTTGATATAGAGCCTTGTTTTCAAAGCAAGTAAAGTGTGGATTCAGAAAAAAAAATTACATAAGGTTAGTACCTCACTCATAGTTTTCATTTTATTCTAGAAAATAAAAATTTGAAATTGCTTCTACTTTTACTCCTTGACAGATTTATTTCAAATATTTTTGTGGACATACTATATATATATTTACTTCTCTTTTTCTTAGACTAGATAGAGTTAATTATTTTCCTAAAGGTCACATGGTTAATAAGTTAGCTATATAGATTTTTGTTAGTTTATTCAACAAATGTTTGCTGAGTGCCTATAAAGGACAAGTTACTGAATAACCTTACTTTAATTTTTTATATATTTTTATTTAATTTAGAAATAATTTTATTTTGCATATCAATTCCAGTTCCCTCTCCCTCCCATTCTCCCATGCCCTCTATCAACCCCCTCATACCATCCCCCGTATAATCCACAGGGAAGATGAGAACTTCCATGGGAGATCATAAAAGTCTAATACATCATTTGGGGAAGGACCTAGGCCCTCCCCTGTGAATCTATGCTGAGAGAATATCCCTCCAAAGGGTATGGGTTCCCAAAGTCCATTTGTGCACTAGGGAAAATACTGGTTCCACTGTCACTATTTTCTGCCCAGTCCTCCTGATAGCTACATTCAGGAGGCTTGTTTCGGTCCTATGCTGGTTCCCCAGCTGTCCTACTGGGGTCCGTGAGCTCTCACTTGCTCAGGTCAGCTGTTTCTGTGGGTTTCCCCAGCATGGTCTTGACCACTTTGCTCATCTGCCATCCCTCTCTACAACTGGATTCCAGGAGTTTGGCTCAGTCTTAGCTGTGGATGTTTGCTTCTGCTTCCATCACCTGTGGTATGAAGACTCTAGGATGGCATTTAAACTAGTCATCACTCTTCTTATAGGGAAAGGGAATTTAAGGTAGCCTCTCTACTCTTTCTTAAATTCTTAGTTGGGTTTATCCTTTTGGATTAGGGATTAGGGAAATGTCAGATTTATCTTTAAACCTATAATGGCTCCCTCAATTAAGGTATATCTTTTCTTGCTTTCCTCTGCTCTTCCTCCAATCAATCTTCCTGATTCCAGACTTAATCTTCCTGATCACTCATGTTCTTATGCCCCTCCTCTTTTTCCCCAAACCCCCCATGTTCTCATTTTGCTTAGTATATCGTGTCCATTTCTCCTTCTCCAGGGGACCATGTATGTCTCTCTTAGAGTCTTCCTTCTTTCCTAGCATCTCTGGAGGTGTGGATTGTAGATTGGTAATCCTTTGCCCTATGTCTGAGATACATACATACATACATACATACATACATATATATATATATATATATGTGATTGAGCACATACCATGTTTGCCTTTCTATGTCTGGGTTACGTCACTCAGGATGGTTTCTTCTAGTTCCATCCATTAGCTTGTGAATTTCAGGATTTCATTGTTTCCCCCCCCCACTGAGTAGTTAGTCCATTGAGCAAATGTACCACATGTTCTTTATCCATTCTTCGATTGAAGAACATCTAGGTTGCTTCCAGGTTCTGGCTATTACAAATAATGCTGCTATGAACATAGTTGAATTGATGTCCTTGTGATACAAATGTGAATCTTTGGGCATATGCCTAAGAGTGGAATTGCTGGATTTTGAGGTAGACTGATTCAGCATTTTCCTGAGAAACTGCCATACTGATTTCTTATGTTGCTGTATGAGTTTGCACTAGCACCAGCAGTGGAGGAATATGCCCCTTTCTCCACATCCTCTCCAGCATAAACTGTGATTAGTGTTTTTTATTTTAGCCATTCTGACTATTGTAAGATTGTATCTCATTCAAACATTCACTATTTGTAGATGATATGATAGTTTACATAAGCGACCTGAAAAATTCTACCAGGGAACTTCTACATCCTTCATCAAAGTGGCAGGATACAAGATTAACTAAAAAAAACAACCCTACTATATATAGACAGTAAATGGGCTGAGAAAGAAATCAGAGAAACATCACCATTTACAATAGCCTCAAAAAACATAAAATAACTTGGGGTAACTCTAACCAAACAAGTGAAATACCTATATGACAAGAAAGAAATTAAATAAGATACCAGAAAATGGAAAGATACCCATGCTCTTGGATAGGTAGGATTAGTAAAAATGGCAATCTTACCAAAAGCAATTTACAGATTCAATGAATTCCCCATCAAAATTCTAGCACAATTCTTCACAGACCTTGAAAGATCAATACTCAACTTTTATGAAAAAACAAAACTTCCATGATAGCTAAGACAACCCTGTATAATAAAGAAACGTCCAGAGGCATCCCTGACATCAAGCTCTACTATTGAGCTTGGTATTGGCAGAAAAACAGACAGATAGACTAATGGAATCAAATTGAAAACCCTGATATTAATCTACACACCCATGAACACCTGATTTTGACTAAGAAGTTAAAATTTTACAATTGGAAAAAGAAAGTATCTTCAGCAATTGGTGTTGGCCTAACTGGATGCTGACATGTAGAAGATTACAGATAGATCCATATTTATTACCCTGCACAAATTTAAGTCCAAATGGATCAAAGATCTCAACATAATCCCAGTCCACTTAATATCCTAGAAGAGAAAGTGGGAGGTACCCTTGAACAAATTGGTGCAGGAGACTGCTTCCTGAACATAACACCAGTAGCACAGACATCTAGATTGACAATTAATAAATGGGACCTCCTCAATCTGAGAAGCTTTTGTAAGGCAAAGGACACAGTCATTAAGACAAAACAGCAGCCCACAGAATGGAAAAAGATCTTCACCCACCACACATCTGACAGAGGGCTGGTTTCCAAAATATACAAAGAACTCAAGAAACTAGTCACAAAACACCAAATATTCCAATAAAAAAAAGAGCTAAATAGAGAATTCTTAATATAGGGATCTAAAATGGTTAAAAGACACTTAAATAGCTCAACATCCTTAGCTATCAGGGAAATACAAATCAAAACAACTCTTAGATAACATTTTACACCTGCCAGAATGGCTAAAATAACCTGACTTTTAAAGAAATGAGACCCAAGGATGCGAAGAGTAGAGAGAAAGGGTTTTAAACAAGCAAAGGACCAGGAACAGATCTGAGATGCTGGGTAATTGAAGAGCTTAGTAGAATTAGCAGATTAGAAGTAGAAAGCAATGAGACAATGAGAAAGACTGAAATGCAGTTAAGTTATGAGGAGTGCCTCATGTTTACAGCAGTCTTAGCTTAAATTCAGTGTCACATACTGCTAACCATTTTGAGAAGTGTGTGATGTATTTACTTTGGAATATTTCTAATACTGAATCTTCATTCATTACCAATATTTTCATTTTGCAACAATGAGAATGTGTATCAACTTCCAGTCACCTTTTTCTGTCTAACTTGTTTCTAATTAATTAAAATCATGTCTAAGGTGAGAGTGAACAGCCGTGAGCTTGATGTAGACACACTCCTCTGGAGTATGCAATATACTTTTATAAATAACCATTTCATGTGTTCCAATTTCCTCACATGTAAAGAACACGAAACAATATCAAACATTTTTTTTCGTGGTAATCTTTAAAAATAGTTACATGTTTCTGGGAGAGATTGCTCAGGGATTAGAAGTACTGGCTGCTATTCCAAAGTGCCTGAGTTAGGATTCCAGCATCTGTATTGGGTGACTCACAAACCACTTGTAATTCCAACTACATTTTATTATTCTTTGCATAGTTAATGTAGACACATCTTTAATGTGCAAATGTTAATTTTTTTATCCTCTATCCTAAGGGTTGTAATTTTAACTCACTGGTAGAACACCTGCCTGGCATGCTTGAGTGTCTGAGTGGTGTTAAGAACAGAGTTAACTGTACCCCTTGTCCACTAATATAGACAATGTGAAAACAAAGTATTTAGTTATTGGGAATTACTACATAAATTATTATCAATAAATATTTAATGATAAATATTCTATTCTGTTGTATTACTGTAGATTAATTATGAAAAATTACAAGTTAGACTAAAATATATTGTTTTGAGCCCTGGGTTAAATTATTTTTATATTTGAAAACCACTTGTAATTATTTTCCTAATCAAAAGTCTAGATTCTAGACATTCTATTTGTATAAATATACAGCTGTATGTTAGTTGGCTTGTGGAAGTTGTTGCCTCTGTTTTCACATAAAAGGTATCATTTACCACACAATTTTGAACTGTAGATACTATACCATGCTTATTGAATGAAGGGATGAAAGAAGAAAATACATTATCTATATTTGGGATTACATATTTGTTAAATGCATCAAGTGAGTTATCAATCAGTCACTTTTCCGTCTTCAGAATTAATTTTGTCAGACACCAGTCCCTTAAAATAAAATGTGACTATGTGGTATTCTAAAATTGTCTGGAATTGTTACAGACTGAATAAGCTGATGCTCATCACTTGTTTGAGGAGAATGGAGCTAGGAAGCAGCAGTCATATAGCTATGGACTAGCTTCAGATCGTGGTCAATGTTGGCATAAGCAATCACAAGGAGCAACCCACGGACTCCTCTCCTTTGCTTTTGGGAACACAAGGTGTCTGCTTGCTTCCAAGCCTAGCTTCTTGCTAATTGATTGGGAGTGCTGAATTGAATGCTGGGTGCTGAGCAAGTGTTGACAGCTGTCCTGTGTGGCATCTTGCTTCCTGTAGTGCAGATCTGGTTAGCATTACCAGTGTTGAGCCTTTGCCAGGATGTGGTCAACATACACTGGGAGGTGTATTAGCCTCTGCCTTTCAAAGAGGAATGTACCTTAAAATTTATACTTCACATGCAAATTTTAGCATGCAAAATTGCTTACAGAATTTTTGCATGGAAGGGATGATTGGTCTGTCAGTAAGGAAAATATTACTTTTCTTTCCCTAACAGAATAAGAAAATATTCACAATGCTTATAGTATATATTTGAAGGAGACACTTTATTCCTGGAAGTATTTGGGGCTGCTGACAGTAGATGGTTTGGGTTTTATTCCCTGGCAGTCAAATAGGTGTGGGAGCCAAGGGAAGGAAGATGAATATCTGTGTGGGGGCTCATAAAGGTCATAGGGGCACTGGCAATGCAAACATTTTTGAAGACCCTGAGGAAGACATTGTAATTACCCATTGATTTAAAATGTGCCAACTGTACTTAGCAGAGTAAGTTTTAGCCTTTAATTTAAAGAGCAGGGGTAGAGAAAACGTGGAAGAAATTTACAATTTTAATCTTTTCCTATTGCTGTGGTGTTTAAAATACTGACTTTGTGAATGGAAGCTAAATTGATGTGCAAGTTCCCCTCTTGGATTTAGATTTTAGTGATGGTATGATAAAGAACAAATTCAGAGTGCATCTGAGGAAGTGCAGATAAATCAAACAGTATTATTGGTAGTATCCACAGTGGCATCCAAGTTCTGTGGAACAAGAAAAAGCATGGTATGTGGTAGGTGATGATGCATCTGAGGCTGGTGTCCACAGATTGTTTGGAGAGTGGTCTGAGAAACCCAGTCACAGAGGGAAAAATTTAGAGACAGAAACGTGTCTCATCAAATTGTGTGAATTCAGATATTTACTACCTTGGGGTTTAGTTGGGAACTTCTCAGAACTACTCACTCAGCATTTTCTAATACCAGTGTACCTTAAAAATAAATCCCATTTTTCACCCGACTGCAGAAAGCAGCCCTTCTGGGCCCCCAACGTTGAGAGGATTCATTCTGAGATGGTCGTCATTCAGCAAATGCAGCAAATTTGCTACTTTTATTAACAAAAGATTCAGATGGGGTTTTGCAGAGTCCAGCTGTGGGTCTTTAGATTGTTGTCATGTTACTCGAAACATAACGACCATTTGAATCACAGCCAATGATGTCCTTGAATCATTTAGTAAAAGGGCACTAATGAGCTCTGCAGACATTTCAAATTCTTTTTCCTTTCCCTTTTTCCTCCTCATCCACAGTAAACAGGTGTGCTATAATCCAGTCTTTTTTCCCCTAAGTAATAATAAACACACTCTCGACATACACACACATATACACAGACAGACAGACAAACATACATACATACATACATACAGACAGACAGACAGAGAGACACACACACACACAATTTACATGTTATAAGAATTTTGTATGGTAATGCGAGAGTTTTCAAACTGATCACTTAAAATAAACACTGGATAATTCAATGACCTGTTTATTAGTAAAAATGTTAAAAGGGAATATACTTTTCATTTTGCTCAAGGGTTTCATATGGCAGATTCCTTATTAATGTCATAAACCAACATGTAGCTTTTGGATATGACATTCTGAAGCTGAGATTTACCAAGAATGCCCCAGATAGTGTCTGGTTCCATTACCTTTGAAATAGGCTTATAAAACTCTGATGCCCTTTTCTCTGGATAATATGTTTGGAGAAAGTCCCTTTTCTTTTTCTTTTCTCTCTCTATGTCTCTGTCTCTGTCTCTATCTCTCTAGATGCAGTTACCCATGGGACAATATATGGAAACCAGAGGTTGTCATCAGGCTGTTCTAAATTTCTTTTCACTTTATGTTATTGACATAGAGTGACTAACTGAAACTCAGGATCACAGAGGTTGGCTACACTGCCTGTCCAGTGAGCTCACAGGTTTCAACTGTGTCTGCTTCCTCAGTACTGAAATTATAGATGTGTGCTATTACACCTGCTTTTATGTGGGTGTTAGGGTTCTACACTAAGGTCTTCATGCTTGCAGAGAAAGTCCCCTGAACCATCTCCCCAGTCTGACTTTCACAATTTTTCTACCTAAATCTATTCGAATAAATATACTAATTTTATTTACCTACAATGTTTTCTTTTTTAAAAAAGTATGTTTATTAAATCCACTGTTGAAAAATTATGTTACATGAGCATATCTAATTTTTATGTTACATCTACTACTTCCCTTCCAAGACTTCCATGTGACCAGATCCCATTTATAGTCAAAGATCCAGTTCTCAGTGGGTCTCCATGTAAATAAAAATGCTAGATTCTCTAACCCTTGACATAAAGTCTTTTCTTTATATTCTAAGAGTCCTTTTTATCTGTGATTGAATACTTCTGCACTATATTATGCATTTTATTTTTAAATTGCTCTATCTATTACTTATCTTCAGTTCTACAATGTAGAAAGTATAATTATTTATAGAATAGAATGCTAAATAACTTAAAAACCCCATTGAGTTTTACTTTTAATTCTTTTCTAAATACATCTGTCACTGTGAAGTGGGACAGATTGTCCAATGATCTAATACCTATGCTATGACTCACTGAGGTGATGTATGTGCTATGCCTAATATCTTGACTGTCTTCACATAGATGATGTGTTTAACATGTACTTAACAGATAAGTAAATGAGTTGCTATCATTGATTGTGAAATTATCACCAAAGCTCTGTGGAGTTCAGTTGCTATAGAAGACATGAAGATGTGGACAATGAACAACAGACAGAGGATTTATCTTTCTTAGGCTGAGTGGCTGAACCTGAAATTGAAGTTGGAGCATTTGAATCAATGTTCTAGACTTCCTATATGTTTTTATATTAATCACTTTATTTTTATTATGCTAACAACATAAAACAGCGTAAGTTGGCATTCTTTTCATGTAAAGGCTTCCCTCAATCCTTTATTTTGTTCATAATTTGGTGAATTGAATGTTTAAATTATGTGTCACCATTTTTAGAAAACTAATTACTAGTAGATGGGAAATGGAGAATAGGGGATGTCATATTTGAATTGTGAATTGATTCAGATGAAAAATTTGACTATTTTCTTCCTTCCAATCAGTAGTCTAGATAGATTATATCAATTACTCTAAAAACTTCTATTTATTTATTGAGTAGCTCTATATAGAATGAATGGTATAAAAAGATCAGAGGTCAAAAGTCTCTTAGACTTCAAATGAGCTATCTTCCTCTGAAGAGTTGTGTGTCAAGTGTGCTTTCCCATGTTGTAAAAGCTGGTTAGTATTTTTGAGGCGTGACAAATTCCTTTTGTTTGTTTGTTTCTGAATTGCTTATTGGCATTTATCACATTTTTTAACAAGTAGTAAAAGGATGTCCCCATTCTGTATATAAAATCAAAATACATGTGATAAAGCTTAGATAGGTCTAGTAGCAGAGGCAAGTGTGTTTGTAAGAGGGGAACTTAAACAGCTTCTATCTGTTGGGATATTAGCAAAGTGTAGCACAAATGTGAACTGAATTTTGGTTACTAACACAGTCTTTGGCTTTCAACTGTCAAATAAGGAGGTCACAAAGAGAGGAAGAAAAATGGGAGGGTAAATAAGACAATATAATGTTATATGTGTGAAATTAATATATCAAAAAGCACAGCTTCATGTGCTAGCTGGAAGAATTTTTAAGTGTGAATAGGAGAGTCTTGTTTTTAGTCTCTGAATCTCATCTCTTCTCTCACTGCTCTAGCTAAGACTTTTGGCACTCTATAGAGCAGGAGTGAAACAAAAGGACATCTTGTCTTGATCCAAATTTTAGTGGCAGTGCATTGAAATTTCTTTGTTTAGCATGATCTTGGCTCTTGACTATGAGCATTTTGTGCATCACTTTTAATAGGTTGAGGTATATCATGTGTGTCCCTAGATTGTTCAGTTTTATGATTTTTGTCAAAGGCCATTTCTGTATCTAATGAGATAATAATAGGTCTCTTTCTTTGAGTATTTATGTGTTGGGTTTCATTTATTAAGTTACATGTGTTTAACCATCTCTGGGATGAAGATTACTTGATGGTGATATTTTTAATGAAGTCTTGAATTTGGCTTGCTAGTATTTTATTAAGAATTTTTACAAGTGTTCATTAGGGAACTTTTCCTATAGTCTGCTGGGCTTTGATATCATGATAATACTGATTTTATAAAAAGAATTTGGAAGAGAATAATTTGAGGCATGTTGGTATTACTTCTTTGGAGAGTTGTAAAATTTTGCACTGAATTTGTCTGGCCCTGGAGTCATGTTTAGTGGGAAATCTTTAATTGATGTTTATATCTTATTGGTGGTTATTGCTCTGTGAACATTCCAGTTCAGTGGAAAATAATGCTTAAAAGTATTTCCTTATGATTACATGAATTTCCCTGTATCTTTTCATTTCACCCTTTTAAAAATTTTATTAATTTGTGTCTGCTGTCTTTCACTTTTAGTTAATTTTGCTACAATTTAGACAATTTAGACTCTGAAACTTCTATAAGAAAGTGTAAGAAGTACACTTAAGGATATAAATTGAAGCAAAAAAAAATCTGAATAAGACTTGGGTTTTGGTGAGGATTGCATTGAATCTATATCTTGTTTTCAGTAGAATGGATATTTTCATGCTATTAGTACTACCATGTGTTTGAAAGATCCGTCCATCTTTTGTTGTCTTCTTTTATTTTCTTTTACAGTTTTTACTTTCATTTCCTGGGTTAGATTAACTACAAGATATTTTTAAGCTATTGTGAATAGAATAATTTTGCTGATTTCTTTCTCAGTGTGTTTGTCACTGGTACACAGTAGGGCTACTGATTTCTGTATGTTAGTATTGTATCCTGCTACATTGCTAAAAATGTATTTATCAGCTTTAAGAAATTTCTGGTGGAGTCTTTGGGGTCTTTTATGTATAGAATCATGTCATCAGCAAATAGGGATATTTTGATTAACTCTAATACAGTCATAGTGTGCAACTCCTGTTCCCAACTAACAATAATAGAGCATCTGAACAATTTAAAAGAAAGAAATATTGTATTTAATGAAATAGCAATAAAAAAATCCAAAGAATCAATAAACTAAGAGTTAATCTTTGGAAAGATTAGAAAGTTTTTGATGACCTAGATGCTATTTTAACTTTGCACTCTACAGAGTCACTTATTCTCTGCCCTGTGAATAGTTCCTTGTTTTATTCTTATACTTGGTTGCATAGATAAAATGTGAGCTCTAGGAGAGTAAGAGCTTACTCTAGGAGAGTAAGGCACCCAGTAAATGTTCATTCTTGCCTATATTGGGCTGAATGTCATATAAGGCCCCAGGAATAGACATCAAACAGTTTATCTGCCTTTGTAGGGTGCACAATCCAATGGGTTACTTTTGATTTCTAGTTGGAGATATGTGTGTAATGCTCCCATACCAGCCTGACACAGTACAATTGTTTTATGGCTATTTTACTTCATCAAACAGCTTCATAAATACACTGTTATCTTATTGATATTTCTTGTTTAATAATACTTATTTTTTATGTGATGTGCTATCAGGCAGTGGATATATAATGGTCAAATTAGATGGAGTAGGGGATAAAAACTCTCTAATTACAAGTATGTTAGTACATGAATAAAAATAGTGCTTTGGGGGACTATTGTGTGGACAGAATTTTGAGGAAAGATGCAGGACCTTTTTAAGTCTAGAATGAGTTTATTAGTCAAAGAATACCTTAAACTTCAGAGTTTCCAGAAAATGTGTACCCTTCAGTAATCTTACCTTATTTTCAAAACTAAAGAAGGACAGTGTTCAAGTTTTATTATATTTTTGCAGAAGTTATAAAAATTGCCTTTTTCCATTTTTATCTGAGAATCTTGTGGGAATTTTTAAAATGGAACATTTTTGTTCTTTCTAAGACTGTGATTTTTATCATACATATTTAATATACTATCTCTTAAATGATGTATATATAATCTTTTTGCTGATATATATCAAATAAAACTATTTTTTTCTCAGGAAATAAATAGGAAGACCCTCAGGCTAGAACTTTTTAATAATTTCTGCAAGATGTAGCACAAGCTGGACTCTGTTTAGAGGATGTGCCCATCCTGTCATTTACAGAAGTAAAGGGAACATAAATGTGGGCAGGAAATATTTTTCATATACAAATGCACATATACATAGTATTATATGCATATGTATTGTATGTGTAATATCTGTCTGATTTATTTCAGTAAGTCAACTTGGCACTTTATAAGCATATTTCAAATTTGAATGGAATTTCAGGAAGCTCAAATCACTTCTGTTTGTAAAAATTGATTTATGAAATGAAAAACTAGAGAGAATTATTTACAGAAGCAAATATACATCCTCATGCTTGATGTGTCTGTAAAAATAAAACAACCCAAAACTCAGTCTCTCTTTTTTTATGACTTGGTATGAAAATTGGAATGTATTATCTTTGTAAGATCTTGTGATAATCTCTAGTCCTCTGACAAATGAACACCATCCTCCATAAATATAGTTGAAGGGAAGTCACCATGATGTTACCTTCAGATATAATAAGCAAGTACAAAAAATACCTATTTTCTTTATCTTATCCATTTTTTTATTTTACATATCCATCCCAGTTCCCTCTCCCTCTCTCCCATCTTCCCTCCCTTTCTCTTTCACTCTCTCCCTCCCATACCCCACAACCACCCTCCCATCCCATGCCCCTATCACTCCACAGGGAGGATGATGCCTTCCAGGAGAGATCAACAAAATCTCTCAAAGTCATTTGGAGTAGGGACTAGGCCCTCCCTCCTGCCTCTAGGTTAGGGGACTATCCCTGCATGGGTAATGTTCTCCCAAAGTCCTTTCTTGCACCAGGGATACATTCTGGTTCCACTGTCAGAGGTCTGATTCAGACCCCTGAACATAAGTCTCAGTTAAAAAGTACCCATTTTCTTCATATGTAAAATAGAGCCAAAACATTCTATGACCACTCTCCTAGAGCAGAATCTGAAAATGGCTCCACTTCCTTCACTGGAGCGTGCATGGGTTCAAGGAGCATGCACACTGTTGATATGATCTGTGTGTTATTTATAAGCTATAGATAGTCTATATGCTATTGAAGACAACAAAATGTTTTCACATTTCTCAGCAATAATATACCCACATGCCACTATTTCGTTCTGAAGCAAATCAGAATTTATTAAGAACAATTTTAAAATAGGTTTAAATACTGACATTATGGAAGAAATGCTGGGTATGGTCTGTTTTGCTTGCCAGGGTCAGCCTGTGATTGTATTTTACAAAATAAACACTAGTCAATATTTTGCCACCAGGGTCTTTTTGTTTGTTTGTTTGCTTGGCTTTTCAAGACAGGGTTTCTCTGTGTGGCTTTGGAGTCTGTCCTGGAACTCTCTCTGTAGATTAGGCTGGCCTCAATGACACAGAGATCCACCTGTCTCTGCCTCCCCAGTGCTGGACTTGTGCCATCTCTGTAAGGAGTAAGATTTTTTCCCGTGGCGCCAGCCCCAATTAACACACAGAGACTCTGTATTTGATATAGTGGTGTTGGCAAGGTACTAGTTTCTTATCGACTAGCTCTGTCTTAAGCATTAACCCATTTCTATTAATCTAAGTATTTCCACGTGGCCTCATCTTACTGGAGAGTGGCCTGGACCATTGTTCTCTCTCTACATGCTGACTCCTCTCTACTACTTCCTCTTTCCTCCTTGTCTTCTAGTCCCACCTATCTTGCTTTCCTATTGGCCAACAGTGCTTTATTCATTAACCTGTATGAGAAACATATTTACAGAATGACATCTCCCATCACACCTCCACCTGGCTATTCTGTTTTTCAATTATAGGATTAAGACTCTTTTTCATTAATAAAAATGCCATAAGCCTGATACTTAACTTGGGCCTTTGATAGTCTTCTTTTTAAGGCAATTATAGTGATATATTATTTATGATTTATTAAAACTTGCCTAAGGATTCAGAAAGCAAAGTTAGCCACAAGATACAGAGGTCAGGTGGTGATGGCACACACCCTTAATCCCAAGACTTGGGAGATAAAGGCAGATGTATCTCTGTTAGTTCAAGGCCACACTGACTTCATGAAACTGATCGAGTGCTAAAAGAAACAGCTCACACAGATATGATATTAGCACTTGGTATCACACATCACTATCTTTAATCCCAGCATTTTGGAGGTATATAAGACAGAAGCAGGGTCTTGAGGAGTCAGTATCAGTCATTCATTCTCTAGCCACATTGAGAATAAGAAAATAATGAAGTCTCAGGATTCTTAAGCCATGCTAAGGATAGGCTTCAGTCTGAGGTTTGGTGGCTGCAGCATCACATTTTATTCTGAAGTAGAGTGAGAGCTAGTTCCCAGCTGCTTTGCTTTTCTGATATTCAACTTGAAGCTTGAACCCCAATGTCAGTCTCTGGGTCTTTAATTTATTGTGTTATAGGCAGTAGTTTTTCATGCTATAAAAGCAAGCTTGTAGCCAAAATTTTAATGGCAAGCCCTTTTATTTTTTTTAAAATGTACTTTTAAAGGTTTGAAACCAAATAAATCTTTCAATATCATGTGAAACACTATCATGGGAATTTTAAAAGTCTGAACTTTAATAATTACTTGTTAGTGAAAGAATTTTTCCCCAACTGTGGCATCTTTGCTTTAAATGCTAATCCTGTGAGACTAAGTCTTTCCTTCATCTATATAGTGGATATGCTTGTATACTGTGGTGGATATACTTGAACACAATGTTAATATGGTCATAGGAGGTAAACTATTTTTGCAGTTGGTAATTCAAATTATCTCCATGGAATTATCTGATGATCTTTAGTTATAGTGAGTCAATTAGTATACTTTTATATCTAAACAATTGAGTTTAAAATCACTTATTAACAGATGTTCAAAAGGGAGAGTTCACAAATTAAGATTCTTTATCTGTAGCATACTTTAGTTTCTACCACATAGGAATTAATTGGCCAATTTATGGATTATAATAATCTTGGTGGCTTGAAATAAGTATATTTCCACACTAGATTAAGTCTTTAGTCCACTTACCTTTCATCTTTGAGTGAAGACAGAACCCTGTCCTGCTGTGCACCTGGTGAGTTGTGCAATGATGACCAATGAACAGCTGCTAACAATGAGGCTATTGTGTTTATGTAACACAGTGCAGGATCTGATGGTTAGTCTCTTGATAATGTGGAAACACTGGGGAATTTTCTCTTGCCAAGATGCTGGCTTCATGGAAAGTACTGTGTCTGTTTTGAACCACAGTCTAACATGTCTGTCAGTTGGTACCCTTGCATTCTATAAGATCACATTAGCCTCTAAATTGGTTTGAGGAGGTTAAGGACCCAAGATATGGACATATGGTGTGGCAGTAGATGTGGTTGTAGGAGCTGTTTCCTGTAGACTTACTTTACCCCCTTAACAAAAGCCTGAATTATTTTTCTTCCCATTGATGTGGGTGTGTCCTTGTATGTGCAGTCAAGAGAGGCATTTGTTGAGTGATCTTCATGCAAACATCTTGGAGTGCTTTTCAAAAGAATTTGAAAAATTAAACCAAACAGGATATGAAACTGTGCTGCAAGCAAGTAAGTCTTTAGGAATGATTTAAATTTAGTTAATGACATAAAGAGTGAAATCTATGAAAGGAAGCAAGTTCCTTGGATCAGAAAAAAAGTAGAAAAACATACTCATATTTTGTCTACATCTTCATTTGAGTAGCTCAAATATGTTCTTTCAGAAGTCACTTGCAAAACTTTGGGCTAACTTAACTCCGAGGACCAGTGTTTTAGGGGAAAAGACAAGATAATAGTTCCCATATGCATAGAAATATACAGATTGCAAAACATTTTCCCAATCACCATTTTACTTGATTGTCACACTACCCTACCAAAATAGCTGAAGAATGAGTTTTCCCATTTTACAGATGAATAAACTGATTGTAGATAAATTAGAATATTAAACCATGGTCACTGAGTAGATGGTGTTATGGTTAGAATATGGATTTGTCTTAAATCCTATAGTTTCTTTACAGTATCATGACCTCTCTTGGCAGCAAATCATTTTGACTAAATACTTATGTCTCTGATTCTGGGGTAATATAAAGATTCTGGCCTCCCAATACACTTTCAGGAGGAAAATTAGAAAACCAGGCTCTTTTGGGTATGTGCATTGCCAATAGCAATTTCATGGCTGAGTATTTTGACAATATTTAAAATGTCCTTAATGATCTTTCTCTATGGTCACCTCCCAGTGTTCCCCACTTTCCTATGATTGAAAAGCTTTACCCAATGAGTACAAAAGTTGGAGAAACAAATATGAGGGATTCTTTTTGTCTCTAATGTTTTTATTCTAAAGAATAGATTTTTATTATTTAAATTCATTCATTTTACATCGTGACCTCAGGCAGTTTTCCCTGCCTCTTCTCCTCCCATTCCTCCACTACCTCTTCTATTTCTATTCAGAAAGGGAAAACACTCCTATGGGTGTCAACAAAAGATGGCACATCAAGTCCAAGTAGGATTAGTTGAGGAAGGATTAGTCCTCCTCCCCTGTGTGAAGGTTGGGCAAGGCAACCCAGCATGAGGAATAGGTTTTTGGATGCCAACAAAAGCATTAGGGAGAGGCCCTGCTTCCACCACTAGGAGTCTGTACATAGATAGCCTAGGTTGGTCCCATGCAGAATCGCTGTTGCTACGGATTTTGTGAGCTCCTCTAAGCGCAGGTTAGTTGTTTCTGTGGGTTCATTTGTGATGACCTTGATGCCCCTGGCTCATACAATCATTTGCCCCTCTTCAACATTGTTCCCAGAGGTTGGTTCAATGCTTGGCTAAGGATCTCTGCATTTGTTTCTATCAGTCACTGGAGGAAGGCTTTCTAGCCTCTCTGCAGTTGTGCATTGTAGCATGGTTATCTTTAACTTCACAACTGATATCCACTTATGAGTAAATATATGCCAAATATATGCCATGTTTTTCTTTCTGAATCTGGGTTTCCTTACTTAGGGTGAATTTTTTCTAGTGCCATACATTTGCTTTCAAATTTCCTGATGTTGTTCTTAACAGTTGAGTAATACTCCATTGTGTATTCTCCTTTTTATTTTTAATTTAAATAAAATATTGTTTTCATTTATTTTACATACCAACCAGTTTCCCCTCCCTGCTCTCCTCTCATCACTTCTTTCCCATCTAAGCCCCTGCCCATCTACTCCTGCCTCAGCTTGATGTGCTACATTTTCTTTATCCATTCTTTGGTTGACAGGCATCTAGGTTGTTTCCAGGTTCTGGCTATTACAAAAAATGCTACTCTGAACAGAGTTGAGCAAGTGTCCCTGTGGAATGATTGAGTATCCTTTGGGTATGCGGTATGGACTGAGGTAGATTTAATCCCAATTTTCTGAGAAACCTCTATGTTGTTTTTTAAAGTGGCTGTAGTCCCACCAGCAATGCAGGAGTCTTCTCCTTGTTCCACATCGTCTCCAGCATAAGCTGTCATTAGCATTTTTGACACTTAAAGAATTGTTCAGCATCCTTAGCCATCAGGGAAATGCAGATCAAAATGACTTTGAGATTCTATCTTACACCTGTCAGAATGGCTAAGATCAAAAACACTAATGACAGCTTGTGCTGGAGAGGAATTCTTAATGAGTTCCTTTCCCATACTGGTTGTGTTAGTCAGCTGTGAATTGCTATGAAAAATTACTGAGACAACTTATTTGAATGAGGAAGACATATTTTAGCCCATAGCTTTAGAAGTTTCAGCTCATGGTTGGTGGGTCCACTGCTTTGAGCCTTATAGAAGAAAGTATTTCATAATAGGAGAATATAGTGGAATAGAGATGTTTCAATTTTAGTGAGACTTGGAGAGATAAATAGAGGTCTCAATAGCTTCCTCAGTATATGTCTCCACTCAGCTAACTTACTTCAGTATGCCCCCTCCTAAGTATTCCCATTGATGCCAAGCTAAGAACCAATCATCTAACACATAGAAGTTTTGATATCACAAATCTAAATGGTAGCAGTAAATTGGACCAAGGGCAGTTGTCCTTGAAGCTCCAAAGATTTTATGAACTGTATTGTTTTAGGCTGCACCTAAGGACCTGATGCCAGAGCTGTAGGTTACTGTTTGGGTTGATTCATCAGATGAAATCTCTAGTATTAGCTTTGTAAGGTATATTCAGATGTGACTGAGCTAATACAGAATTCATGTTGTATTGACATTATCTTGCCATTTCCACTGACAACACATCTCATTTCTCCTCTAAGATTTGTACTTTAAAATGTTTGCTTTCTTTGATAATGTTATTAGAGTCAGACAAATCTGGGAAGAGCAGTTTTGTGATTCTTGATCTCTTGGCTAAGCACACAAGGCAGAACACAGAAATAAGCAATTGAAATCATGTCTTTATAAGTAGCTTGTAGAGCAATTCACTCCAGCTGAAAAGAAGCCCAAGCAAGGAAATGAACTGGAGGGACACCATCAGGACAGCAAGTGTCTGGCAAAGACCCAATAGATATAAGAATGTACTTCAAAACCCTATATTCCAATATTTTTGCAGATTTTACTTTTAGGCTTGATTGAAAAATATTACCATCAATATGTCTGCTATCTTGCTTTAGCCAATAACCACAATATATCCAAAAGATTTATATGATTTCCATATGCCATTTGAGCATTCAAAAAAGAAGGAAGATAAATCACGTGATATGGAAATATCAAGGATAAAAGACAACCAGAACAGCAAGCATCTCCACATTGCCTGCATTCCCTAGTCTGGCCTACTGTAATGGTGAACAACCTCCTGTCCTTCAATCTCTTCAGTGTGGAGTTATTTCTGGCTCTTTGTCCTTTGGATGATGCCTCCCTCTTTGAGCCCATGTTTATCCCAATATCTCTTTGTCTGTTCCCTATTTGTTCATTTTCCTCAGCTTAGCTTTGTTTTACTTAATCCCTGCCTCTGAATTTGCTGAAACCCTTGACAGTGTGGATTTAGTTTAATTATCAGCTTTTCTAATCTTCACCACATGACTGTCTACCTCAAATTAACCTGTGTTCGGTGTCTCTATGAAATCCTATTTTGTTTCGTGGTTTCTTAATAGCATGTGCTAGATGCTCTGGGAGGTACAGAAACTATTGTAGTGTCAGGTTCTGTCTATTAATCTGCATACTTGCAATACTGCTATACACATATGTTCAGACTTGCAATTATTCCCCCTTTAAACAGCCAAAACATAGTAACAATTTATTTTTATAATTTCCTTTTTATTATATTAATTTCTAGTTAGCCTAGGATTTCTTAGAGATATTGTCATTCACATTGTCCTTAGCAGAGTATTGTCTCTAGAATAGAAGCTCAGCCAGTGTCTACTAGACATTTCATATGGACTATAAGATTATGAGAACAACAAAGCTAAACTTAGACTTTATCATGTAATTATAAATGAAATTATACATGTACTTGCACTATATTATATATATATAATATCACTATATTATATATATAATATATTATATATTATATATATTATATATACATATATACATATAAACCACATGGCATGATTCATTGCCCAGTCAAAATTTCTATGATGTTTGTGGTTGAAATACTTGGTGTCTTCATTGTATATCAAGGAAGATACTAACTAGATTGTTATTGAGCATTTGTGTCTGAGGAGTTTTGCTTAAATTTTGTTTAACAATAAATAAAGTTTGTAAAACCTTTATGAATAGTGGCTACCTGTAGTGATATTTTGTTTATAATCTAACAAATAAAACTTGCCTGAAGATCAGAGTGCAGAGCTAAGCCACTAGTTAGCCACACACCCAGTTAAGAGATAAGCCTCTAGAGGACAGACAGTGGTGGCCACATATTTAATCCCAGCTCTCAGGAGACAGAGGTAGATGAATCTCTGTGAGTTCAAGGCCATTCTGGGCTACATGAGAGTGAATCAGTATAAAAGAGAAACAGAGTTCATGCTTTTAATCGCAGTACTAGAGAGAATATGAAGCTGGCTTGGAAGAGTAAGGAAGGCTAGTTGTGTTCCTACAGTGACAATCACTGTCATTGTACTTTGGTCTAAAAGTAAGAATGCTCTTTGTTTGCTAAATCCAATAGAGCTACCCCTTGTTATATGTGACATATGGATCTAGTAGAAGAACCCAGAATACACCATAGGGGTAGACTCTTATTTGTAGTTCAGGTACTTCCTTGGTCTCTTGCAGTGACAAGAGCTTGTGGTGTTGGAGGTTTGTGCCCACCCTTGGCTTTAGACTTATCTGCCCTGCCATGATAGTCTTCCCGGTTCATTCATAGAACAAGCAGCTGTAACACATCATGACTCCATAGATTCACTGTTATATTAGCCACATATAGCCTCAGTCTTCCTCTCTGCCCTTCTGGCTCTATGCATTCAACCCATCTAATGCTTTGTTTTACCTGATGTAGGGTTCCAGTTCCTAGGAATTAAACATCTACCCCCTGAAGAGGCCAATTTGGATATCAAGATTTTGGAGTAACAATAGTCAATCTACACCTGTGTTCAATAATCTCTCAATTATAACATTATTTATTTGTACTCTTAGCTTTGGTCTTTGATCATTTGTAGAAGTCTGCCAAAATATACATTTTTGTTTTCCATCTGGAATTTTTGATTCATCCTCCAAAGATATTTTATCATCTAGAGCACTACAGTTTCTTACAAAAGGCACTGGATGGCAAGGAGTGTTCTTCACAGTGACTGGGAATGACTGGACCATATTTGACATGCCACCCCCACATGAGTTTCCTGATGGTAAAGGGTTGTCTTGTTTGTCTCTTGTTGATTTGCATTCATTGGTCCAGTGTTGGCCTTTGCTGCATTTTATGCATAATCTCGAAGGTTGAGGCCTTCTATGTGGGTCTTTTCCTGAAGAAACATTTCTACAAATATCCTGTTTACATTTTTTTTCTCACATTACCTATTCTAACACAATTGAAACATTTGGTACTTTGATGTTTCTTTATACCTTTGGAAATCACTTCTCCTACCTAAGTCTCATTATCATAGCACAACATTTATCCACTGGTGCTGATCTGATCTTTAAGGGCCCAAGTACCTTTTTACATTCTAAATTAGCATTTTCAAAAGCCAAATATTTAATGAGTATGTATCTAGCTTCTGGATCTGATATCCCTATTTGTACAGCTTGAGTCAATCTTTGAAAAATGTCACTAGAGGGTTCTTTTGGGCCCAGTATAACTTTGTATAATACTCAATTCTTTTCTTAGTTCTTGAATCCTGTCTCAAGAATTCAAGGCTACTGTACAGCATAGGGACAAGATGTGTTTATTGTATGTAGCTTGACTGTTTACAAGAGCATAACAGACCTCACCCAGGAAGTTGATCTTGGGAAACTTCTAGCCTCTGATTTAACCTTGATGTTTCAGGGCCTTTCTCCCTCTAATAACATCTCCTATGTAACTGATTCCTATGTTCTAAAACTTATAAAACTTAATTGAAGCCAGTAACTTGGGGTAATCCTATTCCTTGAAGACCAATTTTAACAACTGCCTCACATATGGTGAATGCATGCCATAAGAGGCTATTGCTTTTTAATAACTTTTAAATATTTAATAAATATAGGCTCCCATTTACACTCTGTGTATCCTTCTGGATATTTAGGATGGGCTGGAGGCATCTAAATGTGCACAGTAGCACATTTACAGATGCATTGTGGGTCAGGCAAAAGTGCAAGACAGACCAGAAGAACAAGGCAGAGCATTGCTGTGACCAGGCATGCTTGGCTCAGGAGAGACTAGTGTAGAAGGGACTGTGAGAGGAGGAAAAAGCCACTCAAGGGGAGCCAGTAATGCCAGGGAATGGCTGAGGATAACTGGAAACAGGAAGCTTGCAGATTCCCACAGTTTCTGGGTCCTGTTCACATGAGCAGAATGCTAAGAGGAAGCTATTGGTGAGATCTGAGCATGGGTTCAGCAAGGTGTGGGAAGCACCAGTTGTTGCAGTGGCGGGGATAGGGGGTAGGATGCTATGGTGTAGCTGTGGGCTGTGAGATTTAGTTCATGATTGAGTGCCAGTTGAAAGCATGGGTAGATGAGTCCATGAGAGCCCAAAGAAAAGGAATATCAAATATTTATTGGGGAGCACTCAGCAATAACAATAAGGTAGAGAGCCACCATGGTCTCTTGCCCTGGGGACAAGGGAAGCTGCAATCATTTCTCCAACTACCACACAAGGGACTAGAGAAACCTCTCCTCTCCCTTATAAGAGATCACATCCACACACAGAAACCATGCCCTAAGACCAGTTCTCCAAAAATATTGGCAGAATGAATTTCCACAACAAGTAGCTACACCTTCTTGGAAAGTTGATTCTTCTTCACTGAACTTGTGTCAATGCCTATATGGCACCAACAAGAAAGGGGTAAAGTAGGCATTTCATTTCCCCAAACCTTCTACCCACAGATTCAGAGTAAGACCAAAGCAACACAGCTGCTTTGATTGGATAGGCCACAACACCCAGAGTCTTGTCTGTGTGAGCTTCTCTGGCAGCCTCAGAAATTTTGAGGCCCTCTGATAACTTTAAACTGATGATATTTTTAAAGTCTTCTTTTAGCAGTTTAGGAGTAAGTATCTTAGGCTTTCACTTGCTGTGAAGAGACACCATAACAACAGAAACTCTCATAAAGAAAATATTTAGGTGCCATGGCTCATTTATAGTTCAGAGGTTCAGTCCATTATCATCATGATTGGGACATGATGGTGTACTGGCAGACTGGTGCTAGAGAAGTAGCTGAGTATCCTGCATTTTGGTTTGCAGGCAACAGGAAGTAGTCTGTCTCACTGGGAGTAGCTTTAGCATAGAAGACCTAAAGCCTACCTCCACAATGACACACTTCCTCCAACAAAGCCACACCTCCAAATAGTGCCACTTTCCTTGGGAGCCATTTTCTTTCAAACCACCACAGTAGGTATTAATCAGTGGTCACTCAAAAATTTTAATTTTAGAATTACATGCTTATCGGTAATGGAAACAAATGTTTTCAGCAGAAAAAGCAAAATTCTCTGTATACTTCATATTCTGAGAAACCAAGTAGTATGATTTGCATCATGCTACACACTTTAAAATATCACATATTCTATTTGCTCTTATTTTTCAGGCTATAGTTGAATAAAATGAACTAACAAAAGCTGAAATTTGTTTGGTTTTAGTCTCAATGCTATTAAGTGATGAATTTGTATGACACTAAAGGTCACATTCTTTCCATTCACCCCATTCCATCTGAAGATCTCTGAAGAAATGCATTTGTATGTTTTAATCTGTGTTGTACTGTGCAGTTACAACCCAGTTACAACTACAATTGGAGAACCTTGAAAAACACTTGAGAGAAAGTCACAAGTGTTTAGATGACAAATTGAAGTTGATACAGCTGACAACACTGGAGCAGAATGAAAGGCCTCACATTGCTTCTTGAAGAGTTTCATGGAAAAAGAAACTTTCCCCAATTCCCTGTTGGCATCTAGCTTCCTGGGCTACTGGTTACACCCTTATCCTTTCCTTTTCCATTTTTCTTTATTATTCTGCCATAAAAAGAAGAATGCAATTCATTTTTAGAGTAAGGTTATGAACTAGTCAGAGCTATGCATCCACTATCTCTTTAAATTCATTTAGTGATCACAACTAATTAAAGTTCTAATTTGATAACAAGAATATGGAGATTGGCTGTGTTAACAAATGTTAAAATATAATGGATTATACCCCTGGAAGGGGGTAAAACTTAGATTTCATACTGATGTCTGGGAGCCTAAAATTTTGAGCTTAGTAGCATAAGCAATTACCATCATAAGCAGCTGTGGGGACCTCTGTTACTCATACAGCTGAAGGAAAACGTTCTGTCTATTTAGACTCAAAAACATTTTTAAATAGCACTGAAATTTGAACATCTTGGAGAACAAATAATCACATTCCCATGTAGTGTGAAACCTTTTTATTTGGAACATGCCTGACATGTTTATAAGATAAGTTTCTTTTCAAAGCAGAGAACCCCACAGATGTCTCATCTGGGAGGACTTTATAAGTTGTGTGACTTTATTATTGTTGTTAATAATAAAACAAACTGTTCAATTATTTCTTATCCTCTTCATGGCTTCTTGCACATTTCCTTTGTAACTTTGAAAGAGTTCTTTGTATTTTAAAAGTTTTTCCACTGATTTCAACAAAAATATCTAAAGAACAAAGATATACCATGTCCTTGGAAACCAGATTGATTCTCCAGACATTAAAAGTACCAAAAAGATCCTTCTCTGTATTGAATGTATAGAAAGCATTGCCAGTGTTATATGTTGATGTTGCAATGTAAATTTTGTTACCTGGGACATTTAATTATTCAAGTATACCAAATATTACAAGTTGAATTGCTAGGAAGACAACTCTAAAGTCATGTGAACTACCCAAACAAACATGACTCTCCAATTTCAGATAAGTAAGGCCGAAGCAACATATTTGAATAATCCATCTCTAATACTTATACATGTGTTTCACTGAACAGTGGTCATTACAGATATAGGAGTGGTTAGGGATTATCTTTGTCTAAAATTGAATTTTTTCTCTACATTTTATGTTCCCTGGATTTCCTTCTGCTTTTCTTATTAGTAACTCATTTTCATGGCTCATGTACCAGTGTATTTAAAAGATTAATTAAGTTTGAAAAATTTTTATAGCATGACATTTCATATTTATATTATCATGTCTGTTATTTAGAAGCAGGTGAATCTATCATGAGTAACAAACAAGGCATGATTCATAAAGTCAAGAATCATATTTTTTCTCTTTAATGTATGTATTACTCATGTAACCAAGTGCTTGCTTTCATGGAGGCTAAAGAAGGGATAGTAAATGAAATAATCTTTCTTGCTTAGTAGAAATATTTAACCATCGTTGTCTACAGGACTCCTTAGAGTTACGTAACAGGCAGACAGAAGATAAGATCTATACATCATATTTCTTGGCTGTTTTAATTAATCTTTTACTTCAGGTTACTTCCTTCAATGAAAATCCTTAACCAACCAAACAAACAAACGAACAAGCAAAGAAAAAAACCCAAACCCAAAAATATCTGATTCCTAGCAGCAAAATATTTTCCCCAGTACACTTGATTAAATAAGTAACTGGTCTGTGCTTTTAAAAGTTTTGGAGAGGTAATGAATGGTAAATTGTGCACATTTAGTTTAGGTAAGAATACCCTCCCCCAGAGTCTTTCATACTCCATAAGGACTCTTACAGCACCTATAAATGTATTTCCTTTCATTCTAATCAAAGCAACAGAAAAACCTGCTTATTAAATCCAATTCAGCTGACTGTAGCAAGTGTGATGTACTCTGCATGCTTGGGGTACTAACAGGTTCATATGGTAGTAATCAGTGCTGTTTATCAAATATTTCCAGCTCTTGACTTCTGGCAACATGATGGGATTCTACATCATAGCTTTCTTGTTGTGGGATGGGACTATGTAACTAGATTTGGCTAAACTCCTGGGAACAGTGAGTCTCTGTCATCTCCCGTCTATGACATTTGACCCCACTACTGCTCTCATCTCCTTTGACATGGTTACTGGTAAATTCTTGAGATGTTAGTTTCTCTATTTCCTTTGGTTCTTGAGTGGTGAAATGGAGCAGAGTCCACTATTGATATTTTTTATGAAAGAGTAGTAAAACTCTGTTCTTTTAAGCCACTGAAGTTTGGAGTTGTTACTATGATTGTATGAGTTAGTGCTTGCTGTTACTGAAGCAAAATCAAGTGTATTCTTATTCACCACTAATACTACTTTTTAGATAATCTTGTGATCCCTCAGATGTTACCATTTGCTTTATATATCATTTTTTTCCAAAAGTTTCAGTGTTTGTAATTACAATTATTTATTTTTATTTGTATATGTGTATGGGAGACATGTGGTATGTATACATTTGGCAATTAAAGTCAACTTTGGGGAGTCGTTTTTTTTATACCACATGAGTTCTATGGATCAAACTCAGGTCCTCATCAGACTTAGAGGCAAGTCCCTTAATATACTGAGCTATATCAAAAGCTACTGCCCCCTAAAATTCTAGTTTTGTGGTATCTAAAAAGACACTATAAAAGACTTATCATTTCCACTCCTATGCTCTCTCTTGTTTTTATGCCATATCATGTGCATGTGCTTTCTTAAACAAGGGAGGTTTCTTCCCAGTCACTAACATGAAATCTATGATCATTCCAAACCTCTAAATAGTGCTGCATGGCATTATAGAAACTACTGAAATTCAAAAGTACATGCTAACTTCATTAGTGGGGATGAGTGGGTAGACTGCAGCACATGCTCTACAAGTGCTATTCTATCTCTCAAGGACTAGGTCAGAATGGGTCCACTTTTGTACTTGTCATCCTCTTCTTTCAAGAGATTCCAATTGATGTCATTGTTTATCAGAGATTATAATTTCCTTGGTCACAAAAAGGAAGGAATCAATGGCTTGAACTGTACTTAAGAGACAGATATGAATTCACTTGCACATGAATTAAATATATTAACTTGAAATGTTATGGAGATGGAGGTCTTCTCAAAAATGAATGAGAAATTCACAAAGGTGTAATAATTGATTTAGGGCCTCCAAGAGTATTATCATTTTCTTTGTAGAACATGATAGAAAGCTGCAAGGAGAACTGGCTTAGTAGATACAGACCTGTTCAAAGAAGAATGAGAGCAGCGTAGGTTACAATCAGATAAGATGTGCATTTGCCAATGTATGTGCATTGTCAATATAAATACATATGAGAAATAACTAAGGTATTGTTTCAGAAAAATGTGATATAAGATGGTATTCTTGACTAAAGAATGATAGCTGTAATGTGAAAAGCACCATCTTCAGAGATAGCATTTTAAAGTTTCATGTGTGATATGTAACCTTTAGCAGTTATATCAGTGGTTTTTAGCCTTCCTAATGCTGTGACCCTTTAATATAGATCCTGATGTTATGGTGACTCCCAACCATAAGATTATTTTTGTTGCTACTTTGTAACTGTAGTTTTGCTACTGCTATGAATCATAATGTCAATATCTGGGTTTTTTTCCTGATGGTCTTAGGCAACCCTTGTGAAAGGGTTGTTAAACCCCAAAGGCGTTGTGACCTATAGGTTGAGAACCAATTACTTAGAAGGTTCTCTTTACACTGAGATGGGCAGAGGGGGTTGGACATTCAGAATTCTGACAAAGCAGTAATAAGAATGAAGCTAATCATTTCTGTCATCTCCTAGATTGTCTTTTCCATTCACAATTCTAAAGATGATGGAATAAGTAGAAAAATGTTAGGCTCACCTTTCTCTGTACTTCCTTTTAAATGAACTGTTCCCTCTTAGCTACAGAAATAAGCTCTACATTTTGGTCAGATGAGAGGGAGATGGGAACCAACTTTATAAGGAAACTTACAGAAGCTGATGACAGTGATTTTTCTGCTGCCCATTGTTAACTACGAGGCAGGATACACGGCTCAAAAACATCCTCTGAGATGTCTGTGGGTAGCTTCAACATTATCATAAATTAAGAAATTAGATTGGTGGCTAGAAATTGGAAGGTAAGGAATATCTGTATTTGACATCGAGGAAATGAAGCATGGGAAAGGAGATGAGAGCCAGGCTTTTCACATCAAACCATAATGCATTGCTTGCCATTGCTTTGGGGGTCATATTAACTTCAGCACCAAAGTTGGTCCCTGGGCAGGCTGGCTGGTGCTTCTAAGGATGGATTCATCTTACAAGATTTCTTGTATAACCATGATTCTGAATAATATAAATAATCTATTGATTATAAGTCTTCTTTTTCTTCCCCTAAATTGCCCATCAGACTTTTTTTTTGGTTAAAAAGCAAATTAAAAATGTGATTGCTTTTGATCTCTACACCAATATCCTTGGGCTTATATGCTTGTGGCTAATACATAATAAACAGTAAAAGTATCTGTGTTCATTAGTATAATTTCAGACCTCAAGATCCTCTTTGAAGCAGATACTTATTACTTTCTGTACTTTTGCTCCCTTTGCACCCAGGCTGTCAGGTAAGAAAGAAATTGTATATGACCTATAGGGCCTAGCATGTACATACTGTGTCTGAGCCTAGAAAGCTGCTGCCCTTACTTGCATTTTATTTTTTCAGTGTTGTTGCTTATTGAGAATTTTATGCATGAGTATATTTGAAAACTTGTTGAGACCATTTAGTGCTCCTATGTATATGTGTTTAAAGCTGTTCATTTGGGATTGAATAACCTATGAATGACCTTGTAAAAGACTGATTTTTTTCTCTCTCATCAGCCATTAATCTTCTGTGTCTATGGGTGAAGCCTCATGTGGTTTCCACCATCCACATTAACATGTCAACTGATGTGTCATTGTATGGGTCTTATTTCAGCAACTGTATTGTTGAAATACTATGGGTTTACCTTCCATGGTGAATATAAAAGATACTATGTTATGGCGGACATTCTGTTCCTGTGATTCTTATAATCTTTTTGTTCTGTCTTCTGCAATGTTTCCCAAGCCTTAGGTATGGGGTTTGTGTTATAGTTGTACCAATTGGAGCTAGGCAACTCACAGTCAGTTGTTCTCTTCATTTTTGTCAGTTTGGAATTTATACATTGGTCTCTACTGCAAATAGAACCTTTTTGAATAAGTGAGAGCTACAATTGCCTGTGGGAATAAAGATTTAAAACACCATTGGAAATGTGCCTGTAGTGGAATATGTTTACAGTATCAGTCAAGATTTCCCTCTTATTAAGATGATCTTAGGTCCAAATAGATAGCTTGTTTGTTATCCCAAAAATGTAAGTGTCACTATTGTACCATTTGGATATCTTGTTGTGCTGATCACAGGTTTTATAGGCTTTGTACCTGGGTAGGGCTATTGACTGCTTTTTTTTTTCCTTCATAGCTTATTTATACTCTTTATATACTAAAAGAGATAGTCCTCAAGAAGGAGGCTTCCATGTTAGTAGTAGCTCAGTTCCTCCAAGTCTTATGTCCAGCACGTTTGGTGTCTTCAATAATAAGGGTATTCCTTCAAAGTCTGGAAGGAAGCCAATGGAAGTGGCAATTGCTTACATGGTTTGAGAATCTCTTAGACTACCCTCACCAACAACTTGAAGGTTTCCATCCATGCCCAACACTCCAACACTGTTTTTTTTTTTTTTTTTGACAGATAATATATGACTCTTGGGGGAGGGATTATCACCACAAGTAATATAATCTCATTTCATTACATACATAGATATATACATACATACATGCATACATTAAATAAACACAAAATGTTTCCCTATAGCCTTTGCAAACATCCTTAGTATTATTTATCCCTTCTGTCCATTTGTATTATCCATCTCCCTTCTTCCCAATTAAAGTCCTTATTCCATTTCTTTTTCTATTTTCCTCTTCAAAGCACCTGTGTCCTAATCACCCATCTTCCCCTCTTCCCATGATCTCTTTTATGTTCCTGGTTTCTGTGTTTCACTTAGGCTTATACTCATATCTAAAGATTTAGAAATAGGATTCACAAGTAAGAAATAACATTGATGTTTGTCTTTCCAGGTCAATATAATATTTACTGATTACATCCATTTACCTACAAATTTCACCATTTCATGAATAGGCTAGGGGAACAGTTCTCAAAAGAAGAAATAAAAATGACTTACTTAAGGAGTATCTGACATGCTTAGCAATTAGGGAAATGAAAATTAAAACTACTTTGAGAGTTCATCTTATCCCTGTCAGAATGGCTAAACAACTGACAACAAATGGTAGTGAGGATGTGGGGAAAAGGGAACACTCATTTAATGTTAATGAGTTAATGAAATTTTGCAATCTCATCCCACTAATGGAATTCACTAATTCCACTAATGGAGTTCCATCCACTAATGCAAATCATTGTGGAAAATTCACTAAAAGCTAAATGTAAATCAACTATACCACTTTTTGGTATATGCCCGAAAGGACTCAACATCCTGTTTGACAAATACTTGCTCAGCCATGTTCATTGCCAGTCTGTTTGCAATAGCAAGGATAACAACTAAATATCTCATGTCTGATGAATGGGTAAAGTTATTGTGAAACCTAAAAACAGTGGAATACTATTCAACTGGAAAGAACAATGGAGAATTGTTGGATTGCCTTTAGTGCTGGCATGCCTGTGTTTCTTCATTGTGGGTTCTAAACAAATGAGAAGAATGCCCTTCTTCCTCTGAAGTACACTGTACTTATGGAACTCAGAGTCTCATACTTTATGCTGATAGCTTTGCTTGCAGCTTCATTTACAGGACTGGTATCATGATCCACACCTGAGAGCAGTGTGTTCTGGCTGTCAGTTTCTCTCTGGATGTATACACAGAACAATTTCACTGCTGTTTTTTTTTTTTTTGTTTGTTTGTTTGTTTGTTTTTTTTTAGGAAACAACTCCCAAACAAACAAATAAGAACAAAAATTCTAGTAACGAAAGAAAAGAGCCAGACTTCATACCCACTCTCTCATTAGTTGTTTTAAATTCCAATTTAAACTCACTCTGGGTTCATTTATACCTAAGAACAGTTACTTCCTGCGAGATGCATGCCTGATTCTCCTTCAGAAACTGATCTTTGTTTCTGCATGAGTGGGTGATCAGGGCTGGTTGCTACCACATTTGCATATTGTTATGCAAGATATTCATTTTGTAAATATCCCAGCCATATGAGAGAACTGTTGGGACTTGGCTTATTAGTCTCCAAAGTTTCCACATCAATTTGGGGAATAAAATTTTAACAAGCCACTATCACTTATGGAAGAGATGTTGGAAGACATTAGAGACTAAGGATCTGACTTTTTATGAATTAAAAATGTAAACAATGAACCATTTTCTTTGCTTGGTCAAAATGTAGGGTTTTGAATGTGAGAGAACATTTTATGGCCCATTTTTTGAATGCCCCAAGGGCTTAATAGGCCAGAGTGCAGGACATTCACTCTCATCTGGGTCTTACCTTCAAGTACTAGATGGCAATCTAGGGAAATATCAAGAACCTACATTGTTTAGGGAGTGTCTTGTTTTCTCCTGACCAACAACTCATACTGATGTCTCAGTATGGCACTGGAGTTTTGTTTGTTTGTTTGTTTGTTTTTGTTTTCCTCAGCTACTCTATTCATAATTTGAGAAAAATGACTCAAAGTTCATTGTCTCATACCACAGAAAATTGATACTGTGGAGTCTCTTGGAAGTAAGAAAAGCAAAAACACACTTTAATAGAAATTATTACAGAAGAGTAAGAAATTGAAGCAAAGAGGAAAATTAAGGAAATTTGAGATGGGGAAAGACAGGTTTCCTAGAGAGTCAAAAGCTGTTGAATTTGTTCCGGTGGTTTTATAGAACCATGGCAGAAACTGAGCAGAGGCTGAAGTCATCTCTTCTGCAATTAGTTAATGTTACAGATCTCATGGGCCAAGTCAGTAGAGGGTCTGCACACCCTGATAAATTCCTCTAGCCCACTAGAGAGACAGTCATTCCCTGTTCACATGCATGAGTGCTTCTAGTTAGATGCCCATGTTTAACATTGTGTCCTAATAATTTTGATCAAATAATTGTAATCAAATATTGATATGCATCATTGTAATATAACAACATAAATGTGACTCTGAACCTAGTATAAATTCAAGAAAGAAAAATAGGAAAGCAGATAGTTCTAGGTTCCATGTTTACATGAAATTCAGCACCACTTACATTTGAGGGAAATTAATATATCCAAACCATTTGTAGGTTTCTAAATAGAGATGAACCAAAGAATGTTCTCAGTGAGTAGCTTCTAGAATAATCTTTGTGTATTATAATAGTAACTGTATATCTGAGAGTACATTCTACAAATTGTACTTCTAATGCCCCTTTTTACTGACATGGAGATTTTAGTTTGCTTCATCAGCCACAAGAGAGAAACCCAGGCACTGACTTCCCACTGAATTATAACCACTGAGTACATAACCTTGGTCACATATCCATATGGTACTGGTGTAATGGATTTCTGAGTGATAAAAGAACACTGCTTAGAAGCATTTTTAAGCTTTGGAATCCTTTTTGGAGATAATTAGATAAACCACAAAATACCCTGACTTTATGTTGTGGTTCATCAACATGTGATTCCACAACATGGTGTATCACACTACCCTCATGCTTCTTTCTTCTAGTATTCGATGACAGCTGCTATCCTCAAAAAGCTATAATGTCTAAACATAGTGACCAAATTCAAAGTAGTTGTCTTAAAAACCCAGGGTTGCTCTTTGCAGAAGTTTTTACTTCAAAGTATCCAATATTTCTACTTTGAAAGAAGAAGAAGCACATGATTCTTAGGATTTTATGTAGCTCAGACTGGCCTCTATCTTACTATGTACTATATGACAACCCCGAATTTGTGATCCTGTGCCCATTTCCAGAGTGCTGGAATTAGGTGTTTGTACCATTATGCTGTTTGATGAAGTGCTAACAATCAAATCCTATTCCTTATGCATGCTAAATAAACACTGTACCAACTGACATCATGGCCAATCTCTGGAATTCTAAACATGGCTTTTCACTCACTTCAAATAGCTCATCTGCACTATGCTAATTTACTTTTAAAACTCATGAAGGCTAGGTCAGTCCTAGATCTATCCTTAGATTATGCCTATTGACAAGTCATCAAGAAAAATCTCTGAAAATGTAAATTGCTAAGTTGATAAGTTGCATTTCATGACAACTTAGACGAACTTTGTCTTCCTTTGGATTGGCTTGTGTGTTCTCCAAGAGCTTGGGTGTTGAGTGTGTGCTTATCTTTATTGTATCAATATCGGTGGGCAGTTTGGAGCCATTAAGAGGTTAAAAAAAATAGTGGAAAATAATTAGGTCATGAAGGGTGTTATTCTTGGAAGAAATTGATACAGCTCTTACTTGATCTCATGAGAGTGTTGTAATAAACATAAATGAGTATTTTCCCCTGGCCCAGGCTTCCTGTCTCTTTGTGGCTTCTCTAACACATAAAATTCTACCACAATCTATCTGCCATGATATGAAAATAGCTAGAGGATTCCTTACCTTAGTTGGAGCCATGTTCTTTGGAATTTCAGCCTCCAAAACCTTGAGTGAAATGAACTTCTTTGTTTTACAAGTTGTCCACCTTCAAATACTTCATTATTGAGTGATAAGAAAATGGGGACAAGCCCAGGGTACAGAAACCCAAAGAAATAGCTGACCTGAACAAGGGAGAGCTCATGGACCGCCAGACTGATGGCTGGGAAACCAGCATTGGACAGACTCAGACTCCCTGAACATGGGTCTCAGTTAGAAGGCCTGGGCAGTCTAAGGGACCTCTGACAGTGGAACCAGGATGTATCCCTGGTGTGTGAAAGGATGTTGGGAGCACATTCCCCATGGAGGGATACTCCCTTAATCTAGAAGCGGAAGGGAGGGCCTAGTCCCTACTCCAAATGACTTGACAGATTTTGTTGACCCCTCCTGGAAGTGGGACGGGTGGCAGGATGGGAGGGTGGTTGATGGGGCATGGGAGGGAAGGAGGAAAAGTGAGCTAAGATAGATACGTCAAATAATAAATAAATAAATAAATAAATAAATAAATAAATAAATAAATAAATAATTCAAACTGTTGTCTTCCCTCCTGGGATATTCCATTCTTTTGTGCATCTACTCTTCCAAAGACTACTGTCTCTTTACTCCATAAGGATCTTAGGCATTTCTTTTCCTGCTTATTACAAATGATGGTATTCTCAGCACTATACAGCTTTTCAGAGGAGTTATAATGCTGATATTTGATAGCAAGGGTAATGGCACAGTCATACACACACACACACACACACACACACACACACACACACACACACACACACACACATATGTGTGTGTGTGTGTGTCTGTATTACTCAAATCTCAAATGGTTGATAGTAATAGGAACAAATATTTTTCTGGGATTTTTGAAAAAAAAAAGTGTATAAGTGTTTTGCCCACTTGTATGTATGTACACTATGTATATTTCTTTTCTGGTACCTAAAAAGTTCAGAAGAGGGGATTGGATCTCCTAGAACTGAAATTAGGGATGGTTGTGAACTACCATGTGGGTAGTAGGAACTGAGCTTAGGTCCTCTGGTAACCAGTGAGATATCTCTCCAATGCCCCTTACCCTTTTGGAGACAAGGTCTCATTAAATAGCTCTGACTGGCCTGGAACTAACTAAGCTTTTTAATTCATAGAGATCCAACCACCTCTGCCTCCATACTGTTTGGATTAAAGACATGTACCATAATGCTGCACTTTTTTTTATAGTTGAAAACAAATCACTAATTATGATACATGGAATCAAACATATATTCTTTGTTTGTGTATTTTGTTGTTAATTGTTTTATTCAAGGTATTTGGTTGAGGGACAAGGTCTCACCCTGTAGTCTAAGCTGAACTTAAATTTACAAAGTATGTCTCCTGCCTCAATCTCCTGAGTGCTGGAATTACAAGTGAGAGCCATCACACCCAAATTTATGTATTTTCTGTGTCGTCTGCTTTGAGTGAATTAGTTGGATTAGAGACAATATGGGCTATAAAATCGGTATACTTGGCCTGTGGCTCTTTTGTAGAATGGATTTAATGACATTTTCTTTTATCTGTCTATTATCTAAGTCATGAATTCTCGGGCCCAATGGAACAGTTGAAGCCATATAGACAGTCAAGACAGAGTCTTTAGACTAAACATGGCTGTGAGAGCTGCAAGCACAGTCCATTACAGATTATTCTGTTGAATTCTCAGGTATGATGAGCAATGCAGCCAATGATCACCAAATTAAAAACAGTCACAGCGATATCTCTCAATTTGTTAAGCAGTTGTATTCTCTAACAGTTCACTGTTTTTAAACTATTCAAAATGGGTTTCCATATACAGCGGATGGTTTACAGAACTATACACAGATTTTCATCATTATGAGGGAAAAATAGAACAAGTCAGAGTTATAAAGAAGGGATAATTTTTATTTTAAGAATTTTGTTTGTATTTTTATTAGTTCTTTGAGATTTTAATATTTTTTGATCTCCCAAATCTTTCCAGATCCACTCACACCTTTCCTATCCATCAAAATTTATATCTTTTTAAAACTTTTTAACCCATCAAGACCAATTTGTACTACCCAAATATTTTTGGATGTGTGGTCTTCCACTGGTGTTTGGTGGACTTACTAGGGACTATACATTTTGGGGAAACTCTCTCTCCTTCCAGTAGCTAAACATTGCCAACAGCTCTAAAGTAGGTTGGGGTGGGACTTTTAGCACAATGTTCATCTCCATGGTGCTGGAATGTGGTATGCTTTGTAAATTTGCCCCAGTATATTCTATTCTAGTATGCTTTTGTTAGTATATAGTTATGGTGCTATCATTGCCTTGTTTAAAATTCTGTGATGGTTCAAGATTCATATGACTTACTTCAAGACTATGAGTCATACCAAATTATTTTATTTATTTTATATATTTATTAGTTTTTCTTTGTTTTAAATATTGATCCCAGTTCCTTCTCCCTGCCTCCCATCCCATTTCCACCCCTCAATCCACAGGGAGGGTGATGCCTTCTAGGAGGGATCATCAAAACTTGTCAAGTCATTTGGAGTAGGGACTAGGCCCTCCATCCTGCCTCTAGGTTAAAGGAGTATCCATCCATGGGGAATGTTTCTCAGGTATCATTCTGGGGGGGGGTCCATTAGCTCCCTCTTGTTCACGTCAGCTCTCTCTGTGGGTTTCTGTAGCCTGGTTTTGACCCCTTTTCTTATCATTCCTCTCTCTCTGCAACTGGATTCTAGGAGTTCGGCTCAGTGTTTAGTTGTGGGTGTCTTCTTTTGTTTTTGTCAGCTACAGGATGAGGTCTCTCTGATGGCATATAAGTTAGTTATCAATCTCATTATTAGGTAAGGGCATTTAAGGTAGCCTTTCCACTGTTGCTCAGATGGTTAGTTGTGGTCATCCTTGTAGGTCTCTGAACATTTCTGTAGAGTCAGTTTTGTCTTCAAACATATAATGGCTCCCTCAGTAAGGCAAACAGAGAATAGAAGAATGGATAAAGCTATAACAGGCAGCTCGTTTGGTTCTAATAGGGCAGAGAAGACAAGAGAATGATAATAACCATGAAGAAACTAGAAAGAAGATGAGGTAGAAAACTTCAAGGGGTAGAGACTAGTTGTAGATGAAGAAAAAATAAAAATGAAAGAAGACTTGAAATAGAGATGACAGGGTTACAAGGATGGGAAAATAAAGGTTTGTTGTCACAATTACAGGATGGGAAAATAAAGGTTTGTTGTCATAATTACAACTTTTACTTTAGCTATGTTGAGTATGAGATAACTGTATATAAATATACCCAACAAACAGATGAACATATGGGCCTTGAGCTCAGAGATAAGACATGCTGAGGGACCAATGTGCAAGTCACTGGTGTGGATCCTCAACCTAAATGGAGAGAGTTGTAAAGAGATAGCAGGGAGAACCACATTTCTTTTTCACTTAGAGTAGTGGTTATTAACCTGTAGGTCATGGACCCTTTGGTAAACCTTTATTTCTAAAATTATTTACATTATGATTCATAACAGTAGCAAAATTATAGTTATGAAGTAGCAATGAAAGTAATTTTATGGTTGGGTGTCACCACATGAGGATCTATATTTAAGAGCCATGCATTAGGAAGGTTGAGAACCACTGGCTTAAAGGGATATAATTGAGGATGAATTTTGAGTAACATTTTGCCTTAGTGAGACTATTACTTAAAAGTTAAAATATCAAAAAATGTACTCTTTCTATGTTCAAATCTTTATCATTGAGCCTATTTAGCATTCTATATCAAATATCAACCAAGGTATGTTTATAAGAAGTCATATTACATTAGAAATGACATAAAAATAAACTTAGTTGAATTTAAACTATTTTAAAGGATCAAATAACTTGCATAATACAATAACAAAGATTGAGTTCCTCTTGGGTGGGCTTTGAAGTGGAAAAATGGAAAAATGATTTATTTTGATTCAAAAATAAATAAACATTGATTTTTATTTATGTATTTATACATAACCATTTCTGAAAATGCCTAGAATTTCCTTTCAAAGAGGTGAAAACAGTTTAGAGATCATGTTGAAAAATCTTATACCTCATAGACAAGGAAATTATGATACATTTGTGAAACCCTTAAGAGCTTAATTCACATTACCACTTAAAGGCTGAGGAAAGTTCTACAAGAGAGAAAATACTGATTTTGTTTAAAATAATACTAATAGTAGTAGTAGTTAAAATGTGTTAAGTGCTTACTAGGTATAGTGAAGTTTCTAAATATTCCACATAAATCATCTCATTTAATTCTCACAGTCCTTATGTGTTTTTCCATTTCCAAGTTGAGGTAATAAAGGCACAGGTAGGTGAGACCTTTTCCTAAGGTTCTGGGTCTGGTGAATTACAGTGTAATTTCTGCCTTGTCCACTTCCATTCTTAATGCCACAGGGCTACCTTTGGAGATCTTCTGGCCTAAATGCTATCCATGAGTGTTATCCACATACATTTTAGTATGTGGATCTTCAACCTGTGGTTTTAAAATATGAATCACTGAAGTTCTGTGTTTCTTCAAAATAGCTCTAATTTATCATACTGGGCAGCCCGTCTGCCTCTCTGGAGCTCTTGCTATCAAACAACCCTTTGTTGGGGTCTAAGATCTTGTTTCGTCTACATTACATAATGCAACCTGTATGAAGTAGATCAGGATGTAGCTAATTTACAACTTCCCCGTGTGTTTCCTGAATCATTTTTCATATTTTAGGTGGGAAAATCAGTACTCTATTTTCCATCTCCTCCATACACTTTAGGCAACAGTTAAACATTTAACTCTTAGCAATTTATGTTTTTAATGGACTAGAATTTTCCTTTTGGGTCATTTTCATAGAGTAGGTGGTTGTCCAAACACACTGAAATTCATTGGGTATTATGGTTTCAACACATGTAAGCCTCAGGCCAAATATGAGCAACACATGATATTTTGTTACATTTCATGAACAAACCACTGTTTTGTGGTATAATATAAAACATAACTAAGTAGTTTAGATCACTATCACACATTACAAGGTTAGGTTTTTCAATTTATGTGATTACTCAATTCTCATTAGAAATATATTCTCTAGCTCTAGGGAATGTAGCTTAGAAAACTGTGGTTCTCCCTTGTGAAAAATGGCATATTTTTAGTCTATTTATTATGTTCTTACTTTATCTTAATTATATTCTTTTGTACTTTTAGTACAATAGTCAAATTTACAAATAAACTTACAGTCTATTTTTCTATGAGCCTAAAAAAGGCTAACAATGAAAAAAAGAAACACAGTTGTTACTTATTAACTTATTCTCTGTCTTCAGAACATCTCAGACACTCTTAACAATGAGATCAATATTGCAAATTGCACTCCTTCAGACAAAAGAAATGCTGTGTAGTGGAGATTGTAGACTTGTTCTAGTGCTGGCACACAATGAAGAGCCAGGCTGGCTTTCTGCTTCTTCTGTTTCCTCACTTAGAAAACAAGCCTAGCATCATGTACCCTACTGTGTTAGAGCTCTTTGAGCAACAGGTTAGGAATGACATGAGCTATGTAGTGGCATCTATAGACCAAGCTCTCCAGCTGGCTCTGTGATTTTGAGCACACTGATTATATTTTTTGAGACCTAGGCTCCTCATCAATAAATCAAAATAGTGAATTATTTTTTTTTTGTTGACCTTTAAAAAAAGAAAAGAAAAACCTCTTTCTTTCTGGAGAGTTTAGAGACCTAAGGGATATTGTTGTGGATAAGATGAGTAGAAAGAGAAAATACTGATAACAGTTAGTCTATGAGTTAAGCCAACATTAATTCATGGAAGTACTTTCATATTCAAGTTTTAAATGATTGCTGAACTCTAAATTCAACTAATGGACAATTGAATAAACTGACAAAATTGATACCACTTATGTATGTATATATTACATAAGCTATGCAATGGTATAATTTGTATTTTATTTGTTGGTGTATATGTGTTTAAGGGTGCACACATGCCACAGTACACCTATAAATGTAGAAAATAGCTTGCAAGAATCTGTTCTCTCTTCCCACTATGTGATTACAGGGATAGAAGCCAAGTCATTAGGCTTGGTGATGAGTACCCTTACTTATTGAACCTTCTTCTTGGATCCAGGTCGTCAAAACTTTTAGCTTAATTTCCAGAGAGCTTTTCTTGCTTCAACCATTGGGAAGCATGAAACTATCTATAGATAAGTTACATCAACCTAGTGATATATTTAGCTTTGGTTTTTATTGTTCTTAGTTTGGCTCTGTATAATTTGTCTATTAGTGTTCTCATCACCATCAGTGAGAGGTTTTCATTAGGGAAAAAAAATCTAGAAAATCTTTAAATTTTAGTATAGTGAAGAACACAATTTGTCTTGCATCTTGTTAAGTCCCTCTTGGAAACTATATTTGTTTTGATAATACCAATATGAGGTCTTTGTAATAGGGTGTTCTGAGGGAAGATTCATAAATCTAGAACTTCTTTATTTCCTGGAATTATCATATTTTTCTCAGGACATATCAGATTTATTAATGAAGCTTCAGAATGACTCTAGATTATGAAGTGTAATTCCTTTTTGGATGTTAAAACTGAAGAGTCTATTGGGCTATGAATCTTTCAATAATCCTCATTTTCTTGTTCAAAATGAAACACATCAGGATAATTTATCAGAAGATTCAGCTTTCTTTAAAGTGCATTTATATTTTGTGTTGTGTCACATTGCTCAGTAACTAAAAATAATGTATAAAATTTCCATGTTAGGTCATTGATGCTGGGATGTGGTTGAAAGTGGAACATAGGATTCTGGGTGCCTTTTAACAAATCATGGAAAATAAAGCTATGGAGTGGTTCCATGTTGTTTTGTTTGTACAGTGAGGATAATTATAGCACTTTGTCTCTCATAGGTTCTCTGTGAGGATTAAGTGAGAAAATTAAATCCCTGATTGCCATGCCTGCTATATAGTAGCATGCATATATGATTAGTTATTGTTATTATAACTATTGGAAATAAAATTACATTTGTATCTTTCAAGTATTTTATGAATGTTAAAGTAATGGTTTAAATCTCAGGAGCAAATGCAGTGAGAACTGCTGTAAACTATGAGAGCTACTTTCCAAGAGTGATACAGATACGGATACAGATACACCCCTTTCTCCTGGAAGTCAGAGTATGCACTCTCATAACAGGGTGTGGAGGTTTGTGGTGAGGTGCTTCCATAGATGGAGCAGACGCAGGGAACTGGAGGATTCTCACAGCCACATGTATATGTATATGGAGGCACTTGAGAAGTGTGCCAAGAAAGGCTATGTGCAGAGTCAGAATCCCCAGATCTGTGAATTTGAGCTGGGACAAGTAGGGAAGAGAGAATGTGGGACAGTGAGGGCTTGCAATGACTCTCTGATGCTATGTTTTCCTCTTCAGTTCTCTTCTTCTCGGAAGACAAGGCTTGGTAGTCTAGCATTCATGCCACACCCGAACAACATGCAAATAGTTCCTTCTGGTCTGCCCATTATTACCAAATATCTCAGTAAACTGGTTACAGTTCTAACCTTCTCATTCTTAAGCCCTTTCAGATTGATTTTGAGTATCCTAGCTGTAGAAGCTCATACTACGGTGAAATTTACAAATCCCAGTCAATTAAACCCTACAGGTCTATTCAGAGAATCACACTTGGAAAGGGGGTTGAGATAAACAAAAACACAAACAACATTTGAGGCTTTGCCAAAGTCAAAACCCACCTGGCTATCTGGTTGACTTGAGGACTATTGCTTCACCTGGCTTGCCTTCACCAAATTATGGTGAGTTCTATATTCAGGTGGATGCCCCAAGCCTATGAGGTTGCACCTGACTTGCTCATCTGGACAAGACTTTTCAGAGGATGGTAGAAGTGCCATGCTGTAAACAGGAGTTGCCTGTGTTTGGCCTCCAGGCACCAGGCATAATAACCAAACTTCTTTTCAGATGGGCTTTGCAACTCCTTTGTTAACCAGCATACACCTACTATCGCATGTTGTGTTTACTTGGTGGCGGCATTCTATTTATTTATTTATTTATTTATTTATTTATTTATTTATATATAAAGCTGTTGGCCTGTTACAAGTGTTTCTTTTTGGCTAGCTCTGTCTTAAATATTAACCCATTTCTATTAATCTAAGTATTTCCATGTGATCTTTTTTTCTTATCTTACATATCGATCCCAGTTCCCTCTCCCTCCCTCCTTCCATCTCTTCTTCCCTCCCAAAGCCCCCTGACCACCTTCTCATCCCATTTCCCTCCACTCCACAGGGAGAGTGATGCCTTCCAGGAGAGGTCAACAAAATCTGTCAAGTCATTTGGAGTAGGGACTAGGCCCTCCCTCCTGCCTCTAGGTTAAGGGAGTATCCCTCCATGGGGAACACACTGGCAACATCCTTCCGTGCACCATGGATACATCCTTGTTCCACTGCCAGAGGTCCCTTAGACTGCCCAGGCCTTCTAACTGAGACCCATGTTCAGTGGGTCTGAGTCTGTCCAATGCTTGTTTTCCAGCTGAGAGTCCATGAGCTCTCCCTTGTTCAGGTCAGCTGTCCCTGTGGGTTTCTGTAGCCTGGTATTGTCCTCTGCATCTGGATTCCAGTTTCCAGTTCAGCTCAGTGTTTAGCTGTGGGTGTCTGCTTCTGTTTCCATCAGCTACTAGATGAGGGCTCTATGATGGTGTATAAGTTAGTCATCAATCTCATCAGGGAAGGGCATTTGTAGTAGCCTTTCCACTGTGGCTCAAATTGTTAGTTGGGGTCAGTGTTGTATGTCTCTGAACATTTCTCTAGAGTCAATTTTCTCTTCAAACCTATAATGGCTCCCTCTTTTATGGTATCTTTCTCCTTTTTTTTTTCTCTTGTCTATCCCTCCCCTGACTCAATATCCCTAGTCCCACATGCTTTCTTTTCCTCCCCTTCTCTTTCTCCTAGCTCCCTTTTCACTCACAACCCCCCCCCCAATATGCTCAGGAGATCTTGTTCCTTTTCCTTTCTATGAGTGACCTTGTATGAATCTCTTAGGTTCCTCTTTTTATCCTAGTTTCTCTGGTAGTATAAATTATAGGCTGGTGATCCTTTGCTCTATGTCTAAAATCCATATATGAGAAAATGTGGCACATTTACACAATGGCATACTACTCTGTGGGGGAAAAATAAAACAATGGAATCTTAAAATTCGCAGGTAAATGGATGGCATCTTTACTTTTGTCATATCTCACAGAATTAGTGTCTGAGAGCTATGCTTTGAGATATGGGAGTTTGTATGATTCTCTCTGTTAAAGATGGAAATTAGGACATGTGCCCTGGCCTAAAGGTCATGACACTATTATTTTTTTTAAAGATTAGGTAAGTCAATGCCATAGTTTAATGAAACACAAAAATCTTGAGTTCTGACCTTTTCTGGGACATTTTCCTATATTGAGATTAAGAAAATAAAATAGTAAAAAATGAAAAAAAATCTTTTTTCTTTTAAAAATCACAGTTCTAATTCTATAGTGAACCTTAAATCCACTATATACTTTGTCTAACTAAATCCAATTGGATATGTGTTGTATCAACATAGACTGATAACAGAGAGTTTCAGCCATTACAAGATTCTCAACTGTACACAGGATAAGAAAATTATGTGATCATGAAGTGAGCTGACAAGTTACTGGTAATAGTATTAATTTTTTTTTATATAGCCCCAGTTGCACAGAACATTTTCCTCAGAACTTTGGTGAAGTAAATGACATTTGCTGTGAGCATATTTTAATTCATGCTGTCTGGTGATGGTAACTCTAGCTCACCAAGCAGTTCTTGCTACTTCGTTAAATTCAGACCTCAGTGAGCACCACACCTGGTCCAGAAGAGAACCAACACATTATCAATGGAATGACTTTCCCCTGCCAGGGTTTTAATATTCCTCAGCTGTTTGCATAAAAGGCCAAGTATAAGGCAAGTTGTTCACTTATCTTGTTGACCTTATTTCTTAAAGTAACCAAGGAAGAAGGTATGGGAAACTAGTTTTATGGGTGAGGAAATAAAAGATAAAGTTCAGTAGTTTATTTTGATGTTTTTCATAGCATACTGCAAGGCAAATGAAAATTATATCTTGTTTTAAAAAATCTGTGATTTATTGTTTAATCATTTTCCTTCTTATTTAATGTTTGAACTAAAGTCCAAAGTTATTCATCCCTATTCCTTACCATTTTAAACAAATTGTTCCTAAACACCGGAATTGTGTGTTTAAAGTGTATTTGGAATCATCTTTAATGCCCAGCAGGATTCTTTGTTATAACTGAGCTTAATGAATACCTTGAAATGATAAAGGTTACATGAAAGCACTGAGAGGTCACCTTCCCTGGCTTTACATATAGTCACCTCCGACATACCTGTCATCCTTAAAGCTTTATACTTTTCATACTCTATGAAGTGCCCCTGATATGTCTGCTTTTGGCATATTTTTCAAGCAGAAATTTGATTCTTACAGTACAAGAGCTCAAATGTCCAGTAAATTTTGACAAAATCCAACTGGATATGTAAGAAGTTCTAGTCCGATAAAAGAGTCAAGGAACTAAGTGAAAACAGCTCAGAAATTCTGTAACTTTCTACATTGCCTATAAAGTTTAAAGACCAAACACCAGTAAGGACATGTGTTTCAATATGAACCCTGAATTCTGTTTTGCTGTGTTCTTTTAATTTTATTACTTTTGAGCTATTAAATAAAATCCATCCAGATACATTCTTCTTTCTTATGTTGTACTGGTTGTTAAAATTATGTTTTTGAGTTTTTCATACTGACTCATTTAGCCTATATTTACTCTTTTATAGGTCTACTCCTTAGTCATGTGTCCATAATTCTACTCCAAGATATTGCTCCTGAAGCTCACTTACTTCTTGGTTTGATTTTCAGGATTTTTTTTTTATTTTAATTTTTTGAGACGTTTCTACGTGAGGACTACATTTACATCATTTATTGCCTCCCTCTTCTGCTTTGAACTCCTCTTGTATACTTTCCCACAACCTGTTGCTCATATTTGTTAGTGTTGCTCATATTTGGATGTGTTTATTTTTAAACAATTGTGATTAGATAATCTATCAGAGACCTTATCCCTGGAAACAACTAATTCTCCCTCTCTTAACAGCCATTAATTGCCTGTAGCTCTTAACCTTTTAGCCCCATCTTCTGTGATTCTCACTGGGCCTCAGGTAAAGGGGTTGTATTGTAGATGTTTCAACTGGAGATGGGCATCCTTGTTGTTAGTTGACCTTTTGCACTTTGACCTTTGTGAATATCTCTGATGGTCTATGTCTGCTACAAAATGAAGCTTCTTTGATAGGGGGAGACTACTTCCCCATAGACATAAGTATTGGTATTTAGAAGTAATTGGGAATTACACTAGTTTAGGAAAAGTGGAAGTAGTGGGTTCTCTTTTAGGGTCCATGCCCCCACCAGCCATGAATAGTTAGCTAAGTTTATGGTACAAAGCATGATTTCCTTCTTCTTGAGCAGACCCTAAGTCTTATTGGTTATGCCCAAGATCTAAGTATCATTGTTTCACCCTTGCAATTATCTTGCCATGCTGGTTCTTGTGGTTTGTAGCCATCTTTATGGCTAGTTAGGACTTTTAATTGCTTCCCCTAGCAGTTTGCATAGACCCTTCAGTTACTAAAAGAGCTCAAGTTCTGGCTTGATTCTTCCATATCCTTTATCTACAATGTGTGCTGTTTTCAACAATGAGGTCTTCAATCTAGTTTTGGGTATCTTGTATTGTTTTGGGATCTTCAGAATCCTGTCTGGCACTGGGTGCTGTGTACTACATAGCTGAGACTTGACCTGACTGGAACTGTGAGGGAATGAAGGAAGAACTGACATAAAGCTGAGATCAGGTAGGTTGTTTACCTTCTGATACAGTGGCACTAACTAAGCAGCAACATGCAACCTCAGCATGTTTATTATGTGTAACTCAAAAGGAGGGATTAAATAGTCTCTGTAGGAGATCTCTGTGGGGAGCAGACTCAGATTAGAGCCATCTAATGTTTGGGCACACTGAACCATCCTTTGTAAACATGCATACTTGAACCAGAAGAAAGCCTTACCCTTTTTCTTTGAGCCTCACCCAGAGAAAAGCTTCATTATTCTAAATTGGTATTCCCAAACGTTTCATTCATACTTCACAACTTACCTAACAGAAACTGCTGTAGCATTACTTACTGCCAAAACATTTCAGAATCTAGCCAGGCTTCTCTTATAACAATGTACAAATTGATAAATCCATGTGACTGCTTTGGAAATGTACATTACCAAATATCACTATTTCTAAACCAAAAGTCATCTTCTTCCCCCTTCTCTCTCTTCATTTCATCCTTCCTCCCATTCTTCCATCTTGAACATGTATTTCATGCATATTGCCCATTCTAACTCCCATTTTCCTATTCCCTCATCTCCCCTTCCCAAAAATCTCTCCTGCCTTCATGTATACATTATTTGGTTTGATGAGATTGACTAAGACATTCTCTGTAACTGATTGTTTATAGGGCCAATCTTCAGTGGGCCCAGTGTAGGTAACTACAGTTGTGAGTTTGTGACTTGCTTTTCACAGCCCTTTACCCTAACTTGCAGCTCTTACACACTTCCTGACACATCTTTTACAATTTTTATTTAGCCTTGGACTCTGGTTTTCTTTCCTGGTAGGGGCAGGCTAAAGGCTCCAATGAATGAATGCAGTGTCAGTGCTAGATGATTTGAAGCTCTCCCCAGCTCTGTGGGTGACTTGGTGGGTGGGACAGGGTGATCTCCAAAATATACAAAGAACTCAAGAAGCTAGTCACCAAAACACCAAATGCCATCATAGAGCCTTCATTCAGTAGGGTACAGAAGCAGAAGCTGAGATTCATAGCTAAGCACTGAGCTGAACTCCTGGAATCCCGTTGTATAGAGGGAGGAGTGATGAGCAAAGAGGTCAAGACCATCCTGGGGAAACCCATAGACTTAGCCAAGATGAGCAAGTGGGAGCTCACAGACTCCAGACTGACAGCTGGGGAATCTGCATAAGACCAAACCAGGTCCCCTGAATGTGGGTGTCCATTGCAGGGCTTGGGCAGTCATGGAGTGGGACCAATATTTTTACCCTAGTGTACTAGTGGGCTTTTGGAACTCATATGGTTTCCATTTGGAACCCTATTGAGGGATACTCTCTCAACCTAGATACACGGGGGAGGGCCTAGGTCCTTTCCCAAATAATGTGAGCGACTATGATGATCCCCCATGGGAGGCCTCCCCTCCCTAGGGGTGGATAAGGGTGGGGTAGGAGATTGGAGGGGAGAATGGGAAGACAGGAGGGAGGGGGAACTGGGGTTGGTATGTAAAATAAGATTATTTTAAATTAAATTTAAATAAAAATTAATTAAAATGATAACATCTGATAATTACATCATTCATTCATTCATTTGCCAAAATGTTTATATTTTAGTAATAGGGGCAATTCCCTCAGGTTTATTTAGTTGTGAAATTCTTTAATCTGACACTGGAGTTTCCCAGTTTGCTTTGTGCTACTGTGATGAAGCACTGGCCAGAAATAGCTCGAAGAAACTCTTACCTTTTAGTATACATTCTTTTTCAGTCAAGCAAAGTTTTTTTGTTTATTTGTTTGCTTGCTTGCATTTTGTTTTTCGAGATAGGGTTTCTCTGTATTTTTTTGTAACCTGTCCTGGAACTCTCTCTGTAGCCCAGGCTAGTCTCAAACTCACAGAGATCTGCCTGCCTCTGACTCCTAAGTGCTAGGATTAAAGGCATGTGTTACCACTGCCTGGCCAAGCAGAGTCTTTTTATAAATCCTTCTACTTTGCTTGTGATGGGGTCTCTTCCACATTTATGGTTAAACACAAAGGGAAATATTTATTCTTTTTTTTTTGTTGTTGTTGTTGTTTTATGTCTCTAAGCATCTTTATTTTTTTTAGTTTTTTATTTTATTTTTTATTTTATGTATCAATCCCAGTTCCCTCTCCCTCCTTCCCTCCCTTCCTCTGTCCCTCTTTCCCTCTCTCCCCCCCCCCTCACATGCACCCTGTCCACCCTCCCCTCCTATCCAGGAGGGGTCATCTAAATCTGTCAAGTCATTTGAAGTAGGGACTAGGACTTCTCTCCTGTCTCTAGGTTAAGGCAGTATCCCTCCATGGGGGATGTGCCCTCAAGGTCCTTTTGTGCACCAGGAATATATCCTGGTTCCACTTCCCAAGGTCCCTTAGACTGCTCAGGCCTTCTAGCTGAGACCCATTTTCAGGGGGTCTGAGTCAGTCCCATGCTGGATTCCCAGCTATCAGTCTGGGGGCCCGTTAGCGCCTCCTTGTTCAGGTCAGCTGTCTCTATGTGTTTCTGCAACCTGGTCTTGTCTTCTCTCTCTGCATCCGGATTGTAGTTCAGCTCAGTGTGTAGTTGTGGATATTTGCTTCTGTTTCCAACAGGTACTAGATGAGGGCTCCATGATGGTGTATAAGTTAGTTGTTGATCTCATTATCTGGGAAGGGCATTTATGGTAGCCTTTCCACTGTTGCTCAAATTGTTAGTTGGCAGCAGTCTTGTAGGTCTCTAGATCTTTCTTTAGGTTCAGTTTTCTCTTCAAACTCTTTTATGTTCTCTCTCTCTCTTTCTATCTCTGTCTTCTGTCTTCTACTTCTCCCCAAACCATCCTATAATTCACACCGCCAGAGGAACTAGGATAGAAGGTGGATTCTAAGAGATTCATATAAGGTCACTCACAGAAGGGGGGAGGGACACATTTTCCAGAGCACATGGGGAGTAGGGGGCAGTGAGGGTAGAGGGAACTAGGAGAAAGAGAAGGGAAGGAGATGAAACATTTATTCTTATGTGAATGTAGTTCTTCTTTCTTATGTACATAGTTTTAATTATTTTTGGTTTAATGCTTCATTAATTTGGGGGCAGGTTGTATCATGCTTTCAACTCACTTTAGTGGAGTAAGAAATCTATTTTGCATTTTATAACCTGAGAAAGGTCAGGTCTGCTTTTTGGTATCCTGGTCTGTATAGCAAGGGGTATCTCTCTATAGCAAAGGGATCAGTGAGGCTGGGATTGGCTGAGAGAATTTTCCTAAAAGGTGGATCAGTTGGAGAAATATGTGTTAAAACGATGAAAGGTGTTTTCATATCTGGAAGAGAGACTGGAATTTGGGAACAGGCAAGAAAAACTCAGGGATTCAGTAAGAATAGTCAAATGATGGGAGATTTGAGGTAATGCAGACCATCTGACTATCTTATCCTTACTAATTTCTCAGTCATTCTTCAACTTAGCTTTACAATGACCATATGCCATAGACCACCTGTGATGGTACAGATGCCACAATTTCTGCCATTACTAGGATATTTGTTGCAAATAGGGGTTAGAAAATATGATTATTCTTCTTGCAGCCTCTCCCTCAGCTTCTGTTATTCTTATTGTGTACAACCAAAGAGAGCCTAGAGACGTCTTGAAGTCAATGGCAATATTTCCTAAATCTGACTGTTATAGAATAATGTAGAACACTGCTTCACATGATTATTCTTGTGATATCTGCTTTCTCTTTCTCACTTCAAAAGTTCAGATTCATTTTGATGTGGAAAATATTCTATGCCTGTAAAGCATGTGTTCAGATTTTGGGAGGACAGTGGACCAGTCAGGACTGTTGGAATTCTCATATTCTCAGCCTATTGTAAGAGTGCATCTCATACTGTGAGTTTTGGCTTATGGGGATGTTTAAACGCCTGACACTTTAATATTAAATTTGCAAGTATGAATCTATAAACAGTTCTCTTGGAGAGGATTGTAACTTTCATCATGTTCTCAACATAGGAAATACCAAGAAAGTTTACAGACCCAGGGCACACAGGCTCAAGATTCAAAGAGAATTCCAGAGAGGAAAAACCATGATCTTAGTCTTTACTGCCCTCCTGTTTTCTCTCCCTTCCCTCCCTCATTCCCTTCCTCTTCCCCTCCCATCCTTTTTTTGCTCTTTCCTCTCTTTTCATCTTCTTACAATTGTAGATATAATAAGAGTTCCTTTGCAGGGTAAAAAACACATAAACTTAGATCCCATCACAGATAACTTGCTATTAAAATATAGCCTTTTCTTTCAGGCAAGTATTTTCAGTCTTGTCAAGTAACATTTCACTTAGTGTGTACAGTGTATGTGTGTGAGTGTGCATGTGTATGGTGTGTGTATGGTATATACAACATGTATGTGTGTGTGTGTGTGTTGTATGTTTAGTGTGTATGCATGTCTGTATTCTGTGTGTGGATTTGTGATGTATACAATGTGTGTATCATGTTTATGGTGTATATGTTTGATGTATATTGTGTGTATAATCTGTGTATGTGTACATGTGTATATATTGTTTATGCATATGCGTGCATGTATGTGTATGGTATATATGTGTATGTACTATGTGTGTATATGTGGTGTAAGCATATGTGCATGGTGATTATGGTGTGTGTATGGTGTATTTGGTATGTGTGCATTCTTGAGCATGTATGTGCTCATGCGTGTAAGGTATGTGTGATATGTGTGCACATATGTGTGTATGGTGTATGTATATGTGCAGGTGGTTGTAACATGGAGTACGTGTGTGTGTGTGTGTGTGTGTGTGTGTGTGTGTGTGTGTGTGGTGTATATTTGCATGTGTATTTGGCCTCCTTGTGTCTGCCACAGTCTTGCCCTACTTCTGTTCTCCTTCTATCTATATGTGTTCACCAAAACTGGTTTTGGAACTGTGATCCAGTAAAATTCATCCTGGTTTACCTTGGACTTAATATTCTCCAGCTGTGTTGCTTCAGCTCTAGGGAGACTTTTTCCTGACAAGCATATGTGAGTTAGGGAGCCAAGCAATTGATTGGAAACTTCAGGGCTATGAGTTCTAACTTGGGGTCTGCCCTGACACAGCGTGTGACCTTGGGCAATTCATTTGATCTCTGTCCAAATTCTCTGATGCTTGATAACAGGATTTTCTAGACATCTCCTTGCCAATAAAAGCATATGGAACTACTCCTTGTTCCACAAGGGAAGGCTACACTTCATTATCCTTCAGTCTTTTAACTTTGTGTTTGCCCATCTCCCTATTCCAGGGGCTCCATTGTCTAATGGTGGCTGCTTTTCCAAGGCTCAGACACTTTCCTCTCACCCAAAATTTCATCAGCTATATTGCTTTATTTCAGCCCTTCCCAATATTCTATCCTTAGTCCCAAAAATGTTTGTCTCACAATAGTAAATTACCAGTGCTTCTTTGGGGGCAGTGAATTATGCAGAGATGGATTCTGCCTTGATCTTCCTGTGGCTACTGTGAACAGAACAGCTAAATCTCTCACTTCTATAAGGTACAATTTATTATTTTATGAGACTCCACATAAATCACTTTTATGCTCTTTATTTTTTTTACCTTTTTACTTTTTAATGTCTCCTTTTGTAGAAAATTATTAAGTTAATAAGTTTTATTAAAAATACAATTCCAAGACATTTTTGAGAGAATATTCATTATTCCTGCCTTTGGTCTTGGTTAGAAGATCATTTATTTTGATAATAGCTGTTCTTCAATTTTGGGAACACACACATGTGTGTGAACTCACACACACACCAATGTATAATCAAGAACTTTGTGGGCTGGCATAGGAAAAAAAGTAATAATTTGCAAATAGCTTTCAAGCTCATCATTGCTGCCCATTTTGAAGCAATCATTGAAAAAATTTCTAACCTTTTTTTGCTTTATGCATCAAGAATATGTCTCTCTGGGATCCTGGATTTTGATATATTTATCACTAACTTTTGTTAATGATAAGTGTGGGCTATTGAGCCAAAATATTAACAAAAGTCAGTGCATGGTTCACAGTAGGTCAATCAATTATGCATGAGTCACACAGTTAGCAGGGTAATTGTAAATCAGGAACTCTCTGACTCAAAGTTTTGCCTGGGAGTAAGTAGCCCCTTAAATCCCTTTCAGCCCGTTCATACCTGTCCCCTCAGTGGCTCCCTTTATCTCTAACTAGATCATTGTTCCATTTTTACTTTAAGCTGTTATAGGCAATTGCCAGACTGGAAATACTATAATAATGTTATATCTACACATTATTTCTTTGCAATGCAAGAAGCCTATTAAGAAGTAGTGTTATTTCATGTTTATATTTGCTTTGATTTTGTATTTTTATTGTGTGTAATGTATAATTTTATAGATAATCACTGTAACCCTGCAAGAATGGTTACTCTTATGTAAACCATATGAATGAAGAACAGACTGTTAAGGCCATTTACCTAGATGTATAGAGTGAAGAAAGGCTTGCTGACCTGAGACCTTGTATGCTTAACTATTACACTTGAATAATATCCAGATGCACTTATATGTGGGTCCACTGTGTGTTATCTTAAGACTGCAATAGACTCCATCACAGATAGGGGGAAGGAGATAGAAGGAAAACACAGCTCCTTTTCACTTGTCATATGCATATGTATACAAACACACATACACTCTCACACACATTCATGAATATATACATATGTAGAAAGTTAAGCTGAGTAGATATGCACTTACCTGTTTCAAAATGAACTTGCAAATAATTCTGTATGTTAATAGTTTCTCTATGGAAACAAACATGCTTTGAAAAACACTGCCTTTACCATCCCACTTATCATAGTACATTCTTATCTTTCCCTCCTGTATCTAAAAATGCTAATGTAACTCAGATGTTAACGGGGTCACCCTTAATTGCTAAAGTTACCTTGTCTTTTGAGATTCAAGTTGCCTCTGACTTCTTTTTATCTCTCCTTGAATGTTCCAATGCCACTGTCTTATCTGTCTACTCCAGGACTTGTCTTCATAGACAGTTTTCCATGGTGTGTTCTTGGCTTTGATGCCTGCTGCCTCTTTCTTCCCTGGCTTCCCTTTCCTCTGTGCTTTAGGCTGATCTATGTATGAAACAATCCTTTGTCCTTTACTTGAAACACACTGCTACGCACATTAGCCTATAAGGTATTCCTTCAGGAATACCTTTAGATGATGGGAAAATGTTTACTTTCCAGTACAGTTTAATACAGTGTTAACCATGCCTTTTCTTAAAAGTTCTTTAGCCACTTTCCTTCCAACAAGTTTATGGGATTGTGATTGTTGCCTATTCTGTACCATCTCACTGTTTAGTCTTCTTTTTTGGATACATCCTCCTCTGGTTCATCAATCTCTCCTTTAAATTGCCTCTTCTTTACCCACATTGCAGCCTCCTCTTTATTACCCAGACTTCCTGAAACTTTCATTTCATCCTCCAGGAAATTGTTAGGGTATTTTCTAAACAAAGATGATTTTGTCTCCATAGAAGTTCTAGTGCAGGCGATTAAGATGAGTTTTCCCTAGCTACAATAACATAGTATGGTCCACTGGAAAATGCAGTCTGGCTGATGATGGAGCTGCTCCAGAGGCCACACTGTAACCATGTGGGGGAGCAAGAAGCTTAAGGTGAAGAATAGGTAAACAACTGTTTACTTTGAATAAGTAATATTGACTGATAAGCAATTATTGAATAACTACTAAGTATTAGATACTGGGGTAAGCAACTTTACGTTATTTATGTAATTTATAAAACCACAGAAAGTAAATATTTGTATTTTGTTTGAGTTAATCAACATGTTAAGTAGTTTGTCCCAGAGTCCAGGAGGAGAGAAGCAGACCAGCCTGGGGGAAACCCTGACTTCCTCTTCCAGACTCTTAACTTCTATTCAAGGCTTTCCAGATACATGGACAAAATATGTTTCTTTTCCCTTAATGGTTCACTCCATCTTGTGGAATCCCTTGATTAGTTCCTCAGATTCTGTGATATGTTACAACTTCCTTAGAGATTCACAGATTTGAATTTGTTGTTCTCTATATTTTAGTTGAATGTTTAATATAATACATTTATTCAATAGTTACATAAAATATTCAGTGCTTTTGATGATGGCCTCTAAAGAAAGGCAATTTAATAAAAATGAGCCCTGAATTTCTATCTTTATTTTGTATGGTGTTATGTTATAAAGAAACTGAAAGCCACATTTCAGAACACCACCAGAAAAGTCTTATTGTTCAATACCTGCCTTTTATCCAGTTTTTCTAAAGACTAGAAGATGTGTAGATAAAGAAAAAGAGGTGGATTCTTATTCCTGGGGTTGAAGCTCCTCAACCAAGGCTAGCAGGCAAGAAGACTTTGTACATATGTCTGGAAAGAGCTACATATGATATTACAGCCACATGTGGAGACATGTGGTCTTGTTTGTAGCTGTTTATAGAGTTTGGACTATGGGCTCTTCTGTTATCAGCATTTACTATATTGAGTGATTTTTATTCAAATCTACTGCACATGCAGTGTGGTCTCCAGAGGTAGCCTGGAGGCTTAAACCATTTATCATCAGTCCACCGATCTAACAAATACCTCCTATCAATATGTCCAAGCACAGAACATCTATACTGTGCTTGTCAAGAAACAGAGTCTGGGCAGTTACGATTCAGTTATCAGAGTATGTCATTTGGTTCTCCTTGAGTGATAGTTCCTTCCAGGTGGGCCACCTACATCAGAGCTTGTAGGTCAGCGCACACTTCCAGCTCCTTCATCCAGAGTAGAGACAGACACTTCACATGAAAACAAACCCCTCTCCTGTCTTCTTAGCAGCTCCAAGCTGAAGGGAAATGTGTGTGTGTAGGATCAAGTCACCTTTCTACTTCCTTCCTTTATATTATTTCTGAAAATGAATAGCAGTTGAAGCTCTCTCTGTTTCATCATCTCTATTATCACAAGGTGCTTAGCCTCATTAATAAAGCAATTTAAAAACTGACTCAGAAGGAAGCTCATGGATAATTTGATTAGACCTCAAGGAGAATATAACCCTACAAATAAGCTGAGATGAAGACAAAGTCATGCCTTGTAAATCAGACACAGAAGTCAGAGAAACAGCGAGAAAGCTCGGAGTGTCAGGGGAAAATTACTTGAGAAAGCCCAGAAAAAGATCTAAATTCAGAGGCTATTCCATCTCACGCTCATGTGTCCCAGAACAAAAGATTGTACCAAGAACCCATAACTAGAAATGGGGACTGTTTATGAAGAAATAAAAGACACTGTCAGTAAAGGAAGTAGCTATTGGTCTAAAGAGAGTCCAACACACTTCCAGCCATGTGGTGTATAGCCTGTTGTAAGATGTCCATAGTCCCTGTTCCTCTGTTTTGTATTTCTCTGGCTCTCCCATCCTGCCTTGCAAGTTATGTTCCTCTAGAAGAAGCCCAGGTAAGGGAGGGCTTCTCATCTTCCTCAATGAATGAACTTCCTTCACATGCTAGTCTTGATATTTTAATTCTCTCCTCATTCTGCCATGTTATTGTAAAACATTAGTTCACAAATATTGATGATGGTCACCAATGTCAAATTCAGAGATCTCAACCATGTTATTAGTCAGGGTTCTTTAGAGGAACAGAAGTTATAAGATGAATCTCTCTCTCTCTCTCTCTCTCTCTCTCTCTCTCTCTCTCCCTCCCTCCCTCCCTCCCTCCCTCCCTCCCTCTCTCTCTCTCTCTCCTCTCTCTCTCTCTCTCTCTCTCTCTCTCTCTCTCTCTCAGATGCATTAGACTGGTTTGCACTCTGTGGCCCAGGTAGTCCAACAATGGCTATCTATCAAGAATCCAATAGTTGTTCAATCCATTAGCCTGGATGTCTTAGCAGCTCTTCAGTATATAACAGCATCCCAAAGTAGGAGGCTGTACTGCCAGTGCAGCAGTGGGCCTGCCAGTGGGAGCAAGAACAAACAGGTAAAGAGGGAAGAGCTTCCCTCTTAATGCCATTTATACAGGCTGCCAGCAGAAGATGTGGCCAAGATTAAAGGTGGATCTTCCCACTTCAAAAGTTGCAGATTAAAAGTGGACCTTCCCACTTCAAATGATTTAATTAAAACAAAATTCCTCATAGGTATTCCCAGCTGTTTGGTTTTTAGTTAATTCCAGATGTAGTCAAGTTGACAACCAATAACAAACAGCTATCACAAGTCTACAATCTTACTGAGCCAACTTGGAATAGAATGAAGAAATCTTGACATCTCAAATTATTATCTTGTGTATTTCAGTGAAGATAGTGGTTATTTTCCCCAAAATCTATGGTGCAGCCAATATGCAGGATTTCCACCCCTTCCTTATTGACCTCTGGAAAACCTCTACCCTTCTGCTTTTTCCTCTTTCCCACCACCCTTATCTTGTAAATATACAGCAGAGTATCATTTCTTCAAGAGAACTTGTTTTATACTAACTGTTGTGTTTCTATGGGCTCTGAGGTAAGAAGTGGCCAGTTACCACTAATGCACAAAAGCAACCACTCTGTTACCACCTGAATCAAGTTGCATGTGCTTGAGTAGTCTTTGGGTCCCTGTCCAAAGTTGTATTTAGTTTCCTGTCTCCTTTAGTCAGAATCTATTATAGCCAGTATGAATAGACACGAATGTAATACAAGCGAGTGAAATGCTTCAGAAATTCTGGAAGAGCTAGAATAGAAACTAACCTCCCAGCAGCAAGCATGAGCTGCCATGACCCTTCTGTCTCTGCTGTACTCAAGAACACTGCTGAGCCAGAGAGAGCAGGGCTGGGCAGCACACATCTGAAACCACAGTACTTGGGAGTCTGAAGCAGGAGTATCATGAATTTGGGAGAAGCCCATCAACTTACTGAGATCATGTAAACAAAGTGAAAAGAAAAGAAACAAACCAACCAAACAAGACTCAAGAAAAAGAGAAGAAAAGGCAATCAATCCTACAAGACATGGTAGGCTGCGCTGGGGTAGGCTACTGCTCCCTGTGGCAACTAAAGTGACAGAGTTTTGCCTCCTCTGAATGTTGTCAGGAATGCCCAGCTTGGAAGCATACAATCTCTTGCAGAAAGCAATGTGTATGACTTTCTGTGTCACTTACTCTAAAAAATTTCATATATCTAGCTCTTGCCCAAAGTTCTACTTACAGTAATGTCTCAGAATTTTCCAATTTTCTTTCTTCTGTAGTTTATTTTTTATTTTTTATTTAAATTTGAAACAAGCTTGTTTTATATGTCAACCCAAGTTCCCTCTCCCTCCTCTATCCCATCTCCATTCCACATCCTACCCCCTTTCTTTTCCCTAGGGAGAGTGAGGCCTTCCATGGGGAGTCTTCAAAGTCTGTCACATCATTTTGAATAGGGCGTAGGCCCTCCCCCCATGTGTATCCCTCTTTATGGAATGGGCTTCCAAAGTCCATTCATACACTAGAGATAAATACTGATCCACTACCAGAGGCTCCATAGACTGCCCAGTCCTCCTAACTAATACCACGTTCAGGGGGTCCTATGTTGGTTTACCAGCTATCAGACTGGGGTCTATGAGCCCCCTCCATTCAGGTAATCAGTTTCTGTGGGTTTCTCCAGAATGGTCTTGACCCCTTTGCTAATCAATCCTCCCTCTCTGCAACTGGATTCTAAGAGTTTGACTCAGTGTTTAGCTCTGGATGTCTGCTTCTGATTCCATCAGCTAATGGATGAAGGCTCTAGGATGGCAATCTCATTATCAGGGAAGGGCATTTAAGGTAGCCTCTTCATTATTACTTAGATTGTTAGTTGGGATCATCCTTGTAGATCTCTGGACATTTCCCTAATACCAGATTCTCTTTAAATCTATAATGGCTTTCTCATAAATTCCTCTTACTTAGAACAAATACTAATTAGCTTACTGCTTGAAAAATTTCATATTGTATTTTTCTGAAATGTTATTTAGAAGACATTGTGTGTCATAGGATTATCTGAATACTTTGTATAATCATAGTTTTTATGAGGGGAAATATTTTCAAGATCAAATAACATCTTTACCATTATATTTTTAAATTGAAGCTTTTAATAATATGAAGACTACCGTTTTGAAGACACTACTTTTATGTGTGTGTAGATACATATTGACATTCTATTAATGCAAATGATTGTGAATAGTGCCTAGTCTTTAATTAGTTTGGGCTTCATGATAATCTATTGGAATACTTGACAGAGTCTGAGTGTCATGATAATTCTCATTCTTTGACTTTCTTTTTCCAACAGCCATACTCATTTTCTTACCTGATTACATGTAAAGCTTCATGATTATGAGCAGCTAGCTGTTGGTCCTGTTCTTCTGGAATAGTGGTTGCTTCCTTTCTTCCTTTCTTTCTTTCTTTCTTTCTTTCTTTCTTTCTTTCTTTCTTCCTTTCCCATAAAATACTTTACACAAATAATATAAGGAAGAGAGGGTTTCTTTTGGCTCATTGTATAGGAAGGGATACAGCCCATTATGTGGTGGCAGGAGCACATGGCAACTGGGCATATTGTCTTTACAGTCAGGAAGCAAAGAGATTAATTTGAGTGCTCTACTTGCTGGTTTTGATTCAGGTTTTGATCCTAACCCATACAATAATGTTTTTATTCAGGTCAAATCTATATTTTGTAGTTAAATCATCGGAAACATCCACATAGGGACACCCAGAGATTTGCTGACAATGAAGATTAATGACCACATCAGTCTTAGTCAAAAAGAAAAGTAATCATCAAAGAGAGATTAAATAATTTGAAAAAACCTAGAATTGAAAAATGGCACATCCATGACTTGAGTCTAGGACTCATGTCATCCTACATAAGAAATATTTTTTGTGATAATTTTTTATTTAAAATTGAAACAAGTTTGTTTTACATGTCAATCCCCCCACCAACCCCCATTCTATCCCCTTTCTGCTCCCAGGGAGCAGAAGTCCATAGTCTTCAAAATCTGTCATATCATTTGGAGCAGGGCCAAGGCCCTCCCCCATGCTTCTAGGCTGAGAGAGTATCCCTCTATGTGGAATAGGCTCCCAAAGTCCATTAGTATACTAAGGATAAATACTGATCCACTACCAGGCCCCAAAGACTACCCAGTCCTCCTAACTAACACCCATGTTCAAGGAGTCTGGGTTGGTCCTATGCTGGTTTCCCAGCTATCAGACTAGAGTCTATGAGCTCCACCTTATTCAGGTCAGCTGTTTCTGTGGGTTTCTCCAGCTTGGTCTTGACCCTTTGTTTATCACTCCTCCCTGTCTGCAACTGGATTCCAAGAGTTTGTCTCAGTGTTTAGCTATGGGTGTCTGCTTCTGCTTCTGTCAGTTACTAGATGAAGGCTCTAGAATGGCATATAAGGTAGTCTTCAATCTCATTATCAGGTAAGGACATTTAAGGTAGTCTTTCTACTGTTGCTTAGATGGTTAGTTGTGGTCATCCTTGTAGATACCTGGACATTTCCCTAGTGCCAGATTTCTCTTTAAACCTATAGTGGCTCCCTCTATTATGGTACCATTTTTCTTGCTGTCCTCTATTCTTTCCCTGCTTCCTCATGCCTACCTCTCTCCTCCTCTTCCTTCTAATTACCCCTCTCCCATGCTTCAGATTTGCTTGGGAGATCTTTTCCCTTTTCCCTTCTTCAGGGGACCATGTATTATGAAATCTTAAGTATTAGGTATTTATTTTAAGTCAATACTGGATTTTTTTCTTTTATTTTCTGTTTAATTGCTGGTGCATAGGTGTCTATAAGTAGGTGTGTGTGTGTGTGTGTGTGTGTGTGTGTGAGAGAGAGGGGGGAGAGAGAGAGAGAGAGAGAGAGAGAGAGATAGAGTGTCAGACAGACAGACAGACAGAAACAGATAGATTGAGATAGAAGAGTCATATCAATTTTATGCATGTTAATTTTGAAGTTCTACAGAGCATCATTTATTGTTACATCTTTGTTTAAAATAAAATTTCTATATAAATGCAAATACTTTCCCACATTTATCCAAATGGAAAATAAAGGAGACTTTGTAGTTTTGGGTCACATGGAAAACTAGAACACCCTTAGACTTCATCATTGGAGGCCAAAGATTGAGACCTTGTTATTAAGTTTCTCTTCTTTCTTGGGTGAGAGTTGTGTTGCAACTTGGGACCTAAAGAGATTAGCTCCATAGATTCTGGTAGCTATTAAGTTAAAGTGCCTCAATCTGTTACTCTAATGCTGATAAATCTTGACTTTGAAGGGATTTTGTTTGCTTATATTCTACTTTCAATGGTTCTGATTCTATACTACATCATGGAAAAGAATTTGTTTGGAGGTAATTTATAATCATTTTAGTTTTTATTCTTCAGGGTACAATTGACAATTCACTATGTCTAAATTGGGTCCTCCTGAGCTTCTTTAATCTTCTGCCTCAGGAACCATCTTAGCATTTCCTCTCATCTAGCCCATTCTTAAATGTAGAAATCCATGAAGGTTTTATATTTGAGTTTGGGAATCCAATGGGAAACTTTTCAATTCTTAATAATTTCTGATGTGTAACTTTGGTTCCAAGGAGGAGGAATGATTAAGTAGAAAAAAGTGCAATGACAAGTGTTAGACAATTGTAAAAGAATCTCTTTGTTTCTCTCTCTCCCTCCTCCCCTGTCTCTCTTTCTCTTAGCCACACTATCACTCATTTCCCGTTCAACTGAGAATGATGGCTTAGGACCAATTCTGCCAGGGAAATGGTGATGCTAACAAGATCATGATATCTGGATTATGTATTTTTATTTGAGCCCCTGAATAAAAGGCTCTGTCTTTTCCCTCTTGATTAGCTCCTTTCATGTGTTCAGCATGAATTTTTGACACTACAGTGATCACATACAGAATTTGTGTTTCAATTTAAGGCAAGTGTTCTAAGGAAAATTACCTGTTTGCTTTAAACTATAAAGATCTTTGTAGCTGCCTCTGACAATAGAAAATGGAGCATAGAGAAAGAATGATCTGGCCAATCCAGCAGGAGACTTCCTGTGGTGGAAAAGGTAAAATGCTGATGGGTTTCAGTAGCCCAGTCTTTGTTGTAGCTCTTGAGAAATCTATAATCAGAGTTTGAAGGTAAGAGGTTAAGAGGTAAAGTATTAGGAAGAAAACTATGGCAAAAATCAATGTTAAGGTTTTGGTTCGCAAATGTTTCAATAGATTTCTACCATAATCATTCTCATTCAGTTTATCCATTTTATGCTTCTATGTAGATCTCAGCTAGTCCATGTCTGCTATTGTTCTTTTATAATTGGCTTTGAAAAAAGATACTAGATGTCTTTGCTGCATTCTAGATGCCTCTCTTCTGGAAAATATTCTCTGGATGGTTGCTATCAACCATCACCCAAACTAAATTCTTTCTTTCTTTTTCTCCCCACTCTGTGCCTCAGAATAGTAGGTGTTAGAAACAAAGACGTTACCTTAGAATTGGCTTTCTCTGATCCACCACAAGCAACTCATCATTAAAGAACACAAAGAGAATTTTATATATTTGTTTGAATTTTTTTCTTCTTTGATCTCAACAGCTATTTCTTTTCAGCCCTTCATTATTTCTTGCATTGATGGTAATAGCATTCTATGAGATCTTTCTCTTCCCCAGTCACTCCTTTATATCTTCTGGGTACATGTGTGATGGAGTACGTGCTTTTCAAGCTTCCAGGAGAAAATTTGACCCTCCCTGCTCTTTTATTCTACTCTCAGAACTCATATCACTTTCTCTGTCTTTTCCATCACCTGTGCTGCAGTCACAGTCTATAGCATTCCCCATCATCTGTATCCTTTGTCCATTTTGCAGAGACTCCTAACTCAGCTCACTGATCCCTCTATCTTCACCTTTAGGATGCTGACCAAGAGCTACTTTCTTGTTTCTCCCCTCTGCTCATCTTGGGAAGCTGGTCCAGTCTTCTCCATCTCAAAACACTGTTTGCTTCTCTCTATTCCAGTAATTTCATAATACTTACTCTTCCTGTTATCGTTTCCCTTACTGTCCCCATTGGCTCGTGATCTACTAGTATAATGTTTAGAAGACATGTGAGCCTGGTAAGGTACATGGACTGGTTGTTTGGAAGGCGTAGAAGTTGTCCCGGGCGCATGGAATGGCAGCTCAAATGAGAGTTTTTGTGTGAAGCACTAAGCCAAGGGCAGAGGAAATAATTCTTTGCCTCCCAAAGAGGCTCAAGACCTGCTGAATTTTGAACCCACTAAGGATGGTAGTGAAGAGACAATATGCTCCTGTGCTTGCCTTTTCCTGGAAATTGAGAACTGTGCTTTTTGTACTGGCTCTAGCATATAATATATTCCTAGTAAATGCTAGTTTATCTTATTTTGGGGGGGATGGTTCTACTAATGCACAGTTTTATTGCCTGTAGATGAACAAAAGTAACCATAGAACTGTAAATATACAATTGCATTAACAGAAAACAAAACTGTTACAGCAGAGGAAAGGTTATGGGCTAAAATCTTTTCTGGCAGCTATGGCAGAACAGATATAAAGGAAGGGAAAAGTCCAAATGCTAATTCTTCTTACGACTCTTCTGCTTCCAAGGCAGTCTTTGGTGGAGATGGGTATTCCTGTTCAAATGTTTATTTTGCATTTCCCTTTTTATTTCCTAATCACTTACATTAACTAGAAGACAAACTAGATACACATGTAAAGGGACTGTGGCATTACTCACCAATACCTTTCTTCTGATTTTCTTGCCTTTTGCAAATAAGCAAGAAGAAAAGAATCTTATTTAGCTATTTCAATATATGCATAATAAAACCATATTTATTCATCCAAAATATTTGAGTGTCAGCTATATTAATTATATAAGTGATTGAAAATATAATGTACTTTATTGTGTCTTCCCAAAACGGATGACTTAGAATCTTTCATTTGGAATTAAACAGTACTGATGAGTTTACAAGTTCTTTTAAAATTCAGCCACACTGGTGTTCCTAAATGCCAATGAAATTACCTTATTACCCTGCATGTTTTACAGATAAAGAGAGTTTCACTAAAGAAAGTGAATACCTAGAGAGCATTTTCAAAAACCGAGAGAATAAGCATGTAAACTAGTGAGTGAGTATGCTGGTTTGAATAGGAATGACCCCCATAGACTCATGTATTTGAATTCTTTGTCATTAGGGAGTGGCAACTTGAGACAAATTATGAAGTGAGACTTTGTTGGAATAAGTATGGTCTTAGTGGAGGGAGTATATCCCTGGGGTTGGGCTTTGAGGCTTCAAATCCAGATCCTCATTGTTCAGGAAGTAATCTTAACTATTGAACTGTGTGTGTCTCCAACCTATCCTGAGTTTCTCTACAAATTCAGGAAGAAAAAAAATGTCTGTACTGTTTTTCCTTTTTAAGTTTTCTGACTGTGAAGGCTTAAACAATTACATCTCATTATTATAACAACATTCCCAAGGAAAGCAGCATAAAAGAGATGATTTATTTTGAGGCACAGTTTCATAAAATACAAATACAACCTGTTACTGAGGGCATGTTAAAGGGTTCAGTAAATAATGCTGGAGCTTGTGACTGCAGCTTCTCAAATCTTGGTAGATTGAGCAGAATGAAGACTAGGCCTGAGCTAAAACTCTCAAAACTCCACTCAGATCAGTCAGCAGTATTTTCTGGTCTAAAGTTTCCACATTATAGCCACCATCTAAGGACTAAGTTCTCAAACACATGAACCTGTGGGTTCATTGCATTCAAGCTGTAATAATGCTTGAAAGAATATATCATTGTCTGTTTAATATAATGATAATTTTTGAGGCATATCTTATACAAAGTTGATGGATCTATGCTGAAATGGACTAATGTGGCTCAGACTTCTGAATATATAAAGATTGCTCACAGTTAACTGACATGCAGACAAGTATTTTAATGAAATCAATTGTTAGTACGTATATCAAGTCATCTGCCAGAAAACTAATATCTTCAGCAGGTGTGCGTATGAAATCAGGCAATTGACACTTGTCTTGCAAATTAGAGGAACCGCAGAGTTTATCTGTACTATGAATCAAGCCAATGCCAGCAACTCAGAAGATCTAGAGGCTTCTAAACACAGAATAGAGGAGATCTGCATGAAGCTCACTTCCTAGATGAGATATGAAACATGACTTTCTGTGTATAGTTTGGGTTTACACTAATAGACACACATGTACATAGATAGGTTTTGTACTTTCAACATTGCTAGCATTGATTCAAATCCTCATCAGACCTCTTTTCATTATTTAGGTTGCTTGTATCATTTTATTTTTTTCCAGCTTTTTCTCAATTTGTCTTAACTATGCTAGATAAATAGAATTCCTGTATTCTGTTCTCATCACCATGATAAATATGAAAATTTGCGAGGACTGTGTATATGGTTGAAATTTGGTCTCCAAGGTAAGTAGTGGTGCTGGGAGCCAGCACTTAACTATTAAATAACTGATGTGATAATGGTAGTGGTTGTTATAAATTTATCCCAGCATTTCTGTCCGTCTGTCTCACTTATATGCTGTGCTCTTCCAGCATATGTACCTGTTCATCACTTTTGCTTTCTTTCTCATCATGTTGTCCTTTATGCTTGAGGTCTTAACTCACTAGAATCCAAATAGGTACTGGTACCAATGTCTTGAAAATTCAAAATTGTGAATTAATCTCTTTTCTGTATAAATAACTCAAACTCAGGTATATGGCTATAACATCACCAAATAGACCAAGTGGGAAAATACAGGGATTTTCTTTCAAAACTTCAGAAACAAAAAAATTATTTTATTTTTTTTTCTCTGTGAGCAAAGTACAGGGTAGGCGTAAATGGGGTGTGAGAAGAGGGTGCCTTCTCTTAGAACACACGTGACTGTAAAAGAAAACATTTAAAACTATGGTTTCACATGAAAGTTGAATTTAAAATAATATCTCTTCTCTGACAAACAAAGCAAGAATTCAAATTCACAAGGTGAATAAAGAGGAAGCACCCAGCACAATGTGGCCTGAAAGAGAATGAAACTTAATACCAACCTATAGGGAAATAAATGATTCCCATACGGTGAGTCTCACAGATTAGCACTTTCTGAGGATGGGAACCATGGAATCAGTTACCCATGGAGAAGAATCAGAGCTGTCCGTGGATTTTCACAATGACACTGTCATGTTTACCACAGGCACTTGAACTTCATTTTCTCCTCTGGAAAAGCCCCAGACATTTAGTATAAAATTTGTTTCAAGCTGTGGACTCTGGTGTCAGGATCAGTTGATTAAGTAGGACACTGATTGAATTAGGACATTTCCTGAAACTATGTCTAGGAATAGGTAAAACCAAGGAAATTAGGATAGGGACATGGCAAGGCAGAGAGGACCTTGCCACAAAAATCTGATAATCTGAGTTTGATTCCTGGATCCCATGGTGGAAGAAGAAAACTGACGGCTGAGTTATCTTCTGATCTTTGCACATGCATCATGGTATAAGTACGCCCATATTCACATCATGCATGCACAATAGTAAGTAAAATAACTAAAAATAAAGTTAATTTTTAATGAAAAAAGAATTCATGAGCTCAGATTTGAAAAACACATGTGAAAATTCAAGATCAAGATAGTCACTATAACTAACAAATTGGAGGAATTATGCATGAACTATTATAAATAATCCATCACTTTTCACGTGATGAATAGAATTGAATAGAATTACTTGAGAATGCACTGAAAAGGTATAAAGTGGGTAGTATCCAAATTAAACAGTAATAAGAGATTTTGAACCACATAAAAAATAAGATTAACAGATAAATATGGCCAAAAACCAGTAGAAATCTTGGCAAATGAAATCTTCATACAGATTAAGAGTTCAAAAAATTCTAATAAAAGTGTGAATAATAGGTTGGCTATCATTAAAGTTAATGAAATGGAAAATTACATAAGGAATGATGTAAAAGGAAAGGATAATATAAAAGATGAAACTGCAGAGTGAATATATATATATATATAATGTTTACCATATATATATAATGTTTTCCATATATATATATATATATATATATATATATATATATATATATATGGAATCCCAGAAGGAGAAAGTGAAGAAAAGCCAAACCCCAACAGATGATAACTGCTAAGAATTTTCTAGAACTGAAGAACATTGTGAGTTTTCAGCCAGGAAAAACATGGAATCCTGTTCAAATTAAATGAACAAAAGCCAATGCAAATAAATATGTACAAATATTTATTGAACCTTCTACTATGGTAATATTTTACAACATTCAGGATGTATTCAGTCCAGATCTCTCCACAAGAGTCTGCCTGCCTTGCTGTCTTTTCATGCTCTTTTAATTTCCTACTAATAACTTTATGCCTGGTATTCAATAAATTAAAGTAGTCAGTCTGACTTTTTGAGACTAGAGAGAAATACACTTTTAAACCAGTAAATTAAAAATATTTCTCATGATGTATTTTACTTTTGTATCCACCAATAATTAATGTACTTTACCAGTGAATTACAAATATACCCTGATAGGTTAAGATTTCAATTATCTATATATCTGAATTATATTAAAACTCTAATTTATCTTATTTGTGAATCTAATATTCAAGGAGTGCTGCTTGATGAGACTGGCTTCTTGCTCTGCTTGGTATGTTGAGATGACTTAAAAGCCAGGCAGGCGCATAACACCTTGCAAGGATTACCTGCAGAGTTTGGGAGTCACTAAAAATCTGAGAATATAGAAAGCATGTTGCTAGTTATTGTCAAGATCATATCTGGGATCTGCACTTAGGCTTTGCATGTATCTGTTCAGGTTCCTCAGACTATGGTGCCTAGTTTCTAAGGCACAGAGTGCAGGGTGTCAGGGCTGGCTGTTATCTCTATTGTCTCTGTGTCCTAAGTCACTCAAAGCCACTCTTTCTCATTCTATTCACTAGAAGTGAATCACTAAAATAGGAATCCAAAGACTGGGAAATTGTAAGTAGAATACATAGACACTTGAGCCACTACAATCTACAATACATATATGAGCTTCCTAGAATAGTCAGGTAAACACCAACAGGGGCTTGGAAGAGGGGATGGATTATGCTTTGAGTGCACAGCTTATGATTAATCTCAGTACCATGGGGAGATCCTGGTACTTGGTCTGTGCTACTCTTGAGAAATCTTGGGAATAGAGTGGTAAAAGCCAGATGCAGTGCTCCAAGAAAAGTTCTTTTTCTGCTTGTAGTTGGGATAGGACCCAATCCCCAGGAATGATGAGAATTTCCTTTTTCTGACACCAGGGAACTGTTGAGTCTCACTGTGCAAAGCTGCTAACCAGGGCAGTAAAGGCAGATGACAAGTAACATGGGGCAGGACATAACTAGGGCTATGATCTCAGTGTACAAATGTAGCTGATTTGTAGATGTGGGAAGAGATAATAATGGATAAAGAAGAGGATATGATAGATTACTTCAGAGATGATACAGACAGAACATGTGCTGGACTTGAGGGTGACAGAAAAGCCTAATTAGAGCAAAAAAAAATCATTTCAGAAACCCTCCACTAACTCATCATTCTGTTCTCTCTGGCTAAACAAAGAAACCTCATTGGATCATACTCCATGAAACATTAAAATAAGATACCAAGTTTGAGTTGTGCTAACACTAGGATCACTTAAATTTTGAGAGATGGCTGGTCACTAAGTAGTTAAATTTCTATGGCTTTTTCATATTTAGTTAGGTCTTGCTTGTATTTCCTAAAATATGCTATCTATTGGGAGGCCCAATTTAACTTAGTACTACTACTCACTGCATGTCTCTTTTCCTGATTAGATTGTAAACTGAGGAAGACAACATCTGTCCTCTTAGTTGATCCCCTTTCAAGCCCTCTCAATATAGTGCTCAACACAGGTTCAAAGCTAAAAAAATTGTTGAGATTAAAAACAAATAAACAAACAAACAAAAGCAATTCATGACACATAGGAAAGACCATAGCATTCCAACCTAAATGGAACTCTCTTAGAATTCCAATTCTAGGACAGACAAAAATTCATTTCAGAAGCCCATGAAACAATACTTGCAACTTCATAATGAACTTTTCTTCCAAACCCCTGATGTCTGACTTTTACCAATAAACTCAGCAAGTAAGAAAATCAAACAATGAAACCAAAAAGCTAAAACTAGCCATGGGAAGTGAAGTAAATATTTATGAATGCTTCTATAAGCATGATATATGTTTATACATTTAGTATGTTTTGATTTATATATCCTACCACCTCAAGATGTAAGTTTCTAACAGCTGGGACCCTTATCTGGGAAATATTTTGTATTGTACTTTATTGTATTTTATGACTGTCAGAGTACACACACACACACCACTACCACTACCACCACAACCACTGCCACCACCACCACCAGTTTAGCCGCATGGGTAATTCAGCAAGCATTCTTATCTGAAATTCTGTTTTTTCCTTGGCTGCTGTATCAGTAGACTTGAAGCCTTAGCTACAGATGTCCTGAGAGGCCATCTATAAAAGTGCAGGTGTTCAGCATTAGCAAACAGTTCTTATTATATGGATCAACTTTTGGCAGCTAGTAACGATGTTTCCTGAGATTGAAAAATGATTTTCTACCTTAAACAGTGGTTTCACATTACTGGAATGCTGAATGAAAACCCCCTCCCAAATTCCTCTCATCAAGTAGTCCTGAGACTGTTTTTGTTAGTTGTATACATTTCATGATTTGTATATTTTATTGTAGAATGTAAGGCTTTCTTTTAACTGTTGTGGTTAGGTTTAGGTCCTTTGCCAAATGAAGCAGACTATGAAGAATTAGGAAGTGTAATACATCCTGGGGTCTGTTCCTGGTAAAGGGGCCTAGGGTCTGGCTGGCAGCCAAGGAAGGACCTGGGGCTAGAGAGGAGCTTTTCAAGGCTTTACAGTACTATGGCATTTTTGTGTTCTAGTATTGGAGACTTGGTTTGCATCATCAGATTTTAGCAAATATCCTTTTATCTCCCTCTGTAAGAACTCCAAATACCTTTGTAATTCGTATTTCCCCTTATCTGAAAGCCACAGGAAGGTAGAGTTTGAGGCTTTTATTATGAAGTTGGGGAGTCCTGTGTGCTTAATCTCTGCATGTACCTATGGTTTACACCAGCTGGCATGTATTTAGGTATTTAGTTTGTTAATTTATTTTGTGTGTGTCTGGTTTTGTTTCTTTGTTTGTTTTGTTTCTTGTTGTTTGTTTGTTTTGTTTTAAGACAGGGATTCACTATGTAGTCCAGGCTGGTCTGAAACTGACCATCTTTCTGCCTCCATTTCAGGAATGCTGGGATTACAGACATAAGTTACCCAGATAGCTTGTCTTCTTAATCTCTAGGTCAAAACCACAAATCTTAAAATTAAAGGCGCAAGGCAGAGATGCTTTCCTTTTTGAACTCAGGAGAAAAGGGAATGAAGTCTACATGTAGTGGGCTGATGAAATTTGCTTGAAATATTTGAGTTACTTGTTTGCATAGCAGTTTGCTGAGCCAATAGAATAGAGTTCAATGAAAGGAGGATGAATTCGGAGAGGAGGAGTGGTTGGGGGGGTATAGTTGAACCCAACTCAAGTGAGACTGGCTCTGTTAAAATATTCTCCATACTTCCATGACACATCACCACCTTTTTGGAACCCTTAACTCCCTTCCTTCTCAGGTCTTTCAGAATCTCTACAAGGAGACTAAGTCCTGGTTATTGAAGAAAGCCAAACAAACCAATGTCAAGATCTGAGTTAAGCTCTACTTCAGCAGTCTTAAATTACAGCTATGGATGGAAAATTCAGAACTCTTCCACGTGTAAAGGGTTTTCCTTTATCATCTTACGTCTCTCCTTCAGGTCTTCACAGGAGAGTGCATTTCAGGTTTTTGTTCAGCATATGAAAGGCTCAGTTTCAAAGGCTGAGGTTTTCACATCCATGTCAGTATCACAGGTTGAAATGTGACACTGGTACCTGCCTGCATACTTTCTTTAAACCTGAGCCAGTAACACTGCAAAACGTTAGGGGAGGCCCTCTTTCATCTCACACTTTAAAGTGCAGTTTGTTGATGTAACCCAGTTTCCAGTCTGCCGGGTCATCTCATAATGCAGTGCAATGATGGGAAGCCCATCAATCCTGTTTGATGTTCCTTTCCCTTCCCCTGGCTTTTACCTCCACTTTGTTTTGTAAAGTAAGTTTGGTAATAGTGATATTTTGTCTTTCCAATGTGTGATGATATGAATTCTCCTGACACTCATCAGCTGACTTTTTAGACACTCCACTTGCTTTTGTGAGAATTATACTGAAGTTATAATTATAAAGGTGATAATAGAAATAAATATATTCTTATATCAAGGTTTTTGGAAAATGTTCTTCCAAAGAGTAAGTGGTCAAATACTGAGACACTAAACCTTGGATTCTGCAACCTTTGAGGCTGTGGAAGGTGTTTCACATTCAGCAATTGGTATAAAACTAGTGTGGTTTCTTAGGACTGAATGGGCCCAAATTGAGGTTAAGGAGAGAAATGGATGGGAGTAGTGTTGGCAGGGGAAGAATGTAATACAATGCTTATGATGTCTGAGGATCCTTGAAATAAAACAAAATAAAATGAAAGGCCTGAGCATTTTTGTATGTCTCTGTCATAAATTAAGATGCAGAATGAAGGATGAACTGGGACTAAATCCTATTGTTAGGATAATAAAAAGTTGTCTGGACATTGGGTCACAGAATAAAAATGTTGAATAAATATGCAATTTGGGTCACTGGTGACTTTCAAAAATATATGATTCAATGTTTTCATTCATATGGATCATTCTTGTTTTCAATAGCTGGATTTGGTTTTCTCTTTGTTTGAAAACCCTCACTGTATCCTTGTTCACAGAAAGCAGTGATTATACTAAAGGCTTTGCCTAGATTCTAACCAGCAACTGCCTGCTGTGACAGCCTCCTGATGTCTGTGTGGCTGGTTTCTTTTGAAAAGGAGAAACATTGATAACAGAGGAGCCAGTACTTCAATTGCAATGCTCTTAATGACCACAGTTCCATTACTCCACCTTTCTCAGCCCCTTTCACTCAACTGTTACTTGTGTCCCCACCAACCTCCATTCTGCAGACATTTGCATGAACAGCATGGTGGATGTGAGCTCCCTGACTAGGCATAGCCTTTTCTAATATTTTTGGGTCTTACATGGTTTATGAGTTCCATATTAATATAACTCATTTCCAAGGGATTTGAATCTGTTGATTTTAAACCATTGTCAAAATGAGGTTTCCCATCTGGGCATTGGTGGCACATGCCTTTAGCACTTCAGAGGCAGAGGCAGGTAGATCTCTGTGAGTTCCAGGCCAGCCTGGTCTACAGAGCAACGAGTTAGTTCCAGGACAGGCTCCAAAACAATACGGAGAAACCCTGTCTCAAAAAAAAAAAAATAGTTTCCCACAATAGACCCTAGAAACCCCGTCTCGTTTCTATTATTGGCTCAGTTGCCACATTTCACAGTTTCATAATTTCCTTGGCAGGACCACTTAAGAACACCATGAAGGAACGATAGTGTGAAGTCCCAGGCTCCTCTGAGTTGTCTTTTTGTCTGCTAGGAGGAGAACATACAGCCCAAGCTATCTTCACCTCTTTTCCCATGCCCCTTTCAACAGAACTTGTCAACAGAACTTGTCTGCTTTTCTGTTCCACTTTTAAAGAAGAATTAAACAGCTCAAAGGAAAACTAGCTCAAAAGATCCCTAAGCCTTCCCCCAGTCCATAGAGAAATTATAATTTTTTTCCTTTCTACATATCAAAATGTCAAATCTGACAGTCTATGCCAGCATCCTTACTAAGGTTTGTAAAACAGAAACATCTGTCTTTCTGGAAATGCTGGGAAGCAAGGCAACTTTCACCCTTCCTGCCAGCCCCCTCCTACAGGAAAGAGGCCATATCTGATTGCTTGATTGGGAAAAGTAAGTGGCCTGTCTCCTGCCCCCACCCACTCCCACACCTCTGGTTAGCTCTTTTCAACTAGCTTGCTGGAAAGTTGCCAGCAGAGCATGCTCTCCCTGTACTTCCACCATGGGAGCACCTACAGTTCAGAGTGGTATAGAGAGATTGGAAGCCTGACTGTGACACAGACCCATTCCAGCATCCCATGATGTTGACCTGTTGATCCCCACCTGACTCCTACATGTCACCTGAATCTCTTCACTTCCCCGAGGCACTGCAGATTTTCCTTTTACAGAGACTTTTCCTTTCCACAGATGTTCATTTTTGTACAGATGCCTCACAGAGTACAGGACAATGGCCCCAAACAGTCTGGATTCAGACCAGATGACATAGATCCCAGGCACAGTAATCTGACAGAATCCCCTAGTCATTTCAGCGTAGATGTGCACATTCAGTGTGGAGACCAATCACCACAGACTCTCAGCCCCACCACTGCACTGGGGAAGAGTAAGCCAGTCAGTCTGTTAAAATGAGAACTTCCATATTTCCATCTGGGGCTCAGACCCTGCATCTGAGTTCCAGATATGAACACCCAGCTGCCTCCACCCAGCAACTCCTTTGAACACTAGCTTTCCTGATGTTTGAAACTGAGACCTGGTTTTCATTTCTAATCCCACAACTATCAGTCCCAACAAGATTTTTGCCAAATCAATTCTTTTCCTCTTCTGTGCTCCCCCAGTCAGTGATGTCTTTAAGCAAGTGCCTAGCAGTTATTGATCTTTAGTTTCTTCCTCTTTCCCATACATAATTCAGTAGCAAGTGTTATCATTTATTTGTTAACACAAAATTCTAATTCTCTGCCACCACTACACATTTCATTCTACCTGAAGCCTTTCCTAGCTTCCTTGGTCATCTCCCCATCTTCATTCCCGTCTGTTTTTAGAAAGCAACCAAACTCATAGAAAAGTAATTGGAGTGCCTGGTCCTGCTTTACTTAAAACCTGTCAATACTGGGTCTACATTGTTGAAACAGCCAAAAATGCCAGTCTTCCTGTGTCCTGTGAGATCTAGAGCACTGGGATCTGGCCTGTATTGAGCTAGCCGGTATTGTCTCATATCTTTTCTCCCTGCCTGTACTGTGAGGTGACTTCATTGCTGTTATTGCATTTGTCTAACTGTTCTCCACTTCTTTGCATGGCCCTAGTCCCCTTATCATTGATGTTTTTATTTCTAACTTTTACAGTTCTTTTTTTTTTTTTTCCACCTTTCATTCTGTCATTTTCTCTATGGTGCTATACATCTATGGTTCTGTATTGCTTAGTGCTTTAAGTCTGTCAATCCAGGCATGTATATGAAGTTTTTTTTTTTTTTTGAGCACCAAGGAAAAGGGACTTGTACTCCATCAGTAATCAAAGCTTTTAATAATCATTTTTTTAGCCTAAGGCAAAACAACCTGAATAGTGCTGCCAGCTTATAAATCAAACATACTTACAGCAGAGTGGAATGAGCAACTCACAAACTACTTTTTTTTTTTCTGGGAAGAGTCCATAGAACACACTCCCAGGCTTCAGCAGAGAAGAACAGGGAATAGCAGGAACACAGCGAAACTGATGGTAACATCCTCTCCCCATTCATTATTTCACTGGGAGCTGGAAAAGTAACCAAACATCTGTGAGGTAGATCATTGTAAGACGTAGGCACTTGTAGAAAAGCAAATGACAAATATGGCGGTTCCTCAGGAAAATGGGAATTAGTTTACCACAGGAACCGGCAATCCCCCTCTTAGGCATATATCCAAATGATCCACATCCATGCAACAAAGATAAGTGCTCAACTAAGTTCATAGCAGCATTATTTGTAATAGCAAGAACCTGGAAGCAACCTAGATGCCCCTCAACTGAAGCATGGATAAAGAAGATGTGTCACATCTACACAATGGAATACTACTCTGCAGAAAAAGACTAATGGAATCTTGAAATTCCCAGGCAAGTGGATGGCACTTGAAGAAACCATCCTGAATGAGGTAACACAGTCACAAAAAGAGGAACACGTATGTACTAGCTCATATATTTTAGACCTAGAGCAAAGGATCACCACTGGATATATAATTCACACCACTGGAAGAACTAGAATACAAGGTGAATTCTAAGAGAGTCATATAAAGTCCCTCACAGAAGGGGGAAGGGACAAGTCCCCCAGAGCACATGGGAAGTGGGGGGGCAGTGAATGGAGAGAGAAGTAGGAGAAAGAGAAGGGGAGGAGAGGAAAGAACGTGCAACTAGTAAGAATGAGTCAGGGTAGGAATAGAAGACAGAAGAGAGAGAGAGAATGAGAGAGAGAATGAAAGGGAGAGAGAAAGAGGATGAGAGAGAGAGAGAAAGAGAGAGTGGGAGAGAGATAGAACATAAAAGAGGGGGCCATTATTGGTTTGAAGAGAAAACTGAACCTAAAGAAAGATCTAGAGACTTCAAGACTGGCACCAAGTAACAATTTGAACAACCGTGGAAAGGCTACCATAAATGCCCTTCCCTAATAATGAGATCAACAACTAACTTATCCACCATCATGGAGCCCTCATCTAATACCTGTTGGAAACAGAAGCAAACACCAATAACTAAACACTGAGTTGAACTAGAATCCAGATGCAGAGAGAGAGGACAAGACCAAGTTGCAGAAACACATAGAGACAGCTGACCTGAACAAGGAGGAGCTAAAGGGACCTCAGACTGATAGGTGGGAATCCAGCATGAGACTGACTCAGGCCTCCCTGAATATGGGTCTCAGCCAGAACGACTGAGCAGTCTAAGGGACCTCAGACAGTGTAACCAGGATGTATTCCTGGTGCACAAAAGGACCTTGGGGACACATCCCCCATGGAGAGATGCTCCCTTAACCTAGAGACAGGAGAGAAGTCCTAGCCCCTACTTCAAATGACTTGACAGATTTACGTGACCCCACCTGGATGGCATTGCCCTAATGTGGAATTGGGGTGGAGGATTGGAGGGGAGGGTGGTCAGGGTGCATGTGAGGGATCAAGAGTGTAAGAGAGAGGGAAGGAGGGAGGGAGGAGGGAGAGGGAACTGGGATCCACATGTAAAATAAAAATAAATAAATAAATATATAATAAAACAAGTGCAAGGAAAAAGAAAGAAAAGCAAATGACCTAAATGGTACAAGCACGCATATCTACATATATCTGACTTACTGTGTGAATGAAAAAAAGAAAAAGGAAAGAACTGCTCATAGGTATGGTGAAGGAGAAAGTTTATTGTAGATATATGGGAGAGTATAGTCAGAGGCAGGGACATCTGGGAAGTCCAGAATGGAAATGGCTAGGCTGAGCTGGGCCATGTGGGTAGACAGAATACCCATTCCTCTACCCGGAACTCCTCTACCCTGATAGCTGGACTGCCCTTCCCACAGAGGCTCTTTCCTATGTAAACCAGACATTTGGGTTACCTACCCCTTCCTTTTTGAACCTTTGGCCTCTAGACTGCTTCATCTGCTTCTCATTCCCTCTTTAACCTTCATTTCTGTATTCTGACCTCCATAACTATGGGGGAAACAGTTCTGTTGCTTTACGCCACTGGGCTTGTGGAAACTGGTTATAGCAGTTTGAGGAAACTAAGAGTAATATTTTGTTCTTTAAACAAACTTGAAAATCCTATTCATTACAAAGTGGGGTGTCTTAATCATTTTAATTTACTATGGTTACTAATAGAATTGCTAGTAACATTTTTGGTAATTTAATTTACTTTCAGTTTTTGTCTTTTTGTTTGTGTTTTCTTTGAGGTTTTAAGATGGGTGTTTAAATACCATTACATTTCTCAGAACCATTCTTTGAAGCTTATTTTCTAATAAGTTGAGTTAAAATAGGAAGAGCCTTTTGTTGTTGTTTTTGGAGTTGCCTATCATAAGCCAGGGAATGAGCAAACTAAGTCCCCCCTCCTTTCCATTTTGGCTTTAAATACTGCATATTTATATGTGCAATGCTACTTTGATAATAGGCTTTACATACTGTGTATCTTCTCTGCAGGTGAAGAGACTACGGCACTAAAAGTACCTTGGACAAAGCTGTAACTTAAGGAAGGGGCCACTGTTCTTCAGCTCTTGATCCTTATTGCTGTAGCAGGCCTTCCATATAAATTTTGAGCTTTGAGAGCTAATCAGTATCAAGTTATACAAGTTATACATACTACATCAATCATAACTTTTGGTGGTTTTAGATAAAGGGATTGATTGACTCCCTGGTATGTAAATGGAGTCACAGAGATGTGATATGATTAGTGCATATATCATGCTCTCAGGATCGTTCATCTCAAGGCCAAGACTGATTTTCAGTTATTTTAAAAGAAGTCATGCAGTAGTGGTTTTAAAACACTAAGAGATGCAAACTTTGAGGCTCTATTGCTGTTCCTTTATTCTTTCTTTAAACAAATTTCTTATTTTTGGTAATATATTGTCACATTGGAAATTGTTCCAAAATGCGGTAGTTTGAAATGACAAATACTTATTATTAGGATTTTGTGTTAGATACCTGAATCTAGCTTAATTGGGTACTTTTACTTAAAGGTCTTTAGGAAAATAGTAAAGTCTAGGGATGTATTCTTTTCTGAAGTTCATAGTGTGTGGACTGTGTATTTTGATTTTTCTGTAAACTTTTTTTTCTATTTAGGTTTGTTCCTAGTCAGTATGTTTCAATAAATAAAACTATATTGTATGCCCTGAACATCCTGAGGGTGTGTGACTGTCACAACTGACACATACAGAACAAACTTCTGTGTTTGGCTTCTACGCCCTAATGCATTGATGTTACAGAGTCTCTTTATCTCATAGATAGAGCAATTTGCTTCTATTGTGACTTCTTATTTCCCTGGTTTGATCATTAAGTACATGAAAAAATACACCATTGGCACTAGGACTGTCTATAACTTTTTTCCAAAATATACTTTTTAACATCTATTATCTAATATCTACATTCAATGTATTTGGTATTCAGTGGTTTTGTGTTTTTTGGTTTATATGTTCAAATAGAATATAGGGAGATGTTAGGAGTGAATGGATCTTGGTCTAGCATCTAGAGTCAATTTGTAATTATGGTCCTATTTTCTTAAGCTTTGGCTTAAAGTCATATTTCACTTTTTCTACATCTTGTGGATATTTCAAATAAAAGTAGGAGGCATTACATTGGTGGCTCTCTCATGATGTTCTTTAGAAAAAAATGTATAAATAAAATTTGTATGCTGTGGAACTGCATAGGTTCTCTGTAAACAGCTTTGATTATTTCATTTTTGCCTTTAGAAACTCCTCAATGTTCTTTGTATCAACTTACTGTGGAATATTTGATCTTCAAATTTTCATGTCTGATTCATTCCCCCACAAAACACCCACAAAATAAAGTTCAATGACAGTCTCATCTCTCATCTGCATAAGCTCCAAATTCATTCCTCACACAGCATTCCAAGGCCCTGTGCTTTGATTGGTGGCGTTCCCTCCACTCTTCAGTCTTTTTCTCCCAATTTATCTTGAAAATGCCTTTTCATCTTCATCTTTCCCAGTAGTAGCAAACTCAGTCATTCCATCTTCAAACATGTGCTAAGCACAGCACATAGCCTACTCTTAACATCTGTGTCACTTTTACTTGACCATGGCTATGTGGAAGAAGTTTCTAATTCATTTCTGTACCTTTTAAGATTGGTACAGTCACTGGTACAACATATTCATGCACATAAAAAAAATTGGTCACAGATTTAAAGAAACGTTAAATATGTATTTCTTTTTGTCTCTAGTAAAATAAAAGGAGTGAATGTAAGTCTAACTATTCTTTGTAGTTCCTCTTAGTTCTTAAGGATTTACATCCTGAGTCCTATGCCTCTTGTTAAAGATTTATTTTATTTTTAATTTATGTGTGTATATGTGTGTGTGTGTGTGTGTGTGTGTGTGTGTGTGTGTGTGTGTGTGTGTGTGTGTGTGTGCGTGTGAGTGCAGGTGCCTGCAGAAGCCAGAGGTATGAGATTCTTCTGGAACTGGGGTTACAGATGATTTAGGGCTCTTAGACCTGGGTGCTGGGAACTGAACTTGGATTCTCTGCAAGAGCCTTATGCACTCTTAACTTCTGGGACATCTTTCCCACCCCTATATTTATTTCCCCTTCAAAAATAAAAGGTTCTCTCTCTCTCTCTCTCTCTCTCTCTCTCCTCTCTCTCTCTCTCCTGTCTTCTATTCCTACCCTGACTCAATCTTCCTAGTCACAACTACTTTCCTCTCCTCCCCTTCTCTTTCTCCTACTTCTCTCTCCATTCACTGCCCCCCCTCACTTCCCATGTGCTCTGGGGGGACTTGTCCCTTCCCCCTTCTGTGAGGGACTTTATATGAATCTCTTAGAATACACTTATATCCTAGTTCCTCTGGTGGTGTGAATTATAGGCTGGTGATCCTTTACTCTAGGTCTAAAATCCATATATGAGTGAGTACATGCCATGTTCTTCTTTTTGTGACTGGGTTACCTCATTCAGGATGGTTTCTTCAAGTTCCATTCACTTGCCTGTGAATTTCAAGATTCCATTATTTTTTCCACCGAGAGAACATAAAAGGGAGAGCCATTATTGGTTTGAAGAGAAAACTGAACCTAAAGAAATGTCTAGAGACCTAAAAGACTGACTCCAACTAACAATGTGAGCAACAGTGGAAAGGCTACCATAAATGCCCTTCCCTAATAATGAGATCAACAACTAACTTATCCACCATCATGGAGCCCTCATCTAATACCTGTTGGAAACAGAAGCAAACACCAATAACTAAACACTGAGTCAAACTAGAATCCAGAAGCAGAGAGAGAAGATAAGACCAGGTTGCAGAAACACATAGAGACAGCTGACCTGAATAAGGAGGAACTAATGGGCCCCCAGACTGATAGCTGGGAATCCAGCATGGGTCTGACTCAGACCCCCTGAACAGGGGTCTCAGCTTGAAGGCCTAAGCAATCTAAGGGTCCTCATACAGTGGAACCAGGATGTATTCCTGGTGCACAAAAGGACCTTGCAGACACATACCCCAATGGATGGATGCTCCCTTAACCTAAAGACAGAAGTCCTAGTCTCTACTTTAAATGACTTGTCAGATTTACATGATCCTACCTGGATGTCATACACATGGAGGGTGGTCAGGTTGTATGTGAGGGGAGAGAGAGGGTAAGAGGTAGGGAGGGAAGGATGGATTGAAGGAGAGGGAACTGTGATCAAAATGTAAAATTAAAAAACAAAACAAAACAAAACAAAACAAAACAAACAAACAAAAAAAACATTTGGCCAGAACCAAACTGAACCGGTTTAAATCAGTCAGAACTGGTTTGAACCAGTCAGAACTGGAATGAACTGGTCAGAACTGGATTGAAATGGTTTAAAAATAAAAAATAAAAGGCTCTTTTTGAAAATGAGAAGTTCCTTCTTAATTTCATTGTCCATTATTTTCAACCTGCATGATTAGCCTTTCTTTGGAGTCAGTGATTTAGGACTCAGCTTGCTCTTACACACATATTCCTGCATGTACTTACAAAGCTGAATTCAGCAGCCCCGTTTCCTTTTCTGTTTTTGTCAGTTTTCATCCATTCTTTTCAGCATTGTTACAATTACTTTTGAATTGCATGGAGCTTTAATACTGGTTCTGGTAAGCAGTAAATTTCAAAGGAAAACATTTACTTCTGTGGGTGTCTCACTTTATATGTGTGAGGACACACTGGTCTGGTTCACTGGGTGGTTTCTTATGAAATCTACCCACAAAGTAGAAGAAAAGTAGTAATTTTCCTTTTTTGATTGCTAAAAGTAATTTCTATGGAAATGGTTTAGTTTTGCTAATAGTATTATGGACTCCTATATGACATTGAAATAACTGTATAGCTGCTATTAAAATAAAGAGCTTGATTTTTTGATACTAGAGACATATTTTATTTAAAAAAGACAGTTTGACTACACATAAATAAATCAAAATAATTTGTTTTACACAATATAGTCATTTATTTTTTTCCATGAAATATCAATATCCTACCAGCTTTAAACAATATTGACCCAATTTTTCAAAGTTTAATGTTCAACTAAGATGCTAATAACTTTAGCATCAGAAAGATGGATAATGCAAATTAGGCAGTGAAAAATCAGTCTTTGGCTGTTGTCATTTATGAGAAGAAAAAGTCTAAGAATTCAAGCAAAAAAAAAAAAAAAAGTGTTTCTAATTGCAGTGCAGCCCACAAGCTTACACACCCTATAATGAGAAAGCTACTTCTTAGCTGCCAAAATCTGCTATTCAATCTGCCTGGTAGTTGATTTCATTATTACATTTTGATGTGTTCTTGACAAGCTTTAGCATACAAAATCTCAACACCTTCTTCTTACCCTCTGGAGTGCCAGAGTATTATAGAAAGATAACTAAGGCGTGCCTTTGGCTTTGTATTGTTTGCATAGCTGGATTGTTTATAAACAGCACACTGTAAAGAGAGAACAAAGGCTCAAGGATGTCAAGCTTCCCTTGTGTTATATGCTATTCAGATGTGGCTTCTAGCTTGCCCAGCTTCCTCGCATAAAGACCTTAAACTCTGTATCTGAAGATTGCCCCTGGGGAATTTCAAACTGTGCCCAACAACTTTCTTTTCTTCTGTCAACTGTGATGAATTGTTCTAACATTTGGGGTCCATGACCTGCAGTTCATCTTCCTTAGATGTCAGCTGATCTCTTTGGACAACACTACTCTCTCTTTCCTCTAACTTATCTTCTCAGATTTACTCCTGTACCCAGACTCAAGTGGAGAAAGAGACTTAAACTAGAAGGCATTCAATATTGCTGTCAACTTAGAGATATATTGCTAATGTAAGCAGAACTTAAGGAAATTTAATTAAAACAATTAATGCCACAGCACCTTTGCAAAGATACCCTGCCTGTACCCTTAGCTTCTGTTCATTGTGATACTAGGGTTTGGTCCAAGTTTCATGTTAAAGGTCATACCCTGCTTCTCCAGAGTAGACTGTTACCTTCAGGATCACTCTAGCTGAACTACATTTTACTACAAAGCAGAATTGTGTCTTGTACTCTGAGTGAAGCATTAATACATACATATATATATATATATATATATATATATATATATATATACACTTTTGTGTTGTTAGAAGTCTTACAAAGGTGATAAAGCTTTGGGTCCAGTATGTCCTCCAGCCCCAGAGCCAGTGATTAACCTGAACTTGGAGGATCAAAATGTTCAAAATATTCTACTATTGACTATTTCTGGAGAGATTCTAGGAAGAAGGGGCAAGAGTGGTGAAACCATAAAGGTTTAAATTGGTACATTCATAAAAATATATGTTAAGAGATATATTTCAACTATATTTAATGGCAACCCTAACTTTTTTGAGATATCCAGTGGATAAAACTTTTAAATTCATGTGTATATTTGATTTCTCCTGTTCTCCTGTGTCATACTACTGATATTTTATGTGGTAGTCTATAGCAGCTTCCTTGTTTCATTATATTTGCCAACAATATATTGCTTTTATGAAAACAAGTGGTTAGTAAATAATAGAGAGAGAAAGTGAGGGACATGGGAGGGACAAGAGAGTTAGCTTTTGTTGAAGAACTTAGGCTTCCTTAATATCGGTGCCAATTTTATGCCAAAGTAATGCTTATTCTTTTAGTACCTTCCCTTCCCTTCCCTCTCCCCCTCTCTAATACAAGATATCTCAGTATTTAAGTCTGATCCCAACACTCAGAAACTTCCAGAAAGAATATGCATCCTCAAATCCTCAAAGGGACACTGTCTACAGTAGTTGATGAACAAGTGATGGAAACTACTCATGAATTAAGTAGTAATGATTTGGGTGGAAACGAGAAACAAATACATTTACTAGCTAGAGGTGGCCCATTTTCATTTAAGATTAGCAGCCTTTCCTAGGTTAGTTTCTTTTGTTTAAAACAAAATTAATTAAATCAACTATTCTAACAAAACTTCCCACGGCCCCACGTGTAACTAATTCCAGCTGTGAAACTACTTTCCTGCAATAATTGGTTAGTATTTCCCTTTGACTGAGTTGACCTTCCTTACAACTTACTCCTATCTCAAAGTAAGTTAGATGCTAGCTTCCAGACTGAAATCTAATCTGGACCCTAAAAGGAGGCATGCGTGCAAATTGAAACATGCAGTTTAATTTACACTGTTCTCAAAACAACAAAAGTCTAAAGGAAGGGAGTAATGACATGATCCCAAGCATCAAGGCTCCAACCTCACTGCTTGGTGTGTTCCTGTGGCCCAGCCCCTTCCAGGAGAGGTGCTCTGCTGGGGCTTTCTTGGCTTGGAGTCATTTTGCTGCAGTTAACATTTCATTCACACATCATTAAGTGAAGCCTCAGTTACAGAGATGCACTGCTCTTGTCATAGCAGAAGTATGCTTCATGCACCTGCAGTTTGAAGTTTTTGTTGAGGGAATAGACTAAAATGAACAAAGATATTGAAGCTATTTACATTTTTGGGATCCACCTGCTGTGTTATATTTTTGTTGGACAGAATGACTAGAGGTGTGTTTATAGTTTCAGGGAAAGAATACATTAGGGGTTACATGGTTTTAATGCTGTATTTTTCTTTAAAGTCATAAATCAAATTTTCATAGAAATAATTACATGTATATCACTGTTATAGTTTTATTGAAACATATATGAACATATCATATTTTTGTTACCTTTTTTAAGCAGAGAAAGAATAATTTCCCTTGTTCTTGCTGGCCCAGGCATAATTTGTCTTGCTAGTACTATGTCATATCTGTGCTATTTGTTATTGACAATGATCTCAGAAAAGAAAAACTATATACCAAATTTTTAATTCAGTTATTAGATTCTGCTTAAATATCAGGATCCTATTTAATTAGGATCCTGTTACATGTAATCAGTTTGCTATGAAACAGACTTAATAATCCCTGTTTTATAGATGAAGATATTCAGGATAAATCTTTCAGTGATGTACTTGCAGTTCTTCCCTGAGAGAGTTAAGATAGAAAACTCAGTTGTTGGACAGCAAATCCAGTTACACACTGAGCAAGGGCATCTCTAATAAAAACACTAATGTTCCAGGATGATAGTCAAATAAAGATCCCATTTATAGCAGGAGCTGTCTTAATTTTAATTATACCTATCTAAATATAGCTTCTAGGTATCCATGTTGATGTCATTTCTGTTGCTTATCTCTAATATTTATATGTCAGCATGTACATTTGAAGTATGACCTCTATGTTAAGGGGTCTCTTTTTACAAAATGTTGTATAGTCATTCTTAAATTTTGCAATTACTATTTTCCACTCTGTTTAGTTGAAACTGCTCTTTTCCCATTGTTTGATGTCATATTGGATGGCTTCATAACCTTTAGTGATAGATCAACTAGAGCTTGTTCCTTAGAGTGGATATATAGAAAGGCTGTATCTAACTAGCCTTCTTTCCATCCTCTTTGGGATTTACTTTCTTTTCTGTTGTTTTAGGGAAGGGAAATAGAGAAGGTGTTCATCTGTTGCTCTGGTTGCATTCTAGTAATGAAAGAGGTCTGAAATGATACACCCTAGTCATACCTGATTCTGTGAGGGGACCTACTTTTCTTGGGACATATTAAATTATTTTATCCTTTTCTTATGAAGCCCCTCTCATAGGGAAGCTCTTTGGTTTTCTATTGGCAACTCCCACTAGAAAAGTCCATACCTACAGTGTGTAAAGTATGTTAATGCTTGACCTATTGGCTTTGGCATAGTCCTATGGTTTTTGCCTGGCTTTCAAGTTCTATACTTCATCATATAAGACAAGAAAACAACATAAAATGTCTTCTATGTCTGCTGAGGGCCATAGCAACTAAGGTGCTATCTAATTTGGCTCATATCTCATTTCTAGAAAGATTACTATATTTGTTTCTCAAGTTCTTTTGGTGTGGCTATTCTAGTGTGGATCTCACTCTTGGAAGTTTGTAGCCCAGAACTTGGTCCAGTCTGGATGTTTCCAGGTATCTTTATGAATACACCCACACATCAAGAAACAGGCCAGGCAGTCGTTCTCTGATTTTTTTTTTATACTGTTAAAGAACACACTTCAATAAATGGTGATTAACTTAAAAATAGTAATGAATCATGTAGTCTCTCTGGGCTAGGAATTTTGGATACCCTTTGCCAGGGAATGTAGCTCAGGTTCCTCATGAAGTCACATTTACATTTTGCCTTGGCTTCAGTAATCTGAGGACTTTCCTGACCCAGAGATTTGACTTCCAATCTTACTTACATCTCTTTCATATTAGTCCTGGCTGCAAGAAGAAAGTCTCAGCTTTTTCCATGTGTACCCATGATCATGTCTCCTTGAGTGTCATCTACAGATGATCTTTTCCTCCCAGGAGGAAGGAGCTAAGAAAACAAGTAAAAATTCACATGTCCTTTGACCTCAGCTCAAAGTTACCTACTGTGACTTTTGTACTCTTTATCAAGTCTCAAACAATATTTCTAATTCAGTATGAAAATAGGACATACCAAATATATGAGTTACAGGAAGTGAGGATTGTCAGGTGTTATGGTGAAGGCAGAACTTCGGGTTTCTGAAATGTACTTGGAATAAAACAAACAGTAATAGCCAGGCTATCCTACTTGTATATAACCACCTTTCCTGCAAGTAACTAAGAGCATCTAAAGTCACTTGCCTCTGGTTCCATCAACTCTTTCTTTGGATAAATTGTACCATTAGTGGAGCCAAACATTTACCTTTTTTTCTCTTCTTAGACATTTCCTTATATAAGCTAGGAGGGAAATGTAATAGTCTGAGTAATGGTAAAACCAATTTCCCCTGGAGAAGTTTTTATGTATTCGTCCTGAAGTGGCATTCATCACTACTGTTCTTATTTTATTGGTTGAAATTTGCTCACGTGTCTCCACCTAATTTCTTTGGGATGAGGAATGTAGCCCACAAATAGGCAGTTTTAAGCAAGAAAGAAGGGCAGGATCACTTGTAAACAACCAGCTACACTTCATTGGATGAGATCACAAATGTAGTGTGGTCACGCGCGTGCGCACATACCCCCCCCCACACACACACACTCATACACACCCACACACAGAGAGAGAGCAGGGTGAGAGGAGTTCAATTCATAACACAGTCTTCTATACTGGAGTCTCTTTAGGGATTGGGTGACATTTGCTAGTCCTTGATGCTAAGCAGCAAGAATTACACGAGCTTGTGTCACTGAGTGCATAAACTCAGTACCAGTCCTGACATTCACCTTCTGAAACAGCTATCTCCCATCATCCCTGCTCTGCTGTTACCTCACTCTTAGCCCATTTTCAGCCTTACACTCCTTTGGTCACTAACCTTCCATGTCAGCATCTCAACTTCCCTCTGGTATCAACCTTTTCCTGCTGTAAGTACAACCTGCCTATCTTTTAATAACACTGCCTCTCCCACGGGCCTGGCAGATTATAGCTGTGTTTGTCCCACCCTGTTGATCTTAGGAAAAGAAGACCAGATAGAAATTCTTGTTCTGTTTTCTGCTGCCAAATCGTCTATCTTTTATGTGCATGACATCAATCTTTATTAACCTTAGCATTCCATGTTGCCATCTGTTGGCCTCCTGGCCTCTCTTATTTATTGAAGATGCAAGCATGCCAGTCTTTGTCTCATTCTTGACTGCTTTTTCTTTTATTCTTAGTAATATCCACAGCTAAGCAGATAATTCAAAAAGTACCCAAAGTCCGCAGGGTCTACCCTCTTCGGTGTTGAGGATCCCTTCTGCAGCCGCATGGTGGCAACACAGTCAGAAGGATTTTAGATACAGTAACCAGTGACTACTTCACCACTTCACAAATCCTACTTAATAGAGACACTTTTCTCTTATGTCACTTCCTCTGCTCTGCCTCACTTACTCTGGTTCTACTTCTGAGAGTGCTCTCACACATGCCTAACTCCACCATTTTCAACTGCTCATTATTCTCCTAAGTTGCTCACTTCCCTGCCTACAAGTCTAGACTTATAATCCACCACTGGAAGAATTTTCATTCTTCATGCCTTTTTCTCCATTCTCTGTTCATTACTTGATGTGCACAGCTCCTAGGTATGGTTAGAACTAGCTATGTGACTATGCCATACCTTTATTTTGAAGCTGAACATTGAAGGTGTAAAATCATACATTATGTACTTATTATGTTACAGGGCAAAGTGATTGGTTATAAAAAGCCACCTCTTTACTGTTAGGATTTGGTTCTTGTCATTATCCCCTTTCTTTATAGTATCAACAGTTTTATCCTTTGCCTCGCTGGTGAAAATACTTTTATATTACCCATCTTTAGGCAAAAAATCCAAAGTCTCACTGACTATATTCAAATACCACTTCACTCCCTGTCTCCTTTTCAAAGACAAATTCCTTGAAAACATTACCAGCTTCCTCTTTCTAACCTCTTGTTTCCCTCAGGCTACTGAAATTAAGATTTAACCTGCCACACTCCACTACAACAGCTTATATAAAATCATCACTGGTGGGTGTCTTGTCAATATGTGGTTATTCTTTCCAATAGGCAGTCTCCTCAATAGTATCCAGGGAGAAAGCTCATAGCCTAAGTTTCTTTTCTCTTCCTTATTATTTTATTGTTACTCTTTGACAATGTTTCACCACTATGTAATGAATTGTGGTTGGTTTACTCCTGATTACCCTTTCTCATCTCCCTCCTTCCGCACTAAAATCTCTCTTCCCAATTAATCTTAATCTCCCTCTGACTTTTGAGTGTGTGTGTGTGTGTGTGTGTGTGTGTGTGTGTGTGTGTGTGTGTGTCTGACACTCTCCAAGTTTACATACAGTTGCTTGCACAAACATGGGCTGGGGATAATTTACTGGAGCATGGGAAGCTTACAAGTGGTTACACCACTGAAGAAGATGACACCTTCGCCACCAGCCACCATTAACTGACCATTGAACCTTTGAACCTCAGGGAGAGGTGGGACCTCATGAGTACCTCTCCCATACATGATGGAGTATTGACCATCTTAATCTTGTGAGAGTGATCATATCTACAGTGAGTTCATGAGTGAGTGCAAGTGTCATGTGCCCAAGCATGGCTCTTATATTCTTTCTGTCTGCTATACTACTGATATTACCCAATCCTTGTCAGGAGCTAGTATGACATAGGATTTAGCATTCAACAGAGATTTTCAGTTTGTGATATTGGAACAATAACTCAGAATTCAAGGGGGATGGGATTACTGCAGCAGTAATTTTGGTTTTGATACATAGAAAACTGTAGAACTTTAGGGCTCTGAGTGACATTGGCAAGAGCATCCCATGGCAACACACCATGTAACACTACCTTGTAAAGAATGAATGGTCTCATTTTAAAAGATGAATAAAACCCTAATAAATTACTTTGATGAATTATTTATTAAAGGTAATTTAAAAATCACCTTTGCTTGTTTACTGTAGAATTTACATATTTTGAAAAATTGAAAATTTTTGAAGGAAAAAGAGAGAATCAAAAATGAGTTATTCACTTTTAAAACCACCCAGGTAAATGATTTCTGAGAATTTTTTGAAATTCTGTTTTTGTTGTCAGTTCACCTGTTTGCATCACTTTTCAATTAGCTTCTTTTCTCACTATGAACAACAAATTGTGTGTTTATGTATATGTGTATATTTATGTGTATACATGTGTTTATGTTTTTATATGTGTATTATTGTGTATGTGCATGTGTATTGTGTATGTGCATTGTGTTTGATGTGTATGCATATGTTTGTGTGATAGTGTGTATTTGCATATAAATACTCTCCTGATCTCCTGATCCCAAATCTTTCTCAGGGGTCTTCTAAAAGTAAGGCTTTCTCTTGTATGCATATTTATATATATGATGCTCATCACCAATATCCTCTTTCTAGTGTTGTGCCCAACAGTTTGTTGTTCCATAGACAGTCTCAAAAGTGTTCATGTTTGAATAGGGGATCTAAATTTTACCAAGTCATATGTATAAGAAACATAACAGATGGAACCTTATTCTTCAAAGTGTGATCCATGGTCCAAGAATATTGGCATCTTCTATGAGTTTGTTAGAAATGCAAATTCTTCATTCTTAAATGTGGTTTGAATTGTGTCTACCAAAATTTCATATGTTGAAGCTCAGAAGTACCACATAATATGGCTTTATTTGGAGACTGAATATTTTCAGAATATAATGTAGGAAAACAAGTTCATTAGGATGGGCTCAATCCATTTATAAAAGGAAAGTTTCAACGCAGACACACAAAGGAGGGTGGCCATCTATAAGCCCTCAGATGGATGAAACATAGAAAAACTCTTTGAATCTGGATTTCTAGACTGCAAAGCTTTTGTTTTAATTTCTGTCTTTTAAACTACCTTTATCTTTTATAGCACTTTGCTATAGCAACCCTGGCAAACTTACAAAGCACCAGAGGGTTATGGATCTTAATCTGCATTTTAAGGACAACTCCAGGTGCTTTTCATGCTTCTTGAAGTTTGGAAACATGGAATTAAAATATTTTCAAAAGTGATAAGGAAAGTTTGCTCAGTAGTCATCAGTATAACTGGGATTTAATGTGTTATCTCTCAATCTGGTAACCTGTTGCAATCACCTCAATGTACTTTCAAATAATGAATGTGAGAGGTCCAGCCAGTACATTCAAAGTAGAAAAAATTGGAGATGGGTCCCACTATCATCAAGCTTTCCATAATTACTAAATAGGCAGGCAGGGATGAAAACTACTGATTTGTGTAACTAAAAGTTTTGTGTTAGGTGAGCCCTGATTGTGAGCTTTAACCTTAACTGCCTGTTTTCTGTGTGTTTGTTTCTGTCTTTAGATGATTTCCTTTAAGGTTACAAAACTGTTACTAGGTGTTGAAGTTTGTGTCTGGTTTGCATGCTCGTTCACAAATAAGGAAAGCAAGAAGTCCTTTGACGCTCTCAGACCAAGTGAGGTAATACCCCCCTTTAATACTACTGGGCATTTACCAAGCCAAAGGGGGATATTATAATCTCTTGATTTCTAAGTGTAATCAGTGTATATTTATGTATAAAATAAGCCAGTTGAAACCTCTGCATCAGACCCAAATAAGGACATGGATCCATATTAATTATGAAACTGTTTGCCAATGGCTTGGGCTCCTTATTGGCTAGCTCTGTCTTAATTATTAACCCATAACTACTAATCTATTTATTTCTACATGGTCTTATCTTAACAGAGAACACCTGACTTGCATCTTCTCTTCTCGGGCTCACATGATGACTCCTGTCTGTCTAAACTTCCCTGAATCCTCCTCATCTCCTAGTCCTGCCTATCTCCTTTCCTCATTGGCCAGGCAGTGTTTTATTCATCAACCAATAAGAGAAACATATACAGAATATCATCCCCTCTTTCCTGTCTAAATAAAAATAAAGGTTTCAACATCATCAAATTATATATAACAAAACAGTTATTAATCAAGAACTATAATTATAATATTTACTATTAACAGTTGGCAAAATTTAAAGAAAATATTCTATCATCTATCCTGTCTTTGTGAGTCTAAAGTCTTATAAGTAACTTATCTTTTATCATAACTAATGATACCATAATCATACCTATCTATCTTCAGCTTCATCAAAGACCATAGAAAGGTAATATATAAACTCTAGAATTGACATGGACATCTCATTGCCTGGACAGTCATCCAAAGTTCTTAAGTAACGTTGGAGCATCCATCTTCAGCTAGAGGCCACAGTGTGTCTGATAGACTTTTCAGTGAAGCAGGGAGTTTTAAATGTCATATTCTGTAGGTATTTGAAAGATTTGAAAAATATCTATGCATATCAAGTATATCTCCTATATTTTTGGTTGTGAGCCTAGCTTTTAATGGCTGAGCCATCTCTCTAGCCCTCAAGTATATCTAAGTATATTCTAGAAAACCTAACTAACCAAACTATAAGTTTGACTATTATATGTGACTATATATGTATATAAAATCTGTATTTAATTATGCATTAGATTTTAAATGAGCTATATAAACACAATACGTAAACAAGAGGAGAAATATACATATAACAAAATTGATCTTAAATTTATATCAATAAGCCTAAGTCTATATCAATGTAAAGTATTCATTTCTATATCATATTCCCCATTTTTCCCTTTAGAAATACATTGGTTGTGATCTTTAACCATTTATAACCAACCCCATTTAAATGAAAACAAACATTTATAAACAATATTTGGGATTTTGAGTGTTGTTCTCTACAAACTGCTTCCTCGATATCATGGGGATCCTAAGAAAACCCAGAAACCTGGACAAATCCTGGCTGTAGTGGTCTGTGAGGCTCCATCATCCCAGCTGTCATAGATGTTGGATCCCCTGGATCACTGAGGATCTTGCTTGCTCAAATGATATTAGTCTAGAAAGAATCCACAGCTTTTCATTTTCTGTGGAAAAACAAACAAACAAAAACAAAAAGCAGAAATTCTTTTCCAAAAAAATCTGTCCGTAGACTTAAATTTTGAAGTCAAAGCATTTTTAAAATATGTAAGTTGGATTAATCCAGCAACATTTATAATCAAGTGTATTTTGTAGCTGTATCTCTTTCCTTAGCAAAGAAAATATTTAAATAAAACACTGTAACATACAGTATGCAGATTCTCTGTGTATTTGCCATCTCTAAATGGCTTTGTATTACTCTATTTCTTTTCCTTTTACTTATTTTTTTTCATTATCTGAGACAGGGTTTCTCTGTGTAATTTGCCTGACTTGCAATTCACTCTGTACACCAGGCTGCCCTTAAAATTGCAGAAATCTCCTTGCCTCTGCCTTCCAAGTGCTGGGTTTAAAGGTGTGTGCCACCACAACCAGCTGGTCTTGAACTTACAGAGATCTGTGAGTCTCTGTCTCCTTCAGCAAATCTTACTGGTGTGCACCATCACAACTGGCCACTCTCTGAATCTGTCTGTACTGTGTATCTTTGTCTTTTTCAGCCGTGAGTCTTAATCTGCTAAACAGCATGGGAAAAGAGCAAGGAAGCAGATTTTGTCACTATATGGAGTCAGGAAACTGCTCTTAAAGGAGTTGTGAGCTTCTGCTTGTCTCAAACAGAGCTTACCAGAGTAAAATGCTGCTACCAAGAAGCTATGCTTGCCTCTGTTCTTTTGTTTTTAAAATCACTTTTTAATTTTTTTGTCAGATTCTGCATGGATATTTGTACAAACCATAATGCCGGCTCCATTTTGTTACAAGCACTCTTTCCTTCCAGCTTGGTCCCACAGCCACATCAGCCCCAAGTGAACACACAGACACTATATTAATTATGAAACTGTTGGCCAATGACTAGGGCTTCATATTGGCTAGCTCTGTCTTAATTATTAACTCATAACTACTAATCTATACATGGTCTTATCTTACCAGAAAACACCTGACTTGCATCTTCTCTTCCCAAGCTCATATGATTTATGATTACTCCTGTCTGCTTATACTTCTCAGAATCCTCCTCTTAGCCTAGTCCTGTCTATCTCCCTCCCTCATTGGCCAGACAGTGTTTTATTCATCAACCAATAAGAAAAACATATACAGAATAGCATCTGCCATCAGAAGGAATATAAGAGAGATAATGAGGAGAAGGAAAAGAATTAAAAAAAGAAAGAAAAAAGAAAAGAAAATTGGAAGAAAGGAAAAGAATAAGGAAGGGAGAGAGAAACCATGTGTGGAGGGATGCTGCATTGAGTTATACTGGCAAGTAAGATCCCGAGGCAGTAACATCTCAGTTGAGCTAAAGAGGAAGAGAAAAACTTTCCTAGGAAAACTTTACTTGTAGAATTGACAAACAAAGACCCCATAATGGTAAATGTAGCATTCTGTGTTGCAGGAAGCTAACAGTGACTACATGTAGGGACAAATGTCTCAGGAAAAGGACAGGTGAATTCATGTAGAGTATTGTAGGCTAAGAGCAGGACTTAGATAGTACTCTGAGTTTAGTGGAGATAAATAGAAATTTTTAAGCTGTATATTCAAAGCTCTTTATTTTATTTTATTTTTAGATGTGTATGAGTGTTTAACTTGCATGTAGGTCTGTGCACCAGGTGCATGTAGTACCTTGGGAATTCAGAAGAGGGCATTTGATCCTTTGGGACTGGAGTCACAAACAGTTTTGCGCTGATATATGTGGGTGCTTGAATTTGAACCAGGTCTTCTGAAAGAATAGCCAGTGCTCTCTTAGCTTCTGATCCATCTCTCCAGTCCCCATGTTTGTGTTTTGGTAAAGAAAATTCTAGAGATTGGGGGTTTGGTTTTGTCTACAAAGTACTTCTTGCATACTCTTAAAAGCCCAAGTTCAATCTTCAGTAATCACTGAGAAAACATAGTGATGGTTGTGTGTGCTTGTAATATCATCACTGGAGGAGAGGAGACAGGTAGATTCATACTGACTAGCCAGACCCACTAAGGTGAGCAGTAAGCCAATGGTAGACCATGTCTCAAGAAACAAGGTGGGCATACCTCCCTATGAACAACACTTGAGGTTGCCATTTGATCTCTGTGCACATATGTGTACCTGTATACACACACACACACACACACACACACACACACACACATACACACACACTCAGAGAGCGAGAGAGAGAGAAAGAGAGAGGAGAGAGAGAGAACTCTAAATGATGGATAGTTAAGAAATAAAGATGAAGAACGAGAATGCCTGGAAACAGAACAGTTGACAGAATAAATGATAGTTAGTCTGGGTAGAAGCTGATAAGCACCTGAGGTGAGGATATCATAAACACAAAGGAAAGAAAGTTGGTTCAAATCCTGTATGTAGATGATCTGTAGGAATGCTGACTTCCTCTACCAGAGAACTGGCAACACATATTTCTGTCATAACCTTATATTATGACCCTCATAATCATTAGAATTTGGTTGAAAGGCATTCTATGTCATTTCACAAATATCATTGTAAATTTCAGTCTCTTTGTTGTGTGCATATTTTATTTAACCAATAGTCTTTTAGCCAACACCCTGAGAGATGTGTATACGTAGTTAAACCAATGATCTAGTACTAAATGCTCTGAGGAGTATGCATATGTAAAGGGTGACCAAAAAGTGAACTTAATAAAGTAAATTGGCAATTACTGAACAGAGATAAATGAGTAAAAAGTAAAAAGTATCCAAACCCCAAGAGTGGATAAATCAGATGAAAACAGAGCTTCAAGAAAAAAAGTTTTTTTTTTTAAGAACAGTGGCTGACACAGACACAGAGTGGTCAAGAGAAGTGGAGAAAAGTGATGGAGCTTCAAGATGGCTGAGAGAAGGGAGGCCGGAGAGAAGAGCAGGGAGAGTGACAGGATGGAAGTGGTCAAACTGTGTTATATACATGTATGAAAATGTCCCAGTGAATCCCATTTTGTGTATATGCAATATACCCTAAATAATAAATATTTAATAAAATTGCTGGGTTGAAATAAGTACCTCTTGATGGAGCGTGAACTAAGTCATTTTCACCTTTACTATGCCAGTTGTCTCTTTAGCAGACTCATGACTGTGGTACACTATTATTTTAAGGTGTGTGACTTTGGTTTATGCTGCATTTGTTTACCTTTGTGAAGCTGTGATTCTTTGCCTGTCTAACACACCTGATGGTCCTAATGAAGAGCTGAATGGCCAATAGGAGGCAGGAGCAAGGATAGGCTGGGCTGGCAGGCAAAGAGTATAAATGGAAGGAGAAATAAGGAAGAGAGGAGCAGCAGGAGAACAAGAACAGGAGGATGTCCGAGACCAGGCAGCCAAGGAGTAAGCAGAAAAGTAAAGTATACAGAAGTAAGAAAGACAAAAGCCCAGAGGGAAATAGTAGATGGGTTAATTTAAGTTAAAAAAAGCTGGCTAGCAACAAGCCAAGCTAAGATTGGACATTCATAACTAAGAATAACCCTCTGCATGTGATTTATTTGGGAACTGGGTGGTGGACCCTCAAAAACCCGAAAGAGTAAAGAATAATAATAAATAAAAAAAAACACACACACACACACACACACATGACTCCTTTCATAACTACCTGTACTGTTTGCTGGATTGGGATCTAGAGCTGCTCGGAAGTCAGGAAACTCAGCTCAGATGCCAGGCATGAGCAAGGCCATTTGGGAGTGGACCACTAGGGAGCTGTCACTATCAGAGGGCTAGACAGATGCCTGGAAGTGGGGAGCTTGATATGAGCTGAACCGTGTGGGAACTGAGCTGGACCTCTATGAAGTCCAGCTGCCATGGATGGCAGAGCCATGTATGGACTAGCAGGATGGCCACTGCCTGAGACCATCTCCACCCTTTTAGCTGTTTCACTGCATTTACATCATAGCCTGCCTGTTGTGTTGCTGTCACTGCTGCCTGCACGTCTGCGCCTCTGCTCTTTTCCTGACTCTGCCACCACTGCCACCTCTTGTCAGTGCTGTTTCTGCTGTTTCTTTGTTTTATCAGCTCAAGTTGCACTACTGAAAGCAGGCAGAAACAAACAACAAAGCAAAACACTCAAGCAAAGCCTGTTATTGAGCCTAATGCTGCAAATCCAGAGATGGCAGCATAGGAGAGTGTCTCTCAGCAGACTGACCTGCTTATTAGCCTGAGCAGGACTGTTTGCAGCAACCACACTGTTTGTTTGGACTGATCTCAGTGTTTCCTCTTAGCACCAGACATAACACTCCTCTGCTACAACACCAAGGGTTTCTCCTTTCGGCCAAGGTGAAAATGACTGAAGGGTCACCTAGAGCTTCATTCAAACTTGGATAACAAAAGGTCTTAAACAGACTGTTTCAACAGCTGAAGTGGAACTGTGATAATATGCTGTAATCTTTACATAGTGGCCTCTAGCTATCCGTGGAGTGTCCAAGATGGTTAGATAGCAAGTGGGCAGGCTGGCTGTTAGACTGATACTCCTTTTTGCTGGAGGCAGCAAGTGAGAGTCCATCAACTTCTAATTAGAAATTCAAATGATCTCATCTATAGCCTTTTGTTATTTATAAAAAATGAGTATTGGAAATAGGGATGATAATATAAAGAATATATCATTACATTAGTAGTGATTTGAGTAATACTTAATACCTGTCCAGTGCTCACTGAAAGGTGATTGCCCTTTATCTGTCCCATAAACAGACAAAGTTAGAATATTGTTTTGAATATCAATAAACTTGATAACTATATAATTGGAATAATTTATATTAGTGTTTGTTATATTAGTAGTTATGTAGTAAATTATATTAGTAGTATCAACATTGAGACTACTTCATTCTTGATTTAAATTTTTATTCTATAGAATACAAAAGGTATATGTTTGGTCCCTGTCCTAGCCAGTGTTCTATTGCTCTAAAGGGACACCATGACCATGGCAACTCCTGTAAAGGAAAGAGTTTAATTGGGGATTGCTTGCTTACAGGTGCAGAGGTTTATTCCATTATCATCATGCTGGGAAGCAGGTTGGCATGAAGGCAGACATGACACTGGATAGGTAGTGGAGGGTTCCACATCTGGATCTGCAGGCAGCAGTAAGAGAAATACACTGATCATGGCTTGAGCATTAGAAACCTCAAATGCCACATCCAGTGACAGACTCCTCTAACAAGGCCTCACCTACTCCCAAAGCTGCCCTCCCTAAGTACTCAAGCATTCAAATATATGCATCTATGGAGCCATTCTTATTCAACCCACCACAGTCCCTTTTTGTGCTGTACAATAAAATACCAAAGACTGGTTAAATTGAAAAGAAATAAGAACTAATTTCTTGGCAGTTGAATGCCAAAGAGCTTGCACTAGTAAAGGCCTTCTTTCTGTGACATCCCATGCTGGGGACAGAAGCACAAGTAGCAGGGGACATGCAGGCAAGAGAAAGCTGAAGTAAAATGTATAAGCTCACAGTTGTGATACTAGCCCACTCCCATGTCAGCATTACCTTAATGATTTAATCATCTCTTAGGTCTTGTATTTAAATAATGTTGAATTTTTAACTCATAAACTTTAGGAAAGTCATCCAAAGCTTAGCACCATCCTAAAATGATTTATGGGATCATATGTAAATGATCAGTATGCTGACTAAGCCTTTCCATATCTTAAGGGAGTTTTGTGCCTTAACTATGAGCTATAGTTTGGCTCAATTCATAATTACCTTTTAATTTCCATTTTCAAACACTATAGAAATTTTAAGTGGTTTTTATGGTTTTCATTTTTCATTCATAATGCTTTTTATTTTACTTCTTTCTGGATACCTATTTTTTTTACATGGATAGTTGTGGATTTATCATATGTAATTAAAATATTAGCCAAAATATTTTTTTCTTGTGGATCTTAGTATCAATTTATTTTTGGAGCAGAGAATTTTCTTGTGAAAAGTCAACTTTGGAGTATATGCTTCCAGGAAGATTGAATTAACATATTTTCCTTTTCCCAATCCAGCAAAAGTCCTAGATGTTTAAACAAAACCAATATAAGTTTGGAGAAAAACTGGCTAAGAAACTTGGGCAATAGAAGCAACACACAGTTGTGGAATCTTTTGATTTTTCTTTATTTTGAAAAGTGGTATTTATGTTTACTGTTTGAAAAACTTATACCTTGATCAGATGTACTCCCTTAACCCTCAAAGTTCAGTCAGCCCTGATTCCAGTATATCTCCTTTCCAGTTCAATTTTCTAAAAAAAAAAAAAATTGCTCACCAACCTTCTCATCCTTGGTTCATATAGAAATGTTTGTTTGGCTTGAGCTTGTTCCTGTAACCACAGCTGCTGTATATAACAGCAATGTTATGTCTAGATGACAGCTCCTCCCATCTTCTAGTTCTTACATCTTTCTTCCCCTTTTTCCATGATGAGCCTGGCCATGCACTGTGGGAAGAAGGTTAACACAAATATCCCATAATCTGTGGTTGAGCACTCAGGGTCACTTGTTCTCAGTACTGTGACCAGTTATGAATTTCTTTATTCACTACTGTCCATTACAAAAAGAAGCTTCTTTGACCAAGGCTGAGAGCAGGAAGGCACACTGCATAATGCTAAGGGAGAAGAGGCATCAATGATATTACCCAGCTCTGGACCCTGTATGCTTTGAAACCAATCTATCAAGCAAATGTGTCTACAGGAAGGGGTGCTGAGACTGTAAAGGAGTAACAGAATGCTTTCTGAGTAGATTTGCTATCTTCCCAGGAAAGAATTTATGTCTGCTATTGTAAAGCTTGTTTTTCTTATGTGTCCCACCAGACTTTGGAGCTGAGGAAGATAGCAACCAGGAGATACTAACAATATACAGAGGGCAAATGCCCCAAGAAAAGTAGAGTCTAGTAAGGTAAATAAAATAAAATAAAAAACCACTTTCAAAGAAAACTGCTGCATTTTAGCCAGAAGTCACTGAGAAAGTTGCAGTCTCACCATGTTATTCAAAAGCTGGCTAAGATTTCTGTTCTTGACACATACAGTGAAGTAACTCTAATCCCCTAGCATGGATATTGGAATATTTTTTCTTTCTGCTTTCTAACAAAATTATACTGCGAAATCACAAAGCATTTCATTCCTGAACAAATTTTCCCATCTTCTTTCATAGTTTGCCTTTACTACCTCAGATTGTCACACTTACCTCCTATCATGGGAATCAGCCCATCATTTTTAAATCTGTGTTCACTTTTTAATTAAATGTTTAGATTTCCACCCATATTCTTTAGTAATAAACCACTAGTTTTCTTCCATTTCTATGTTATTTTAACTTGAAAACGTTCAATTAAAAGTTTGGATTTCTGTCCTGCGTATCTACTCTTTCACAAATAACTTATTTGATTCATTCATGTATAATGACAGAATTTTTCACCCTTCCCATGTAAATCAGTCTTCTGTGCTGATGTGATTGTTACTGTCACTAACATAGATTCTTATGTTTCCTAGTCCTGAATCCCTGTGGAAGATAACTGACCAATAGGCCCTGCTTCCACAATGCTGTTCAAAGCCTCAGCCCATGGCTTTGCATGATCTAGATCCTCCTTCTTGGATACAGTTCCATTACTCTGCCATCATTCCTCCAGCCACTGAGTCACTTCCTGTACAAAGCCCTCTTTCCTTTTTTTTATTTACGAAGGAAACTGTGGAGTTTTGTGGTTCCCTTTAAGGGATCCATGTAAAGCTGAAAAGAATTATATAATCATAAAATTCTGTGGCTAAAATACAACACACACATGGAGGGTATATAATTCATAAACTTCTTTTATAGAAATATATCACATAATAACTATGAACATAATAACTATATTACATTTTTAAAGTACAAAACCAGTCTTTGAGATGAAATTGCCTATGCTTTAGAGTTGATTGTATGTTTTCTGTCCTGAAGTTATATGTATTATGAATTTACCATGTTAGAGAGAAGCAGTTTCTCCTCCAATTTTAAAAAGGTGTTTGCTACTATGAATCATATTACAGATATTTAGCAATCTCTTCAATTACTCATTTCCTATCAGTTAATTAAAGCTATGACAATCAACCACCTCAATAGTAGAAACAATGAAAATCAATTGTGCATTTTGAACATTTAAGCCTTCCACAATAGTCGGGATAAGAAGGAATTTGAAGAATAAACAATATTATTAAGGAAAACATTTAAAAAGCTGAAAATATAAGAATATTCTATTTTTTAAATTTGCATTCCGAAAGGACTTTATGTTGCTTCTTCTTTATGAGCGAATATTATATGAGGAACTGTTAGGAATAGGTTTTTCCAACAGCCTGGTCCCCCAGCCGCACCAGCCCCAATTAACACACAGAGACTCTGTATTTGATATAATGCTGTTGGCCTGTTTCTTTTTTCTTATCTGCTGGCTCTGTCTTAATGATTAACCCAATTCAATTAATCTAAATACTTCCACAGTACTTCCATGTGGTCTTATCTTACTGGAGAGAAGGGCCAGCATTCTGCTCTCTCCAATCTCTCCATGTTGACTCCTCCCTACTACTTCTTCGAATCCTCCTTGTCTCCTAGTCCCGCCTATCTTGCTTTCCTATTGGCCAACAGTGCTTTATTAATTAACCAGTATGAGAAACATATTTACAGAATGACATCTCCCATCAAGGAACACTGCATAAAATAGGACATAATCTGTACAAATTCTTCACGGAAATTCCTAGCAACCAAGAGAAAAAAAGAAGGATGTAGATCCCCATATGTTGGCCTCAGAATGAGTGCTTGTGCATCAGTCTCATCTGTGGGAAAGAGTGAAAATAACTATTAAAATCAGGAAATTGAAAAACAATGATAAAAAAATAGATAAGGAGAATCCAAACATGCTGAATTTTTTTTTTTAAAAGAGGAATGTGGAGTCTGAGTAGATTGTTCAGCAGTTAAGCAAGTAAAAGATGGGCAGTTCAGATCTCCAGAACCTATGTAAACACTACATGTGCATTGTGTTCTACCTGTAGCTCCAGCCTTGGAAGTCATAGATAGGATCCCTGGAGCAAGGATAGATAGAAAGACCAGAATTATAGGCAGGGTTTTTGTTTTATTGGGAGACCCTGCCTCAAAGAATGAAGTAAAATAATGATCAAAAAAGATTTCTGATCTCCTCCACCTTGGGCCAACACAAACATGTGCACATATTGTGTATCCACACACATGCAAATGAGCATATGTGTGTGTGTGTGTGTGTGTGTGTGTACACAACATACAATATAAATACAAAAAGAAGGAGTAAAGGAGTAATTGATACAAAGATAGTTTTCAAAGATACATATGACACCATATGATGATATGTATTGGTGATTATAAAGAGTTAGGTATAGAAAATCAAGTTAGTAATATGAGAGACAGAAGATAGAGTAGAATTATTGGGAAGATTTCTTTTTCCATGGTTGAGATGTAACCCAGATTCTTGTCCATGCTAGGCACATCCCCAGCCCGAGAAACATGTTTTGATTAAATCTTGTCTATCTGAAAGGTAAAGAAAGGTGCTTTTGTATTAGAATTATGCTACTTTAACAAGAAATTTTAAATGAAATCTGTTCTGTTAGAGTATTTAGTTTTTAATGTTTGTATAGAATCTTCAGATACAGAATTACATATATTCTACAATGTATACATAAAGTACACATTGTGAATTAGAGTGCAGATTGGATCTTTAAACTGTGCATTTGGTTTGATACCTGTGTACTTGCACCTATGAACCCTGCAGAGTATCATAAGAGCAAATGAACATGCAGGGTGCTATATTAATGCAGTGCTCACTGTAATATAGTCATGGGAGGATATAGCTTCCCTTTTTTTGTATAAGTTCCTCATTCAAAGTCTGTGTCTTGGCTGATATTTTTGTAAATCACATATAAGTATGTTCAGTGACTTGAACATATAATGAACACTTGGAATATAATGATGAAATATATTAACAGGGTTGGGTCAAATTAACCCACAGTTTATTGGCTTAATGTAGCACCCATGCTACAGTCTGTTTCACTAATTGGTGGAAGGCTTAGAGATTTACATAAAAGACAAGACAGTGGGTCATGTGCATTGCTGAATGCCATTTATTTAAGGGAAGGTGAAGGCTTGTATACTGACTCACAGCACAGTGGGAAACAATCAAGGGTCAAGCACTCAAGTTCTCCAGCTTAGTCCTCCCCAGAAGATATGTGTTAGCAAATCAAGAAGTTTACCAAGAACTACTCTGTTGCAAGATGTTCCAGCCAACAGCCCAGGCTTGCTCAAGGTGCCTTGGGTGTCCATGCAGGGCCCTACAGCTTAAGACAAAATGTGTCTATTATCTTTCATAGTTCTGGAAGTCTCCAATTCAGCACCAGCTTTACTGGGTAATTCAAGTTTGAGGTTTCTTGTGAGTTTCTCAGGTGTGGGCCTACTCTGCAGTGTCTAGAAGTTTGCCTAGGTATTTAGGATCACTTCTAAAGTGTCCTAACTGCTGACACTAGAGGTTAGTGTTCATCCTTCTCCAATACACTTCTCTATAGGGAATGGTGACTGACTTTCCCCAGAACAGATGACCAACATGTCAAAGTTAGACTGTAGTACCTTTAATGATCTGTTGCAGCAGAACTTCTGTAGTATTATATTGGTCTCACAGGTAAAGTACTGTCTCCATTATATGCCTTGTATCACACAGCACTGATTGTGTATGTGTGTGTGTGTGGTCATAATGATTCCTTTTTATGTATTTTATTTTTCCTATTTGTGGGTAGGCTTAAGTAAATGTATAATGAAAGAAAGAATAGGCTTGATCTAGACATACAATTGACTGCCAAATCTTCCTTCCACTCCTCATCACCAGAAAACTCACATTGAATTACCAGTTATTCAGAAAGCAAGTAGTCAATTAGTAAGTAATGCTTATGGATTTGAGTTAGTTGTTTTTTTTCCTAACATGGAGAAAATGTAAAATTTTTGATTTAGTTTAACCTCAACTGAATCCTCGTTGATTTTCTTTCACAAGATTTTTAGGACTGCTGATCACTTTTTCAAATGTGATAGATGTTAGAAATATGTCACAAAGTATAAATACAATGTAGCTAACTGAATGACTTTGATAGTAGCCTGTTTCCCTATAGTGGTGACTAGGTATTCCAGTCAGGGACTGCAGTGAAGAGAGTGATCCCATTCTATTCTGCAGGATCCAGGATCTTGGGATTACCATATTCTTACACCTCATCTTATGAAGGTAGACATGTGTCCACAATGCACGTACTCAGTGTACATATCTTCATTAGAGAGCATTTCTAATATCCATAATTCTGTGACCCTCTTTATCAGATTTAAAGACAGGTGGATCCATTTTGAAGAATCTGTACCTAGCATTGGCCTTTTGATTAAGAATTTTCTGTAATCTAGTTTACCACTTCTAGAGAGTATGACTTCCTAACTAGTAGAGATGTACAACTTAAAAGTGAGTATTACAAAGAAATCAATTATAACATCCTGCTACCAAAAACTCTCTGTTATGAAGTCAATCTCTTGAATGAAATGGATATTACTATCAATGAGCAATATTCTATTAAACTTCTGCACTGTGCTCCTAGTTTGATGGCTTATCCCCATTTGGCTTCGGGAAGCAGGAAACTCTTTATTTTCATGGGCAATGTAACATAACTGGTGATGTAGTGATAATCCATTGCCATTGGGAAATATATGACAGAAAAACCCAGATGTTGGGGGGAGAGTTTTGAGTTCAAGGTTAGACTTAAAATTCAGGTTGGCCTAGTTGAATGCACCTCCAAATTTTCAAATTTTATTTTCTATCTTTTTTTTGAACATGTTAATCACTTCAGTTATCAGGGAGCACTTCTTATAGACAATGATGTAATTAAAGGTCACTTGCCTACTATGGAATTTTGTGTCATTATAAAGAGATGTGCTTTTTTTTTTTAAGGCAGTGTTACTAGTATGTGTCCCACTATCCAAAATTAAAGGATTAGAAAAAATAAAATAAAATGTCACATTCCCACTATCCAAAATTAAAGGATTAGAAAAAATAAAATAAAATGTCACATTTTGGACTGTAGATTTTTAAGTAACAAGTCCATATGATCTCATATCTTATTAATCTTCACTAAAGTTTATTTTTTATGGAGAAATGTAATCCTTTTACTAGGACATAATAGAAAGGAAGGATTTATTGCTAGAATCACCTAAATAAATAGTATTTTTAAAAGTTTGGATAGATGGATTTTGTTCTTTAAAAAAATTAAAGTCAGCTGTTTTAGTATTTGCAAAAGATTCAGGTTACTAATTATGTTCAATACGTGTTAACTTTTTAAAAAGGGAAAAAATTCAGAAACTGAAAAAAAAATCAAGAACAGTAAATGCTAGCATGTGAAAACCTCTCTTTGGCATATTCATGAGTGTTACTTAAAAGTCTGTCTGAGGCTCATTAGGCCATTTAAAATCACAGGTCTATCCATATGTAGACCAAATGTCTAAGAAAAGATTGCATGCCCACAAAAGAAGTTCAAGAAAAAGAAAAAGGTTCACAGTTTTGCCTTGAAAGTTTCATGCTGCATTCTATTGTCAGAAGGTAATTGCATTCTGCCTTCTATTCATGAGCTTTTATAGAGATAAAAAAATATCATGTTATACATTGGTGTAATCCCCATCTGCAGAGAATTTTAATCTAATTTGTAATTGAGAATCACATAGTTATCTTTTTTCATTTTCTGTTCTTTCTTTATGTGACTATGATTATGAAATCTAAGCCTCACAGGTATGGCCAGTGTAGGTTTGGTCATTCTGCATAATCAGTGCAGATGATCTATTAGAGTGTTAGTTGTATGAGACAGTAGTAAGTAACACGATGAAGCATCATATCCAATTTATGGCCATACCTCTTTTACCATCTGATATCAGCCATGCTTACTATATGAAATTTCATACACTTTCTTTTAACTGTAGAAAAAAAGAATTAGATGCAAATATATTCCCACTATTAAAGATCAACTATGGGATATTAATTTTAAAACATCCTGATGTCCCTCTGATTTGAGCCTTACATATTGGGAACCTGGAAGAAGTTTGTAATGTGAAATTCAAAGAGCTGACCTTCATTATCTCTGAAAGACTGATGTTCATGAACAATTGTCCATGAACACCACAGTGTCTCTTATTTAAAATGGAGTAGTATTTACATATAACTGACAAATATCATCCCAGTACTTTAAATCTCCCAAATTATTTATAAACATAATGCAATGTAAATATACTCAAGTGTGATGACAAGGAAAACCTGCATATGTTTGATTCAGTGTGATTTTTCATAAAAATTTTCTGATCATTTGCTGTTTGAGAGCAGGATGCTGAGTGTAACACCAAGGGCATGGTAGTATCTATTCTTTGTTCCTGTTTTCTAAAGTCAGTTCCTGGAATCCTTGGAATTGCTAGAATGAAAAGACTTTGTTTTGTGTGCCAATGTGGTTGGCTGCCCTTAGATAACTTCAGAATGGGACCTGGTAACCTGAAATATCAAAGCACAGAGTACAAATAGAGAGATTAGACATTCAACCCTACCCTTCTCCAACTTCTGAGGAAGGAAGGCCAAAGATTGAGCTAATCACCAATGACAAATACCTCTATAAGTAAAAGCTATGCAGTGAGATTCCCTAATGACTTAAAAGAGTAGGGCTTCTTTGAGTTTTAGAATTACTAGGGGGCATACTGTGTCCATGTAGGGTGATGTGCCTGCCCAGGGAAACAAGGAAGTTTTACCTTTTTTCATCATAAAGCTCTTTACTTGTATTTGATTTGCTGTATATTCCTTTAGTCATAAACTCCAAATATCTGTGCCACTCTAGGAAATATTAAGTTCACAAACAGTATTAATTTATAACCACTTAGCCAAAGGGCAGGTATTAACCTGCCTGCAGCTTGTGGCTGCTGAATGATTTGGGGATCATCTTGTGGAACTGAGCCCTTAACCTGTGGGATCTGATATTATTTGCAGGCTAAACAAAAATGAATTGTAAGACATGTATTTGATGCTTTTTGGATGATTGATACTTAGCGAGTAGAACAAAGTCCCGAAACATCTGGTGTCAGAAATAATGTATTGACTTTTGTATGAGAACAGAAAAATGGTGCACTGTAAAAGGATCAGTAAAGTTGCCAATCTTCTTGTGAACCATGTCTGTGATTAACAGTTTTATTTTGATGCTAGAAGAGCTTCAATTCAAAATCATTATTATTAAGGCTAAACTTAACAGGGATGGAACATAAAGTCCTAGCCTTATGAAAGCTATTACCTTATTATAAACTGTTAAGGATGATTGGAAGTGCAAGTTAATGATTAGTTCAGAACTATACTTGTAACCATGCTGAATACTTATATAATTAATTACAATAATGAGCCTTACTTAGACCCCTGTATATGTTCTCAAAGCCTAAAATGAGTAACTTTTAAACAATCAAAGTTTATCTATTCAGACATACTTACTGGGTAGATGGCCCTCAAATGCTTCAGAGATCTGAAGATTATGTCCTTTAATGTGTTTAATTAAAAAAAAAAGTGTTTTGTGATAGAGAGACATGCTAACTTCTGGATATGCTGCTATCTCCTCAAAAGAAAATGATGGGCACAAAGGAGCCTCCACCTGGAGTTTGCTTTAAATATGGTAAAGCTGTACACTGGGTGAAATACTGCCCTTCACCTCAACTGTTGCCAAGACTTTGTCAAGACTATGGACAAGCAGGACACTGGGGAGTTGATTTCCATGCTTTGCCTAGACATGGTAGGCCGGTCTTCCCAACCCTCAACCCCCAAGTTCCAACTCCATAGGAACTTTTCAGGTTCTGGCAGCAGAAGACTGTTCTCAAACAGCATTGAGAAACTTGGGGTAACTGTCTAGAGAGTAAGTCTCTGTCATTTTTAATAGATTCAGAAGATGCTTGGTCTGCTTTTCATACTTAGGTGAAATTTATCCATCTCGGGCCTTTATATATCTTAAAATATCTTCTTAGACCTTTAAAAATCGCATAGGTTTTAGCCTTTCCCCCCATCTATTCATTTACCAGAGGTAAAAGTAGTTATTTACTGAGAACAGTCATTGCAACTTTTGTGGAAAATTACACCTGAAACCGTTTATCCTTTAAAATGAAACTTGTGAACAAGGCAAACCTGTCTGTATTTTTAACAAGAAACCTAACTAATGAGCAACAAAGGTGGTTGCAGCCTTGGGAGGAAGGAGATGATTGTTTGCTATTACCTAGCTGACAAAACTACAGTTAGTCTAGACATCAAATTGATCAGAGATTTGAGAAGAATCAACCAAAATGGCAGTCCTTTACCCAGACAGTTATCCCAGGCTCCTGTGGTACCCCACGGTGGGGGTACTAGGCAGCAGTCTTGGCTGCCAGGCCCAGAAGATGAGAGGCTTTTTTTTGTGGAGAAGGGGAGGATCTGACCTTACTTTGTCTAGGAAGTGAAGCAATCAAATCGCCAATGTCCTGCTTGTCCAGAGTTTGGACTGGGCCTGGGCTGTAGGCAAGGCTTTGGGGCAATCTATCCCAGTGGTTAGTGTCACCACAGTCCAGGTGGAGTCATCCTTCACTGTGTCCATTATCCAAAGTCTCTTTCTTGCAGACTTTGGGGATCGCTGTTAGGATCTGGGAGTCTCTGTCTGTCATATAAGTTTCAATATCTTAAATGCCATATTCAGCAAATCTCTGACAGTTTGATGGCCATTATCTAGCATAGTTCTGGACATCTCAAGGCTTAATTATCTTTGTTTATACTAAAATAATTTCCAAATTGAAGCTCGTTTAGTATCAAGATAAGACTTATAAATATAGTCTACAAAGAGACTGGGAACTTCCCTGATCATTACATAGGGTACCATTATAGAAATGATAGTTACCTGTATGACTCAGTTTACCAAAATAGCTATGGCTTAGCAGTGTTAGAAAAAACAAGGATATTAGACATATATCTTTAAATCAGTCTCTGTTAGCGTGAATACACCTGAAGTAGTAGAGAAATTCTCTAAGTCAGTGTGGTTGCAAGAGTTTTGTTAGAATCTTTAGGTCATCATTTTATTGTATCATAAGATAGGAATACCTTGGTTTCTGGTGTTTATCTATGGTCTTATCAAGATTATATATTAACACAGACATAATAAACTATCTTGTAAAATTTAAAATGTCTCATAGCCTTATAAATTTAAACATTTTAAAAACTGTTTCTTAAAAATATTCAGTTTACTTAAACTTTCTGTAAAACTCTAAAATTTTTTTAAGAAGTTTAAGATCTACCAACTGTGTGTTCTGGTAATATCCTACTAAACTACCTTTATATTTAAAGAATGAAGGCATACAACACAGCATAGTTTGTAGAAGGCCAAAACAAGTTTCAACAGTGTAAACAATCCAGTGTCTAAAATCAATGTCAAGTGGATTACTTTTGCCTTACAAAGATAGATACAGAAAGATACATGCATGGAGGTGTAGCTTTAATACCTCATTAAACCAGCATTGTTTTAAACCTTTCATAAACCTTGTTTCAGGACAGGACAGGACAGGAATTATCACACAAAAATCCATCCTAATCCAAAATATCTTGGAGAACTGTTATTGCCTCCTTGGTAGGCCCAGTCCACATGGCCATCTTCCATCAAAATGATGGGGAGGTCACATAACAGGAGGGGAGGTCACATGACACCTTAGGAAACTAGGACAGAAATCAGATTCTTTACTCTCTGTAAGAGGGTAGATGGAAGATATTTTGCTTGCCTTTCCCTACCTTGAAAATAATTTTATTCCTTGGTTATTACAAATGTGGACCTGAGCTATATTTGTGTGTGTGTGTGAACTTTCAAAGAGTAGTGTGTACTATCAACATAGAGAGGGCCAGTTCCATCTCTTCTTACAGTAGGCTGACTTTGTACCATATCAGTATTTGAAATAAAATTATTTGTGTTTGTAATTTGTCAATTTACTGTTCTTGATTTAAACAGGCAGCTTATCCTTTTAGGCTTTGCTTTATAAGACTGCTGCTAAAGAAAATGTTTGAGATTTCTTCTGTAAATAAAATGTTTCATATAACAATGGCCTGATTTTATTTATATAACTAAGTCCCAATGGACTTTTATGTCCTAGTTCTTCAAAAGTGGTCAAGGCTGTTTTCATTGTCTGTTCCCTGACAGTGTGAGTGAAGAATTATTTGCCTCTGCTGTGAAAGCATATTTAGCCCTGGAAAGTCTATTCCCCTTGCCACAGAGTTGATGAATACAGTGGGGATGCTTTGACACCCCCAGCAGAACTCAGGACCATCTCTTCTTCCAAGGCTCATTGGTTAACCTGGAGCCTGTGCTTGTAAATGCCATGGTAAATACGGCCCACTGGCTTAGATGTATTGGAAAGTTGTTTAATAGAAAAGTGAGAGAGAAAGTTGCTTGCGCTCAGTTCCTGTTTCCACTATGGGAACCTTTGGAGTTTTGACCAGGCTCAAAATTATTGATTTAGCACGCACTTGACAAATAGACCCTATCTTAGTTGATGCTCTGTTAAATGTCCTCAGATGTGTTTGTATTTAGAATTTTGCATTCCTTCTTTGAACCTAACAACTGCCACTTTTAGTCCTTGCCACTTAAATTAATAACTTCAAGTGACAGAGGATTTGGCAGTCTATATTAACAGTTTTCTATTGTTATGGAATAGCAGAGTATCCTGGGTAGTGTGGCTTATAACTGCACAATTGCATTATTTAACAGTTTTAGAACTCATAAGAATAACATAGGTCTCACCAAGCTAAATTTGAAGAGCCCCAAACTGCTTTCCTTGCACATTTGGGTTGGTGGCAAGTTCCGTGCCTTGTGGTTCATGGTTTATTTGCTGTTTCAGTTTAGGGCTGCCCTAGCTCTAAAGGCTGCCTCACTTGCTGGTTCATGGCCCTCTCCTTCATCCTCAAAGACAAGCCAGGATGAATTGTACCCATGTCAGTTTGCAGCTCTCTTGCTGCGACTAGAAAAGGATAATAAAGTACAATATTCTCATATCTGGTTGTTAATCTTAGTTATACCTAAACCACCATACATACGTATTAGGGATCAGGACGTGGGATCTTTTAAGGAATCAGTCTCCATGAGACTGGGGTAGAGATTCCTAGAAGCATTGGATTTTATTTGTAGTCCAACTCTTAGATTCTAGTCCTTTGAAGTCTTTCCTTGTGTTTATTTAATAATCATGTCCAGCGTTAGTTTATACAATCAGCCCCAAAGAAATGAGAACTAACAGGTTTATAACAGTAGCTTTTTGTCTTAGCTTGCCTCAAGGTTCCTAATTTCCAAAAACTCTGAAAGTTGTTTCTTCCACTAAGTTTAATAGATTCAATACTGATGTTTCCTGGCATTTTAGGTATGATACATTTATTCTATTCCATACCCAATGATGATTTAGGTTTCCTATTCCTTCTCACACAGCTTACAACCTTTGCCCCTCAATCTGTTTTGAAAGGGTTATATTCCTGCTTCGATTAAATAAGTAGAAAACAGTCACATTGGTATGAATATGTCAGTATTTGTAGCAAATGCCTTTATCTGCTCATTTTGTGTTTATTGTAGTAACACATACCTATATTCGCCATCAGACCCATGTTCTTCACATGGCTTTGAAAAGTGGAAGGCTTGGGCACTGGCAAGATAGCTCAGTGGTAAAGGCATTTGCTTTCACACCTGGTTTTCTGATTCCAATCTTTGGGAATTAAAGCAGAAGGATAGAACTGACTGCCACATTTGTCTTCTGATTTCCATAGATGCTGTTGTACCTTCACCCTAACACATAGGAAGATAACCAAATGCATGGAAAATTTTTTGACTAATACATCAGTATCTCAGCATATCTGGAGGAATCTCTCTCTTGGAACATGTACTAAGCTGTACCAATGTGAATTAATTTTCTGTGATCTTTATGCTCAAATGTCCTCTGGAAGCATCTTTATTGCCCAGTTGGGATAGTTTGTTAGAACCCCATTTTCTTTCTCTCTCATTTTTCTTTGTTACCTTTTCTAAATATTTTTGTTTTTACATTTTGAGGCTTAACCTTTGTCTTTAGTCCTGGCTGTAGTTCTGTCTTCCTATTAAAAACAGTTCTGATAAACCTGGATGGTAGAAAAGTCTTTATTTTCCAATATTTATTTGATTTTGTTTTTCTGGAAATAGTGTAGCCTTAATTAGTTTAGAACATTTTGTATAGAAAAGGCTTGTCTGGATTTGAGGCCATCCCCCTGTGTCTGCCTCCGGCGTTGGGGTAATAGGAGTGCATATTGTGCCTAGTTTGTTTTTCAACTGGACTGTTAATTGGTACATGCCATCTTTCCTCTGCTGTTAGAGTTCCTGTGATGCCTCATGCTATTCTAGTTCTTTATCTCTGTTATCATTTCCTATGTGAAAACTGTCTGAGGAGACTGAATCTTTCCCAGATGTTTGTTTTTGTGGATCTTTCTCTTTAGTCATGCTAGTTTGGTATTCATGGGTCCATTCAATCTGAGTATTTTCTTCTATTTCTTTGGTAATTTCACTATATAGTTTAAACTCTTCCCACTTTCTGGGTATATGCTCCTCTTTGTTTCTTGTTTGTCTTTGAGTCAACAGTTCCATTTTATAATTTATCTATAGAATATTACATTCTCATATTCTGTTGTTATGTTCTCTTTTATGCATTTTATGAGGATACACTATCATACATGATGCTACAGATCATACATGATGCTACAGTTTATATCTGGATCTCTCAAGTTCTCTTATATTGAAATCTGGATGTACTATTGAGGTGTAGGGGGAATGGCTTATCCTTTCCATTTCTTTTTCAGTTCTCAGATACTATGTTATAAATAACTCTACTTCAACAAGGACCCCTTAGTCATCACAGGCCTAAAGTGATGGGACCAAGTGAAAATGGATTGATGCTTATGAAATGATGAACTGGAATAAATCTATTGACCTTTTGTTACACAGCCATAATACCAGCACCATTGAGTAAGTGTCTTATAGGTGATTTAAAACTTGTTAGTCTTGTTCAGCTTGCTAGTTTTTGCTTAACTGTCTCTGCTCTCATTTCCTGGAAAGTGTGATACAGAGGAACAAAGCCTGGGATCTGGCTTCACATTATGTGGATATAAAACTGGTAATAGCTCTTTGTAGCTTATGACTTTGAGCAAGTTTCCTCACCTTTCTTTCTTATTTTCAAAACTTTCATACTCTCTTATTCTTCCTCTTTTTTAAAAAAATGTTTTTCTTTCTATTTGAAACAAGCTTGTTTTACATGTCAATCCCAGTTCCCATACCCTCTTGTCCTCCCTGTTCCCCTCACCAATCCCCATCCTATCCCCTTTCTGCTCTCCAGGGAGGGTGAGGCCTTACATGGGGAGTCTTCACAGTCTGTAATGTCATTTGGAGCAGGGCCCAGGCCCTCCCCTGTATGTCTAGGCTGAGAGAGTATTCCTCTATGTGGAATGGGTTCCCAAAGTACAGTCATGTACTAGGGATAAACATCGATCTATTTCAAGCAGCCCTATAGACTGCCTAGTTCTCCCAACTAATACCCACATTCAGGGGATCTGGATGATCCTATGCTGGTTTCCCAGATATCAGGCTGGAGTCCATGAGCTCCCCTTGTCCAGGTCAGCAGTTTCTGTGGGTTTCTCTAGCTTGATCTTGATTGACCCTTTTACTCATCACTCCTTCCTGTCTGCAGCTGGATTCCAGGAGTTAAGCTCAGTGTTTACTTGTGGGTATCATCTTCTTCTTTCCTCAGCTACTAAGTGAGGGCTCAGAGAGAGGGTCTGGCATTCTGCTCTCTCCATCCTGCATGTTGAATCTCCTCCTCTCTGTTCCAGAAATCTCTTTGTCTCCTAGCCCTGCCTATCTTGCTGTCTTATTGGCCAACAGTGCTTATTCATTAACAATAAGAGAAACATATTTACAGAATAACATCTCTGATCATCTCTTTTCTGTCTAAAATAGAAAGAAGGGTTTTAACCTTAACATTGCAAAATATATAACAAAACAGTTATCAAATAAGAACCATAGTTAACAATATTTAGTGCATTAACATTTAGCAAGATTTAAAGAAAATATTTCATCATCTATCCTATCTTTATGAGTCTAAAGTCCTATATGTAACTTATCTTTAATCCCAACTAAGTAAAACTATAACCATAACTATCTGTCTTCAATTCTATCAAAGATCACAGAAGGATAATATATAACTCTAGAAATGACAGAGACATCTCACTCTCTGGTCAGTCACCTGAAGTTCTTCTGTATTGTTCCATCTTCAGCCTATAGGCCATAGTGTATCTGGAAGACTCTTCAGCAAAGCAGGAAACTTTAAACTGTCCATCTGAATTGGCAGTTTGTCAGTCACTTTTCTCTGTGTCCTTCAGAATGTCTGTCAGATTCTTCCATGAAGCAGGAACCCTGTAGCAATGTCAGTCTTGTTTCAGCAGTCATTTTTCTGTGGGTCCTGAATGTCCAGTTGATATAGCATAAAGTCAAACAGTCTAGACAAGAGAAGAATTGATATGATCTCACTATGAAGCCTTGACTGTCCTGGCACTCACAACGTAGACCAAAATGACCTTGAACTTATTCAGATCTGATGCTTCTTCCTGCTGAGTACTGGGAGCAAAGCTGTATACCACCATGCCAGGCTTAAGCTACTTAGTATTTATGTACTTCAGTTTTCTTACAGAAAAATGAGAAGGGTAATAGTGCTTAATATATAGTGTAATTGTGCTAATCAAATAAAGAACATACACACAAATATGTGTAAAAGGGAGTATTTTAATGTGTATAAAAATTAAAAATATGTTTATCATGGTTGTTTGTGCATAGAAAGATCACAGTGGCTTTTGATACTTTAAAATATGATCTTCAGAAACTGAGAACTTGACTGGAACTACGATATGAGCAGCAGCTGTTGCTTGATAACTTTTAAAAGCATGCTTGTAAGGGTTAAGCTAGTATCCTGGGACTCTATCAGTTCCTGCACACTTACTTTCTTGGTCTGTTCAGTTATCTAAAGAGAAGATCATATAAATCTTTGACTTCCTAGGTTCTATGAACCACATGACAGAATGGGGCTGTGGGATCTCGTTTTACACGCAGATTTTCATCTAATTCTATTCTTCTCTACTTAAAATATATAACTTTGCCCTCTGCTGTGAACATATGAGTATTAATATGTCTTTTATTATGTATGAAGTATCGCTTTACCTTTAGCTGTGGGTGTTGCTGTAAAATCCATTGCTTTGATGTTTGATATTTTTCAAAAGCCTGCCTGAGGAGCATCAACATTTTCACTTTCCCTTGCCCCATGACCCCAAAATTGTCATTGTCTGGGCCTTCTCGCTCCAAAATCCTTAAGTTATAACTGGTTCCTAGTCAGTGCACCTTCCAAAATCACCACTTTTGTTATTGTTTAGTTACCTCTGAATGTTTGATTTGTGAGACGTTGTTTTGGATTCTGTAGAGATGTACTTGTTCATGCAAAGGACTTGGGTTTGATTCCCAGCACACATGTGGTAGCTCACAGCTTCCTACAGCTCCAATTCTAGGGGATTGGTATCCTCTTCTGACATTCATGGGCACCAGACAAGCCCACAGTACACACTAATACATATAGGCAAGCACTCATACATATAAAATGAATAAACTAAAAAAAGACAGAATCAGAGAGACAGACAAACAGAGACAAAGAGACTGGTAGAGAAAGACAGAAATTGAGACAGAGACAGAGAAATGCTAATGTGGTTTGAGTAAGAAATATCTCACATTGTGTTTGGGATTTAACTACTCTGTGTGCTATTTGGAAAGATTTAGATGATCCTGAAGGAAAGATGCCATTACAGATGGGCTCTGAAATCAAAAGTATAGGGCATCTTTGGGTTTGGTCCCTAATCTTCCTGCCTGAGTTTCTAGATATGAGCACATAGCTTCCTACTCTTGCCTCCATGTCTGCTGCTCATTGCTATACTTATCCACCATGATGAACTCTGAAACCACAGCCCAATTAAACTCTGTTTTATAAATTGTCTTGGTAGAGGTTTTTTGTTGTTTTGCTATTTTTATTATATTATTATTATTATTATTATTATTATTATTATTATTATTATTAAAGCAGCAGAAGAAAACTAATACAGTTGTTGTTATCCTCTCTCAAGGTGTTTTGTTTCTTTTCTTGCATTTTTTCCTTCCCAGACTGTCAGGTTAGGAAATAAAATCATTTGTCTTTGTGCTGGTGAGGGATAACAAGGGATCAGCATACTTGTGTTCAGTCTTCAGTGGGAGAATAATCTTTCTCCAGCCAGGAAGATCTCTGACATCAGTGGACACTTGCTGGTTGTAAGGTTTTACTTCTTACTTTTCTTTTTCTTTATTCATTTTTCTTTGTTTTCAACTCAAATGTGGATCCTCTTTCTGCATCATGTGCCACCTTGTCTGCCGTCAACAGATATTCTTATTTCTGATTTTATCTAATTCTCTTTGACACAGGGTGGTTCTGATGATTTGTGTTCTAAATTCATGGGATGACTCACAGCTTCATGTTAGGCACATTTCAGAGAGTTAACTCACCATCAAGTGCACCAACATCTTGATCCCTTGGTCCCTTTACTAAGCTGCAATGACCTTTGCCTGAGCCAGTTATCCTCTTCCTGTGATTCTTAGGCCTGCAGACTCAAAAGAGAGCCTCTCTGTCACCAGAGCTTTCAAGTCAGGTGTTTCAATATGTACTAGACATTGCATGTCAAAGTTTAGACTTGCACTGAGGAAACATAACCCAATCAACAAGGGAGTAGTTATAATACACCATAACATTTCTATATAAAATTATATTTGTGATAAAAATTTGAAAGCTTATACCCATATATATCATGGTCACTAAACATGAAAAAAAAATCCCAGATAACAAAATTTCTCACATACTTAAACAACTATATACAACTATTAATAATTGTTTTTCAGAATGAGACTATAGGCCATTTTCTGCCTTTAAATATTTTTTAAATTTCTCCATAATGACATCTTTTTCCTTTGAGTAAGAAAATGCAAGTGTATAGGCATGTGATAGAAATCATTGTATTAACTGCCATACTGGCTCAAGCCTATAATCCTAGCTTTAGAAGGTAGAGTTAGGAAAATAGTCAGTGTGACCAGTCTGGGCTATGGAGGGAGACTCTGTCTCAAAAAAAATTACTAAATTAAATTGAGATCCTTATATTTATATAGGGAAATAAAATCAAGTTCTTGATTTATATTTTAAAAGACAATTGGGAGCAACCAACATTCTGAGATGGCAAAGTAGAGTAAAAGATTTGTTCATTGAGTTTTCCTACTGTAGTTTATCAATGGGACACAGATAAGAATATTAATTACTTTTATGAGACAAAGGCTCAACTGGAACTTTCTTTGAGAGCTTGTTTTATAAACAACATGCACAGTGAATCCTCAGTTTATACACTGCCCTGGCTACTTTTCTGTCAACTTGAAACAAACCTATACATATCTGAGATGAACAAATCTTGCCATTAAGAATGGCCTATAGGCAAGTCCAAATGGCATTTCTTTTTTTCACTTAAGTAGAGCAATGTCACCCCAGTAAGTGGTCTTGGATAGTATAAGACAGCCAACTGAGCAAGCCAATAGGAATTGGCAGTAAGTGGCAATCCTCTATGGTTTCTTTTTTAGTTCCTGCCTTCAGATTTCTGCCTGAAGTTGCCCTCCCCTGACAACTTCCTTAGATGATACACTCTGATGTGGAAATGTGAGCCAAGTAAACTCTTTGATCTCTAAGTTGTTTTGAGCCATGGCATTCTATCACAACAATGGAAGCACTAAGATGCATAGCCTTCAATTTTTTGTTTTTTTGGTTTTTGTTTTTTCCCTGTAGTCTATCAAGTAATTGGAAAAGCCAACATGGCTACTACAAACTTCTCATTTTTCTAGAGAAAGCTTAGGTATTTAGTTGATGGTAAAAGCAAGTCCCTATTTATGAGAAATCAAATATTTTAAATCATTTCTTTTGATTTTCATGCCTAAACTAGAAACATTGTTCATCTACAAGAGTACAGTTTATTTAGAATGCCACTCTCCAAGGTAAAAAATACTAGATTATTGTGAATAATTTCCCATTGACCATTTAAGGGGACTGGAGAGATTGCTCAGTAGTTAAGATGTCTCTCCATAACCTTGCAGAGAACCTGTGTTTGGGTGTTTGGTTTCCAGCACCCACATCAAGCAACTCACAAACACCTGCAACTTTAGCCCTAGTATGCCCAACCCTCTTGTCTGGCCTCCATGGATATTGCACACATTTGGCATATTATCACATGCATGCATGCACACACACACACACACACACAGAGAGAGAGAGAGAGAGAGAGAGAGAGAGAGAGAGAGAGAGATAGAGAAGAGTCCTCAGATACTTAGATAAAGCTTGTCTATGATGACAAATCCTCCCTTGTTGTTTCTTTCTCAATACTGTGTGAAAGCTATCACATAGCAGAGATGGGAACCCTTCTGGTGCTTCAAGAGGTGGATAACCATGGCATTGGCTGATTTCTTATAAACAGTATATTATAACTCCCATTTCTGTGGTGACAAAGTTTATGGGCATTTTTCACTTGATTGAGTGGTGGGGTGTGGGGTGGATGGGTTTGGAAAATAGAGAATGAGGTGAGGAAGGATATGGAATGAGTCCTGAGAATTATCTGTGTGTAGTATTTTATTAAGTGAAGTCCTTTCCTTAGTCCCTTTGATTTTCCCTGTATATTTTCCATATTTAAGTAATAAGGAGCTACACTGTAAATTACCACTTAATAGGATCAGTTCCTCATGTCAGAAACATAAAGTACTCTAGTAAAAAGAGAAATTAATATTTTGCTTTTACTTTTTAAGAATAAATACATATGGTCACCATACTAGAAATAATTTCAAATTAATGTTCAGATAAATGCTTTTGTTCTCTTGTGTTTTTTGGAGTAGCAACAAAAGGACTTTGCATTCGAGCCCTTATTGTAGACTCAAAAGAATGCTGAAAACATGTGGTACCTAGGACATGGGCTGAGATGGTGAGCATAATGGTTGTGATTTGGTTCTCGGACTGTGGACTTAAGGCTCTTTTACAAACTTTATATATATGAACTTTGTGTGGATGTGATTAGCTTATTTATGTTTAAAAGATACTTTCAGACCAGAACATATTTTAGAACCTTAGGTTGACTTTCCACTATTACTAAGTACTATTTCCCTAAACTTAAAAATGTCAGTTATGTTAATATATAGATAGTATTCCTAATGTTTAATATTTGTAAATCATGTAAATGGATGATAGATGGAGGGAGGGAAGGAGAGAGAGAGGAGAGAGAGAGAGAGAGGGAGAGGGAGGGAGAGGAAGGGAGAGAGAGAGAGAGAGAGAGAGAGAGAGAGAGAGAGAGAGAGAGAGAGATTCATTCCCTGGTATGAATATGCATACTGATTCTTCTAAGTACCTTAAACATGTGATTGAAAGTTTTTCAACAGACCCTAACTCACCTATTGCTCTGTCAGTGGTAAAGACAATAGGCACCAAATACACTTGGGCTTGCATTCTGGTGTCTGATTAGTTCCCCTGAAAACTGAAAAGAAGGATTTAAAGAACAATAATTTGGTAACTGATAATCTCAAAAATAAGGCTGGACTCTATGAAAGCAGGAAAGTAACTCATCTGCATGAATCCTATAATGATTGGACTTCTATCTGTAATAACTGGATTTTTTTTTTCACTCAAGGATGATCACAGTTTCCATCCTCTAAAGCTAAAATATATGACTCCAGGCAACTAATGGTTAATTCACACAGGGAACTCTTGTTTATTTTGACTCTAGGACTAAAAGGAGAGCAAAAGTTTTCCTCCATGGAGCCAGATCATGCTCATGGCATGCTGTCTGCTGATCCTCAGATATCATAGCCATTGAGTATCTGCAAGCAATCAAAACCTGCAGAGTCCCTAATTCTCCCCAGAAGGCAGACTCACTTTTTTGTGAGCATGGAATTAGAACCACAGTGTTAATTTTATCCAAACTTTAATGGAGCCAGACAATCTATGAAAAGCTGCAATGTCCACTCATCTGCTCCATGATGGCAATGACTTTGTTAGCTACAAGAACAACTCATAAAGACTGATTTATTGCAAGGTGGGGAAAACAACAGAGAAGATAAAGTTCCAAAACAAAACTAAATACAGAAAGCCTCAGGCACCAATGCCAACTTTATTCTAAACTCCTGCAAGAACCTGCTGTCATTCTTGTCCTTTACACAGATGTGAGCTGGAATGAATTCAATAAATCCACCAGTGAGACAACTGTGAGAATAGCATCATTTTCCTGGGTACAAGGAAAGAGAGTGGCTTTTTGATATTCACACATAGTACTAAGTATTAGGAAACCAATCCCATTAAAGAAGCAAGAAACCTTCCCTGAAATATTATATCTTTGCTCTCTGCCCCTATAAGGGATGTAAAAAAAGGAAATAGGTGCCTGTAGGGCCATTGAGATTTATGTATTAAGACTAAGAGTGCTCACAGTCTCTGCCCTAGCAACCATTACTACCACTAGTGAGACAGACTGAGTGCTCACAACACATCCTATGAAATGTGCCATCTTGGGCTTTGGACAGTGATAAAAGCTGTTTCACGTAGCTCCAGTACATAGGAGCTGTGCTAATTTAGACAAGTTAATTTTCCTGGCAGTACCCACTGTCTTCATTTGTAAGATGAGACTGATGACTAACAGAGCACTTACGTACCAACTGTTATAAGTATTTCCCATGCATCCATTCCCTTAATTCTAAAACCCTGTTTTGGTAATGTTACTATCTCCATCTACTAGATGAGAAAGCAGAGGGCCCGAGAGGTTAAGAGCATTTTCTAAAGAAAGGTATGTAGTGTCAGAGCAGGGATTTGGAACCAGATCTTTGGATTTCACTTTTTGGCTTCCCTACTGCACTGCCTCTGTAGTGAAATGAGTGTGATGTACACAGACATACTAGCTGGCAGATATAATCATGCAAAAAAAAAAAAAACCTGACTAATGAAGAAATCTGGGCAATTATTTGAAACTGATAGTCAGCATACTATTCCATATTAGAATTTTAACACCCAATCTAATGTCAATGACTGATATTCCCTTTGCCCCCACTTACATGAGTGTAGTTAAATTAATTACTGTTTTCATGACATGGGTGAGTTCTAAAGAAGGATATTCCTTTAGATCACTGCTTCCAGACAGTTCCATTCCAGCCTCACAAACACTTTCCTGATCTCCCAAACATATTTTCCTGCCATGTTCTCACCATTCTTTTGAAAGCATTTCTGCCACTTACACACATTAAATATGTCAGTGTTCTCCATAAGCTAACATGCATGTAGATATTTCTTGAGGTGAATTTGTACATGAGTTCATGTCCATTCTGCTTTATCAACTATTACCATTCAAAGAGATCTCCAGGTGTTATAAAACTTAAATTTTTGATTTTTGACTGGCTTCCATTTTCCCTTTTCAGTATAAAAGTTTCTGTCAAAGGCCCTAAGTGTGAATGAAGAAGATTGTTTTTAGTCCAGAACCTACCAACTTTTTTTCCATTCTGCAAGAAAGCTGACAGAGAAAAACTGGCAAGGATGTTGGGTCTGTGCTGATATATCCATGATGGTCTTCACTGTGTAATCAGGCTTTTGGCAAAGCCTGAAGAAGGGAACTTCTCCAGCTGAGCCCTGGCCTGCCATCCATCTCATGGACTTGGCATTTAATGAGTTGGTCCTGAGCCTCTTTGCATCTCAGTGTCAGGCTGGAATAAGCTTAATTCTTGTTGGAGGGCTTTTGGTTTTGTCTCCAGTATTTCCTTTGCAATAGAAATTTTTATTAAGATTCATAAATAAAGTTTTCCATATACTGTCATCTATCTCCCTTTCACCTAACTTATCCCAGATTTTCTGGGGATTATCAGAAAATGATTCACGTTCTTAGGGAAGAGTTTTTACATTGTTCTTGCCTTTGGGTAAGTTACTGAGAATGGTCTGAATTTGTGTTTTTTCAGTCTTCTAAGTTAACTAAGACAAAGATGATAGAAAACAACTTTCTCCAGGAGTAGCTGGATCAGTCTTTTGAAAAAAAAATCTTTGCCTAGGAAGTGGCTCTGTGTTTTCTGACATCGAATTGCTACCTTGCCTGAAGAAATTACTGGGATGAATGTGAACCAAATATCTAGAAATGTTTTGGGAGATTCTAGAGCAAAATGCCACTTGGTTATGTTGTCAATTCCAGGGGCTTTGGCTTGAAAGACAGAAACAATTGTGCTGAGAGTGCCCTTCATTAGATAATGTAATTCTTTGTTTTAAGATGAATATTTACTTGATATTGCATTCCAACACCTTAAGAATTTCAGATTTTTATCACTATTTTTAGTGGGTTTTTTTCTCCTAAATATTGTAATATGTATTTTGGGAAGTCTAGCATGTGATTGTGAGGGATGTGCTAGAATTTTGGTGTGCTTACTAAGAAAGCAAGAGATCCTAGGGTGGTAGTTGAAAGACAGGGTGTTGAATTTGAGGAGCAGTAGAATCAACTTGACTAACAAGAGGACTTCTTAAGTGAGAAGTAGGGAAGAAAGTACTGAGACTGAAAACAGAACTTCAGTTTCTCAACAGGCTTTCAGGGGTGTCCAGTCTTTTGGTATTGCAATCTTCATCCACAAAGCTTAGGCTTGAGAATTTCACAGTCAACTTACAAGAAAAAAATTCACAACTCTTAAACCATTTTAAAGAAGTGTATGATTTTGTGTTGGGCAACATTCACAACTGTCCTTACAGAAGAGCTGAGGGTTTAATACACTTGACAGGAATTTTCATTCAGAGTTTTCTTCTCTTCATGCAAAGATGTTTGAACAGACTTATCTTGTTATAGAGGAGTTTTGGATTGAGAAAAACCATTATTTAGTAAGACCATTGTGTTGTTAGATGTGGTTTATTTCAGAAAGTATTTAGCACACAATACTTGGCATATTATCAGCTCTCAACAAAGTTGAGGCTTATCAGGAAATAATACTGGATTTGTACTGTTATAGCAACAATAATTACTTTCAAAATGTTAGCTCTTCTGATGCTTGTAAAAGTGCTTTTGGTCAGGTACAATCATCACTAATACAATAAAATAGATGTTCCAACTTTGACGTTACTGACATTTTTGACTAGGGATCATTCTTTGTTATGGGACTGTTAAAGACACCAACTAAGGTTTTTTGTTTGTTTGTTTGTTTTTATTTTGTTTACTTACTATCCCCACCTGTATTCACTGTGTGTCATAAAGAACAGCCATGAAATTTTGAAAACCAAACTGTCTCCAGAGTTGTCAAATGTCTTTGTAGGACCGTGGCTAGAACTTGATTCTGGTTAAGAATGGTTACACTAAGGGGAGGCTGAAATTTATAGCTGGGGTGGTTAAATAGTTTTCCTAAGGTTCTATTGGCATGATGAGAACTACAAAATGTTTTCTGACTACAATGTTCTTATGCGTCTGCTAGCATTATATCAAGTGTTTTCCATATGCACAATATGTGCACACTGGCATAGCACTCTTGTGTAGCAACTCTTCTATTCACATTTCAAAATAATTCTTGAATTAATTTTGCATTATTGCTCATAAACTCACCAGACAGTATTTGTTGTGGTGGTGGGGTGACATCTGTGTCATCACAGTAACTGCAGTCTGAGACAGCAGGTGCATTAGAGAGGAGATCTGAGTTCAGAATACAGGTATTAGTTCAGACAAGGGAGCTCCATGGTAAGCAGCCTCCATTTCCTGACAAAGCTGAGCAGCCTGCATTACAAGTCATCATTGTCCAGGCTATGTTTTATGTTTGGACTGTGAAGACCATCCCAGTCTCCAAGGGATAAATAAACAATGTAAAAAAGCCCCCAAGTGCTTCTCACCCATGTTCTATTGTGCAATAGGAATAACACTAAGAGCTATGGTGAGCCAGATGTGTCTTTGTTTTCCTGCCCATCCTGTAGTCATTATCAAATTCCCAAACTCCAAGTTTCAGCCTTCTCCATGTGGAGCAACTGAACATCTAGGAAGGTGTGAGAATGTTAATAGATTTTAATGCTGTTTCATTCTCTCCTGACTGTTGACATTGACTTTTTCATGCTAAGCAACACTTTCTTCATTACTTCATAAATACATGAATATTTATTACCATGAGGGAAAACATACTACTGTTCACAGTGACTGCAGCTGAAAAAATGATAATAAACATGAGAGATTAACAGGACTCAAGAGAGTAAGCAGTTTAGGGACAGCAAACTCAGGCCTGTGGAATGTTAAAGCTGTCATCTAAAGAGGAACCAGAATGTTTCAAACATGCAAGAGGATATTAGTTGGTATAAAAGAACCAAGAGGAGTTTTAGATTATTCTGAGTAATTACTGCATAATTAACATTTTCATAAATAGTCACACAGGAGTATTTGGGATAGAGTAGCCACAGATATTGAACATGCATACATACATACATACATATACACATTCACATATACATACAATTAATAGCTCAAAAAATATGGATTTGTAGGAGACATGGAGGTCTTTGTGCTCACAGATAAACATTGGGGAAGTGGTCCTCAATTTGTGGGTTGAAACCCTTCCAGGGTCAAATGACTCTTTCACGGGGGTCATTTAGGACCATCACAAAACACAGATATTTACATTATGTTCCTATTAGTAGCAAAATTACAGTTATTAAGTAGAAATGAAAATAATTTCATGATTGGGGGAATCAATATAGCATGATGAATGATATTAAGGATTGTAATATTAGGAAGGCTGAAAACCACTTCACTATGGGAACCTGCAATATTAAATACATAGGGGTTGTTCCTTCAAAGGAAGGGATTGAGTATCTATCTGGCCAGAAGGCTGGGAGCCAACATGGTTAACAGCCTGGTGACCTTTGTGTTATCTGTGTGACCAAGATCACATTTGACCCTCCCCAGACTCTTTTGAGCTTGTTTTTCTCACCTTGATGGAAGGTATCATGTGAAGTCAATCTATAAAACTCATCTTTATGATGTAGTATTTTTGCAGAGTTTGATGTAGTCGCTGCTTGTCTTTATTTAGCTTACTTTATCCCTCAAGGAGATTTATGTATGGTTTATTATCTAATCAAAATTGAGGTAACTATCACCAAGAAAGTTTTCACTGAATTGTGCTGTCCTAAGCTATACCTAAATTAAACTACTTGGAGTCAGACACTTAAAGTTTGAACCAACACCAGCTACTTTATTGTGTTGAACTGAACTGCCGTCTTGCTTCCCTCATATCATTATTCTGCTGGCTGTGGTAGTCACAGAAACCTCCACAGATGTTCATTTACTTATTGTTTAAAATCTTACTAGAAACAAACTGTTTTAACTCAGATTGTTAAGTGTTTGTGTGTATGATATACATACATATACCTGTGTATTGCATGTTTCTGGTATATGTACCTGTGTTCTTCTGTGTTTATCCATGTGTGGGCATATGAAGGCCAGAGTTGGATGTGTTCTTATATTTTTCCCTCCTTATTTTTTCAGGCATGGTCTCCACTGAACCTGGAGCTAGCCCCTTTGGCTAGATTAGAAGGTCAGCTATCCTGTCTCTACCCCACATGCAGTGTTAGGATTACAGATGCATCTTGCTGTGACTAGTTTGTTGGGATCTGAACTCAGGTTCTTGTGGTTGTATAACAAGCATTTTATCCAACCCAGATGTCTAAGTTTTCCTCATCATCCAACAAAGAATGTTTGAGCTTTATCTGAGATTTTTTGTAACTGTAAAGTTATTGCCCCCTTAGCATCTTGGTGTTCACAGACTCTGGTTTGTATACTTTTTGCTTCCATGGTATCTAGTAAATTGCATGCACTAAGTAGATGGTCAGTCAAATGAGGACTGAGTGAATGAAGACAGTCATTCTCTTGACCTCAAGATAGGAATTATATGGTCCAGTTTCATTTGATGAAGCAACTTCTTTTTAGGCTGTGCGAATAAACACATCACAAAGTCCGTCAGCTTCTTTTCTGAATACTCTGAGGTGACAGCAATCATTGTACATGTTGCTCATTCATTCCATTACTTTATCAACTAACATGTTTTTGTTTCTTAGTGATCATAGTGTGCCACTCCTTCACAGGACCTCTGGTACCAAAAGACAATGATGTTAACTAGGATTACTATTTTATGTCATGAATGCTTGTGTAACACAAAAAATAAAAGACCTAGAGACTGATATTTGGGTTCAAGCTTCAAGCTGAATATCAGAAAAGCAAAGTAGCCTGCCACTAGCTTCTTACCTCTACCTCAGACTGAAAGGGCTGACTCATGAGCACTCCTCAATGTGGCTGGAGGCCAAATGCTCTTATCTTCAATGTGGCTGGAGAATGAATACCTCCTACTAAATACTGAAGACTCGGCTTCTATCTTTTATACTCCTATAGTTCTGGGATTAAAGACATGTGATCTGTTACTCTTTTAGATTAATTCAATCTCATGTATCCCTGGGTGGCTTTGAACTCAGAAAGATCTGTCTTCCTCTTAATCCTGAGTCCTAGAATTAAAGGTGTGTGCTACCACCTCCTAGCTTCTGGCTGCTGGTATTAAAAGTGTGGGCCTGGCTTTAATGGCTTGTGGCTGACTTTGCTTAGTGAATCCTCAGGCAAGCTTTAATAAATCATAAATAATATATCACTACATGCTTGGTATAGATCAAAAAGTTTTATAGAACAGAGATAAAGATATTCTGGTGCTGCCTGCTACAGGCAGTGGGGATGCCCCAGGTTATATGAGTTGAGTCCTGAATTATCAGTGAAAATTATATAATATGAGCATTGCAGTTATGAAAAAATAATCTTAAGAAACTTTGTGAAGTGGAAGCCAGTTACTGGCTGGTATGGCTAGGGCAAGGATGGCAGTAGTTTTTAAAGGCTACTTGGTGAGTGATGACAATATCCATGTAATCTAAGACATACAAGTGAATGACTATTTCACGTCTGGGTAATTAAAAATCTAAACTCTTAGGAAGAAGAGAGGAGAGGTAGGTGGGAACAGGATTTTAAAACCTAAGTTGCAGACATCTTCAAGAGTAGAATGCAATACCCTCCCTTCCCTGGTATGTGTTTACTTGTAAATGGAGTGACAGATCTGGCTATCATGAGTAGCATCCAGTGAGGATAGTATTCAAGAAGTGGCAGCAGCATTTTCATCGCACAGTGCATATATGTTTGTATTACACCCCTGAAGATAGGAGCACTTTTAAACAGCCCTCTCTTCCTCTCTTGGACTTTAAGGTTGATGTTATAGTCAACTTTGGCTAATTGATTGCTGAGTTAGGGGTCAGAGATTTGCTTTATGTTATAAAAATAATTACTGAATTAAAATACTTCCAACAGTTGATGAGTCCTATTTTGCAACTTGTAGATGAGAATAGCAAGTTAGGTGTCTGAGTTTCTGTGATATTAGTACAATCATAAGTGCCACCAATTTTCAAATATGTTCTCTGGCCTTCTGGGAAAAATATCCTGCCACTTCCAAGTCATTCCAGATGTTCATGCTATGCCTGAAATTAGAGCCATATTAATTTAGATTCAAGGTTATTACCTACGCACAGTGATGAGTAACATTTAAGTTTCTATCAATCATGGAGCTTTTTCTGTGTTTAAATGATTTTGACTGGTGGGAGTTGGGATGAGAACAAGAGGTTGTCAGGTGGGTGGAACACAGAATTTACTCAGCTGGCAATACCTTATTGGATTAATTCAGTTTGGTTCAATTTGCTAACTATGTACAGAGTATATACCATGTGGAAAATGTGATGCTATGCCTCCAGTTTTGGAGATGGGATTCCCCAACTGCTGTTCTCATCGAGGTTTTGTTCCTTAGGAGCACAGATAATTATACAACTCACAAGTGATGAGAGGAGCCCTCTAAGGGCCCAGAGGATAGAGAAGGTGAAGGTGTATGTGTGTGTGTGTGTGTGTGTGTGTGTGTGTGTTGATGGCACTCAGGCTGCTAGGAAGGCTATAAGTGACCACCACGTGCAGATGTCAAGGTGTGACCTTTGCTGATTACACAGACCTCAAGTTGACTTGTTCACCTATAAAATAGGCAAATGAGTTACTCAATGCAAAAATGTTCAAATTTATAAAAAATTTAAATGTTCTTAGTTTTTGGCAGAACTCAAATCAGAGATAAGGGCTTTAGTTCTCTGAACTAAATGGAACTTTTCTGAAAATTTCGCTTCTCTGCACTTGAATGTGTTTCACTGGAGAAATCTTTGTGACTGCTGTAGGCAGCTCCGTGCATCTCTTGATTTATAGAAGAGGGTAGAACAAGGACAAGGGAAAAGAAGGTGACATTGATTTGTGTGGGTGAGAGAATTCTAAATTTCATGAGTCAAATACAATTCCCAAGGACCTGGCAATGCCTAGAGATCCCGTGCAACTCTTTATATCCTGTGTTTTTCAATGCACAGTGTTGTCTATGTTATCCAAGTGGTCTGGCCTCATATCTACAGTCCCACACCAGCAGTGAAAAATTCCTCACTTTTCTATTCAGGCTTTTCATGAAGCAAATTTCATATTGTAGGATGTAAATGATCATGAAATGAGAGACCTAAGAATTGAATTTTCCAGAAAACCATGATGGGAAACAGCCCCTTATACTACAATTTCAGTAACTTGGAACACTGAATGGAATAGGTCAAATAGTGCTGAGGATTTAGAATAATTTTCCATTTCTTCTGCCTTCAAACTAAATAGTCATACTTTTGTCATGACTTAAAAGTGACACATGTCTGAGTGAATGCTCCATGACTTTCTGGACCAAATGAAAATGTATTATAGACCATGCTGATAGTTTTATATATAGCTGTTGGACACTATTGAAATACTGATTTCAGACAGCCAGAATTCAGAAAGTAAGAGCTCTTCCTGCACAGTAGTACATTCTATTTGAGCCACTAGGAGGTGTGTGTGTGCAAAAAGGAACAATGACTCTCTGCTTGACTGCTTTAATGTGTCTCTTACGAGAATACAAGAAGACCAGATATGATCTGCCATGGCTCACTAAGGACAAAAGAACCACCAAATATCCAAATCAAAGTCCACATCTCCTCTAATGGCTTTCTGTAGAAACCCAGTCTGCAAATTGCAATCAAGGGTTGAGATTGAGTAGGGAAGCTGCCTTACCTCTTTTGTTTTGGTTAGTGGCAGTCCTTTTGAAACTGTCTTCTTTCCTGGTCCTTTCCTTTTATTTCTTCTGCATGAGACCCCTAGGTTTTTGAGGTCTTTTCTTCTCCAAGTGTAGTTTTAAATGTGAGGACAGGAAATACTTGGTCAGTCTTTTCATTTTGTGATACTGACAACCACTCTTCCTGAACCCCTTGGTTTGCTGCCTCCCAAAGAACTCTACCAACATTAAGCTATTGTTTTTTAAAATGGCATTGGTTGAACTTGTTTCTACGGAGTGAATGTAGCAGGACACCTCTATTTCTAGCATTGTGGCCATTTCAGAGGACTAAGATCACCTGCAATGCCACTCAAATGTTCAGAAGCAATGGATGACAGGCATCTTTTCCCAATACCACAGGGCCTGAGGGCCATACACTGCATTTTGAAGGAGAACAGCAATGCCTAAGACCAACCAAGTCCTTTTCACAGTTATCTACTACTTGCCACCTGAAGAGCAGGTGTCCTAACAAACTGCTTATATGCACAGTATTCTCCAGATAGTCATCCAGGAAGTGATGAAATGTGAAATAACTTGCAAAAGAGAAATGTATTATGATTAAAGGGCTTGTTAAAAGTTTGTCTCCTTCAGCCACCTGGGTATGGACAGGAGGTAAATCCCCAGTCTCTGTGCTATCAAATTTCTCATTAGCCAATGGAGTTTTGATGTTGAGACTCTGTAAAATATTTCTAAAATTATAGCATCCTCTGCTCTCATTAACTGTTAAGATTTTCATTAAAAGTCTCTGTGAAGTAGGTGTGTGGGACATCTTCCAGCTTAGGACACTGAGGTGTGAAAGATAGTGTATGACCTAAATCACCACCACAGTGTTCTAAATACTTAGCCTCAGGTCCAAGTCCCTTGTCTTTTATTGGAACATGAGTGAGACTCATGGCTGATGCATGCATACAAGATAAGATGAATCTATAGCAATGTGTAAAACAGGCACAGGTTTGTCTAATGTAACCTGGGTTATATCATTTTATACGCAACTCTCACTTTGTTACTGGCTCTGCCAAAGAGCAGCTTACACAAATTATCTTTAAATGATACAAAAATTAAAGGATCCTGCAGAGGCCCTGGCAGATAGTAGATTATCTGGCTGGTCATGGAGAGATGATTCTCAATGATCAGATGTCTTCCAAGTCTTTGTGTTTGCATTTGAGGAGCAGGCTAGATGCCAGAGCAGGCTTACTAAGAAATGTGAAGCCTATATTCTAACCTTTCTGAGATTAGAGATACTGTACTGTGCTGTACTGAGAATCTTGGCACTGTATCAATGAATAAAATAATAGAGTGAAAAACGCACATGATCATGTGACATTTTAGTAAAAACATTAAAGTCAAGAAAAGCTATTAAAATCAGGAAACATTGACTTTGCTGGCCAGAAGTTACCTTCTCAGCTTCTTGCACTACGAGTCTACTTGTTCTTCTTCCCTTCCCTTGGCAATGATGCCTTGAGCATATGGTGTTGATATGCTAGATTTATGTGTTTTTTAAAGACACCGAGTACACCTCACTTTAAATCTCTGTGCTTAGGGGTCAACCTATTGAAAAGCTACTTTCAGTTTCATAGTGGTCTAACAGCACAGTTCTCTTTCATGTTTTCAGGACTTAGGGAACTATATAGCAAGAGCTCCTTGTTAACACCCTACAAGCACCAGTGTGGGGCTTCCACTTCAATACAAGGTTACTGAAATGTATTTCCTGAGCAAGCTGCTTATTCCATGGGGTCCTTGCTTATGAACCAGAGTTGAATTTGATGTTCTTTTCTATTTAAGAACTATATTAATTTCAAACCAGCTTGTATGATATTAAAGAATACTATGTTTCTATTCTTATGTTTAAGAGGCTTTGTATCTTGCTGTCTCCATCTTTGTTATAGAAAGGGATCAAATGATAGCCACAAAGAATATTACATAGGAGAATCTGTATTTATTCTCCATGGGTATTTCTGTGTGTGTTTGTTAGGGAGATGTGAAGTGGTGAGGAGACAGACAGACAGACAGACACACACACACACACACACACACACACACACACATGCACACAGTCAGAGAGAGAGATAGAGAAAGAGAGAGAGAGAGGATGGATACAAAGTTCAGGTGGCCATGATATTTTGAACAGCTTTATCTGAAGAGCTCAACACAGATGCAGCTCTGCACTGACCCATTTGCATCCGCTCAGATGTGTTTTTGTAAACCTTCTTCTGTTACCTCCTCCTTTCTGTGTGTACTTTAATTTATTAGGAAACTAGAAATGCTGGAGGTACTGTACTGTGAAATAGGCTTTCCAAACTGTGCCAAATTCCTCCACAGTCTCAAAGAGAAGATTTAGCAAAGTTTAGTCACTTGTCCAAGGGCACACTGAAATGTGGTGTTAAGAATTATATTCTTGTTTCTAAGAGTAGCAATAAAGGTTCAACTTTCTTAGTGTCTGTGTATCTGATTCTTGGGTGTTCATACTTATAACCCAAGATGCACAAAGATGGGCACATAGCAAACATGTCTCAAACAAAAAACAACTCTTAACCTTTACATTTATTATTCCACTTGTGGGAACCAAGGACCAGAAGTTATTGATCTTTGTAATGATTTTTGTGGGAGGATATTAAAGCACAGAAATATGTAGTTCTTGTATAGTGTGAGACTCCCATCTACCTGAGGACAGAGCTGAGAAATAGCCTCAGTGATAACAGGAAGTAGTCTATGCTCATGCTGCAAATGTGTTTAGGAAAAGCTGTTTTCCTAGAAGAGACTTTTGTGTGAATGTTCCATTATTGGGCCATAATGATAATCAGGACAAAAAAAACCTTGAGAAAGGTGTTACGATGCTTCTACTAAAAGGGAAGCCCTACAGATCCTTATTAGGAATCTTCATTTAGCAGAATACTTATAAAGTGGATTTGGAGCTATTCCAATCATTCTGGGAACTTTCAGTCGAAGCTTTAATTCCAGAGAACATAATTATTTGAGAATTAGATGTTACATTTGCTGATCTTGGGCAAGTCATCAACTTCTCTGAGTCTCTGCTAGGACATTGTGAAGGCTACTTTGGACAATGCATGGAAGAGTCAGATGACTTGGTACAAGAGGATCTTATGAATACCCCAGTGTCTAGTCACAGTGGGGTGACAGTACAGGAGTAGAAGGGACATAGAGGGAGGAAGAAAGTAAGGGGTTTCAGCTAGCAGGTGACCAGAGACATAGAAGCATGCTGTGGATCCACAGCTGTTCAGAGAGAAGGACAGCCTGACTCATCACAGGATATCACATTGTAACTCAGCCCAGGGCCCTGAGTCCATTCAGCTGTAATGTAAGAGATACTATATTAAAACCTCTAACTCTCATGTGTCAGAACTACTGAAAATGTGTAATACCTTGCTTTTTACTTTTACATTTTAAACATTCAGAAATGTGTTAATTTTAAAAGCTTTTTGCCTTGCTTCAAAATAATTTCATCTATTATATTTTCCCTTCATTACATATGCCCTATACTTTTATTACATTTTATTTTCCTTTCTATTTTTGTGATAATTATAGATAGGTCCACAGGAAATTGCAAAAGTCATTTAGAGAAGTCCAGGGTACTAACCACACAATTTCTCCAACGGTTACACATTACATAATCATAGCATAGTATCATTATCAGGAGACTGACAGACAGTTGGTGCCGTGTGTGTGGTTTCCTGCAATTTTATCACATACGGATTTGTGTAATGACCACTCAAGTGCAGTAGGGATGCTCTGCACTACCACATACATGTGCATACTTTTTATCTTTCCTTAAAACTTGCTGGTTTATCTGGAATTCATTCAAGTGTTACTGAGAAATAGGGGAAATATTTTCTAATTTCTTTGTCATTTTCTCGGTATCATTTATATACTACCATATTCGACACTAATTAGAAATTCTGTCCTTTGGTCCCTGCACTGCACTATTATTATTAAGCCTTGACTTTTAAAACCTCAGAACCATTGCTCCTTCCCATTCACTACATGTGGTGTATGGCTTTTTTTTAACCTTTACTTTTGTAAATTTAATTAACTAACTCATTAATTAATTTTATATCAAGGCTGCAGCCTCCATTCACTCCCCTTTTTCTCCTCCTACCCTGAGCACCCTCAATTCACACATCCTCCAAATTTGCTCATAAAGGAACAAGCCTCCCCTGGGCATCACCAAAACATAGCCTGTCAAGCTGTGATAAGACAAAGCTCCTCGTCCTTTATTCAGACTTGGCAGGGTTATCCAGCATGAGGAATAGGTTCCCAAGATCTAGCCAAAGCACCAGGGTCAGCCCCTTCTTCCATTACCTGGAGTCCTACAAATAGTCTAAGCTATACAACTGTCGCATATATGCAGAGAACCTAGATCAGTCCCATACACGCTCCCTGGTAGTTGGTTCAACCTCTGTGAATTCCCATGAGCCAGGCTAGTGATGTCCAGGTGTTTTCCTTCAGTGTCCCTGATTCCCCCCTGCTCCTACCATCCCTCTTCCCTCTCCTCACAAGGATTCCCTGTGCTTTGACCAAGGTTTGGCTCTGTGTTTCTGAATCTGCCTCCATTAGTCACTGGATGAAGGCTATCTGCTGACAACTGGGAATGGCAAGTTCAGGCTATGCATCCTCTGCTGTCATGGGGTGTCCTTCTAGACTAGTGTGTTTCCCTTGCTTCAGGCTTCTGCCTGGCCCCCTTTCCAGGCATCTCTCTCAGCACTCTCCCCCTCTGTCCACCCCCAACCCAATTCCTCAAGTTCCTGTGCCCACCTGACACCAGCCTAAGGAGATCTGCCCTTCCCCTTCCAAGGGAGATTCTTGTGTTTCCCAACCCTGTCCTCCTGCTCAGGGCCCTCCTCGTTACCTAGCCTCTCTGGGTCTGTGGCTTATAGCATGGTTATCTTTTATTTATAGTTAATATTCACTTATGAATGAGTACATACCATGTTTGTCTTTCTATGTCTGGGTTACCTAACTCAGGATAATTTTTTTTCTAGTTCCATTCACTTGCCTGCAATTTTCATGATGTCATTGTTTTTAACAGCTGAGTAGTACTTGTGATAATGTACCACATTGTCTTTATAGATTCTTTGGTTGAGGGGTATTTGGTTGTTTCCAGGTTCTAGCTATTACAAATGAAGCTGCTATGAACGTAATTGAGAAAGTGTCCTTGTGGTATGACTTTGGTGTATGCCCAAGAGTGGTATAGTGGGGTCTTGAGGTAGAGTGATTCCCAGTTTTCTTAGGGAGCACTTAAGGGAGTGACACCATATTGATTTCCAAAGTACAAGCTTACACTTCCACCCACAGTGGAGGAGTATTCCCCTGACTCCACATCCTCTCCAGCATAAGTTGTCATTTATGTTTTTGATCTTAGTTATTTTGACAGGTGTAAGATAGAATATCAGTCAATTTGAGTTGCATTTCCATAATGACTAAGAGTATTGGACATATTTTTAGTGTTTATTGGCCATTTGAGAACTCTCTATTTAGGTCTGTACTCCATTTTTAAGTTGGATTATTTGGCTTTCTTAAGTTCTTTATATATTTCAGAGATCAGTCCTCTGTCAGATGTGGGGTTAGTGAAGATCCTTTACAATTCTTTAGGCTGCCATTTTGTCCTACTGTTAGTGTCCTTTGCCTTACAGAAGCTTTTCAGTTTAATGAGGTCCCATTTATTAAATATTGTTTTCAGAGTCTGTGCTACTGGTGCTGTATTTAGTAAGTAGTCTCCTATGCCAATGCATTCAAAGGTATTCCCTATTTTCTCTTCTATCAGGTCCAGTGTAACTGGATTATGCTAAGGCCTTTGAACCACTTGGACTTGAGTTTTATGCAGGGTAATAAATATAGATCTATTTTCATTCTTCTACATGCCAACATCCACTTATGTCAGCACCATTTGTTGAAGATGCTTTCTTTTCTCCTTTGTATAGTTTTGGCTACTTTGTCAAAAATCAAGTGTCCATAGGTATGTGGATTTATGTTTCAGTCCTTGATTTAATTCCATTGATCTATGTGTCTGTTTTTATGCCAATACCCCATGATGTTTTTATTACTATAGCTCTATAGTAGAGCTTAAGATCAGGGATGGTGATACTTCAAACATTCTGTTATTGTAGAAGATTGTTTTGCCTATTCTGCTTTTTGTTGTTGATGCTTTTCTATATGAAGTGGTGTATGGTATTTATATCATTAGAAACAATTGTTGGCTGGTGAGATGGCTTATGTAGAATTCTGACATCCCGAATTCAAAGCAAGACTACCCCAACATTGCAGGAAAGAGCTGACCCCTGAGGTGTGAGGAGTATGGTTTTTCCGCCCTCTGCTAGTCTTATCCTGCCACCGCACCTGCACCAATTAACACACCAAGATTCTGTATCTGATATAATTCTGTTGGCCCGTTACTAGTTTCTTATCGGCTAGCTCTGCTTCAATATTAACCCATTTCTGCTGATATATGTATTTCTCTTTCCGGGGAGCCGGCCGACATTCTGCTTTCTCCAGACTCTCCATCTTGACTCCTCCTTCCTCCTTCCTTTTTCTTCCTTGTCTCCTAGTCCCTCCTATCTTCCTTTCCTATTGGCCAACAGTGCTGTATTCATTAACCAGTATGAGAAACATATACAGAATGACATCACTCATCATCTCCTCTTTTCTGTCTAAATAAAAAGAAGGATTTTAACCTTATCATAGCAAAATATATAACACAAAAGTTATCCAATAGGAATCACAGTTAACAATATTTAGTCCATTAACATTTAGTAAGATTTAAGAAAATATTCCATCAGCTAGTCTATCTTTTTGAGTCTAAAGCACTATATGTAACTTATCTTTAATCCTAACTAAGGAAAACTATAACCATAACTGTCTTCAACTCCTTCAATGACCACAGAAGGGTAGTATATAAACTCTAGAAATGACTGAGACAACTCACTGTCTGGCCAGTCACCCGAAGTTCTTCTGTAATCTTTCATCTTCAGTCCATAGGCCATAGTGTGTCTGGCAGACTCTTCAGCAAAGCAGGAAACTTTAAACTGTCTTCTTGTATTGGCAGTTTGTCAGTCACTTTTTTCTGTGTCCTGCAGACTGTCTGGCAGACTCTTCCATGAAGCAGGATCTCTGTAGCAATGTCCATCTTGAATCAGCAGTCACTTTTCTGTGTATCCTGCATGTCCAGTTTATACAGCATAAAGTCAAACAGTCCAGACAAGAGCTGTATCTTGTCCAAATGGCTAGTCTTGCCATATTGAAAGCAAACTCCATAACGTGTTTCTTCGATGTGCATCTTCCTTTCTGATGCAGGTAGTGTTGCCAGGAGCAGTTATGTCTCACTTTCAAGAAAAACTCTAAGCCATTTTAAATGCCATATTCTGTAGGTCTTTGAAAGGTTTGAAGAATTCCTATCTATCTCAAATACATCTCTGCATATCTAGAAAACCTAACTCACCTAGCTATAAGTTTTGACTATTATAGGTAATTATCTAAAATCTGTACTAAATTATACATTACATTTTTAAATGAGCTATATAAACACAATACCTGAAAAAAAGGAGAAATATACATATCATAAAATTGACCTTAAATTGTATCAATAAGTGAAAATCCATTCCAAAACAAAGTATTCACACCTATATCATGATTTACCTTTAAAAAGATATTGGTTGTGGTCATTAACCATTTATAACCAAGCCCATTTAAATGAAAACAAACATTTATAAACAATATTTAGGAGTTTGGGCGGCATCCTTTCAAAACTGCTTCCTGCTGGGAGGGGGCACTGTCATGGGGGAAGCCTAAGAAGATGAAGAAATCTTGGCTGTATTCTGCAAGGCTGCCTTGTTCAAGCTGTTTTGAATGTTGGATCACCAGGAACGCTGTTTCAGGGGGTCTGGCTTGCTCAAACCACATTAGTCTAGAAGAAATCCACAGCTTTTCATTTTCTGTGGAAACAAAAATAGAAATCCTTTTCGGCGGGACAAGATTGGAGGCAGGCAGAAAAACCATACTCCTTACTTATGGCGCCCAACGTGGCTAATAAGAACTTCCACTTAAAATTTAACAAAAGCTTAAGAAAGGGTTTTAGACACAAAAGAACAGAGACAAGCAAAGTTTCTTGGCAGCAGCATTTTTCTCAGTTGAACTCTGCTTTGCTAGAGACAAGCAGATATTCACGCGCGGCTCCTTTAAGGGAAGGTTCCTGACTCAGCATAAGGGGCAAAAAACCGCAAAGCTTTTAAGAAGCACTGCTAACAATTTATTGGTGTGTATGAGAGATGGCAATGGCAGTGACCACATCTCCAAGCCCGCAGCATGCCTGCTGGATGGCAGCATTGACCAGGGCAGTGACCACAGCTTTCACTGCTGGCGGTAAAAGTACCCACCGCCATCTTTGATAACCGAGGCAGAAACAACAAAGACTTTCATTTTAGCAATGTTGTTGTTTAACAGATAAAGATTCGTGGCTAGACAAAGATAAAGATTTATAATAAAGACAGATTCACATTAAGAAAACCCCTAAAGTGTGTTCTAAAATATATGTAGGCTTGGGACAGAAAAGAAATAAAATGCTTTTAAAAAATACAGGGAGGAGCTGGGTGTGGTGGCGTGGCACATGCCTTTAATCCCAGCACTTGGGAGACAGAGGCAAGCAGATCTCTGTTTTTACAAAGTAAACCTGGTATGCAGAGTGAATTCCAGGACAGATAAGAGTTACACAAAGAAACCCTACACCTTACACTGAGGGTTCTCCTTTGAACTCCCACAGCATTTAATTAAATAAAAGAAACAGTAGTGCTTAAATCAAGGTTTTAAGCCACTTCTGCTGATGATGTGAAATGGTTGCCTATTTATTGATATTTATCCATTAGTTTTATTGGAAGGGCAGGAGATGCTGATCCTTAGGTGGCTTCCTTGTGGCAATGCATCTTAGAAACTCAGAGGGGACTGATGTACATGAACTCAGAGTCACAAAGCTCCATATTCTATTGTGTTCTTCCTTGACTATTCTTCAGCCCTAAGTCTCTCGTCTATAAAAGGAGAAAATTTGGTGTTTATGGTAATTAAAACTATAACACTTGTGACTTTAAAAATTATTCTATTATCTTAATCATCCCTAATAGTAGATTTCCTTTATTCTGTGAAATAAAATTTTCTCTTTATTTTACCATGGGCCTTCAGTTATGACAATGTTTCTTACATCTATACCATCAGCATGAGAGTCTTATGGTTAAGAAAAAGTGATTGGTTTAAGGGTTAAATACTGCTAATAGTTGTTAAGTGGAAATGTGCCCTTTGCTCTTTGGGCTGAGTTTCTAATGGATGTTATTTTTCACCTGGAAATAGTGACATCTACTTAGTAACTTTCTGTAAATAGTTCTGGCATAGGAGCAGCCAAATGTATTCCTAGCACTACTTCACAGGGCACCATCAATTAGATCTTTCTGAGTCCTTACGTAGAGAAGCCACAGCAGTTGGATGGTGCTAGTTTTGTCTTTGGAGATGAACCTCCACAACTCGTCAGCCATTCTTCCTTCTTTTGTGGGGATCATTACCTCCACCCCCACACAGTCCTTACTTTAGCTTAGAATGAGCAGTCTTTGCCCTTAAGGATTCACAATGACTGTGTTCATGGCTCAGCTCTGCTATGTACACTGTTCAACTGCCCTCTCTTTCAGAATGTGAAGCATCTCGTTTTTATTTTTCCAGATGCATTTTATTTATTATTTATTTATTTATTTATTTATTTATTTATTCTTATTTTACATATCGATCCCAGTTCCCTCTCCACCCCTCCCTCCCTCTCTTCCACTCTCCTATGTCCTCCAACCACCCTCCCATCCAATACCCTCCCCCACTCCACATGTAGGGTGATGCCTTCCTGAAGGGGTCATCTAAATCTGTCAAGACATTTGAAGCAGGAACTAGGCCTTCCCTTCTGGAGAGGAATCTCTTTATTGACATGTTCTGACAGGTGTCTTCCTTATCCTATGATTACACTTAAACTAAACACTGATAGTGACTTAGAGCCTTAGATTGTGTGAATCTATATACAAAACGCTAAAAGGAGAACCTGTTTTTTTGTTTTTTGCTTGTTTGTTTTGTAATGCTTAGGGTAGAACCTTGAGTTTTGCATGTGAGCAGTGTAAATTTGGAATCCCAGAAAAAGCTAAGAAAATGCTATAAAAGTTGCTATGTAAAACTGATGAATTAACTAAGTAAAATGGAGTGTAACTTGGGAAAGGAGAACATTCTTTCCTTTGCTTTACCTCATCCCCACATGGTTTAAAGGTGTATTGTGTGTATGTGGACAAGCTTTGCCTCTGAGTTTTCACTATAAGCCTAAGAAGTATGCTGTGATTATAATTTCCTAGAGACACATTCCTACAGGAAATGGGAGGCAAAGGAGGAAAAAGAAGTACTCATAGAAAGCCCAGTCTGGGAAACAAATCATGGAGAATGCCTAAAGAGGCTTCTGGCCCTTTGTGTTGGAATGGTAAGATAGTGCCATTGGTCCCAGGGAAAGCAATTTCTTCTGGATATAACCCTTAAGGCATGTGAAAGATCCAAGCTTAATTTAAAAACCAGCACCTTCATTATTATAACTCACTTTCCCTAAACCACCTGACCACACATTCATACACCAAAGCCACCATCCATCATCAGGAAATGTACAAAAAAAAAAAAAAAAAAAAAAAAAAAAGGAATGCCACTTAGGAAACAGTAGTCAGGATCTCCATGGATTTCAGCCTTAACTATTATTTCTAAGTAAGTTCTTTTGGGAAGGGTTTTATCCCTTCCCAAAGAACTGACTTCCTTCTGAAGAATTATTTGTACTAGAAATCATAATTAAAACTTTTCCTTGCACATTTAAAAACATACTAACAATATGATTTTAGCAATAAATAGGAAACTTTGTTGAAAACAAAAAAATGAAGTTGACACTCTATTTATTGGCCTAATTCATATTCTGAATGTGAATGGAATAAAGCAGAAATTATTTCTTGTATTTGAATTCAAAGAACAAAAATATGGACTCAGCCATGCTTCCCAGCCCTCCTAAGTACCACATGAAATTCCAGGAAGCAGGGAGATGCTTTATAAAATAGTTGGTGCTAAAGTCAGCATCAAATACCAGTACTGACCACTTGCTAGGTACTTACTTCAGTGATGTCCTATGCCTGCCTTTCTTTGGATGCCTGTGACTCATTGATTAATTAATGCTCCCTGCTCATTCCAGGTTGTAATAAAATAGGGACAATGAGTCCTATGGAGTGCATGTTGTATATACAGATTTCAGTTCCATTCTCCTGGATTAAAGTGACACATGAGCTAATCAGTGAACCTTCTGGAAGCTGTTAGCCTCCATCACACTCTTGCCAATATTTGGGAATTCTTTTTCATCAAACAGTAATCATTCCCACCCATTATTGTTCTTAAAAGAGTGCTGTTATTTTCATTAAAACTCATAATGATATCTTAGACTGCTCCCTCAAAGTAATCCTAAGCAAAATATGGAAGCACAAGACTTAATGAAAATCTGTAAGATAGTAAGGAGGTCCATGTGGACAAAAGAATAAATGGAGTATGATCATCAGTGAGTCTAGGACTAGAGAGATGTCTCAGTGAGTAAATATTCTAGCAGAGAAAAACTTGACAACCAGACTTGGATCCTCAGAACACATAAAGATCCAGATGTAGTGGTGCACAACTGCAATTCCAGCATTTTTGTAGTATGATAAGATGGAGAGATGAGAGAGTTGACATTGGCTGAACTTGTGGGCTACCCAATTTGGAGTTTTCAGCAAAGCAGAAAAAGTAAGAAAGACCCTGGTTCAGCAAGGTTGGAGTGAGAATCAGCTCCTGAAAAGTTGTCCTCTGACCTCCATATGTGCACTGTGGCATGTATATACCCACATACATACATACATGCATACATATGCACATAATCAATAAATAAATATTAAACCAAGTCTATTCTTGGACTGACCCATGGAACTCATAGGCCAGAGGTGTCCTGTTACGAGTAGGTTTTCCCTGCCACTGGCCCCATAGCCGCACCACCCCAAATAACACACAGAGACTCTGTATTTGATATAATGCCGTTGGCCAGTTACTTGTTTTCTATTGGCTAGCTCTGTCTTAATTATTAACCCATTTCTATTAATCTAAGTATTTCCACGTGATCTCATCTTACCGGAGAGTGGGCCTGGACCTCTGTTCTCCAGCCTCTCCATGTTGACTCCTCCTTACTACTTCCTCGAATCCTCCTTGTCTCCTAGTCCTGCCTATTTTGCTTTCCTGTTGTCCAACAGTGCTTTATTCATTAACCAGTAAGAGAAACATACTTATAGAATGACATTTCTCATCATTGTCCTGTTCTTCAAGATAACTGGTCTTAAGATCCCTACTTCCAAACACTGGCTGCCTCAGAGGCATGGGAAATGATAGGTGGCAGGCTTCATTGGCATCTCTCTTCATTCTTCAGTCCAGGGTAGGTTAAAACCATCATCCTTAACTTCTCTTGGAGAAGGGGCACTGGTGGCTAAGGGGTTCTAAAGTAGTGATATTTGAACAAGTACTACAAAGAGCTCCCAGTAGTAACTGCTACATACAGATTATAGCAGTAATCTGAGTGTGTGGATCACTTAGAGATAACTTAAAATGCATATGTATTTCTGGGCCTCACTCCCAGAGCTAAGGGGTTATTTTAACAATTTTCAGGCAATGTTGATACAAGCAAAACATTGGGGAATTGCTTTGAGAACTACTGGATTATAACACCCTGGAGGCTATTGGAAGACGCTCTATAACAAGAAACACAAGCCTTACTCTAACAGGCACCAGACATCATACAGACCATCACTGAGACTTATTTGAGAAGGGGGAAGAACATATGAACCTAACACCACACTTAGCAAACTTCCTAGGAAACAATTCTTAAGTGTTGTCTTCTTCTTCAAAGTCCTACTCCTCACTGTGAGATCAAAGCTCTTTGCAGGATATCAAGCATTGTATGCTAGCTCTCATGACCCTCCCATTCAGAAGGGTAGAATGCTAGACAAAGATATATTATCACATATGTGACCGTGACTTTTCTTTTCTTTAAAAAGGAAAAAATCACTTGTGAATTTCTATTCTGAAGATATTATGAACAAATTATTTGTGATACACCTTGTAGTTTATAGAAATGGTAGTGATAGGCCTTTGTTTTATATGATTATGGAACTCTGAGGAAGAGAAGGCTTTTATTTTTAACTCAGATCTTACCTGAAAACCAAGGGTTTCCTTCTATCCCTTTCTATACTTTCACCATTAAAGATATTGATAAGAATGGTGGCTTTAAGTTTTGTGGCTTGGGAAAAATTATAGATTTTGAAAAGTCATGTTTAAAAAAAGATGAGAATAAAATTCTAATTCCATTAAAAACTATCCCAGGAAAAAACATAAACCAGATGCTGGAAGTAGATGATTGGAGTGGAGAAGCCTAGTAGATAATGGCAAGCTTATTGAAAAACCATATCCAAGAATCTCCAGACCTTAGACTGTTTGAATTTTCTCCTTCTGGGAACTTAAGAACGTCTCCCTCAGGAAGTTTTATTCAAAAAGATGCCATCTAAAATAAACTGAAGTTCCATGTGCAGCTTGTCTGTGGTTACTCTGGATTGCAGCCTCATGGTGTTCTAAGAGGGAGTTTCGCCAGCAGAATGAGACAAGGAAGGAGAAAGAAGTACTGGTGGTTGACTGATTGAGTTGATGTTCACTTAGGTTCTCATCCTGCTTAATAAGGTCCACAACATGTCTAAATTGGATACTGTCAGTCCAAATTCTCCCCAGGGCTAGGCAGGGAACACCAGTAAGCCAAGCCTAAGAAGCATGGGAAATTCAGGGTGAAGACCTACCTCTCTGGTGTATCAGAGGCAGCTCAGACCTGGAATGGGTTAAAAGCAAACTAGAAATAAAGGTTTACTTTTATTGTGATACTTTGTCATAGATAGCATTTTTTTTGCAACCTCAGTATAAAGCACTGACCACTCCATCCCCATTTCCTATTATATTCTCCACTACTTTTCTTTCCCCATCTTTTCATGGCTGTTCATGCAGTTTGGCTTCTCCAAACAAAACTTCCACAAATTCTTTGAACCATTCATCTGCAATGATACTATTATATGAGAATTCATATACCTAATACCTTTTGTTTACTCTCCACCACCATTGTCTCTCTCCAACTTTGGCAAAACCCACCCCTACTTCCTTACAAGGCCCTTTCCCATATCAATGATTCGTGTGTGTGTGTGTGTGTGTGTGTGTGTGTGTGTGTGTGTGTGTGTGTGTGTATGCTTGATTTTTGTTTGTTTATTGGTTGGTTGTTTGGTTTGTTTTGTGACCCATTGATTTTAACAAGAGCCACATTTCTGACCATGGGTTTGAACCTGTCCATTGTAGTTTTGTGGATCTATCAGTGAGTACACAACTGAAGATAATGACTGCCCCCATCCCACTAAATCCAAAAAAACAAAACAAACAAACAAACAAAAAACAGCCAAATAATGAAACAGGGAGAAATAGGACCCTGTGTTCCCTCCTTGATCATTGTTCAGTGCTCATAGGCCCAATCTTAAGCAGGCCCAATATAGATGGTAGCAGTTACTATATGGTTATGATTGTATTGGTTTTATCATGCCCAGTACATAGCATTTTGAGGCCCTTCTACTTATCTCCCATCTTTTACATTCTTCCCATTCCCTCTTGAGTGTTCCAAGAGGAATTTGTAGAAATGTCCTGTTTAGGATTAAGCCCTCAACTACTACTTATTTTTAGTATTATGACCAGCTATTAAGCTTTGCACTCACTGGTATTCATTGCAAAGATAATTTTCTGATTAAATCTGAGAGTAGTGTTTAGGTGTAAACTAAGTATTTTTCTAAAACAGAGATTGGTGCCATAGCAATTTAGCTAAACAAGGGTTAGAACTAAGGTCTCCTCAGCCAGGCCATGCTTTTTTATTGGATTTACAGTTCCAAGCATTGATTCCCTCTTGTAGAATTGTACCTATTCAAATAAGAAACCAGTTGGTTACTCCCATAATAGTCATGCTACTATTGCAGTAATGGGCACATATTGTCTAGCAGGTTGATACTGTAGTTTATAGAATTTACACTTTGAGACTATGGTTAAACTGTCTGTATATCCAACATGATTAGAGGTGTGCAAGCATTTTGAATAAAGTATCCAGACTCAAAAAAGGTTCCTTGGAGTACTCTATACCTTTCTGTTTCCTACCAATAATAACTATCTCTAAGGTAGAGGAATTTACAATTTGGTCCTCAGTCATTTCAGTAATCAAGGTTCAACAGGCTTGTTATAAAGGAGTTATAAAGCAGTTATTAAGGCACTAAGAACTGGCTTTCACCTTGTTAGACTTTTAGTACATGAAACTACTGATTCTTTGGTTGATATGATTGTTAGACAGTCATAAATTTTAGGGTATACTATTTTTTAAAGGAGCAACACTATTAATAAAGAAGCTCATAGGAAAGGTCTGCTTAAAAACTAACCTATCTTCACTTAGCCACATGGGACTTTTTAAAGAACAGATTTATCCCTTTTTTTCTAGAAAAATAAAGCATATTACAGTTCATGCAGATCTGGAAGGCAATTCCTAGCTCACACTCTATGACACATATGTTGACTTCCTCCTCTAATTTATTATTGGGTGCTTCACAAACCTCCCAAACTGTAATATAGCATGGGATGAAAACCAGTGATTTTCTCTGTAGAGAAAAATAGTGTTTAGGATACTATGAAACCTGTCTTGAAAGTTGACAGTTATTTGTAAAAAAAAAAAAAAAATGCTGCGTGTATACCATGGGAGACTATATCATCTCTTAAATTTATTAGGACTACCAAATTTAGATAAGTCTCAAGAGAATAGAAAACATTTCAACATTCAGCCTTTGACTGTATTTCAGAGAAGAATGGATCTCTTATCTGGGGTGGTAACTCTCTAACCCAAGTGTCCTTGACATGTGCAGGGCTTACATTTCCCTAGATCTGATTTAGAGAGCTGAACTCAGGAAATGCTGACACACCTTTCTTTGTAGACCCTTGGTGTTACAGTTGGTTTCCAGCAGGTGGTGCCATTGGGAGGCAGAGAAAGCTCCAGAAGAGTCTGTAGAAGGAAGTTGGGTGGTAGTGGGCCCTAGAAGTGGGAACGTGGCTCCTCCTCTTCCTTACTGTTTCACTTGTCTGCCACTGTGGAGTTTGCACCTATAGTGCACACACTTCCTATGTGATGTGCTTCTTTGCCACAGGTTGAAAAGCAAAACTGGTCGATTATGGGTTGAAACCATTGCAATTGTGAGCTAAAGTAAATTCATACAAAATGAATACAAAGTAAATTCAGATATCAACTGCAATAAAACAAACAAATCTCTGAATTTATTTTAAAATTGGAACTTCTATTTTCTATTTTCCCTCAGCAATGGCCAATTACAAGTTCAAGGCTGGGTGATACTAGCATGTTTCCCATTTCCTCATCTGTTCAACCTAACTTAACACCCTAATTACTTACCAGGAAAGGAGAATGAGTAAGCAGAGTAGAGCTGGAAGGCAGGAAGAGCCCTATCTGACGGCACTATGTGAGTGGGGGAAGAATCTGGCTGGTCTCGGTGTTGCTAGCCTCTCCTCTTTCCATACTTCCACAGATCACTTGGAATCTTGGCTCAGGCACTAGATGCCTTGTACCTGACACTTTAGCACTTCCCTGTCCTTCTGAATGTTCTGCGTGTGTTAGTGTATTATACCATACCATGCCATCTTATCTACCATACCATACCATACCATACCATACCATACCATACCATACCATCTTAGCTACTCTCTTTAAGCCCCAGTTATAAAGCTTGAAGACAGAAGGAAACAGTTTTTCCCCCAGCTCTGTGGCCAAAGGTATTATTGTGTATAAATGCCACCCACTCTGACTTCATACCAATGAGGTAGTTGCCAAGGATCTTAAATTTGATTTCCACCACTACCCTGCAAGTATTGCAGATGTCATCTGGAAACATAGCCACTTTGTGTTTATCTTCAGGGTCTTAAAAAAACTGAGACAAAAGTAATCCTACCTCAGTGTCTTATAGCCTGGAAATCTGCATTCGCAATTTATCTAGCCAAGGTCAATTTGAATATTCTTCTGGGAAGTGTCAGCTGAATATAGAATTGCTTCAATTATTTTATTTACTTGCTTCAAATTCTTTCTCCACCACCAACTATAACATTGTGCTTTATGCTTTTCTTCATATTTTCTTCCCATTTTGTAAAGGAGTCATTTGATTTCATTAGGAGACACCATGTTTTATGCATCTCCTATTTGCCATGTAGAATGCTCAAGTTACTGAATGGAGAAAAATCTCAAATTCTGTGTCACTTTTCACAGTACCATTATTTAGGTAACATGATTATTGAAAACAAACAAACAAAAGGAACTATTTCATCCTCTCCCAATGACTTCTTCTTCCCAAATTCAAAAGCTCTCTTGAGAGTTGTCCAGCGCTGAGTTAAAGGCCTTAAATGCAGACAGCTATGCTTCTGCTGCAGTTTCTGTTAATCTCCCAGCTTTTGCCTGCAGCCATGAAGTCAACCTCAGAGCAAAGCCTCCTCTCGAAATGAAAACCATGTGCTTCTGTGAGCTGGCTTTTCTTTTCAAAGTTATTCTCCATTATTTAATGTAACTATTTATTAATCAGTAGATCTTCAATAATTGTCTTCCCATTGACTGTTTTCAATTAAGTCACATTAATACAACTATTTGGTTTCAGGAGCAAATTTATGTAGGTATGATGGGAATGCTTAAAGCTGATTGTAACACCTTGGAAAAGCTAAAACTGTGAGTGTTTGCAAGTCTAGCAGAACAAGACAATAAATGAAAATAGTATGTAGATACCTACTTGGTGCTTGTGTAGCTCCCATTCATAATTTCCTGGATTTTCTCATGTAGCCAATTGATAAGACTGAACTCCCCGTAAGTACTGTTCCTTCTCACCCTGATTTAACCAAAGGTTGAGAAACTTAATTCATACTAAAGTTGTTAAATTCCAAAGTTCCAGATGCAACTCAGAAGTTAACACTGAAAATCATGGGCTATCTCTGCTCCCATGATCCAGAACCTGAGAATAAAGTAGTAAAAGGATGAGATTTGGATTATAAAAGTCACACTTTGGGGGGACTAGGAAGATGGCTCAGTGGCTAAGAGTGCATACCATTCTTTCGGAAGTCCAGAGTTTTGTTCCAAGCATCTATGTCAGGAGTTACAACTGCTTGTAACTCCAGCTTCAGCTTGTAACTGAAGCCTCTGGCCTCTGCTGACACTGCACTCACATGCACCTACCCACAAACATATACACAAACATACACATAATTAAAATCAATAATAAACATCTTTTAAACATACTTTTGGTTTTAAAACATATATACATCATTTGTTTCTAAAACCAACCACCCAGTAGAGGTAAGCCATTCTTGACTCTCATCCATTCTAGTCATACAGGAAGAATGAGCAGTTTATGGCTATGGGTGGAGTAGGAACCCTCTCCAATGACCTAATTTGTATCATTACAGAATACCTACCAAAGCTTTGGTGCCTCCTCAATCCCTCTTTCCTATTTTCTGCTGTTCCCATCCTTCCTGTCAGCATCCTGGCATCTTCACTGACAGGATACAAAAGACGTCTGTCACCCATTAGCAAGCTCCATCAGTGAACTCTTTATTTTCACCCTACACGCAGCAAAAATGCAGTGCTTATTCTCCAGCAAGAACATACCCACTAAAAAAGCAAATCAACTAAAATAATGTACTATTATATGTAATAGCTCACCACAAATTTCAGACATATACCTATCTAAGTTCAGTTTGGACACAAAGCCCCAGGATAGCAGCTCAGATTCAACATTAACCCAGAATTTCTTTCCCTTTCTTGGGTGTTCCTTTTTGTCAGTAAATAGCCATCACATTCTGACAAGCACATAGGCAACACAAAAGATAAGTGGCCCAGAATTCACCTTGTACTTTTCTCTACGTTCAAAGGTCAAGTCCCCATTCAACTTCCTTGTGATAACTTCCAGCTGATTCCTTCTGTTTGTCCAGATGTGTCCTTGGACGATTTCACTCTCATCTTCCATCACATGGTAATTAGGCGTTCCCAGTCCCCATTCCTGTACCATGTATCAGCCAACCAATCAGTCTCCCCTTGTGGTTTCCTTGCCCTTTCCAACTTCCTTTTGTTTCTCCACTCCAGTGTTTTTCTTGTGCATGTCCAATATCCAGTGTGCATCAATAGGAAAAAAACTGGATTCTATAGCACTTGGTATGACATATCCATACTCCTCACTTCTGGTGTTCTGAGGCAAGTGGTCTTACTCATCTGCCTGTCATTAATGCTGAGCATAAAATAGTTGTTTGTTAAACTACTTTATTACAGCAGTGGTTGAAAGCATTACTTGGATTTGGAGACTGTAAAATAAAGAAATGTAGACTCAGTTGATGAGCTGGATGGGGCACATATCTGCTCTTTGCTTTGCATGCCCATCCTTTGCTCTCAGTAAACTCATTGGGATTTTGTTGACTAGTGCAGCAGGCAGAATTTCTCACATTTTGCAGTTGTTTCTTCTCTCAAATTACAGAGGATCAGGAGAATGCTCATTAGCAAAGAAGAATACTCACTTCTGGGTTGCTGGTTCCTATGGTATATACTGCAACAGAGCGATGATTACTCAAGGAACCCAAATAGTTGTAGATTGGTAGTTAGTTAACCAAGTGTATAAATTTGTTTTAGGCACACTAAAGTATGATTTTCAAACCTTAACTCATTCCAAAATCTGCCTTTATTGCCATAATCAGTCAATGGATAGCTAATAAATCCTTGTGTTTAAGACAGTGAACTGACAGAGATATCTAATGTTAAAATAAGTTTTAAATTATTTCAATATATGAGTACAAATATTGTTAGAGTAAATGGATAATCACTTGAAAAGCTTTTGAAGGTTACTTTTATTAAATGTTTCAATGAAATATAGTAAGTTAAAATATAGGTATTTCTCACATTAAAATTAAGAAATTATGCTAATGGTAGCCAGTGATGAAAACGATTGTGGAAAAAATGCTTCTATGTGTTTACTTAATGTCCATAATATAAGGAGGCAAGTTTAAATTTATTTAGAATTGAAAACATGGATAGTATTGTGCATCAGTACTTCATAAGCATCACTCAGAAGGAAGAAAAAAATACTACCAGCTATTGAATCAAATTATAAAATGTGACCTGATTTTAAAGATATTAAAATTTGAAGGAGAACCCAGAATCTTATAATTAAGAAAGTTAGTAGGAAACTGGATAAGCATTTTGACAGAAAAGTGCCATCCACTTACCTCTAGTAGGAATGTAATTTAGCAGTTATGTATTCCAATTTTTAACATGCATACATTTGACCCTGAGATTTCACTTCTTGGAATTTATACCCGGCAAATAATCAAGAATTTGTAAAAAGATTAAGTTACATATTTGTTCATTGCCATAATATTTATAAAAGGAAAGCATTGGAGGCAATTTAAATGCACAGAAATCAGTGATTAGTTGAATAAATTATAGCATATCCATATCAGGGAATCATCTACTGGATTTAAATATGATCCTACAGATGAGTAACAGAAAACACTTCATGCATTGATCTTCAAATTTTCTTCAAGTAAATATAGATTTTGATGTGGATATAAAAATAGTTGAAACTAAATTTATATTAAAAGTACTTTCAGAGTATCATGGTGAGATTTTAAATTTTTATTTAGTTAGGTACTTAAGGCTTTTAAAATTATAATTTATAATATCACAATAACAAGATTTTATATTTAAGACAAAGATGTTTCTTTAATAAATTTAAAGATGTATGATACAGGGAGGGGTACTATATATAAAATATTTGAAATAATTTGAATGTATCTTTTATCTTTGTTATTGGTATGAAATAAAATTTTATGTAAAAATGAGAATTATGCATGGAAACTTGTTCCCTCACTAATTACTATGCTAGTTTAAAGGCAGATTTCTGTTTGTGTCATGCACATAGTTAATATTTTAATCCCTGCAACCAAGTCTATGTTACCAGGCACTAAAGAATGAACAGGCATGCGATGAAATGACCTTAAGTATCACATTTTAACATCTGTTTCTCATGTTGTGATATTTACTTGAGATTTGGTATTATTAAAAATGAAGGAAATATCTGTTACCAGGGGTAACAGGCCGGTAACATGAAGCTGATGGATTGGCATGCTTTGTTTGTATAATGTAATTCAAATAAAGTCATATCATTTTGGCTATAGCTTTCATCTCTATTCATACATTTTTTTTGTCTGATAAGAAAACTGCTAGGTTTCCTGCCTAGTTAATAATACTCCAAAAAAGGAGAAAAGCAGATTTTGACTTGCCATTTAAAATTGATATGTACAGTGAGAAATTTGAGTATATTAGTGAACATTTAAGTGATTCCAGTGACACTCTTTTCCAAAAAATAATTTAAATAATTCATTTTAGTGTATGTGTAGGTATGTTTGCATGTCCCCATGTACATGTGCATATGTGGTAAGATGCCAGAAGTTGATGCCACATGTCTTTCTCAATTGCTTTCTGCATTTTTTTGAGAATTTCATACATGTGTACTGTAGCTACATTTTTCCCACTCTCTCCCTCTACCCCCCCCAACTTCTCCTGTGTTCTCTGGCTCCATCTCAAATTTGTAACCTCTTCTTTAGTCATCATTATTTATGTATGTATCTGTAATATCGCCCAGTCCATTTTATTGTATTCATAAGGATATTTATGTAGGAGTGACTATTTGGGATTATATGTCTTATCAAGTGCCTCTTCCCTGGAAAACACTGAATTCTCCCACCTTAGTAGTCATTAAGTGCCTGAAGCTCTTTTTCTAGGGATAGAGCCTTGTGAGATTTCCCTTATCTATGTTGGTCTGTCAATTGGTGTCATTGTGCATTTATTTATGTAACCATATTACTGAGATTTCATAGACATAACTCCCTGTCAAATTTAGAATATACTGTCTGGTAGCAGACATTTTGGTCCTCTGGCTTTTATAATCTTTCCTCCTTTCCAGGTCGGTGTGGCATACACCCTTAATCCATCACTTAGGAGGCAGAGGAAGGTGAATATCTGAGTTCCAGGCCAGTCTGCTCTACAAAGTGAATTAATTCCAGGACAGGTTCCAAAGGTATAGAGAAACTCAGTTTCAAAAAACCAAAATCATCATCATCATCATCATCCTCTTTCGGTCTTCTCTCCTATAATGGTCCTTGTGCCTTAACTGTAGTTGTTAGGTTGCAATATACCTATAGGGGTTGTGCACCTTCCTGTCTGATGTTCCCCACATTTTGACCAGTTGCAGATTTCTCTGATGATGTCTGCTTCAAAAACAAGCTTATTTGATTGGGAAGAACTACTCTTGCTTGTGGACTTAATAATTGAATATTATGATACAGTTAGACATTGTACTGGTTTGAGAGAGTGGCCATAGTGGGTCTTGTAGGGTCTATGACCTCCACCAGCTACAGGTAATTGGCTAGGTTTAAAGAAATAGACTGAATTCTTTCCTACTGATGAGGCCTTAAATTCAATTAGAAGACTGTTGGTTATCTCCAGTATATAAGTTCCATTATTGCACCATGCAGATATTTCCATGCTGGCCTTTGTGCGTGATAGGTTTTTATAGCTGGGTAGTAGAAATGTTGGTTGTTTTTTTTTTTTTTTTTTTTTTTTTTTTTCATAGAACTCCGAGTAGTATAGTCTTTATGGAGGAGACTTCCAGGTCTATTGCAGTTAAATAAGGATCAGGATAAACAAATAGGCCCAATAGATGTTTATTCAGGGAGAAGTAATTTATAATCTGACAGATTAACACCAGCAGGCTGGATGTTCTCCTCTCCACGACTCTCCAGCAAGAGAGCGTTCCCAGGCTTCTCCTCAGTCCTCCTTCCACAGATCACTTCCGCCCCTGGCTCCACCCACCAATGGGCGTGGTCAGTGCCACAGAAGGAGACAAAGTGAATATCCCACTACACAGGTCAGTTCCAGCTCATTCTGCAAAGTCCTGTGTCCAAAATGTGTGTTATCCTCAGCAATAAAGACTTAACTTCATCTTCTTGGAGGCAAACAGGGTGATAGCAATAGCTTATATTACTTTTGGAGTCCCAAATTCCCCTGGCCTATGCTTGGCAATGGAATTTTGCTAAGTGTTATAATATGTATGTATGTATGTATGTATGTATGTATGTATGTATGTATGTGTGTATGTATGTATTTTATTTAAATGTAAAATGTTTCCCCATGATCTTTTCAAACATCCTTAGTGTTATTTATACCCCTCTTTCTGTATTTCCTTTTTTCCATTCTCTATTTCAATTCTCTCCGTCATTTTCTCCATTTTTCTCTCATGTACTACTATCTTTCTCTCTAGGACTTCCTCACCCTAATCCACAGTCTCCTTGTACTTTCCTGGTTTCTGTGATTTCTTCAGGATATATTCTCATGTCTAAATATTTGGAGCTAGGAGAACATAGGCATTTACCTTTCTAAGTCTTGATTACCTCACTCAACATAAAAATTTTTAGTCCATCTATTTATATGTAAATTTGATGACTTTATCTGTCTTAACACTTGAGTAGAATTTCATTGAGTGTATGTAACATATTTTCATATTACCCCACTTGTATGACTAAGGCAAAGAAGACAACTGACAACAAAATGCTGTCTAGGATCTGAAGGAAGGGGAACCCTTATTCACTGTCATTGCCAACTGGTATAGCCACTATGGAAAATCCTGGGGAAAAATTCTCAAAAAAGTTAAAAGTAAATCTCCAATATGATCCAATTATATGACTTCGTAGCCTATGCCCAAAGGACTCCATATCCTATTGCAGAGGTACTTGCTCACCTTCACAATCGCTAGGACATGGAATCAGACTAAATGACCTCCTTATTTTTTGAGACAGGGTCTTTCACTGATCCTGGAGTTTTCTGATTGAACTAGAATGACCAGCAGGAGAACCTGAAGGACCCTCCTGTCTCCACCTCCTCAGCACATGGGCACAGGGTGCTGAACTTATTTTTTATTTTTTTGTCTTGTTTTATGAGTGCTGGGGATCTGAACTCAAGTCTTCATAATTAGGCCAGGACAACAGGTACTTTATCAGCTGATCCATCTCCCCAGCATGAATTTTGACATTTTATTGACTACCTACTATAATATATTCCATATATTTGTACCTCAACCAATATTCACACTATTTGCCACAGATTCTAGAAGAGGTTTAAATTATCAAGGGTTATCAAATGTTTATTCATTTTTTTTCTTCCAAAAGACTAAATAATATATAGTAAAATTTATATAAGAAATAAGAATATTTTGAAAGGTGGCTCATGTATTTCTTTAGCCAATAATAAGTTCAAGTTGGAGACTCCCTATGCAGCATTTCCTAAACATAAGTCAAATATCATTTGCTTTTTTGTGTCCTTAAGATAAAGTTTAATACTTCAACCTGTCTCATAGAGCCATGTGTAACCCCGGACCTAGCAAACACCCTAGACTCGCCTTTGCTTGTGCCTCTCTTCTAGCCTTTAGAACATCAACTATGGCACCCTTCTTGGCACACAGGCCTTATCGCAGACTTATTTCTGAAGTAGTGTTGCTTTACCCCCATTTTTTTCTCCTCTACCACTCAATATCTAGATCTATTACCATTCCATTCCAGGCTCTTTATTGTATCTCTAGTTTATTATCACAATAGTTCTCCATTTCTCTCTCTCTCTTCACTCTCTATAGTTTCAGATACTCATTGTCAACCCTAATCTTAAAATGTTGAATGGAAAATTCTAGAAATAAATAATTCATAAGCTTGAAAATATATGCTAATTTTATGAACATTATGATGAAATCTCATGCCATTTTCCTTCATCCTATCTTGGATGTGAACCAGCCTTTTGTCTAGTATTTGCATACTCTATCCACTACCTGCCTGTCAGTCACTTAAGAAAAAGAGCCACTACATACATAGCAGATGGAGAGGATCCACTCCATTAGTTTTTAAAACTTTCCTGCTATTCTTGCTATTGGTGCCCTCCTAACCTCAGCTTCTCCACTCTTTGCTGTGAGTACCTGTGTGGACTTTCAGTTAAGTTTGTTGGCAGTTCATTCACTCATTCACAATGATGGTTATTCTCATGATGTATGCAACCTGCAAATCACTAACTGAAGAAAAGCAGAGCTGAAAACAAGTTTAGGCAAGAGACCATTAAAGCCCACAACAAAAAACTCAAAAGCAGAAGGGCATCAAGAAACTGGCCTTTAATCTCAACACTTGGGAGGCAGAGGCAGGTGGATTCTGTCATTTAGAGGCTAACCAGGTCTACAGAGCTAGATCTAGGGCAGGCTCCAAACAACACAAAGGCAGAGAAAAATTCTGTCTCAAAAAACCAAGGGAAAAAAAGAAATATGTTAAGATGAAAATGAATTTAGTTAAAGACAAAAACCCGAGCAAGATTAGATAAGAGACAGTATGGACACAGTGAAGAAACATTAAGTCTAGTGCAAGCCTGTAGCAAGCTTATGGGAAATATTAACATTTGCATATTTCTTGTGGTTGGTTTCTAATTATATTTTTAATATTTTAGTTTGTTATTTATTTACATACCAACCACAGTTCCCTCTCCCTCTCCTTCTACCCATCCTCCCCATCTCCCCCCAGCCCATCTCCATCCACTCCTTAGAAAGGATAAAGGCTCCCATGGGGGGTGTCAATGAGGCCTGGCACATTCAATTGAGAAAGGACCCCTCTCCCTGCATCAAGACTGAGTAAGGCGTCCCACCATATGGAGTGGGCTTCAAAAAGCCAGCTCATACACTTCTGATGTTCTTGGTACTATGCACACTCAATCCTGTGGACAGTACCAATCTTTGGTTCTAGACCCCTACATCCATATATGATCTTGGATAAGTCACTTAATCTGTTGATATTTTAGAGATAAGTGACCTTATTAAGTCATAATCAATGGACCCAAATGTTTTAATTGGCTATCTCTGTTAATTCTCAAAGTGGTCACAAATATTCAGGGTGACATGACAAAGTTTTAAAAAGCTATAGGAAAAAATGTCACATCTTTGATGGGTATAAATTCTTCATTATGGGTTAAAGTTAGTATCATGCTCATAATATGTAGAAAGTAGAGGTAGGCTATGGATGATATGCAGAATGTGAGTGCAGTTCTAAGATTAACAGTGAGAATACAAAACAAAAAACAAAAAATAAACAAACAAACAAAAAAAAAAAAACCCAAAAACCCAAAAAACAAAAACTTCATCCGTGATATAGCTCTGAGGAACAATTTCTATTCACTCATTGTTCTTTAGCATTTGGGGTCTTTCAGTGGACACCCAGGCACTGACTGCTCTATCATCCAGGCTCATTCTACCAAAGCAGTATATGTTAAAGATAATATTAGCATAATAGAGGAACTTTATTTAACATCATTGTTAGAAATGCATAAAATAATAACTCTAATAATAAGAAAAGCTATTTAAAATACTGTTGCTGTTTGAATGTATTTTTTTTTGTGATAAAATGCAACTATTATGTTGTAGAGGACAAAAGCTACCTGACTTTTGGCTAACATGAAGCAAGTTTTGTAGCAAGAGGTGAATAAACCTGAAACACCCCAACATTTATTTTCCATATGTCTTATTTGGAATGACATTTGTCTTTATGAGCTTTATTACCCAAATGCATAGCTAAGGTTAATGTTTTCAGTTGCTCAAACAACTGAGGACACTGTCTAATGACAGTGCCTGGGACTCTGTACTTATTCTGCTGGCTTGTTTATGTGTTAGCCTTTTGCAGGCAGTTTCTGGAGCCAGTGTGCAGAAGTACTCTCCATTCTGAGGCTGTGTTGAAAGGTGCAGCAGAACCTGAACAACCATTGTTTCTCAGATGCTGTCTAAGTGAAAATTCCCCGATTTGAAAGGGGAGGGTGTTCTTAGAATGTGAAGGGGAAATCAGATGGGTACCAACAGACGCATTTTACTGAAGAACACTCATCCAAGTTGATGTGTTATTTTCTTTTCTTTCTCTCTTTTTATTTTCTTTTATCTCTGAAGATGTTTTAGAGACATTCTTTACCAATCTGTTTATTTGTGGCTGTGATATAATCCATTGTCTGCAACATGGTGACAGATCAGGAATGCCCTCAGAGCATCTTCCTGTGAACTATCATGATAAAATGCTACAGTGCAAGGCATTTTATTTGGGACTGCAATTTAATAAATGTTCGGCTATCTTTAGGTCAAATCTAGTGCAGATCAGTCACTACCATCTGTCACCAAGAGGCAGCCAACTGGCAGCTGGTTGGTGGTCATTATGAAATTCATTAGTAATTTCAGTTCACTTCTTAATTAATGAACATACTTATGCACAGAACATTCCATAACTGATCATTTTCTCTTAAGTGCTTCATTCCGTTCCTACAACCTGGACATTCTTTCTCAATGAGCAGCGTGTTTTTCAGCATGTAGTTGCTACAGTACTGATAAAGTATCTTTGAACTCCATTTGTGCACATGCATGCAATCTGGAAAAGAATGCAGAGGATGAGCTTTTAACCATAGTTTGAAGTTGAAAGTATGGTTCCCAATGACATTTGTAGAGTTGGGAGCATTTCAAGAATGCCCTTTCATGAGGATTTTAACATGGTATTGGATAAAAGACTTTCTACAGCAGGCTCTGATTGGAGGAGGGGAACCATCTTCATTTACATTTGAAGAAATCTGGTGGGGATTCTTTCAATGACATCATCATCATCACCATCATCATCATTATTATTGTTATTTGGTTTGAATGATTCCATCCATCCATCAAAACTTGAGTTAGGAGAGAACTCCCATTTTATGGTTGTTAGTAAACGTGTTTTGCTACTGGTAAATTCCTCTGAATAATAATGGTAAATATTAACAATTTGTGGAAAACATTAAATATATGACAGCCAGGAAAATAAGACAGGCACTCAGCAGATTTAGAGGTCTCAGCTCCTCCTTACATTGTGGAAAGGTCTCTTAGAAGAGTCATATTTTCGTTCTATGTTTACATAATAAATCCACATAATCAAGTGAACATAGATCTTGGTGTAGTGCTCAGCCATTTCCCTGCAGCAGCTCATGTGACTGTTTCTTGAAATGTCCACTCATTCAATCCAAAAACAGTCCATTTAGATCACATATAACTACTTCTAGTAAGGAATCACACCTGTTGCATGGAAATGAACTTGAAAATTCTTTGTTGGTTATTTTGGAATCACAGTGGCACAGAGAGATGATAGAATGAATGTTCTGTTTTAGTCATATGGTATGGTTTATCTGATACACTGGCCTTCAAGTGTGAGTGAATCTTTCTTCTCTTAGGATGTATATGGTTCTGTGAACAGGACATCTAGAGGTAAGAACAAAGCAGGTGCTCTCTAGGTCTGGCCAACACAGTGAGACACTTGGAAAAATATGTTGCAACAATCAGAGGGCAGTGCAAATAGTAACAGGTCCTCCAGGTTTGCTCTCCTTGTGCAGCTGATGGATTTTGAACATAAAATGGCAGATTGTTCCATACAAGAAGTTGATTTGGGGATGGAGAGATGGCTCAGTCATTAAAGGCTAGGCTCACAGACAAAAACATAAGAAGTTGATTTCAAGTTGAAAATCAGTCAGATTTTGTGTAACTCTTATTGACAGTTGCAGTTCAGCAAGTTGTACTAGTTGTAACAGATGTCTCCTGACGCTATCAATCACTATTGTGACTGGCCCTTCCTATATTGGCAGTGAGTCTCTGCAGGCCTCCTTATTTCTCCATTGATTACTTCACCAAAAGAGTAAAGCTCATAAAAGTGATTTTATTATTGTTTTGGAGTGTGTGTGTGTGTGTGTGTGTGTGTGTGTGTGTGTGTGTGTGTGTGTGTGTGATCCAAGCCTTTCTGCCATTTTCAACCTATAGGTACAAGAATACAACCCCAAGGCAAAAGTATTGCTCTGAAATATACTATTTCTGCTGGTGAGTGCACAGTTGGGTGCCAGCATCTCTTTCTAGGGTTCTGGGGTTAGCCTTGTTTAAATCAATGGTGATCAGGTTGAAAGTTAAACTGCAAACCGAAGCAAAGGCACCAAAATATTTCTTGTATTTCTAAGACCTCAGCAAAATGATTTCCAAAGCAAGACACAAAACCCTGTTGGGTCCTACTTTAAATCTGTCATTTGGGAAGTGTGTCAAGGTAGAAAAGAGAACATTTGGAAACTTACTGCTTTGAGAGGAACAGTATGAATTGTCATGGTCTTGTTAATTTTGTAAAAATGTACTTTATGCATAATCTGTCATGCCAGTGGAGGTGTCAGGAAGATATCAATATGCCTAGAAGCTGCTCAGATTCCAGTTCTAAAAACCTCATGTATAATCTACCTTTGACAGTATCTGTTTGGACAAAGAGTAAATGGTCTCAGCTTAAATAAAAGATGAGTATTTTAGCAAAACTCTGGTCTTTTGAGTTCCCTGAGTTTTAGTATAGCCTGAAATGAAAGGGGAATAAGGGATAAATGAAAGTATGTTCACTAAATGTAAGTACCATGTACATCTTGTTCACATGTAGTTCATATTTGAATGTTGTCTTTTAGAAATTTTTCTATTAAGGATTTATTTTTTTATTAGAAGAGCATATGTGTATTATGAATTATTCATGGGTAAAAGGGACTGTGTCTCAATATTAAGATAAAATAAGCAGGAAATGAGTGAAACAAGTAGTTTTATAAAAGGTACATGCCAATCAGAAAGCAACTTATCTAATTTCACATTTTAAGTTTGTTTAACGAAAGCATTTGAGATATTTCATACAAAACTAGTAAGAATTTAATATTTCAATGGTTACATAAATTATGGCAGATCTCTCAGTACACGTGTCTCTCTGTTCCAAAGGATTCAACTGAAACTAGAGCTACAAACTTCTGTCATGTCATGGATTTCTCAAATAACTCAACAGAACTCCATATTTACTCAAAAGAACATCACATTGACAAGTAGCATTACTGTTAGATTATGTCTGTCATTTTAAGACACTCCTCTCTCTAAAAAGTCAAACCAGGCTCCCTCCTAGAGCTGATAGGCCCTAAACATGTCACAGCAGGGGAAAAGTAAAGGAGACCTAACCATGTCTCCCTGAACCTCTGACTGGAGGAATGATGGAGCACTATCTCTCTTTCCCTACAGTCCCTGGCCTTGAGTTATGGTCAGGTTCTCAGTGGCTTCATGAGATCTCTGCTTTACCACTGGAGTCACTAGTTTCTCTGTTTTACAAAAATAGCTCAATACTGTTCAACAAAAGAACACTGAAAGACAAAACCAGACACCTAATTGCAACCACTCTCAAAGGTTCAAAAAAACACCTAAGTCAGATCTATCCACCTCTCCTCAATAAACCAATTAAAAGGGCCAAATTAAAAATGAAAAGCAGAAAAAGGAGATTTATTCAATATAGCCATATTAGAAACGGGGGCAAAGAATGCCAGTGTACCCCCCCAAGTCAGTTCATAAGGGAGATCAACACTTCGTGGGTCAAGAGTACACACATTGGACTAGTCCTGGTCAAGTTGTGCCCATAATTGTCTGGGCTTCTTTTTCATCCTGGAAGGTACTCTGTCAAGTTGTTAGAACTTTGTGAAATCTCTTTCCTGCAGAAAAGTTCTTTTTTAATGTGGTTGCCTTTTCTTTCCCATAGCATGGGATTCTGGAGAAGTTCCCATTTCTTTAGGGTCCATGTTTCAATAATCTGATAGTCATATTGAAAGTCCTAAGTGTCTTTTTAGAATATCTTCATCTTTAACAGGCTGGTCACAGTTTCACAATACATTTACATATAATTTCTTTATAATGTTCAATACTTAAATGTTTCTTCCCTAAAATGAATTATCATGTTAATTTTTTGCCTTTCATGTCAGTTTATTTTCAAAACATCTTTTTCAGGTATTCTCTCCATGTCCATTTCACTTCATTTTTAAAATACTTTTTATTTTATTATAAATCGTCTTATTTTACATATCAATCCTAGTTTCCTTTCCCTCCCATCCTCTGATGCCCCTACCACAGGCCCCCATCCCATCTCCCATATGCTCCCCAGGAAGAGTGAGCCCTTCCATGAGGAATCATCAAAATCTGTCAAGTTATTTCGGGTAAGGCCTAGGCCCTCTCCTGCATATCCAGGCTGAGAGAGTATCCCTCCAAAGAGAATGGGCTTCTGAAGTCTGTTTGTTTACCAGGGATATATCCTGGTTCCATGGCCAGAGGCCCCACAGACTGCCAATCCTCCTTGCTGACACGTTCATGGGGTCTGGTTTGGTTCCCCAGCTGTCTGACTGAGGTCCATGAGTTCCCACTTGCTCAGGTCAGCTATTTCTGTTGGTTTTCCCACCATGGTCAGAAGCTAGGAAACAAGGAAGACCATAAGAGAGATATACATGGTCCCCCAGTGAAGGTAAAAGGGATAAAAGCCCCTGAACAAATTGAGAACATGGAGGGGGCAGGGAGGTAGAAGAAAGAGGAGGGTGGAAGAGTTGGAGAGAACATGAGGGATCAGGAAGATTGAGTGGGGAGATAAATAGAGGAGAGCAAGAAAAGAGACACATCAGTAGAGGAAGCCATTATAGGTTTAAAGAAAAATCTAGCACTAGGGAATTATGCAGAGATTCTCAAGGATGATTACCTTAAATGCCATCCTAGAGCTTTCATCCAGTAGCTGATGAAAACAGAAGCATAAATCCACAGCTAAGCACTGCACCAATCTCCTGGAATCCTGTTTTAGTGAGAGAGGAGTGATGAACAAAGGGGTTCTTCAGTCTCATGGAGTCATTTGTAACTCATATACATTATAAACATCTGTACTATTAAGTAACATCTGCTATCTGAGATGAATGTCCCCAAATCACAATGTCAGTGACTTGCTTCTGAGGTCAGCTAGCATGAGGTGCAAATCCAAAAAGCAGTGGGTAGAGCTTTCTATGAACTATAATTTTATAAGGATATTGAAAACTCTAGTTAACTAAGATGATAATGGGCCTGTGAAGTACACTGTAGAAACTGGAGATCACAAGCACTTCATAAGTACAGCCAGCAGATACCCATGTGCCTCAGGCCTTCAGCTAATAAGAGCTCCAACAGTAGCAGCAAGGGGAACTGAGCTATAATCCTGACATCAGCATATCTTTGTGACTTCTGAAATGGACTTGGCTCTGAGTTGAGCAGTTGAGGCAGCTCTGGAAGGATGGTCTGACTGCAAGGGTAACTAGCTTAGTCCACTTCCACAGCCCTGTCTCATGTCCCTTCTCAACAGGTACACTGATGCCATTAACTTTTGCTTCTATTTACACTGAAGGGAACAAGATACATAGTTCTCTTGACTGGACATGTAACTGATTTCCTTTTGGAAAGCTGTCTCTTTGAAGTCTCCATGCAAAAAAAAAAAAGGAGAATGAGGTTTGTATATAACCATACAGAGTCTGATACCAATTCCTATTCCTATAATGGACTTTGCTGATTTTGACTTTGTGTTAGATCACAAAATATTCCAATTTCTTAGTTAAAACTGTTGGTGAAATTAATAAAATGTGGCTTTACATGATAGACTAGAACTGCTTATACCATGAATTTAGATCCGCAGAGTCATGAACCCTTAGGGACACAGCACCATGATTGGACACTTATTACTTGCATCTTCAGGACATAGGATCTCATTTGTTTCTGTCCTTCTTTGTGTCTACCACATAATGGGCATTTGGAATGAACAAATAGATAAATATTTATGTATCTCCTGTCTGCTTCCCCAAAAGTTTCTAAGCAGCTTATAATAAACACATATGAAACAGAGTATTTAAATTAAGGGAATAAAAAAAATGAGGCCAGAGACTACATGAAGAAAATGAAAGTACATGTATGACAAAAGGCCAGGGCCTAGGCTGAGACCCACTTGAACATACATATAACTGTATGATGAGACTTGAGCACAGGGCTGCCTATGTTGTCTCTTCAGCCTTTAAAGTAAAGCATCTAAGTGATTTCTTCACATGGGAGTGCTGGCAAGTAGAAGGGCATTGTTTTTGGTCATTTATATCTTTTGGGGCTGAAGACAGTGACTAAGAATCACAGTCCAAATGAAGGATGTGTGTGATTGCTGACCTCTCATCCAAAGTCTGGTGCGATTTAAATAGGTTATATGCAGTTTGATTTTGTGTATAAATATGTACATAATGTCTTATGTTTATCTCATGGATGGAAGCTACATTTCAATTGGAATGAACTACACATATTTAAATAAAAGAACAAGTTATAAAACCAATAGGGCATTGAAAAATAGATTTGTATTTAAAATTAGAGAAACTAAGGAAGGGAATACTTTTGCTGAACATAAATGGACTTTGGCTGTACTTTCCAATAGTTCACTTTCATAGCCAAGTAAAATCCCAGACATGTTCAAAATGTTTAGTAGAAATGCTAGATTTTAGCAGCATTGTACCTTCCTGGTCTGTCCCCACTTCTAAATGCATCCTGGACCTGCTTTTCCTTATTAGTACTTAAGCACCCAGACTTCAATAATGCTACTTTGTTAAAAAAAAAAAAAGAGTCTTGCTTCTCAGATGTTAGCAATAATAGGATCACCTGGAAGCTCCTTAGACATGGATCCAGAAATACAGACTCCTAGAATTGTCATGTGTGTTAGAAAGACTCTTAATTTTGTGCTTTTAATTGTTAAATTTCATTTTACATTCCAATCACAGTTCTCCCTCCCAACTCTCCTCTTGCCTCACTTGCCTCCTTTCACCTTCCCTGAGTCCACTCCTGGTGGGTAAGGGCACAAAGGGTGGGGCAGGACCAGGCCCCTCTCTCATGCATTAAGACTGAGCATCCCACACTAAGGAATAGGTTACAACAAACTAGCTCATATACCAGGTTTGTATTGTGGTTCCACTGCCAGGGGCCCCTCAGCTAGTCTAAGCTTTACAACTGTCTCCCACATATGGAGGGTCTAGTTCTGTCCCCTGGGGTCTCCAAGGTTGCAGGTCTAGAATTCATGAGTTTTCCTAAGCTCGGTTCAGCTGTCTCTGTAGGTTTCTCCATTGTGGTCTTGACCTGCCTTGCTCAAATATTCCCTCCTCCCTCTCTCTGCATCTAGTTCCATCATTTACTTACTGAGGGCTCTATGATGATATTTGGAGTATTCATTAATCTGACCATAGGGATAGGCCAGTTTAGGCATCCTATCTACTATTACAATAAGTCTTACCTGGGAGTCCTCTTTGTGGATTTGTGGATTCTTGGGAGTTACCCTAGCACCTGGTTTCTCCTGAAGCCCATAGTGTCTCTCTCTATTAAGACATCTCTTTCATTCCTCTTCCACAGCACCCCTCCCTGCCTCAGCTGCCTTATGACATTTTCAGGAAAATGGATGGCACTAGAGAAACCATCCTGAGTGAGGTAACCCAGACTCAGAAAGACAAACATAGTATTTATTCACTCAGAAGTAGATATTAGATGTAAAGCAAAGGATAACCAGACTGCAGTCCACGGTTTCAGAGAAGCTAGGTAACAAGGAGTACCTCCAGAAGAAAATGGATCACCCTGGGAAGGGAAATTAAATGAGATCTATGAGGCAATCTGGGGACAGGAAGGTAAGGGGGATGGGAAGGGATAATGATACTCTTAATTTTGAGCAAATCAGTGGAAAATGTGGGGCCCCTCTCTAGTGTCCACTTTAGAAGATATATTACCTGAAACTATCCCCTTTGAGTCTCGATACCCAAATGCTACATATCACCATCTTTTCCTGTGGCACAAGCTTAGAACTGCCATTCATTTTTAACCTGAGTTTTTACTCACTCACTTTTCCTTTGAAATAAAGCTTTAGCTTTCATATAGGTGCTTCACATACTGCAGCTAGCAGCATAGATGAAGACAAGTGGTTTTGAGCTCTACAGTCATTTCCTTATATCTTCTCCAAGAACTGCCCTCTCTGTGTGACATAAGAATCTGTAAGGCCTTTCGGCCCCTAGCTCATACACCTACCTCATAGTGGTATTCTCTTCAAATCTTGGAATTAACTGTTTGACTCCTTGCTCCTCAGTACCCTGTCGATCTGTGTTTCCCAGAATTACCCTGACACTGATGAATGCACCAGAATCTTTTCACAGAGACACCAAGATTTCCTCTATTTTTTTCTGCTTCAAACCCTCTTACAGCTTTGATTGGTGGAGATACATTAAAACAAAACAAGGTACACCCACCAAGGGCAAAATAATATCGAGCTTCATGGAGACAGGTAGCAGCTTCTGTTAAAATAATAGAGAATTTTGCAACCAGGAAGGCAGCTGTAAGAAGATAGAATAGAATTGAAGTTGAGAGATTTGTCACCAGTCATTTAAAATGATTGGGTGACTGGCAAATTCCATAGCCTTTCTGGGCCTTGGTTTCTCTTTTGGTAAGTTAGTACCAATAGAAAATGAAAAGAAGTGTAGGATGCATAGTGGATCATAAAAGCTTATTAGATATTGGAAGGCATTAACTAGTCTGTGACAATTTGCATAATTTGAGCACTTAACACTTCTTAGACATCTATAAAGACTACAGCTTCCATTCCAGTATAACTCACTGGGACCTATGACATTTGAAGCATGTTAAATCCACAGTGGATATAACAGGTTCATTTTCAAGGATTTTATCAACCCTTTTCTTAACAACTCCAGGGAGGGCATCATAACTGACTTCTCAGGCATTGTTTGGAATAGACCCTTCATAGGAAATAAAAACTTCATTGCCAAGGGAGGAGAAGCACCTGAAGGACAGTCTCTAGGAAAGCAAAGAGTGGTATATGAGTAAGATGTACTAGTTGCATGGAAGGGGAAAGACAAACAATTTTGTAAGTGGGGCTGGTAAGAGAGCAGGGTGAGTAACTGAGAAGCCTAAATTGCACATGTGTGATGTTGGAGCAACAGGTGAGCATCCCTATCATGTAAAATGATGAATACTCTATTAGTATATCATTCAGCAATTGTTAGGGTTTACTTTGTTCAGTAGTAGTAGTCTCTATAAAAGGATTTCTTGGGTTAAGGGTTTTCTTCTTGCTTCACATGGTATATTTTCTCAAACTTTATATGAAAGTATTGTGTGATTCCTTGCATAGGGACCCTATGGAAGAAGGACTGGAAAGATTTTAATAATCCAAGATGGTGATTTTAGAGAATCCAATGTTTTCAGATGCAATAGGACATATACACATATGAACTTACAGTGATGTGGCAATATATGTAAGACCTGTACAAGCTCTAGGCCAACAAATCCCCAGGGTTAGAATGTGGGTATGAAATCCCACAGATAACTGAAGCACTAATAGTATTTGACACCTGCTGGGAGAGGAGAATCACTTTTCTTTCATGATGTGGCCCCTTGTAAGTTGACTATATACTGCCAAAAATAGCTGGGTAACACAAAGTAAACTCAGTGGAGGAAGAATAAGAAAAAAGAAAAGAAAGAATTAACAAACTTTAAAAGAAAGTAATGGGAAGGTGATAATGGAAAGAGTCAGGGGATAGGGTCAATATCTTAAAAAATGTAAAAAGTAATAAAATGGTTGTAAAAGGTCGGTTTTTGTTTTGGAAATTATTTCTTAGTGTATAAAAATAATATTAATTCATTTTGTATTTCTAAGTAGTTATAAGTTTTCTAGTCTTATTTTATATGAAGCTATAGAATTTTGGAAAAGGTCTGCCAAACACCCTGTTTGTCTTCAAGAATGGAATCTATCCTCTAAGACCATTTCATTTGTAAGCTTCTTTGACCTTCATGAATCCCAAAGCCATCATAGTCGTTTCTATCACATGGCCTTGTTTTTCAACAAGTGAAGCCTCTCCCAATCAAAGCCTTGCTTTCTCCTTTATGGCTAATATTTCTGCTGACACGTAATCATATTCTTCCAAGTAGATACTCTTTCTTCCAAACTGGTTCCCAGTTAATTTGTTTTTACACACAATTGGTCTTTGATATTTTTCTAATTCTGAATGCATATATTGTAAAATGGAACTATTTCATTATTATAAATGTAAAGTGAATTTTACCCATTCAAGGAATGTTGCATGTCAAAATACATATCTAAAACCATGTAGGTATCATTCCATTTGTTTTCCTCCTTAACATTAGAATTGTATTGCTTATATAAATTAGTGCCCTTTATTTTTATTTGGTAGGATTTTTCTATTGTTAAATAACTCTGTGGCCATAAATTAAAAATCTCAATTGTCCACCTGAACTTTTCTTTCCTACACCATATCCAAGCTGCAGGCCCAGCCTAGTGAATGTATCCTGTTCTTTGGTGCATTCTAGAGAGTTCTTCTTGCCTGAACCTACCCCTTATACCCCTACCCAATCCTCAGAACTAGTCCAGCTCTCACAATCAGAACACTATCCCAGACTGGCACATTCAACCTGTATAGTGCTAAACCTCCAGGTTTACTCTAGTGTTATCATAGACTTTTGTATCCTTTTCAAATACACAATCAACAAAAGAAATCCACATGCCCAGGTTTAATCACAAAAATAAAGAAAATATGAAAAGCCAAAACAGTATGTCCCTCATCTCAATCTGTTAGTACTATAGAGCTGTTCTCCAATAAGAATTGTCTGGATGTAAGACATGAACATAAAAAAAGAATAACAAACTTCATTAGAGAATTCAAGGAGTTTTAAGATGACACATGTACCTCAATGTACTTAAAAAATGAATTTTAAGTAACTAAATACCTGACTAATGCCTAAGAAAACAAAACTATCAATCAAGCTGAATGCAATGATGAAGACCATGTAGGATTTGAAATTTGATTTAAAAGAGAAATACTGAAGATAACTCAAGTTGAAATGAAAGTGCAATTTAAAAATTCAATAACCCAATTAAAAGTTTCAGGAGAAAAACTTATAAGTTGAATGGTTCAAGTAGAAGATGAAGTATGTACAGACTCCAAGACAGAATAGAGAAATTAGACTACACAAGCAAATAATATGAATTAAAACTCACTCACATGCACACACACACACACACACACACACACACACACACACACACACACATGAAACAAACAAGCAGCAAATGTGCACCTCCATGAAAATACCAAACTTTTTAATTATAGATAAGAGGGAATTATAAGATAAGAGGGAATAATCCAAGGTTAGTAGCATAAGACAGATCTTAAAGAAGATTGTGCCACAAAACTTCTCCAAACTAAGAAAAGGCATACCCATAGAGATACAAGAAGCACACAGAATACCAATAAATAAGACCAGAAAACAAACTTCCCACACAAATCATAGTTAAAACACTGCATATTAAGAACAAAGAGTACTTAAAGCTACAAAAGAAACACAAGTCACAAACAAATGAAAATCTATCAGAATAGGAGCTGATTTCTCAATGGAAACTCAGAAAGTCAGAAGAGCCTAGAAATGTACTTCAGTTCATATTCTACAAGACCATGGTTGCTAACCTAAACTACTGAACCCAACAAAAATACCATAATGGAATGAGAAAGAAAACTTCTTCATGATAAAAATGGGCTAAAAGAATTTATGTCCCCTCAAATCAGACTACTAAAAGCAACATTTCCAACTGAAGAAAGAAATAAACATGGCCAAAATATGGTTAAAACAACAACAACAACAACAACAACAACAACAACAACAAATGAAGCTATAATTACCAAAACACAAGACATGGCTAGGATCACAGATAGCAAAAACAATATAAATTAATAAACTAAAATAAAACAAAAGGACTACAGTCAGTGCTTACTTTCCAATAATATCTAAATATTAATGGCCTCAACTTTTTAATGGAAAGACATAAGGTAGCTAAATGGATTAAGAAACAAAATTTAAAAACTCAACTTAAATTTAAAGATACAGAACACCTAAAATTGAAAGCAAACAGGATCATAAAGAAACCAATAGTATCTTAATATGTGACAAAACAGATTCATAACTAAAACTAATTAGAAGTGATGAAGAATATAACATTCTAATCAATGGAAAATTTATCCAAGAACACATTAAAATACTAAACATATATTACTAAATTATGTATGGACACATTAGCAATAACCCTTCATAGTACGTGAGTAGAGTACTGTAAAGAGTAAGGTTTTTCCTCCTGCAACTGGTCTTGTCCCACCAATAACACATTGAGACTCTGTATTTGGTATAATGCTGTTGGCCAGTTACTTGTTTCTTATTGGCTAGCTCTGTCTTAAGTATTAACCCATTTCTGTTAATCTATGTATTTCCATGTGGATTCATATTACTGGGGAATGGGCTGGTGTTGTGCTCTCCCCGGTCTCTCCATCTTGACTCCTCCCTACTACTTCCTCTTTCCTCTTTGTCTCCTAGTTCTGCCTATCTTGCTTTACTATTGGCCAACAGTGTTTTATTCATTAACCAGTATGAGAAACATATTTACAGAATGACATCTCCCATCAGAGTACCCCATGACAGACAGGCCATCTGAACAAAATAGTAAATAGAGAAACATAAGAAGAAATAATACAATATCTTAAATGGTCTTTAAGAATATCTGCATAATATTCTACCCAAACACCATTTCACTCATCAAAAGACAGAAACATCTCTTAAATAGACCACATCCTGGAACAGAAAATAAAACTTAACTAATATTTTAAAAAATGAAATAACCCCACATATATTATTTCATCATAACAAAGTAAAACTTAAAATCAACAGCAAACAAATCTTTAGTGCATAAACTCATAGAGATCAAGAAACTCATAACTAAATGATGAATGGGGCAAAGAAGAAATCACAAAAGAAATGAAATGAAAATCTTGGAACTAAATAAAAAACAACAATAAACCTCTGGGACATATTAAAGCCAGTTCTATGGGGAAAATTTATAGCTCTACATGCCTACATTAAAAATCAGAAAAAGAACAAATAAATGACTTAATGATGCAACCCAAGATTTGAAATAATAAGAACAAACCAAATTGAAACCCAGATGATGGCAAGAAACAATAAAATTTAAAGCAGACATCAATGAAATGGAAACAAACAAAAATCAGTACAAAGAATCAATGAAATTAAGAGCTAATTCTTGAGAAGATAAACAAGATTGATAGTTTCTTAAACTATATAACTAAAAGAAATTAACCTAATCAAATTATCAGAATCAGAAATGAACAGAGAAACATGCCAATCAACATCAAAGAAATTCAGTTTTATAAGAGAACACTTTTAGTAATCTATCCTCTATAATATTATAAAATCTGAAGAAATGTGTGAATTATAGATATACTCAAATCCATAGTTAAACATAGAAGAGATCAATAATTTAAAGAAAGCCATAACAAGTGAGGAGACTGAAATAACAATAATAATAAAAAAACCATTTCAATTCAATAAAGTCTGGTGTATTTATGTAGAATTCTACCTGTTTTTCAAAGAAGATTTTTAAATAATATTTCTTATTAAAGAAACCAGAAACATAAGGAGCATTTCCAAACTCCTTCTATGAAGCCAGTATTATTCTGAAACCCAACCCAGTGAAATACACAACAAAAACAAAACAAACAAAAAGCCTGCACACCATTTTTCTTGATAAACATAGATGCAAAAATCCTCAATAAAGTATTTGCAAAAATATAAAAAAGTTCAGTTTACTGTGGAGACACAGGGCTAGTTCATCATACACAATAATAAATCATACAAATGAGCTGAAAGACAAAAATCACATAATTAGATTCTGAAAAAGTATTTGATAAAATCTAATGTGTCTTCATGATAAAAGTCCTAGAGAAAGTAGGATCAGAAGGAACATATCTCAACGTAAGAGTCTGCATCTGGCTAACCCACAGTTCACATATATTTAATGGAAAAAAGACTTGGAGCAATCCCATTGAAATCAGGAATGAAACTGGGCAGCCCTCTATCCAAATTCCTTTTCAATATAGTGCTTGAAGTTCTAGCTGGAGCAATAAAGAAAGAGAAGGAAATGAAATGAATAAATATATCTAGTAAAAGAAGAAGTAGAATTATCATAATTTACATATGATATGATGCTATGCATACATGATGTCAAAAATTCTACCAGAAAACTCATCAATAATTTCAGCTAAATATCAAGATCCATAATCATCTTATAAAATCAGTAACCTTTCTATACACTAACAACAAACATGCTGAGAAATATATCATGGACATGTGCCCATTTATACTGCCCCCAAAGAACATAAAATATGTAGTAGTAAGCCTAACAAAGAATGTGAAAATCCCCTATAATGAAAACCTTAAGTCTCTGAAGAAAGAGATGAATGGAAGCACTGAAAATGGAAAGCTCTCCTGTTACAAGGACTTTTTCACCAGCCTAGTCCCAGAGCCACATCAGTCCCAATATAATACACAGAGACTCTATTGGCCAATGGCTAGAGCTTCTTATTGGCTAGCTCTGTCTTAAATATTAATCCATAATTACTAATATATGTATTTCTATATGGTCTTATCTTACTGAGAACACCAAACTCTGAGTTCTCTCCTCCCAAGATCACATTGTGACTCTCTCCTACATTTCCCAGAATCCTCCACCTCTCCTAGTCCTATCTATCTTGCTTCTCTACTGGCCAAGAGTGTTTTATTCATCAACCAATAAGAGAAACATATTTACAGAATGACATCTCCCATCATCTCCTCTTTTCTGTCTAAAATAAAAAGCAGGGTTTTAACCTCAGCATAGTAAAATATATAACAAAACAGTTATCAAATAAGAACTATAGTTAACAATATTTAGTTCATTAACGTTTAGCAAGATTTAAAGGAAACATTACATCATCTATCCTATCTTTGTGAGTCTAAAGTCTTATATGTAACTTATCTTTAATTGTAACTAAGGAAAATTAGAACCATAACTATCTGTTTTCACTCCATCAAAGGTCACAGAATGATAGTATATAAACTCTAGAATTGACAGAGACATCTCGCTACTTGGACAGTCATCCCAAGTTCTTCTGTAACATAGGAGGATACATGTTTCTGCAGATTCCTCAGAAAACCAGGAAACTTTAAACTGTCCACCTGTATTGGCAGTTTGTCAGTCAGTTTTCCCTGTGTCCTGTAGCATCTCTGACAGACTCTTTCATGAAGCAGGAACTCTGTAGCACTGTCCATCTTGTTTCAGCAGTCATTTTTGTGTGGGCCCTGCATGTCCAGTTAAACAGCATAAAGTCAAATAGTCCAGACAAGAGCAGTTTCTTGGACAAATGGCTAGTCTTGCCATATTGGAAGTAAACTCTATAACGAGTTTCTTCAATGTCCATCTTCCCTTCTGTCACAGTTGGTGTTGCTTACTGTTGCTGGGAGCAGTTGTGCCTTACTGAAAGAAAACCCCTAAATCATTTTAAAAATCATATTCTGTAGGTATTTTAAAGGTTTGAAGAATGCCTTTCCATTTGAAATATATCTCTCTATATCTAGAAAACCTAACTAACTTAACTATAAGTTTTTCCTGTCATGGGTATCATGGGTAACTATCTATAATCTGCACTTAATTATACATTTTAAATGAGCTATACAAATACAATACCTAAGCAAGAGAAGAAATATACACATGGCAAATTTGACCTTGAATTTATATCAATAAATGAAAATTCATATGAATGTATTCATTTCTATATACAATTTCCCCTTTACCTTTAAAAAGAGTTTGGTTGTGATCATTGACCATTTATAACTAACCCTATTTATACGAAAACAAACATTTATAAACAATATTTGGGAATGTGGATGTCGTTTTCTCCAAACTGCTTCCTGCTGGTTGGAGATGCTGGATATCATGGAGATCCTAAGGATACCCAGAAATCCTGGCTGTCATGGTCTGCAAGTCTGCCTTCTCCAAGCTGTTTTGAATGTTGGATCACTTGGGACACTGCTTCAGGGGGTCTTGCTTACTCAAACCATATTAGTCTGGAAGGAATACACAGCTTTTCATTTTCTGTGGAAACAAAAATAGAATCTCCTTTCCAAAGTAACCTGTCCTTAGACTTAAATTTTGAAGTCAAAGCATTTTTAAAATATATAAGTTGGATTAATTTAGCAACATTTATAATTGAATGGTTTTTTTGGCAGCTGTAGCTCTTTTATTGGCAAACAAGCAATTTAAAGACAGTATACAGTATCCAGACTCTATGTGTATTTTCCACTTTTGCGTGGATTTTTTTTATTATTCTATTTCTTTTCCTTTTATTTTTTTCATTTACTGAGACAGGGTTTCTCTGTGAATTTTTTTCTGTCCTGAAATTCACTCTGTACACCAGGTTTGCCTTGAAATCATAGAGATTTGTTTGCCTTTGCATCCAGAGAGCTGGTATTAAAGTCATGTACCACTACTACCCAGTTACTGTATTTCTTTTTTTAACCAAATATCCTTTTTATTTTCTTTCCCAATCCCGTGTGTGTGTGTGTGTGTGTGTGTGTGTGTGTGTGTGTATATATATATATATATATATATTGTCTCTAAATCTTTATCTCTTTCTAATCATGTGAGTCTTATCTGCTAGCTAACACCACTTGTTTGGTAAAAGAGCCTGCTGGGGTTTGGCTGTTTATGCAAATCATGGAGCCACTCTTAGAGGAGCTGCCAGCATCTCTTAATGCCTGGGAAACAGAACTCACCCAAGAAAATGCTGCTACCAAGAAGCTGTGCCTCTGTTCGTTTGTTTCTAAAATCCTTTTTAAAGTTTTTGTCACGTTTTAAGAGGAAGTTATTAGTACCACATTGCAGGTGCCATATTGTTACCAGCACTTTCCTGCCAGCCTGGTCCCAGAGCTGTGTCAGTCCTAAAATAACACACAGAGATTCTCTTAGTTATAAAGCTGTTGGCCAATGGATAGAGCTTCTTATTGGCTATCTCCGTCTTGAATATTAATCCATTATTACTAATATATGTATTTCTACATGGTCTTATCTTACTGAGAACACCAGACTCTATATCCTCTCCTCCTGAGATCACATTGTGACTCTCTCCTATGTTTTCCAGAACCCTCCATCTTTCCTAGTCCCACCAATCTTGCTTCTCTATTGGCTAACAGTGCTTTATTAATCAACCAATAAGAGAAACGTTTACAAAATGACATCTTCCATCAACATTCCATGCTGATTGAGTGGTAAAATTAATATTGTGAAAATAACCATTCTACCAAAAGCAATTTACAGATTCAATGTAATCCCAACCAAAATCCTAATAACACTTTTTATGTAGATAGGAAAATAAATTCTAAAATTCATATGGAAGCACAAAAGGCCCTGAACATTCAAATAAATAGTGAGTAAAGAGAAGAATGCTGTGGGGATTGCCACTATGGATTTAAAGGTATATAACATAGCTACAGCAATACTGAGAGTATGCTATAGCCATACAGAGAAGGAGTCCATTACTGAAGATACCATGTGCTTCAAATACAGGACTTGGAGGATTTGATTTGTATGACCTGAAAGCCTCTTTCCTGAGGACTAACTTTCATAGTACTGGACATTGTCACTGGAAGGCTGCACTGAATAGTCCTACACAACTGTGACACCTATGGCCCACAACAACGGCCTGCTTGAAATGATTCCTCTAAAGGTGCAACAGTGGCACTCATGTCTTAGTGGTCACCAATAGCTGTCAGATTGGATTTAAGGCCTCATCAGTAGGAGGGACATCCTGCCTGGTCCTCTAACCTAACTTACTATTTGTGACTAGTGAGGTCACGGATCCTAAAGGAGAATCCAAAACTGCCATTTCACCAAACGAGCACAGTTACAGACATTATATTTAATACTTATCCTTATACGCACAGATAAGTGTAGCTTTCAGTCCTCATCAAATAAGAAAGCCACAACTGTTCACAATTCAGAGAACAATTAACTATGGAGTGCCCAGAGCCCAGCTGATATTTCTTACAACTCATCCCTTATACCTAAGTCTCATGGAACATTGCAGAAGAGGGGTGAGAGCCAGATGACAAGATTACATCGTCTATATATGACAGGGAAGCTACACACTTGAAATGTCAAGAATTTGTCTGACCAAAGAGGATATGGCTATATTAGTTGTTATGAAACATCAATGGGGGAAATTTCACAGTGCCCCTCCCCATCATGAAAATTAATGAAGGGTTGTGACAGAGGGAGAGTTAGTTGTCCCCAGAAATGAGCTGCCCAATTGGTTGTCCAATATCAGTGGTCTTCCATAAATACATGTACATATAATCAACACTAGATATAGAATCAAGAGTTTGTGTTTATTATATATTTATTAAATATATATATATACATATATATATATATATATAGTGATAATAAAGAAAAGAGACATGAATTTGAAGGAAGTGGGAGTGACATAGGGAGGGAGTAAGAGTGAAAAGGGAAATTCACCCTAGGGGAGAGAAATTATGTAATTGTATTTTGATTAAAAAATAAAACTATTAATGTTCTATTATACATCTGATTGATTGATTCATCGATTGATTATTCTACTACTGGATATTTAAGCCATCACCAATTTCATAGTGTTGCAAATTTACTGAGATGAAATTTATGTGTAAGACATTTTGTTATTTAAGAATTATTTATTAAAAGAAGAATCTAGTAATTACTTAGTCAAAGGGCATATTGCTAAAAGTTGTATGCATATATACTGAAAAACCCAAATATATTATGTATATGTACTTATATATGTATCTTTGTAGGTATATAGTGGTTGTGCTTTTGTGTGTGTGCGTGTGTTTGTGTGTGTGTGTTCTATCCTTGAAGATTATGTATGTATTTAAGAATATGGATGTTTACAAATATTGTATGTTGATGTATTTCATCTGCTTTAGGCAAATAGTATCTTATGATTTGAGTTTATTTACCTAGGGCAGTACTCTTTACCACTGAGCCATCATTCCTGTCCCAGCATACCTTTCCTTGTAGTAATTAGTCTTTACACATTTAGTTTGAAGCTTGAGGAAAAGGGATTCCCTAAATGGCCCAACTATGGGGAAGAAAGAACTTTGAAACTTGTCTGAATACATTTAATTGCTGTATTAGTAATAGTTCAGCCCTCACAACAGAGCCATTTCACTAGCATGCTGATCAACAGGCGTGTTTTGCAAGAATTGTACACAAGGGAGATTAATCAGTATTGAAGGTGTTATATAACCTTCACTGAAATTTATTTAATGATCTGTGCCAAATATGTTTTGGTGTTTATTGTAGAACACTGTCCTCTGAACAAACAGACATCATTTTTTTTATTAAATCAGCTATGGCAGCTTGGAAGAGACCATCATAAGCAGACCTGTTGGCTGTTGTCACACAGAAAAGGAGATGGAAGGATTATTGGACTCTGACCTGAGACTTTAGCTGCTCTTTCCTGTACCTTCCAGCCATTTGGATGCAATTCTTCTCTAATTGTGTGTTTCTTCAAGGCCTCTGGTGCAAGAGTTTATAAAGTATAAAAGGTTAATTGAAGGGTAGGGGCGACTCCATCTGTGGATCTATGCGGAAGCCATCACCCATGAAAGATGATAACTTTCCAGTGCTATAGTTTTTGGGTCCTTGACAGGCTGTCCTAATTTGTTTTCTGTTGCCATGATACATACCATGACCAACCAAAAATAACCTTGGGGAAGAAAGGTTTTATTTCAGCTTACACTTCCAGATAATAGTTCAGAGCTAGAGGAATTCAGGTCAGGAACTCAAGGCAGAAGCCTGGAGACAAGAACTGAAATGTAAACCATAGAAGCATGCTCTCTATGGCTCTCACTTAGCTAGCATTTTTTACTCATTTATTTTTCAACATAATTCTTTATTGAGTCTTTGGGAATTACACTTCATGCAACTCAATACTACTCACCTCTCAGACCCTCCACATCTTTCTTTCACCCCTGCAGCATCCTCCCCTAAAAGAAACACCTACTAAAATTAACTTAAAACAAAACAAACAAAAACCTACCTTGCTCCTCCATCTTTCCTGCCTCTCCAACAACTCTTCTTGTTCTAGTGGCATTGAGAGCTGCTGTGTGTCATGAAGCTATTGTCCAATACTGCATGTGTTTATCACAATGAATCATTGATCTGATAGGAAGCCTCTGGCCTCTGCCACACCATCATCATTAGACCCTCACCATAATTCATTCTCGATACCCTGCTGTTGACTTGAGTCATGAAGATCGGGCAGCTATCATTCTGTTATCCACTTCTGTCACACTCTCCAGCAGGTTATAGACTGGGTAGATGTTAGGGTCATTCACAGGCCCATGATGTGGGCCTGGATGGTTGCTGAGCTGGTCAATTTGGGCCCCTGGGACTATGCTCTCAGACCAAGAATGGAACTAGCTCTCCTAGGTCCATACCATAGGGACTAGATCTCCTATGCATATGGTGAGGAGTAGAACCATCTCTCCTATGTGTGGGGGAGGGGGATGAGCTCTCCCATGATAGGTGGGACCAGCTCTTCTGCTGCAGCATGCAGTGAAGTACAGGACAAGCTATCCCAGGGCCAAGGTGAGATAGTTCAGCAGGTTTGGTTCCTATGGCCCCCTGTAGTTATTTAAAAAAAGACATCAATACAGATCCCTTGTGGGTCCATGGTCCTGGAGTAGCCAGGGTCTGGGTTGATGTCCATGGCTCCCATTACCACTGAGACTATGTGGATACCTGGGGTCTTGTCAGCTACTATCTGAGATCACTTTGGTATCTGAGGGCCATACTGACCTGGGTGGCCTATGCTACCATCAGGCCATGGTGACTTCTGGAACCAAGCTATAGTCTAGGCCATATCTGGGTCAGCTACCAGTCTTATAAAATCTGGCACCACTGGTGTGGGATAGTATCACCAAAATTGGACTAGACCATGTCATGTCAGTTAACAGTCAAGACAATTCTCCACAAACATGGCTGCAAGCCAGTCTGATCTAGACAGTCTCTCATTTAAGGTATCAGAGAGGTTTCAAATATGCCAGCACCATTACATGTACTTAGCAGCAGATCTGAAGGCTTAACTCCTTCTTTAATAGTGAACACTGCTCTCCAGAAATGACAGCATCTTCTGCAGTTGCTCATCTTTTTATTCTGTTTCTGAGTGTCTTCTGCTATGGAGAAACAGAGCATTTGCAAATCCCCTTTACTACTTGAAGGAAAAATTAGGGGGAAAATCAGTATTTAGTAGTCATCCAAAATTAAATGCATCTTATAAATGAACAAAAGAACCAAAATTAAAACATGTGCATTTATATGATGCAAGTCTCCAAAAGAACACCCATTTGTTCCTAGGTTCAGTAATTTGCATAAATGATCATTGTAGATGTAATATAAAAACAGTATTTGGTTTCAGATTTCTACTAGGTGACTTAGAGTGGCAGGACTAGTTCTTCCAGACTTCAAAGGAATGATATTCCATGAATACAGTAACAATTTATAATTGATTTAATTCTGATTCCTTGCTGCTAGAATCTTTCTCTCTCAAAGGAGTAGCAACTCTAAACCTCATATGGATTATAAGGTTAGTCATGATTTTTTGTTTGTTTGTTTGTTTTTCTCAATTTGTTTTAAGGGAGGTATTCTTTTAAAAATAGGGATGCAGAAACTAAGGTGAGTTCCTATCAATCTACCTGGTATAACTGGTATAACCTGGCATCTTAGGTTTGGTATAACAAGTTACTGCAAACCTAAAAGAAAAATGTATTTAAAATCATAGATGCTCAAAGAGTAAATAGTGTCTGGTCAACTTTACAAGAGCTGGAGTCCTCCACATAGAGGAACCTCAGTTAAAAGATGCCTGGACAGATTACCTGTAGGCAAGGCTATGGGGCATTTATTGGTTGTAGATTGATGTGGAAGGGTCAAGTACACTGTGAGAGGTGCTGCTCTTAGGTATATGGCCCTCGGTTGTATAAGAAAATAGGCTGAGCAAGCCATGGAGAGCAAACCAATAAGCAGCATTCCTTCTTGGCCTCTGCTTCAGTTTCTGCCTCCAAGTTCCTGCCTTGAGTTCTGACTTTCCTTCATGATAGGCTGTATGCTGTAAGCAAAATAAACATTTTTCTCCTCAAGTTTCTTTTGGTCATGTTCTTTCACAGCAAAGCAATACAAAGCAAAGTATTCTTTGCTTTGTGGCAGTATTTTTTTTTTTTTTTTTTTTTTTTTGCTATGTTTGGATGACCACATATATATCCCCTCTTCCATTTACTTGTCATTTCCTGTTGTCTTTTTGTTTGCAGTGGGACTGAAAGTCTAACCTATAACACAAGGAAGGCAGTCTTACAATCTCAAATCCTAAATTCAATATCATTTGCAAGGCCTCATTTCTCAAATACAGTAAAATGTACTAATTCTGGGGATTGTAATTTGATATGTATAGGTTGTCATTATTAAATCTACTACAGTAAGGAGTAAGTTTTCCCTCCCACCGCTGGTCTTGTCCCGCCACCACAGCAGCCCCAATTAACACACCAAGACCCTGTATTTGATATAATGCTGTTGGCCAGGTACTAGTTACTTATCGGCTAGCTCTGTCTTAAGTATTAACCCATTTCTGTTAGTCTATGTATTTTCATGTGCTTTCATCTTACCCCAGAGCCAGCTGGCATCCTGATCTCTCCAGACTCGCCATCTTGACTCCTCCTTCCTACTTCCTCGTTCCTCCTTGTCTCCTAGTCCCTCCTCTCTTGCTTTCTTATTGGCCAACAGTGCTTTATTCATTAACCAGTATGAGAAACATATTTACAGAATGACATCTCCCATCTCCTCTTTTTTGTCTAAAATAAAAAGAACGGTTTAACCTTAGCATAGCAAAATATATAACACAACGGTTATCAAATAAGAATCATAATTAACAATATTTCATCCATTAACATTTAGTAAGATTTAAGAAAATATTCTATCATCTATCTTGTCTTTGTAAGTCTAAAGTCTTATATGTAACTTATTTGAAATCCTAACTAAGGAAAACTATAACCTTAACTATCTGTCTTCAACTCCTTTAAAGACCACAGAAGGATAATATATAAACTCTAGAAATGACTGAGACAACTCACTGTCTGGTCAGTCACCTGAAGTTCTTTTGTAATCTTCCATTTTCAGCCCATAGGCCATAGTGTGTCTAGCAGACTCCTCAGCAAGGAAGGAAATTTTAAACTGTCTGCTTGTATTGACAGTTTGTCAGTCACTTTTATCTGTGTCCTGCAGACTGTCTGGCAGACTCTTTCCTGAAGCAGGAACTCTGTAGCAATGTCCATCTTGAATCAGCAGTCACTTTTCTGTGGGTCCAGCATGTCCAGTTTATACAGCATAAAGTCAAACAGTCCAGACAAGAGCAGTATCTTGTCCAAATGGCTAGTCTTGGCATATTTGAGGCAAACTCCATAACGCGTTTCTTTAATGTCTATCTTCCTTTCTGATTCAGGTGGTGTTGCCAGGAGCAGTTATGTCTCACTGTCATGAAAAACACTAAACCATTTTAAATGCCATATTCTGTAGGTCTTTGAAAGGTTTGAAGAATTCCTATCTATCTCAAATATATTTCTGTGTATCTTGAAAAACCTAACTAACTTAACTCTAAGCTTTGACTCTCATAGGTAATTATCTATAATCTGTACTACATTATACATTACATTTCTAAATGAGCTACATAAACACAATACCTAAACAAAAGGAGAAATATACATATCACAAAATTGACCTTAGATTGTATCAATAAATGAAAATCCATTCCAAAACAAAGTAATCATATCTATGCCATAATCCCCTTTTTACCTTTAAAAAGATTGGTTGTGGTCATTAACCATTTATAACCAAGCCCATTTAAATGAACACAAACATTTATAAACAATATTTGGGAATTGGAGCATCATTCTTTCCAAACTACTTCCTGCTGACAGGGGGCGCTATTATGGGGATCCTAAGAAGCCGCAGATTTCCTGGCTGTAGTCTGCAAGGCCACCTTGTTTAAGCTGTTTTAATAGAAATCCTTTTCCCCAGTAACTTGTCCTTAGACTTAAATTTTGAAGTCAAAACATTTTTAAAATATATAAATTGAATTGATCCGGCAGCATTTGTTTTAACACTTGTTATTTTCTCAGCAGTCAAACAATTTAAAGACAACAGAATAGTGTATAATATCCACAGTTTTTCTGTGCTTTCCATCTTTACATGGCTTTTTCATTACTCTGTTTTTGTTAGTTGTATTTTTTTATTTTTTTGAGACAGGGTTTCTGTGTGTAACTTTTATCTGTCCTGGAATTCACTCTGCATACCAGGTTTACTTTGAAATCACAGAGATCTGCTTGCCTCTGTCTTCCAAGTGCTGGGATAAAAGGTGTGTGTCACCACACCCAGTTTTTCTCTGTCTTTTTATTATTTTTTAAACCATTTTATCTTTTTCTCCCAAGCCTACGTATATTTTAGAACACACTGTAAACCTTTAGTGGTTTTTCTTAATGTGAATCTGCCTTTACTGTAAATCTTTATCTTTGTCTGGCCACTAGTCTTTATCTGTTAAACAACAACATTGCTAAAATGAAAGTCATAGCTGTGTTAGCCATGGTCTATCAAAGATGGCGGCAGTTATTTTACCACCAGCACTGACAGCTGTGCTCACTGCCTTGGTCTGCCCTGCCATCCAGCAGCATGTTGCCAGCTTGGAGATGTGGTCAATGCCATTGCCAGCTCTCATACACACCAATAAATTGTTAGCAGTGCTTCTTAAAAGCCACGTGGTTTTTTTGACGCTTATGTTGAGTCAGGAAATCTCCCTTAAAGGAGCCACGCAAATATCTGCTTGTCTCTCACAAAGCAGAGTCCAACCGAGAAAAATGCTGCTATCAAGAAACCTTGCTTGTCTCCGTTCTTTTGTTTCTAAAACCCTTTTTAAAGCTTTTGTTAAATTTTAAGTGGAAGTTATTATTAGCCACGTGGGTGCCATATGTAAGAAGTAAGTTTTTCTCCCGCTGCTGGTCTTGTTCTGCCGCCACACCAGCCCCAATTAACATATGGAGACCTTGTATTTGACATAATGCTATTGGTAAAGAGGACATTAAGTTGGAAAGAAAATGTGTTTGGGAGAGTTGGAGAGAGAAATAAATGGTAGTTGTAATCTTCAAGATACATCTTATACAGGTATAATATTTCAAAATAAATAAAAATTATTGTGGGGGAAAAAAGACAAAGATACATCTAAAACCATAGGGCTCAGCTATATTCAAAGTTCTCAGTATGACCAAAAGTGCAATATCTACTACAACCTGGGTGACAATGTTAAGTGTCATTCTCCAGAGATAAAGCATGTATTCAATGGGAAGCCACACCATACATTTAGAAGCCAGAGGAATTAGATTCTCAGACACTGGAATGAGGCAGAGGTAGCAGCCACTGTTCTGGCTGCTTTGTTGAAATGTGACAGTGCTATGAATATCCACTATGAAAATATATCTGTAAGGCAGGTTGTTGACACATGATTAAAATTATGAGCCACTGGATGAAAAAAAAATCAGCTGTGAAAACATACCTGTTTTAGAGAAGCTCACTCCTAACTTTTGGCTGCATACATGGCTCTCAGTTTCCATTACTATGTCCTACCATCTACATCCCTCTACCCTACAATGTAACTAATTCATTCCAAAAATACAGATGCATAACTCAGACTTTTCTTTCTGATAAAATCTGTGGTTGTATCCAAAGGATCACTTGGCCATAGAGTTATCAGTGACCTGGCTCATGCTTATCAATATTATCTCTTCCACACTGAGTCATGTGGCTCGTTCCTAAAATAGGTTTTCTTATCTCTTTCCCTAGAGCAAACATGCATTAGCCTGCAGAGAACAAAGCATTTCTCCACTAGCATAAATGCCCAGGAAAACCAAACCAACATGTAAGATGAAAGCACAGATTTATTGAATTTTAGAACAACTGCCTCAGTGCTTTTAAGTTTTAGAAACATGTTAGTTAATCATACTATTGCTATCTTCCTTTGAACCTAAGTAATATTTTTGAATAATGAGTTAGGTGTAGAGAGGGTGCCTTCTGCAGTGTCCATGATCTTTCTACAGTTGTTAGACTGCCTCCTTGTTGACATTTAACACCCATAGTTCTCAGGAACAGCTTCTGTAAATAAGAAGCTGGTCCAGTAGCTTGTGTGCTCTGATTAGCACTTTCGCTGTGACCTCCAAATGGTAATTTTTTTCCTGGTTAAACTTGTATTCCCTGTATGAAGAGTTATCCATAACGAGTCTTAAACACATTTGGCATTCATGACTTTACTAAAAAGAAATTGTTATGGAAGCAGATGTGGATGCTTCGTTGTATCCTGCTATCCATATTCCCATGGACTCACTAAAGAAAGACTTCCTGTACCAAATAAGGAGATGCTTTGCTGCAGTTAGATCTCAAAGGAGATTTCATTTCCATACTTTTCAGCACAGTGTCAGCAGGAGGACAGACAATACAGTGTCCATAAAACTACTTGCATCTTCCCATGTCCAACATTCTAAGGCTGTATTTGTGCCAACAAAAGAAATGACAAGTTGATAATGACAATCCGTTGGTTATTTAAAATCCCCATGAACTCTTTCTCCTTATGTCTACATTGCATGCAGGGCAGGAACACTAGGATTTTACAATATTAGAAAGTAAGACTTTCAAAAGAGCACAATGTGGTAGAAAGGTAGAAAGGCTGTAGGTTTTGTTATCGGACAGATTATTTTGTTGTGATTGCTCAAGTCACTTTACCTCCATATAAGAAAAATAGAGACAAAGGTGCTAACAGGGTCCCAGTACAGAACATATGAGCAGAACATACAAGTGTTTCTTCATGACAAGCATATGCTTTATGCCATCATCTCATACTCACTCTATTATTTCTCTCACACATGCTGGCAAAAGTGCTGTCCCTTGACATGTCAGTTGTCTCTGCTCAAGTAGAGTGCATATTTAAAGAGTTGTTTTTGTTGTTCTGTGATTTGGTCCTACTTACAGACCTGTTTCCTCTTGCACTTATGTTATTGCTCCTAGAGTCCTCAGGAGATGAGATAGTTGGCAGCAATTTGCATTAGAGTGGTGGTTCATTGATCAATAGATAGATATTGGTGAAATTTTAACTTCAATGCTTTCTGAAAAAGGCTCTTTGTTTTAAAAAGTAGATGATTTCTACCTCTCAGTCTACATTCCCAAATTCTTGGCTGGAATCTCTCTGTGGGAAGAGGACTAAGTCCAGTGAGAAAGATGATACATTTACAACCCACTGACCTGTTCTTAGAATGAATAAAACTCAGTTTTCCCACAGGGCAACTGGAGAATGCTTAAGAATGGAGTCCTATGGTTTGTTCAAAGTGAAGACAGCACAGGCAGTCACCCCATGGACCACCTCTTGGCAAGTTTCCCCTTACAGAGCTTTGCAGGCCCCTGTGCTAGGGGGAAAGAAGAGTTCCACTTTCACCATGGTTTGTAGCAACTGGCCCAGGGATAATTTAATTGAAGGTCCCACTGCTAAGAGAATTGAATTAAGGTTACGAGTCTGAACTTTTAATATCCTGACTTGAAAGTTCATAAATCACCTTTATATTCACTGGGTTCCATTGTATTTCCTATTTTATTCAATAGTTGTTATTCTTCTTACTTCCTGAGTTAATTAATCTTTGGAAAGGCTGAAGCATCAAATTAGTCCTCAAAAATGTAGCTTGGAAAGAAGTTGGAAAGCCTCTGGGTCTTACAGTCTTGAGGATTGTGTTTGGGAATCTGCTAGTCTAGGGAGACTTAGAAAACAGTGCTTATTGACACCAGCATTGGTGGTAGCTACTGCCTTAGAGCAGGAACTTCAAGAACCAAAGACACAGAAACAGGGGCTGTTTATTGATGTAGCTCAGTGGCTAGAACATCCATCTACAGGAGATCTTGGGCTCTATCCCCAGCAGAACAGTCAATCAGTTCATCAACAATCATTCAAGGAGATAGAACAAAAGTCTGGAAGCCCATATTAGATGAGAGGTGAAGTAGATAGTTCAAGTTGAAATTTGCACATGTCAAAGTCACTATCTGTAAGTGAAAGTCAGAAAGAAAGCAAACTTTAAAACCTGCCTTGAAAACTGAAGTCGGAAACAGTAGGGCCTTTTTCTCTTGTAGGAAAGATATAAACAGAAAATCTCCCATGAGATGGGTTTGCTCTAAACCAACTGTTCTGTACATAGGAATTAATTCAATTTTGGACTAAAAAATACCCAAATGGGAAATTTAAACCTGTTGTGATTCTATTTTCATGGTACCCCCAAGTACTTGGAGAAAAAAAAAGTCACAACTACACACCTATACAAATTTAAATAGATTAGACCCAGTAAGAGAGGATCCATAGCTTAGGCATGGGCCTCAACAAATTTATTAGGATTCAGAGACAAAGATCCAGAGGCATATAGAATAATCCAATCTATGCATGTCTGACATAGGTCTAATGTGAAGTTTCTGGAGAATCTAAAGAAATAATGGAGACATTTGAACATGGTTAGCAATTCTAGAGCTTTTAAAAACAAATTTGTTCATACTTAAGTAGTCAGTAAGACCAAATTGAGTAAAAATTAAATGAGGAAAAAAATAGTTAAGGTATAGGCTTATGGTGATAAAACTGTAGTACACCCAAACCACAGAGATTTTTGAATCAACAGAGAAATGAATGCAGACAACCCAAAAGCAGTGGTAACTAGAGGAACCTTACTTCCTTAAAGAAACAGAGGATGTCAGAAGACCGTAAAATAACATACATGTGGCAACACAAACTACCTGTCAGCTCAGAAAGGTGTAGCCAGCACAACCCACTTCCAGAAAAAGCAAGGACTTTGAGGACCATAACCAATTTTATTATGAACAAATTACTAAGGAGACTCTAGAGAATATTCCATATGAAAAAGGAAAACAACCATGGAATGCCTAAAATATAAAACAAAATTGAAGCTGAGCCAAAATTGTGTAAACTTGTAGGAAGATATAGGTCATCAATTCTGAAGATAAGTGATAAGATGTAATGTTTTTATTAAAAAGAAACAGATCAGTGAATACAGAAATGTATAACTGAGGTTCCAAAGGCCAGTAGGGATGGGCTACCACAGGTGCCACCATCTTTTCAGAAGCCATAATCATGTGTTGGCTACAGCACAGAATATCAGCTCAAGGGAAGTTCATGTTCCACACTGAATCACACTTGTTAACTTTCAGTGACATCCCTTTCATCTCTTTCTCCTTCCCTCCCTTCCTCCTTCCCTCCCTCTGTGTGTGTGTGTGTGGGTGTGTGTGTGTGTGAGAGAGAGAGAGAGAGAGAGAGAGAGAGAGAGAGAGAGAGAGAGAGAGAGAGAGAAGAGAAAGAGGAGGGAAGGGGAGGTGATTTTATTACATAAATGAACTGTTTTACTAGCAAGCTACCCTTCAATACCTATCAAAATGGATTTTTGGATGAATACTGTTATTCACAAAAATTAAATGCCAAGATGAAACCAATTAAATTAGTATAAAACAAAAAATTTGTGTTTGTTCTAAGACTCAAGTGGTTATATTGTACCCAATGTTACTATGCTATTAGAAAGCAATTGTGGTTATTTATGAAAAGTTAAAATACAAATTTTAATTTATGTCTATTACTTTTTTCAAACAATTATGAAGTTATTAGGACATAAATGCATATTAAATTGTTTTGCTTTATTACTTAATAAACAAAATAAAATAACTTCTAAAACAAAATTAAACATTTTCCTTTTTGCCTAAAGATATTTTGAAAAAATTTTCAAGACACTAAGACACTAATACTAGGAATCAAAAATTTCTGGAATCATCTGGCATATAAGTTAGTGAGAAATGACAAATTATATACTGGTCAGTTTCTATTTTGTTCAGTATGTGTGATGTCTAGTATTAACTTTAGCTAGGCACAATATAGTATTACCTGGGAAGAGCGTTCCAATAAGGGGTTGTCTAGATTCATCTGGCCAATGGGCATTGCCGATTTGGGGATTGGGGACATCTTGATTATGATAAATGAGGCACTATGAATGTCACCACTCCCCAAGGAAAGAATTCTGGATTACATAAGAGAGGGTAAAGGGAGTTGAGTGCTGGCATGTGTGCAGTGCATTATGCTCTTGAATGTTGATGCTTGAAATTCAGGCTGCCTTGATTTCCCCACAATGATAGACTATAACCTGAAGTTCTAAGATCAGTAACCTCACTTTCCCTAAAGGTCCCTTTGTTGAGGCATGCTGTTCCAGCAACAGCTAGAGATACTAAACCAGGCTATAATTTCTCAAGAAAAAAAAAATAATATATGAAAATACGAACCACATTAAGCTAATATGGCTTCAGTAAAATCAGACACACAGACTTTTTAGTTGGTGAGTAATGAACAATAATTTTAAGACAATGTATCTGACAGCTTCATGGGATAGTAAACATTCTATAACATTGGGATTTTAAAACTTAATTAAATTACATTTTTTAAAAACTGTTATATACAGCCGGATGGTAGTGGCACACACCTTTACTCCCAATACCCCAGTACTCTAGAAAAGTCCCTTTGAGTTCCAGGGGAAAAAAACCAAAAACAAAACAAAAAACAAACAAAACAACAACAACAACAACAACAAAACAAACACACATATACACACCAAAAACCAAACCTTTTATGTGTATGGAGAGTGGGGCATGTCCTGCATATGTGGAGGTCACAGATGAGCTCAAGTACATTGATGGTTTCCCTCTGCCATGTGGGAGACAGGGATCTAACTCAGGCCATCAGTGCAGCACACTCCACATTTTTTTTTCAGAAACAAAATGGTGTTTATTATGAACTGTGGTTAAGCCTTGCTTCAGTTACTCAAAGTTATTTGGAATCCAATCCAGCAATGCACCTTTTTTCCACAACTGTCTCATTCACAGTGAAACAACAGCATGATAAATAATTAATACTAAAATTATTATTTAATTATTTTGTTGGTATATATTTATTGTATAGAGTATTAGCTTTCATAAAGTCAGTTACTTTTAAGTCTGTATTTTGACATATTCGGGACTTTTTATTATATTTTTGTTATTTAAAATAATTTTAAATTTAAATATATTTTGATTATATTCTTCCCTTCCTCACATCCTTCCCAATCTTCTCTCACCCCCTACACACAAAACTTTTTTCTTTCTCAAAAACAAAGAAAATACAACACAACAACAAACCCCCACCAAAACAAAAAATATACAACAACCCCTCCCCAAAATAAACCTATTCAACTATAATCAGAAGCACACATACATAAAACTGTGGAGTCCATTATATGTTGGTCAACTATTCCTGAGCATGAGACCTGTCCTGGTATGGTTCATATATTCAGTGTTACTCTATTGGAGAATGTGGTGATGTATTATTTATGATTTATTAAAGCCTGTTTGAAGGTACAGAAAGCAAAGCTAGTCACGAGCTATAGAGACATGAAATGGTGATACACACCTTTTATGCCAGCAACTATACTTGCAGTAGTGGCAGACACCTCTAACATCAGAAATCAAGAGACAAGCAGATGGATCTCTGTTAGTTCAAGGACACACTGAGCTACATGAAACTGATATAGTCCTAAAGAGAAACAGCTCACACAAACATGATCTCAGCACTTAGGATCACATACCATTATTCCCAGCACTGGGGAGCTACAAAAAGGAAAACCAAAGGGTCTACTGAGAGATTTTTATTCTCCAACTATGCTGAGAACAGAAGGGCCCTTTCAGCCTGAGGTAGATGTAAGAGCTAGTGACTTGGCTGCTTTGCTTTTATGACGTTGAACTTGAAGCTTGAACCCCAATATCCGTATCTGGGTTTTTAGTTTTTGTGTTACAAGAGAAAATTGATTCTCCTCCTCTCAGTAATATAAAGGACAGTTCACTTGTTAACCATTATCCAAGTGGCTAGGTTTTCTTTCATTCATTCTTTAAAAAAAATGAAACAAAATAATAAAATAGAAAGTACCACATCAAAGTTGGAAAAGACAAACCATCAGAAGGAAAAGAGCCCAAGAGAAGACATGATAATCAGAGATCCACTTGTTTGCACACTCAAAAATCCTACAAAAACACTAAACTGGAAGCCATACTGTATGTACAGAGGACCGGGTAGAAACCTATGCCCACAAATATTCTCTTCATAATGTGCCCTTTCTAATTCTTTGTTTTTGTTGTTGTTCCTGCCTCAACTAGTCTCATAACTTCTTCCAATTTCCCTTCCACTTTAATGTTTTTACATCCAATAATATTTTTGGGTCTTTTTTTTTTTTTTAAACCCTTTTTTTATTTATTTAGTAAGTACAAACCAATTGTACCACTTGATTTTTCTTTTAATACAAGACTCATGATGCGAAGCTAAAGCCACTGTGAACTGGGCCTCTGGGACAGCTGTGAGCCACACATGAATAATAATAAATTCCATAACAGGCTGGCAGGATGCCTTCCTTGCTCAGGAAGTAGGTGTGGTCTTGTTACTAGGCTCCTTACCATACATTCTGTGCCAGGTGTTGAGTTCACCTACTCATGAAAAGTGGTTGAAGGGTCTGGGCACAAAGTGCTTCTGAGGACAATCAACTCAATGGCGATAGACAGAGAGGCATGGCTTGAGCTTAGGTGCATCTTTGCAAGGGTGAGAGTAGCAATGTCTAATATCCAAAATGGCAAGAATTAGAAGGAGCTAGGGTGACATCCAACCTTGGGCTATGGCAGCCCTGCCAACTGCAGTCTTTGGTCTTGAGGTCAAATGAATCTCACTGCTCATACATTGGGTGGTCAGCCTCCTTGAAAGTGGATGTCATAGAGCAAACTGCTAAAAGGGCTGCTTGGGAAGAGAATCAGAGCTGTTACTAGGAAGACCCAAGTGGAGCTGCAGAGTCTCCCTGGGCCTGAGAAGCCCATCAGGTGCTTTTGCCCCAGGAGACAAACAGAATGATGAAGACTATTGTGCAGACCTTCCTATACCCTCACTTTCTGCAGAAGATATCTACACCTTCTACCTTATCAAAGCAGACAAGAGGATTCATTGAACAAAATTAATATTTGAAACATACATCAGAAGTACCATTCATCATGGCTCACCTCTCCCAACTAGACAAGTACTAACTGAAGCAGGAACCCAACAGGAAATTCTGAATGTGAGTCTCAGTTAGGAGACCTGGACAGTCTATGAGACCTCTGGCAGTGAAACCATGATGTATCCCTAATGCATGGACAGACTTTGGGAGCCTATTCCCCATAAAGGGATATTCCCTTAGCCTAGAGACATGGGGAAGGGCCTATGCCCTATACCAATTGACTTAACAGATTTTGATGATCTCTCATGGAAGACCTCACCCACCCTGGGGAGTGGATGGAGGATGGGATGAGGGGTTGGTGGGGGACATAGGAGGATGGGAGGAAGAGGGAACTGGGATTCATATGTAAAATAAGAAAAAATATTAAATAATAATGTAAAAAAAATTCTAGGCTCTATGATTGAGAGAAACTATGTGATGTTTGTCTTTCTGAGTCTGACTTAAGGTGTTGATCTCTCATTGTATCCATTTTCAGGCAAATAACACAATTTTCATTCTATTGTTGCTAAATAAAACTCAATTGTTTATATATGCCATTGTGGGATGACTAAGCTCTGAGGGCAGGCCTACCTAGATAGGTCCTAAGAGTATGTGTAGTAAAAATTACTTCCTGAAGGCCAACCTGAGTCTGCCTGATGGTCTTGACAGCAGCAGCTGATCCAAGTGATAATATGGATCAAGACATGTCACACCAGCAGATGCCAGAACAACAGATCCCCACTCTCTCCTTCCCTCCCACCCCTCTCAGAGTTGGGGAGGTATATAAGGATTGTCCCTTCCTTAATAAACGAAGTTTGTTGCTTTGACCTGATCTTGAAGTCTGTTCCATTGCTTCCAAGTCTACTTGCCCTCTCCCAAGGGAGACCTGTGTGACCCTGTAGGTACCATATTTTATTTATCTGTTCATGTGCTAACTAACAAACACTTGGCTCATCCTATCACATGGCTGTTGTGAATCATGTTGTGTTGCAGTAGACATGCAGGTGTCTCTGACATAACTGCTATGGTCCTTTGGTGTATATCCAGAAGTGGAGCTAGGTGATGTGGTAATTTTGAGTTTTTGAGGTTCCTCTATACTGGTTTCTGGTACAGAAGGACTAATTTACATTCTAGCATCAATGGAAAAATATCCCCTTTCCTTACACCCTCATCATATTTGTTTTATGATAACTACTCAAACAAAGGCAAGATGGGTGGAATCTCACTGTATCTGGATGTTTAACACTTTATTGTATAGTTCTTGGTAATTTGCACTTGACCTTTTTAGAACTATCTATTCATCCCATTAGCCCATTTATTAATATTAATTCTGTTGTTTGGTTTTGTGGTATTTAGAAACTTTTTAGTTTATGATGTAGTATTGATAATTCATTCTCTATTAGATGTACAATTAGCAAGTATTTTCTCTCTGTAGGCTGCCTCTTCACTCAATTTATCATTGCCTTTGTTGTTTGGGCAAACACTTTTTAATCACATGTAATCCCCTTTGTCAGTTCAGGCTGTTATTTCCTAAAGCTGTTGGCATCCTGGGAAAATCTTTACCTATATCCCTTTGCAGTTTCCAAGTTCTAACATTAAAGTCTTTCATCCATTTTGAGTTGTGTATAGGGTGAAAGCTAGGTATAATTTATTTTTATTCCAAAGTGGATAGTCAGTTTTGCAAGCACTACTTGTGAAGAACCTGTATTTTCTCTAATGTATGCCTTTGGCACCATTGTCCAAATCACACAGATATATCTAGTAGATATATCTAGTATGGGTTTCATTTAGGTCTTCTAGGCCATTCCATTGATCTTTGAATCTGTTTTTGTGCCAGCATCAGGCTATTTTCATTAAAATGGTGAAATCACAAACATTGCACAAACTAGAGGAATTTATTACCACCAAGTCACTAGCACAGGTGTGGAGACAGAGAGACCCATCTACACAGCCACAGTAAATACTAAAACACATCCAAATAGTAAAAACAAGTGAGAATTAGACATCACTGAAGCCAAAAATTAAAAACCACAGAAATTCATTATCTACCTGTCAACAATAACTCTAATGTCAATGTTCTCAATCTTCCAATTCAAATACACAAACCCAAATTAGCATATGGGATTAAAAGGACTCATATTTGCAACTTACAGAAATAAAAAGGATAAATAACAGTGACAAATCTCCCTGATTAAGAACCAGATCATATGAGAGCAGTTTCTACTAGCTACTGAAGTCCTTTTTCAGTGCTTCTAGAATGCAGGAAAAGAAAGGTTCCATACACACTTTGTGAATAAGGTTCTCCTGATTTAAAAAAAACAAAACAACAACAAAAACAAAAACAAAAAAAAATTGATCAAACAGAACTCAAAACTTAATGTGTTCTTGAAACATGTTTGGATAAACATTAGAGAATTATTTCCTCATGTTAACAGGTTACTGGAACGTTCTATGATTCTCTCATTAGTTTTATAAAAGGTACTCACTGAAGTGAAAATATTCCTATGTAGATTTTTATTAAAGTAGAAAAGGATTCTGAACTTGAGGTGTGCTTCTAATAATATGGTACAAGTATAGTCTTTGTGGATGTAATGTATATCTTTAAAAGTAGGAAAGGAAAAATGTTTTCTACTAATGCTATACTCTGATGGGAGATGTCATTCTGTAAATATGTTTCTCACACTGGTTAATGAAATAAGCACTGTTGCCAATAGGAAAGCAAGATAGGCGGGACTAGGAGACAAGGAGAAGAGAGGAAGTAGTAAGGAGGAGTCAGCATGGGGAGACTGGAGAGAGCTCCGCGCCGGAAGCCTCTCTCTCCTGTAAGATGAGACCACATGGAAGTACTTAGATTAATAGAAATACTTAAGACAGAGCTAGCTGATAAGAAACTAGTACCTGGAACCAAATAAAAAAGTAGTATTAGAAGAAAATACAAAACTTGTTTCTTAAGGATATTATTTATTTTACAGAAAACTCAACAGAATCCATTAATCTATTATTGTTAAAAATGTTCACCAAATTTTTGAAAATATCACTTAAAAATTAATTTTGACTGAAAATTGAAACAAAAATGTTTAATTTTTCCCAAGCAGCTACAATGTGTTTCCAAGGCATTTGATTAAAAAATATACAAAGTTTTATTTTATTAAAAATGCTATCACTTCATAAAATATTAAGGATGACTTAACTAAATGGATATTGCTGAAGTAAATGTTTAATGAATGTAAGATAATATGGTAAGAATACTCTTGCTGCCCAATAGGGATTTCCTGGACTTGAGTAAGCTAACTTTGAGATTTATAGAGAAGAGTTAAGAGCCAAGAACCCCTAAGGACAAAGGATAAGTCAGGAGTGAGTCATAGATTCTGCCAAACGTAGCTCTGGGACTCAGTGCAAAGCCACAATGATTTAGTCAGTGTGGGGTTGGCAGGGGAGTCATAGACCAGCAAGCCAGAAACAAGCCCAGCATAGAAGTGACTGATGGCATGGGTGGTGCTCTGTGTCTCTTAGAGAGGAAAGCGTCTCAAAAATCACTCAGAGGAAAGGAAAATAGAACTGCCTCTCACAACCAAAAATCCAATTCTAGATTTAAAAATTGTATTGGAAGACTAAAATAGGAAAATAAATTGCCTTTGTTTATTTTGAGGTAAATATAGATTCAAGTGCAATGGTTAAGACATAATCAGTGGATTCCACATAATATCAGTGCCAGTTCTACAATTACAGCATCATGTGACACCATACTATCACATCACAGCCAGGATATTAAGACAAAGACCATTTTAACATGGCCAAAGTTGCCCTGTTGCTCCTTTACAGCTATAGAAACTCTCTCCTCTCAACTCTAGAGCTGGGCATAGATGTTGCATGCTTTTAATCCCAGCACTCAGGTGGGAGAGGCAGGCATAACTTAAACAACAACAACAACAAATGGACCCTCACTCTAAAATAATTTCAAACTGGTTCCTTTTACTTAATATGACTTCCTCAAGAGTCATGCAGGTTTTGTGTTAGTTTGTTGTTTGTTCCTTTTCATTGTTAAAGAATATTTCATATTATGGACATACCACATTTTGCTTAATGATTCATTGAAGATGTCTATTTCTAATTTTAGACTATCACAAATGAAACTCCAATGAATATTCATGTGTAGGTTTGTAGGAACACAAATTACACAAATGTTAAAGAATATAGATCTTGTTCTGTATAGCTGTAGATCTATCTAAACTATCTATCATGTGTCTATCATCTATTCATTTTTAGAAACTACCTTTTTTCCAGAGCAGCCATTCCATCTTGTATTTTCACCAGGGATGTTTTAGTGATCCAATTTCTCCTTTTCAGAAATAAATGTCATTATTTAAAATTTTAGCACGTTTTGGGCTTGTCATTGTAGAGATATGACATTATCAGTTTAATCTTCACTTCTAATGGTTAATAACATTGAGTATATCTCCTCATGTACTTCCTTTCACATCTCTTGTAACCTCTGGTAAAATGTCTGTTTATGGTCTGTGAATACTCTCTAGTATACTGTGATTTCTTTTCTTTACTGTAATGAGTTCTTTATATATATTTACACACACACACACACACACACACACACACACACACCATGTTACTTATTAGTCTTTAAAAGAAATGTTATTTTTAAATATTTCCCCACACTAAAATTTTTCTTTTCATCCCTGTAAATGTTCTCTGGCAGAGTAATCTCAAGCAAGTTGCCTAATTCTATCCCTAATATTTATAGGGTTTAGGCCTCAAGAACTTTCTCTCTTCCATGTTAGTATGTTCACTATTATTTTTGTTCAGCTTATATTTAGGCAATTGTGCTGGTAAGATTTTACATGTGTAGCTTCTGATATCTTAGGAGACAATTTCACATTAAACTCTCTGTTCCTTAGGGTGTTACAACCTCAGCTCTTTCTTCAATGATTCCTGAGTCTTAGCAGTAGGAGTTATATTGTAGATGTATCTATTGAGACTAGACTCCACAATTCTGTATTTTGATTGAGTGTGGTTTTCTTTAATAGTCTCTACATACATACACACACACACACACACACACACACACACACACACACACACACCAACTCATAATTAATTTAAAAAAGAGGCAATTAATTTGTAAGAGCAAGGAGAAATATATGGAAGAATTTACAGGAAGAAATGGAAAGGAAATGATGTTATAAAAGAAAGTATTATCATCTCAAATAAGAAAATAATAAATATTTATACTACTTTTAATTTTAGGTCCATGATCCATTAAAAGATGTAGATTCCTGTACAGGGAATTATGTGCATACCAAAAACTATATGTTACCAAATAATAGTTTGTGATAGATGTGGGATACTTCCCTTGAATTGTTGGTGTAAGTTTCCTAGAGATTCTCAAAATTACTGTTAGTCTAGGCTGCCCACAAGAACTTGAAAGTAAGACCCTATAGCTGAATATACTACATACAATGGTCACATGATATGGAAAAATCAAGCTGGCACTGACCAAGGGACATTTTCCCTAATGTCTAGATTTTGTATTCTAAAAGATGCTGTGTAGGCTGTTTGGGGATGAAATCTTGGCAAGTCATTAACAGTATTACTCAGCTTTGAACCATGTCACTCTAATAATCTCTTGCGTGGCAGAATATCCCATGGGTGCAATAGAGGCAGGAATGTTATGGGGGTAACTATCTGCCTTCTGTTCGGATTTATGGGCCACTCCATAGAAGTAAACACATGTCTGTACTATGCATCTGGCCATGAACTCATTATTGGGGAGCTCAGATGTCCCAGAGGGGAAATGTACAACTGTGAGTCTGCAAAATTGACATAATATTAAACTGACCTCTAAATTTATAACTCTATATTTAAAGATTAGTGCAGCTATCAGACCTTATCAGGATGTGTGTGTGTGAACGCACACGCGCATGTGCAATGGGTGATAGTTAACATTGAAGCACACACCTGGTGAAATATCAGAAAGTTAAGTGTCAGCCGAGTACTTTGCCATAATGGTATATCACATCTCTCCACAAGACTCTGGGACTATTACAGAAAAGAAGGTTATAATGAGTTTTTTCTCTGTACTGTCAGCTCCCAAATAATTACAAAAGTAACTTCTTATTAATTATGAATGTTAAGCGGTAACTTACACTTGTCCACTAGTTCTTATAACTTAAATTAACCTATTTACACTAATCTAATTTTTGCCTTGTGGTTTTTGCCTTTCATTTATTCTATATGTCTGACTCCCTCCATGTTTCCCTGTAACTTGATTATCTCCTCCCCCTTTCTTTTTCTGTGCCCAGAAGTCATGCTTGTACCTTCTGCCTAACTATTGGCCAATCGTGGTTTTATTACAGCAGTACATTTTCACATGGTGAAATATATTTCACATGGTGAAATAAAGAAATATTCCACAACAGAAGGTAGCAGGATTGTAACAGCCAGAGATCCAGGAGTACTTGAAAGAAACAGTATCTTCCAGACATGACAAGGCAGCTGTACTAATGAATTCACAGTATCAGTGGTTGCTTCCTGTTGTATAACAGTTTCCTCCATGATTAAGACCTTACACCTTGGAAGGAAGGTTATAAATCACAGGAGAATATAAGGGAGGTGAACGAACAAAATGTTCTAAGTCAGGGTGTTAAAAGGGAGAGAAAGCAACAGAATATTCTTAGTCAGATGTTTGCTAAAACAGAATCGTTACAGGGAGGTAAAACGAAAGAGTGTTTTGAGGGCAGATGAAACATTCCATGCTGCATGGAAGCTACTTTAGCTGGGGAAGTAAATTTAACTCAATGGCTTCAGGAAGTCCCTGAAACTGACCACATTCACTAGACTCCTTCCTTCCAAAACATATAGAAATAGTAATGAGTGCTGGGAAATGATCTCAGACCAGCTGGCTGCATAAAAGAAGCAGAGACCAGTTGGATTGCATGAGAGGAACAGAAACAATCTGAGCTTCTGTGAAGCACATTTTCTATAGTGTTGAGCTGTCTGCTGGTTGTGTAGTGTGTCCCTGCTTTTCAGCTTTTGTGAACTGTCATCCATGCTGGGGTAGACTTTGGTGAAGCAACTGGTTTTGAGTCATTTCTGTTTTTATATGTAACTGCTCATACATATTACAGTAAGTAACCCCAATGATGCTCATTGGTTCATCAAGTTGGATTTTGGTGGTATCTGTATATTCGCTTGTTGTTGGTTTCCTTCTAGGGTCAGCAGACATTTGTTTATGTCTCCCAGAAATTATTTCATACAAGATCTACACAAGACTTACACAATGTGCAGCCAGCCAATGTTCCAGTATGGAAAGGGTTTTATGAGCTCTACTTCTAAACTGAGGAGTAATGGGAAGTAAATGTCTTCTGGAAGAAGCAGGGTCAATTTTATTTAAGGGTCTGACGTACTCCTGGTAGATTGATCATAATCTAGTGGATAGCCTCACATCCTGGAGGGTGAACAGAACCAATAAAAGTTGATGAATTATAAAATAATGATAAGGGACACAAAATTGTAGGGGTATAAGTGGGAAGTTGATCCAGAATGAGTTGGGGTGACTGTGATATGAATGCATTTTTGAGGAAAAAAACGCTTTAGGTTAACATTTTTTGATTCTTGTTTTATTTTTTTGTTTGTTTGTTTGTTTTGCTAATAGTTCAGTTTCACTGTTGAAAAAGCTTTTCTCTGGTTTATTTGTTCTTTTGGCAAGAATTATTTATACCTGCCTACTCTCTCCCCTTGATTTCTATGTTTGCTCTTTTAGTTCCAAAGTGTAGAACATCTATGTAATAAGCAGGATATCTTAATATCAAATAGATTTAGTCTCATTTTATTGTTATTTTAAGAATTATTAAACCTAGTGTAAGTCTAGAATTTTTCATTTAAATTTTCAACAAGAACAATTTTTAACTGCAAAAAAAATGTGTGTCTTAGCAAAAACAGCACTAAACCTCCACATTTTTGGGACATATGATATCTATGCTATGTTGAACATCCTGGCCATTGCCATGGTGTTGAAGTCATCTTTGATTTAGTCTCTCAGTACCTTTTATATTCCAGTTTACAGACGGTGTTTTGTTATGGTAAAGTCTCAATATTTAATCTCTTTGTAATTATAATTAGCTTTAGTGCTTTTGTTCATGATCTATTCTTTAATTGATTTTATATTCTTTTTCCTTCTCTGTAATTGGGTTTTTGTTTGTTTGTTTGTTGAGGGTCTTCTTATAGATTACTGACAGTCAGAGCTTTCTCTGTCTCTCTCTGTCTCAGGGTTTCACATGCTGGGATTATAGGACACACCACTGCCATCCTCAAGTGGATGTACTGTTTATCAAGTGGAAGCTCTCTCCTTCCATTACTCACTTTTCTGTCATAGCTACTATATTGATCAATTTTGAAACATTTCTGAGAAAATTTGGTGAATGTGTTTTCTATCTAAGCATATGGAAGAATTTAAAAATATATATCAAAAACTGTAGAGCATATAACAAAGGGCAGTAAATTAAGAATGTTGGAACAAAGAATTTTGTTTACCCAAATTCATCATAAAATTAATGAGTGATAAAGCCATATTGTCATTTCTATTATTTTTATGTTACAATAAAGGAATCATATCCAGAATATGTGAAATTTGAAATTTCAATCCTAAAATTGACTAAGGCACTGAGAAAGGGCACAAATTATTTGGATAATTATTTAATTATAAAGAGGACTTAAGTGAGTATTAAAATGAAAAAAATTTGTTCATGGTCTTAGGAAACAAGGGAAATGAAAGTTAAAGTTTCATTGAGATAAACTGCTCAAATCTAAACACTCAAATATAAAGTAAGTTAAAATGATACATGCATAAACTACTTAGAAAACGCTTTGTTATTACCTACTAAGTTGTATACACATATATCTTATCCATTAACAATACAAGGTTTAGGTGTATGTCCTAGAAAAATAGTGGCATGAAAAGGTAAGCTAATAGTTACATTCTTAGGCACAATAAAATAATTGCAGAGTACACAAGAATAGGGCATTGAAGGACGGTGTATTTACAGGAGCAGGGGAATCTTGTGATTGAGTATCCCACTGTAGAAAATACATCGCTGTTGAACAAAAAATAACTTTACATACATCCTCAGGTAGCTGGGGACTTATGAGCTTTACTGTCCCTTCATTATTGGAGGCTGATAGGCCAAATCTTGGGCAGATCAGTCTAGAAGAAACACTAAGGAAACTCACTGGGATATTAAAAGGGGAAAAAAGGATAAAAAAAAGCATGAAAAGAGAAGAGGACCTAGTTGGAAAAAGAAAGATTCTCAGCATAATTGGGAGTAAGAAAACCAAGAGTAACAAGACAAATGTGATAAACGTTCATTGTATATTATGTTGTGTATAACAATGTCACAGTGAAACACTTTATATATAATATATATATATAAATTATGCAAAATCATGATATAGTTATACAACACCATACTTTACATTGATGGCTATGGTTAGCCCACAGCATATGCTTCAAAGTAGTTGCATCATGGAAATAATATCTAGAGTTAAAGCAGACTAGAGAATACATGTATTACATACATGATTTCACCAAGAGAAATTTTGTAAGTCAATTTAATACTTAATTGTTATCAGTAAGCACATATGTGGTGCAAGTATAAATATTTTAAAAAATGAGCAACAAGCTTCAGTAGAGTGATTATTTGGGATTTGATGATTTGATCAGAGTTTGAGCATACTTAGGATATTAAGCCTGTGGAGTGTTGAAAATATAGTCTTTTTTTTTTTTTTTTTTTTTTTTTTTTTTTGGTTTTTCGAGACAGGGTTTCTCTGTGGCTTTGGAAGCTGTTCTGGAACTAGTTCTTGTAGACCAGGCTGGGCTCAAACTCACAGACATCCTCCTGTCTCTGCCTTCTGAGTGCTGGGATTAAAGTCATGCACTACCACCACCGGGTGAAAGAATTTCATTCTTATGCTGGTATTGAGTTTATCTGGGCTCATTATCAGTAGTTCCTGAACTATGTATATACATTGTAATGCCCACTTGCATGATTTAAAATATGATTTAAAAAAATGTATGTATATGAATATTCTACCTAAACACATGTATCTGCACCACATTTGTATCTGGTGTCTATGGAGGCCAGAAGAAGACATCAGATTCCCTGGCACTAGACTTGCACTGGGAATTGAACCAATGTCCTTTGTAGGAGAAGCATGAATTCATAGCTGGTGAGCCTCAGAATTATGAGTTTTTGAAACTGAAGAGTTAGAGGCTTGTGTGCATTAACTTGAAGGTAAGTTTTAGTTATAGAATTTGAAGCTAAAAGGGGACGTTTAATGTAATCAAGGCATGCTTTGTGAAACTCTCAGTGAATTAATAAAAATTTTAAAATATTAGAGAAACTAACAAAAGAAAAGAAAGAACAAAAAAGAAATAAAGAAAGGGAAATTGAGTCAAAAGAATAAGAAAACTCCAAACACCAGCTTTTAATTCTGCTCTCCATTATCTAGGTAAATATGAGGGATTACCTTACTATTTGTTTCATGATTTCATGTTATTTTTGTTTTTCTCCCATGGGCAGTTTTTATAAACAGTTGAACTAACTTGTCCACTATAAGTTTTCCTTTGTTTATAGAACTGCTTAAATACTATTTTAAAACTATTCTCCTGTTACACTAAGAATTATTAAACTGCTAAAGTTGATACTATATGTTGAATGATCTTAATATGAAATTCAAAATGCTCCCAAAATGAAAATTTCTGAGTGCTTTGATAACACAAATGAAAACTTTCATCTGATATTATGGGTTGGATCATAATATAGGCTCACTAGGAAAACACTCAATAAAATTAGCTTCAGACCTGAATATTAACTATACATGAAATATGACCTATATGACCTACTTGAGTGGGTACCCTTTTCAAGATATCTAATGTATAAGCAACTATTCCAGCATCAGAAACATACTTAAAGTTGAACACTTCTGGTCATAAATATTTTATATAAGTAGTATTTGAGTTGAATAATAAATGAGATTAATTTAATGCTTTTGTTTTCTGAGATACTAGTGCATATTTTGTCAGTTTTTTTGTTGTTTTTCTGATTTTGCCTCATGAAAGAGATTGCTGCTTTTATTCATTGGTTTAGTGGACATATTTTACATTACAAACTGGGTGTCACTTGTTGTTGATTCAAAGCTCACTCTTACATTTTCTAGTCAATTATGACTATGGCCCTTCAATGACTTCTCAGCATGGTCCCTAGAATATTTTCCCACTATAGCACTGAGATCAGCCAGAAGTGCTAACTAAAGTAGCTGCAAAGCAACCCTGGAAATAAGTAACTAAGAACCTAAAAGTACACATATCGTAGAAGAACTTTGTGTCTAGGGAAATCTAGAGTTTGGTAAAATAGTTAAACAGCAGCGTAACCAAACAATAAAACCAAAAGAAACTCCTGATATTTATCCAGCAAATACAACTTAAATTTTTTATAAATCAGCAGATATTTGTTGAACATCTACCAAATATGATGATCAAATAGGTATTATTACATAACAGGAACAGACTAGTGGGCAGATTTAACTGGAATTCTTCATACAAGGTTGTAAGCTTCTGGGAGGTGCTTTTCTATGGCACATAGGATTTTGTATTCATGCATAGTAGCACGTGCCTTTAAACAATGGCAGCAACAAGCATATATTTGTTAGTTTGAGGCCAGCCTGGTCTACATAGTGAGGTCCATAACAGCCATAACTATATAATGATACCCTGACTCAAAAATGAAACAACAATAACATTAGTGTTTATACTCATTATCAATTAATAACCATTCCTGATGATGGAGTAAATGTGTGTGTTGCACAGACAAATGTATGTGCCCAAATACACACAGTGTATTCTAAATGGAGCCAAAGGTTGAACTGTGTGTGCTGACTGTAGTAGAAACAGTTGCCATTTTCTCTGAACTCACCTGGTAACAGGGCGATGACTGTTTTCTTATGTGAACCCTACAGATGCCACAGAGATATTATGGCCATTTTATACTAGTGAGGACTTTGGGCCTTGGAGTTCTTGAGTGCTTTATCCCAGACCACTGGCTGGATTTGTTCCCCTCACGTTCTGAACTGGTCTGGGTGCAATTTCTTCCCCCAGCACAGATATCAAGATGTGCTGGCGTATTCTTGGCTTCCTATGAGAGTACAGTTAATTTATCAATTATGTATGTCTCTTGGTGCCATGGAATCCCTTAAGCTTCATTGCTCCACACAGTTGACTTGTTTTACACAATTGACCACATTCCATAGTTATTTTAAAGGTAAATCATATACTTCTCCATTTTTTATTAATTTTTTTATTTTACATGTCGATCCCAGTTCCCGCTCCCTCCCTCTCCCCAACTCTCCCTCTCACTTACCCTCTCAACCCGCTCACATGCACCCTGACCACCCTCTCCTCCCATCCCCCCAACCCCAGTTCCACATGTGCTCTGGGGGACTTGTCCCTTCCCAGTTCTTTGAGGGACTTTATATGAATCTCTTAGAATACACCTTGTATCCTAGTTCCTCTGGTGGTGTGAATTATAGGCTGGTGATCCTTTGCTCTAGTTCTCAAATCCATATATCAGTGAGTACTTACCATATTCCTCTTTTTGTGACTGGGTTACCTCATTCAGGATGGTTTCTTCAAGTGCCATCCACTTGCCTGGGAATTTCAAGATTCCATTTTTTTTTTCTGCAGAGTAGTATTCCATTGTGTAACTGTGCCACATCTTCTTTATCCATTCTTCATTTGAGGGGCATCTAGGTTGCTTTCAGGTTCTTGCTATTACAAATCAGGCTGCTATGAACATAGTTGAGCACATGTCTTTGTTGCATGGATGTGGATCATTTGGTTATATGCCTAAGAGGGGGATTGCTGGGTCCTGTGGTAAACTAATTCCCATTTTCCTGAGAAACTGCCATACTGATCTCCAAAATGGCTGTATGAGTTTGCACTCCCACCAGCAGTGGAAAAATGTTCCCCTTTCTCCACATCCTCTCCAGCATAAGTTGTCATTGGTGTTTTTAATTTTAGCCATTCTGACAGGAGTAAGATGGTATCTCAAAGTTGTTTTGATTTGCATTTCCCTGATAGCTAAGGATGTTGAGCACTTTTTAAAGTATCTTTCAGCCTTTTTGATTTCCTCTATTGAGAATTCTTTCTTCAGTTCTGTACCCCATTTTTAAATAGGGTTATTTGGTGTTTTGTTGACTAGTTTCTTGAGTTTTTTGTATATTTTGGATGATGGTGTGTAGAAGACTGCAGATAGACCCATGACTATTGCCATGCACAAAACTCAAGTCCAAATGTATCAAAGACCTCAACATCAATCCAGCCACACTGAACCTCTTAGAAGAGAAAGTAGGAGGTTCCCTTGAACAAATTGGTATAGGAGACTGCTTCCTGAACCTAACTCCAGGAGCACAGACACTGAGATCAACAATTAATGAATGGGACCTCTTCAAACTTAGAAGCTTCTGTTAGGCAAAGGACACAGTGGATAAGACCAAACGGCAGCCCACAGACTGGGAAAAGGTTTTCACCAATCCTACATCTGACAAAGGGCTGATCTCCAAAATATACTTCTCCATTTTTTTCTTTAACCAAATGTCCAACTTCCAGGAACCTCCTAAGTGATTAGAGTTAGACATACTTAACTATTGTTGGAGGTCAGCCACCTATTGCTTGTGAAATCTTGGGCCAGTACTCAACTTCTTTAAGTTTCCATTGCCTTCTCATTGGAGAGAAGATATGACTTTGGTCTGGTCTTGTCAATCAGGAGATGTGGTGAAATATCTGTTTGGTTCTTAATATAATGAATGATCTTTAATGAGTTTTGCTATAGCTGATGGTAGTGCAGCTATTGTAGTTGTTATTAGCTTTAATATTTAATTTCAGTATTGCCTCTGTTGAATGGCCTTCACTGACCTCTTTGACCTGAGTCACTTTGTTCTAAAACAGAGTTAAATATTTGTTTCACATTAGATATTGCTCCTTCCTTGTGGAGCATCTGTTATACTCTAGATTGGCTTATGTATCTTTTTCTCTATCTTCTCTTATAATTACAGACAAGTTTGGTACAAATTTATTCATCATCATTGTGTGCCCCTTTTTTTGTACCTTAACATATCAGAGCTTTGTGGATTTTGTTGAAAATTAAGTGAATTTTTCAAATGAGAATTCACAGTAAATTGGATAGATTCATCTTCTTCTGGATATCCTCACAAATGCCATTGTTCAGTTTGATACATGTAAAGAAAATGTAACCTTGAGATGATGTTCCTGCTTTCCATAATGGATAGAGGGTATCAATGTGTGTGTGGCAGGGGAGTTGAGGGTGTGGATGGGTGAACTGTCTGGGGATTGAACCTGGAGCCTTGTACATAGCACCTTATCACTTAGCTGTATCCCAAGTACACTCCCTCCCCTTTTAATTTTAAATAGGGTATTACTAACTTACCTAGGGTGGTCTTGAACTCAGGCTGTAGCACATATAGGACTTGAATTTGGAATTCTCCTGCTTCATCATCGCAACCAACTTGGTTTACAGGCCTGTGCTTGTAATACTGGGCATATCAGTTTTTAATTTTTATGGTTTTTGTTTGTTTTTCTTGTGCTGCTCTACAGAATTTTTTCCTTCTTCCATAGGACTTTATAAAAAGACTTACTTTTCTTTAAACTTGTATCTCTCACATCACTCTAAGGTATACATTTATCACCCCATCATTAATACATTATCATTTGACTATCATTAGGCTGTCACTCTATAAAACCCTTGAGAAAGAAAGAGAGTCCTTATTTTAAGTAGGCCTGATACTTTGCTAAAGAGGTTAGTGCACTATCTAAAATTCTATTCTTGGCAAGAATAGGCTTTTGAAACATCAAGAAGAAATGAAATTTAGAGGAGCTACCAAACAATGAAAAGTCTAGGAAGAAAAAAAAATATGTAAAATACGGGAGAAAACAGTCCAATCTAAAAACACTGCCAAAGGACAATACTCACATAGGAGTTCCAGGGAAGGTTTTGTCCTTATTTTGAAAGAATTTAATATTAATAAGAAGGACCTGAATGGTCAGATTGAAGTTAAAGTCATAAAATCCACATGAGGAAAACTTATAGTATACAGTCCCTGAACGGGGCTATCAAGAAAACTCTGGTTAAAGGTACATTGCTCTTTCATAGGGCTCAAGCTGGTCCCCAGCACCTCTAGAAGGCTGTTCACACCTGCTCATTTCTCCAGCTCCAAGAAATCTGATTCTAGTTCTTCTGGCCTGCATGGGCAGTAGCACTCATGTGCACCCTGTAACAGTATATGCACAAGTTTTAAAAACCTCTCTTAAAGTCCCTGAACATTCTCTGATCCATTTTTAGTAGCCATAGTACAGAATATTTTTATTTAAATCTCTAGACACTGAAGTCTTAGCTGGAGGAGAATGGGAAGGGAAGAGGGCATCTATTAACCCTTTCCAAAGAAATGCTTGATAAAGAGGTAACAAGGGCATGTCTCAGTTTCCAGTGAAGATTTGATTAGGCAACACACTGGAGTGAGTAGGTAAGATTTATGTCAGTGTACATTCTTTTGGCTTCTGAAATATTTGAAAAAAAAATAATACTGGTCAAGGCTCCACATACAAGACTGGAAAATTACCCAAGATTCCAGGTCACTGGCAGTTTTCCAGAGATAGTACTATCTCTGGAGTAATGAGACCTGAGCCATGAAAAAAGCCTATGGAATCTTCTCACCTCACACTGTACACTAAAAGGGGAGTGTGTGCCAAGACAGGGAGTGGAGTCAGCTCTTTCTACAGATGGGAACTCAGTCCAGCCCATGTGCTTCATTGTACCAACGTCACAGCAAACGACAAGACAATGAGAAATGGCAGCTAGCTTCCTGTGCCAAACATGAAACAAATTTGTATTTTTGCTTAAAGCTAAACATTGATCAGGTAAAAGTCTCAAGCAGGAAAGATTATATGCAGACAGCAATCAAGTTAGAGATGAAGGAAGTATGATCCCTAACACTGCTTCTGTGAAAAATTTCAATCAACTGCCACTAGCTTTCGCTTCACAAAACTTTGACATATGTCCCTTGACCTTTACCAACTACCCTTTCACGTTTGACACTTAACATTTGCTATGTGATTAAAATTCAGCGTTAATTAATTTCAATGCTATCAGTTCAGTTATATTTAGCTAAGAACACTCACTTTTGTCTTTTGTGAGTAGCACTGCAGTGCTATTACAAAGAGGTAGTCAGGAGGGCAACAGAGATACTAGAAGAGAAGAATGATTCAGTGTGCGGATAATTGTTTCAAGTGAAATTTAGCTTGGTATTTTTGTTCCTGTCCTCAGCAGAACTGAGATTTAGCACCTCCGGCTGGCATTTAGCCCCCACCCCCACAGAGAAGGAGGCTGTGCTGGGTGGATGCTGAGAATGAGCCACACCAGAGTTAAATTATAGCACAGTTCTAACACTGGCAAGGGTTTTCTCTGGCCAGCTCTGTGTACAAACCTGGTGATGCCAAAAGAAAAGCAAGGCATTGCTATCACGGCTCTCCATATGGTGTGCTGCCCTGAACGATGGGGGTTGAATACTTGCTAGAGAGTTGCTTTCCTAAACAGTGGCCATTCCTCATATAACCTCTGTGGATACTTAAGCACAGGAGATTAGCACCTTAAAAAGTTACTCATGAAGTTTTCTTACTGATGACTTCTCTCATACTATGACTAAAAGCTTATTAGAAATAGATACCCCCATCTAATTTTCTTATTTTCCTGATTTTTCTTGCTCAACGAAGAATATCTTTTTTATCAGTTTCTTTATTCCATGTACCTTTAGCCTATAAAAGCATCAAGGTAACAACATGGTTCACCAAATCTGAACCTCAGTATGCTATAGGTCTGTTATCACTACTCTTCTGGTATGAACTCAAAATCCTTATGTGTACTCTGTTACTGGAATGCTTCTATCATATACAGGATAGAAAAAGAGGCCTATACTCTGTTGACAGAGAAGGTGAAACAGTTTACATTTAACTTGCTGAAGATCCAACAATCCATGTTGGATGATTGAAATAATATACTCAGTGTCCCCTAGTTGTTTAAAACAAAATCAAACTTCATAGTATTTTGTTTCTGTATCAGAAAATTCTCATCAACTTTTATGTTACTGAGCCTGACCCCAAGCCATCATGGCATCCCCTATTAATATATAAAGTAATTTAAGTATATCTAGCAGATCTTGGGTTCTTGAACAACAACGGCACAATTTCAAACCCTCTTTACAGCAGTATGTATTCAGCAGTATGTATATCTTTGGTGAGATACAAGATAGTAACTGACCTTAAGTATTATCCTAAGCTATGATTACTTTTTTCTTAAGGGAACACTGAAAAGCTGATCTTGGTCACAGCACAGAAGAATCTCCTCAGCCCTCTAGCATGAGATTTTGCCTCTGTCTGTGTTCCATTGCCAGTCCTATTCTTGAAAACTTGTGAAGTCTTATCTCCATTTAAAACATCATTGGGTTGACCTCTCCGCTCAAGTCCCTAACCTGGGTCTCCCCTAGCCTCTTTCAATTGGCTCTGCCCGTATGTTTATCTTAACATTCCTGAATTCTTCACCTCTAGCTGTGACTTGCCCCTTGGACTCTCCAATTCACCTTTCACATCAGAATGATCTCTTAAATTCCACTGAATAGAATGACAGGAGTATATACATATCCTCTGTGGGTTCTCTGGTCCAGATCCTGGGTCCTTTCCTCCCTTCCCTGCTGCAATTGTCTTTGGTCCTGCAGTATTTAATGCAAAAAAGGTGGCATTTGACATTAGCAAGGAAGACTTAGATGAAAGGGGGGAGATAGATGATCAACTACATTTAAAAATTAATGTTTTAAAGTGTGGGGAGATTTTGTACAAATGTATTTTTCTAGTTCATGAGTATCTTAGCCAGTTTTGGCTTCAATTGGCATATATAACAAAAAAAAAAAAAAAACAGTTACTTCAAATGAAAGTTAAGACTTCTGTTTTGTAATAGCTTTCTTCAATGTTGACTAAATAGTTGACTGAGTGATGTTGACTGTCCACATATCTTGAAAGTGAAGATAGTTTCTTTCCGTGAGCTATTTTTCTGGTCTTCTATTTTCAGGTGTTGCACAATGGCCTCATTATGGAGATGAACCATCCGACTGTGGGGAAGATTGCAGTCCCAGGTTTGAAATTTTTTGTTATTTACTTTAATACATCCATTTATCAATTGTGCTTATGCTCCCTATAGTAAGAACCCAAAAATTCTCTAAAGAATTTATTGAAAAGCAATTCAAATGTATAATTTTGTATAAAATGGGAATGTTACAACTGTACCTACTCATAAGAATGTATGCCAAACCTACAGGCTATGTCTTTTCGCAAAAGAACATGGAAATATCTCAGTGACAAAAGTGTCCATGTTTACTCATTCCATTTTATGTTGTTATGTTCACATAAAAATGCATAGTGCAATTAATATATAAAAATAATAGATGTGGTTTAGCCAATAAATGTTGTATGGCTCATGTGAAGATAAAAACAAACAAACAAAAAAACAAAACAAAACTTGACTTTCCAAGTCAAAATTTTAGATGTATTCATTAATAAATATGTTTTAAAATGTTGACATATATCAGGTAAACTCACCAAAGTCTATTGCTTAAGGCAAAAATGCTACCATTTTCATTTTCAGAGAGAGCCATCTTTGCAGTAACCAGGAATATCAATGTCACTCCCAGAGAACCCTCTATTTCTAATTTTTAAGAATAATCTGATAATGATTTCCTGAAGTTGCTTACATAATGGCCATGGACAAGTAAAAGGATTATGCATGGAATAAAATTGGATTATGCATGGAATAAAATTGGGAGAATATTGATGTGTGAACATATAAGGGGGGCTCTGTATAGATGAAATAACAGAGGGAACCACACATACACACTGTCTGTAAATGTTATATAATATTTCGAAAGATGTTGAAGAAAATGTTGATGAAGTCTAAGAAGGTCATTTATTTATTCATTCACCCGCATAATGAGCATATGGTGTGTGCCAGGTATTGCTTTGGATTCTATTAATACAAAAATAAATGAGCAACTTGAGCCTCATACACATGCTTTATATTTATTAGTATGTCAAATAATATAATTAGGAGTGGATGCATCTGGAACTGTAAATAAAAGAAAACAAAATGTGCTGTCATAAAGACTGACAAGGGTATACAGGTTTCTGGTAGTTTGGGTGGTTAGGGAATACATATTTGGTAGGCTATCTTATAAACTATAGTTGAATAAATAGAAGAGGTTGGCATTTGAAGACTAGAACAGCTAATGTGAACCCAATATAGGAAAGAACTGAGTGTGTTTTCAAGATTAGGAAGAAGCATGCGGCTGAAAAGGACAATAAGGGCACAGGCAGAGGCAGAACTCCCACCAAACTTGACTTACCCTAATCATTAGTAAGAGAGCAAAGTGATACAGTTTATGACCTAAAGTGTCAAATCAAGACATTATTACAGGGGCTTATATGATAGTCTCCGAAATGCAGTCAAGGTGAATATGGTAATCGTAGTACTTTTAGACTGAGAAAATCTTAAAAAAATACTTTATTAAGATTTTAAATTTTTAACAGTGAGACTGAGTTTTCATAAAAACAGGTCAAAGGAAAATATTACTGGTTGTTTGGTGCAGAGTCTGGTCAGTTAGCTTTCCTGCTTTGCCTCCTGCATATGCTAGAATTCCCAGAGCCCCCTCAGAACCAAGGATACTGTTATGTGAGCATGAACAAATGTTTTTTTGTCACAAATAAGGCACCAATAACAGAAACAAAGAAATGGTCTATTCAAGTATAGCTTTATGAACTATTGAGTCTAATGGTATTACTTACAGGAACATGGTAATGGATTACTTCCAGAAGCCTGGCTACTTATCAGCAGCTATACCTGAATAGCTGAAGAAACATTCCTGTCTCCTCCAGCATCTGCTAACCACATATATACTTGGGAAAGGGGGCATTTCATGAGCTCCTCACCTTAGCAATGGTTATAAATTCTTGAGGTGGATTGTGAGTCCTCCACTCTCTATAACTGAAAACCAGTGGCCCCAGTTTTAAGTGGGGTTAGGGGAATATTCACAGTTGATGATAGTTCAAAAAAGAAAACAGCCCCATTATGACCAGAAGACAATTTCACAACAGACCCCAAAACAGAATTCTATACTAATGATCTAAGTTGGCTCCATATTTTACAGATGAGGTCACAACAGCATTGGAATCTCCATAAATTAGAGAGATTTTTTTTTTCAATTTTAACGTTAGTTTGAGTGTGAAGAAAAATGGAACCCAGTGGAGAATGTAGGTGAAACTCATTGGAGAGCAAAGAGATACTTGCTCTTCTGGTCAGGTGTGAATTTGCTGATTTTTGGTTATTTGTGTGTGTGTGTGTGTGTGTAAAAAAAAAATCAATCTCAAGAAAAGGGTTTTAGGTTTTGTTTGTTTTTGTTTTTGTTTAATTTCTAGAAGGAAAGACTGTCCCCATTGCTCATTTAATCTGTGAATGTATTGTGTACCTCTGGTCACAATAATGGCATATAGGAAAGAAACACAAAATCTTAGTCTCATTTTGTTTCTTTATTATACTTGAGTGATCAGCTGGGAGATACTGTCATGGGCTGGACTCAGATGGGTGGTGGCTTTATTTCTGATTATGTAGCTTTATTTCCGATTATGTATGTGATTACATATGTGGCTGACTTGATTTCTCACTGTATGTTGGCCTCAGTTCTGCTCTGTATGCCATTCATATCTCCATGACAAATGGCTGAAGAATAAGAAGGCTTAACCAATGTCAAATTATTTACCATCTACACATAACTAAAATCTGCATTCTGTGCATTATTCAAGGGTGCTAATTGAGGTCAGGCCCTCTTAGAGCTTATAGGTTGTAGGAAAGGTAGGCAGAGTCAATAAATATGGAGAAAGATGAATGTTTCCATGGAAAACCAGAGGCTGCCTCAGATGGTCTTAATGCCTGGACCAGAGAGACCCTGCATAGTATACAGACCTAAGAAAGTTCCTGAGTGGGGTGGTGTAAATAGACACTTAACTAAACATCATGGCACACTGGAGAGTATTAGAATATGGAGAATATATGAAAATTGAGAAAATAGGAAGAAAAGGCTCATGGTTACTCTGAAGAGTGATCTAAATGCCACATGAATGAGATCTTAGATGGAACTAATGAAGTTAGAACCAAGTCAGAGATTCCAAAGCCATCTATGGCAGTATCTCTCAGCATCTTCTGTATGAAGTCTGAAACTGTGGGTGGGAACTGGAGCATGGACAAAAACCTCAACCCCAGCAGAGTAGATGATCTCATGGATTCAATTTAGGAATGATTTCTGTTTCTCTCAAAGACTTCTGTTAAACTTAAGGTGTCCTGTGTTTTAAACTATGAAATTGATAAAAATGTATACTTCTTTAATATAGAATATAAAGACATGTTCAAGTACCAGGAGAAATTCTATGATGAGGGTGTCTATATAAACACCACATGACTATATCTGTAATGGAACAAGCTTGCATAAACTATCATAAAGTCTGTCCATCCTCGCTAAACTGCTCACTGCATCTTCTTGCAATGGGACTGGCCATTGGCCTATTAGCCAGTGTGGATAGATCCTGCTGTCCCTCCATATTCTGTGAAGGTGCCAAAATGGCCTTGGTTCTGTGCTCTTCACTTCAAAGGCTGTCACTGCACTAGACTTTAATGTGTGCTTCTAAAGTTTCTCACTATAACCTTTCAAATCCTTACCCCTGAAAATGCTTTGTGGTCATTTGACTCCAGAAACTTCTGGGAAGTGTTCAGTAGTTGTGTCAATGCTCTGAGGAGCCTGTAAAAGGATTCTAAATTGAATTACTGCATGCTTGTCTCTGATCTGTGTTTTCCAAAAAGAACTCCAATTTATTCTAAATAAAAATTTTCTTACATTTTCCTCCACAGTATTTTAATATTCACACTTAGAACTTGTCATTTTCAATCAGAGGGTGTCAGATGAAGAAGGAAGAGTGACCACTTTGAGGAAGTATAGCTTGAGCAGAATTACTGAAAACATTTTAAACTTAATTTTTAAAGTTTGAATTACTTGCTGGACTTTACATGAGGGTTATTCTAAACTTGGCTTTGACACAGAAAGTCTTGCATTCATAAACATAGTAAAAGTAGCTGTCACATCAGCACTGTCTGAACCAACTTAATATTAAAAGCTACGCCATTAAAAAAAAAGTTTAAAGATGATCCATGGAAAGTTTATTCCATGCGAATTTTTTAAATAAACAGACTTTGAAAACCTTCTGAAATTTCCACTTACTGGAAGGTTTGCAGGTTGAGGCATGCACAGTCAATGCAGTGACCACCTATTCTCTTCCATTGAGAGAAATCTTACGTACTGTGGGCTCCTTCCCTTGCCCTATCCCCTTCATCTTTCTTCTTCCATTTAGATATGAAAATAGATGTTTCTGGAATCAAAGTATAGTTAAATTTCTAGGCCAAATGGTAGCAGTGGAGAAAACTGTCACAAATCATATCTGGCAAAAGAAAAACAAGGAGGAACTAGGGTTTCAATTTTCATTCCACTATAAAATTCATTATGTTGGTCTTCACAAGGAATTCAATGTGAGTCTGATACAAGAATGAATGGTGGGGTAAGTGGCTTCTTCCCAAGAGAAAGGCCTTTCAGATGACACTTTCAAAGGGAAAAGAAAAGATAATGTAATTTTATTGGATAGATGTTTGGACTTCCAGATTCCTTGGGGTATTTGTTAAACTCTCTCTTTGTTGGAAATATGCCAGAAGAAACCTGATAAAAACCCAAAATGTTGAACTCAACCCAGAAATCTAAACAAAACTGAAATAAGGATACAGGAATGATGGAGGCAATAGGTCTGAAAGTACAGGTACATTAGACTCACTTTGGTATTGACTCTTCAACTCTTGGCATATTAGCTACATCCAATTTTCATTTACTACCCACATAAGTCTCTTTCTGGGTCTTTGTCATAAATTAAATGAAATTTGGAGAAATATTGGAGAAATAATAAAATATACAATAATCAAATAGAAAACTTTGAGACTATATTTCAGTTCCTACTTCTATGTTGGAATTTAGTTAGATAATCAAGAAGTTACATTATCTCAGCATCTGGTGACATCCCCAGGGGTGCGATGTTTGATTTCATTACTGTGTCTCTTCTTGGAGTGCCCTTTAGTTCTCATTAAAGGAAGAGGGGCTCTACTTACTGCAGCCTTACCAAGAAGGAACATTAGTTCACAAAGAGCTGACTCTTGGCTTGAATTCCAAAGCAAAATTGTTTCCTCTCACATAAATCTTTAGCATGTTAAGACATATTCCTGCAAGGAGGACTTATCCAAAGAAAATGTTATTGGGGAAAGCCTGCTTTTCATTTGAAAGTATCATCTAAGCTGGATTCGGTGGCAAACATCTATAATCCCCACTGTCAGCAGGTTAAGATAGGCTTGTGAGTTTAAGGACAACCTGAGCTATGTAGCAAGTTTCAGACCAATTAGAAAAAGCAAAAATCTGTTTCCAAAAAATATAAATGAATATAATTCAAAACTAAATTAAAAATAAAAGATCATAGATGAATTTTGACTATGCAGACAGCATTGTGTTAATATTGAAAAGATGTTGGTAGAGGCAGAAGTAGGAGTAAAGGGGTTAAATTAAAACTGTAAGAGCACAACCAATGAGTCATATGCTATATCCCACTCACCACATCACCCCAAGCCTTAAGGAGGTTTTGGCATTGAGCTGAGTCTGTGGGCCTCCTTGCTTATCTCTTTAGCGTGAGCTATTGCTGTCTTCTGTGTGTTTGTTACCTATCTGCCTTAATGAAATCATGTCTACATGTTGTCATGACTTTATCTGGCAAGGGAATTAGCAGTCAGTGTGTTTCTGGGCTCAGGTTTTGAATATGATTAAGACATCACATGGAGGGGGAGGACACGAGGCCTCAGAAAGCTCCTCCAGTTTTCCCTTCACCTGGACGTTACATAAGTGACAAACTTGCATAGTGGGAAGCCTACTTACCTTACCCTTTTAAAGTTATCCTAAGATAAACCCCTAATTATTTTTAAAAGCTGTGAGCTTTATGGACAGTTAAGCAAAATCATAATTTTAATTAAATTAAGAATTAAGAAATAATGTCAGTTTAGAAATGTGAGGAAACACTCCCTTATGCTGTATCTATAGGGAATCAGACAAGGGTCACTTCCTAGAGAAACTCCCTATGGTTGAATCTGTGTCCCCTTAGTTGCTGGATCTTTGAGTTAATATGTGCCATTTTAGCTTCCATTGCTTTAATATCATGATTATTTTTAACCTTTCAATATAAAAGGAAATATAGTTGATTACATTTCTAAAACTTCATTAAAAATCTTTCTTAACTTTTTTTATTTAGTTTACCTGTGATACATTTTTATATATTGTGGCAGTCTGAATGAGATATGTCCCCTATATGGTCATGTATTTGAACACAAGGCTCCAGTTGGTGGCACTGTTTTATGAAGTTGAGGATTCTGAAAGAGGCAGAACATTGCTGGAGGAAGCATGACACTGGGCATGGATGCTCTGAGAGTTTATAACTTTGCCTCACTTCCAGTTCATTCTGTCTGCTTCATTTGTTTTAAAAATAATTTATTTATTACTTCATTTATTTACTTTATATCCTGACCTCTCCTCCCATCCCCTCTTGTCCCTTCTCCTCCATTTCCCCCTCAATCAATTCCTCCTGTGTATTCACTGAGAAAGGTGCAGACCTCCCATGGGCATCAGCAAACCCTGGCTTATCAAGCTATTTTAAGATCTAGCACCTCCCCTGTATTAAGGCTGAGCAAGACAATCCAGCATGGGCTTTAATGGCATCATTGCTATGGAGTATTCAGATCTGAAGATATACATGTGAACAAGTATTTTCGAGACACTTCTCTGTATATATGTAGAATAATTCCATACATCATGCATTTTCATGTCCATTTTGTAGATGGGTGTTGCTGAAGTGAGTAGATGTCTGTGGGTTAATCCCACAACCCATTTCTCTGAAACACACTTTCCTTCAGAAAGGAGAGATGAGCCTGCCATCCAGTTTTGGGCTTTTGGAGTTAGCCTCCATTTAAAGCTAGCTTAATGCATATTAAATATTTATTTTATTTTATATATAATCACCTTAAAGAATTATTTAAATACTATTTAGATGTCAAGAATTGAAGCTTACATTGAGCACACCTCCTTTGTGATTGTGTTTTACAATGTCTATAATTGTCTTGCTCTTTTTTTTTAAGGCATCAGAAAATGTACTGTTAGGAGACTTTGATATTCTCAAGAGCATGGAAGTGTAAATGCACCAAAACATGTGGATTACATTCTCTCCAGTTGTCTCGTTTTCACACATTAACAGAAATGCAGTTTGTAACAGAGAAAAAAAAATGTTTGTGATCTATATGTGGATTCCAGTCATCAAAAGACCTACCATGTTAACACTACTACACAGACTTACCCCGTAACTTTGGTCTTTTCAGCTCCTAGTGCTGGGGGTGTGGGCAAAAATCTACTTCCTCACATGGGACTGGGTTTTGTTTCGCAGTCAGGCCTTGATTTCCTTTGAGCAGTGGTAATTAAACTGTAAACAATGCTTTACTGATATAAGAAAGTTAAAGATGATTATTTTCCCTCCAAGCCTTTGTTTGATAGAATATCCAGAATTAGGATATAGACATGATAAATGAGTGACAATTATTGAATGAGAAAGTAGAATGTTGCCTGTCAGAGAGTGCAGAGGAGTGGGAGGAAGCAGTGTTTAATGAGTGGAGACTGAGTGTGGGAAGATGAAAAGTACCAGAGATGGCTACAGGGACTGTTGCACAGCAGCATGAGTGCACTCAATGCCAGAGGACTGTGCACCTGAAGTACTCCTTAAATACTGTGTCCTTGCATACTTTTTCCTGAAGTATGATTAAAATTAAAAATTCAAGTGTTTCAAAAGTTATCAGTTAGCTTCTACTTTATATCTACATGTGTTATTCACATATGGTGTGAATTTATGACTGGGTAGACTACATATGTTATATATGTATAGTATGCATTTAAGGCTGTAGACTGTGTGTGTTATACATGTATGGTATGCAGTTAAGACAGGATAGACTGCATGTGCTATGTATGCATGGTGTAAAATTAAGAGAAAGCATACTAGGGAGTATAAGAGCTAAAAAAGAGTTGAAATCAAAATTTAGCTTTATAAAATACAGTTGAAAATAATACAGTCTACTTTATCTCAGTGACACTCTCCTTATAGTGACAAGGTCAAATACCTTTTTGAAACTCATAACAGTGAAACAAAAATATATGCCAAGGCCTCAGAACATAGAAGGAGTAGGTAGAAGTACATTACTGAATATTCATAAACTCTTAATATCTACTGTAGCAGAGTCTTAAAAAATGAATCTAGTTATGCTGTTAATTTTTTTAGCCATTAATATTAAAATAAAGTTTTCTGAGAACTGTGGTAAAGCATGTAACTTATGTGTTTAACAAATTTTTATCTGGAATTTGCTGGGTGCCAATTGCTAGCTGACAAGCAATTCAGTATAAGAGGGAATGTGACAGTGATGGGTCTGCCATGGGGCCAAGGAGAACCTGAGACTCACCACAGGTGTCTAAGGTCAAACTGTACCTTTATCTTCTTTCCAACTAGAATGTCTAGAGTAGATGCTTTGTGCATGAAGTTAGTGGGGATCGTGTATCATGAAGCTCCACATACAGTTGTTCTGAATACATCATGCAGATTAAATGATACTGCAGAGGTCACCCCACAGAGCGAAGAGCACCTAGAGAGGACATTAGGGGAGGGCCATGATACTGCCCAGAGTTCCAAAAAGTTCCCTGGAGGAGCCCACAGTTCCTTGAAATAATCAGCAATATTTGCCTCACCAAAAGATAACCCTGTTGTAAAACATTTCTGGGAAACCTACATTAAACATAGGTCGATGGATCTCCTTTTCCTTGGTCTTCAATCAGAACCACCATCCCCTTTGATATGTTGGGGTTTTCTAGACAAGAATAATGAGTATCATTTACTTAACTTATATGACAATGGGGACCTTTGAGCTCTTCTGAAGAGACTGAGAAAAAGTGATTTGTAGGCCATGCCACTGGGAACATGCATCCTCTGGAGCCACATGAGACAAAATGTAATGGGAATTTATTAGGACAATTGGCTAGCATGTGCTGACAAAAAGAGGAAAAAAAGCACATCAAACTGGTTGCTTACAATTTCTCTTATTTTGTAGCTCAAGGGACCAAGCATTCTGAGGACTATTCAAAGGGAATTTCTTTCTTCCATGAGGGGTGGGCAATCATGCACACTGGTCAATCAGTAGCTCACCTATGGGGGTCTGGTGTCCTGAGAGCATGGTGATAAGGGATGGGCTCAGCTCCCACCATTGAGTGCTACATTTAACAAGGAAAGGCTCTAATAGTGAAGCAGGACAGTGCTGGAGTGCAGAGCAGAAACAGCTCACACGGTGATGCTCTTGCACTAGAAGCAAAACTCTCCTGGAATCTAAAGAAATTGCTGAAGAGAAAACATGTCCTTTTCATTGAGCCTCAGTAATGCCACACTAAGATAATTCTGCACAGTTGTTCATGCTCCAGCTCTGAAAATGGAGTTGATTAAGTGGAAAGCAACTTTTAAAATGTGACAAAGATGATGAGGTGATTATGGGGTAGGATTTAAGTGGCAATATGTGGAGAAATTAAGATGCATGACTGAGTAGCAGTGACAGTGTGGTATATGATGGCTGCCTATAAATCCCCAGTTAATTCCCTAATGTGGCAAATGAGAAGAAACAGACTTTAACCTCCAAGAAGGAAACCTGAAGTATATTAGGCAAATGACGTTTAATAGTAAGGGTGATTTGACTGTCATTGTGTGGGAAAACCAGGTGAGTTATTTGAATAGGACTCAGGATTATACTTTTCCTATATTCTGATGTCAACAAAGTATTTTCCTATAAAAAAGGATGCACAATTTTTGAGGTTGGTTTGAAGCAAAATTTTAAAAACTCGAGAAAAGGGTTTAATATGCAGCAAAGTATTGTGAACTGCTGTCAGTGCAGAGCCTTGCCTCAGGGCTCAAGGCATGCTTTCCCATAAACTAAACTATAGCATAAGCTCTAGTGATAATCTTGGGACTATATGTACTTTTTTATGATGTGGAGTTATGAATGTGAAGATATGCCTTGTAACACAAATCATAATTTGGGTAAGTACCATAAAGGATACTTTACTAAAGCTAGCTAATGATTAGTGAGCATGGGCATGCTGTAGATTCCTTACTAACATGTCTTACATCAAGCTGTCAGAAGATGACACACTGACAGAGGCATTCACTGTCTCAATGTATAAATGAGTAAACTAAGCTGCAAAGAAATTCAATAACTTGGCTAAGGTCAGTCATACATACAGCTAGACTCTGCAGCCAATTCTGAGCTCATAAAGGGATCCATGCTCATTGACTGTAATTCTCTGCTGCCTCCTGAAGGCATTTTGCATATTCATTTACATAGGCTTGAGGCCAAAGTCTTAGTATATCTAGAACACTTCTGAGAGAGCAGTGGTTTCCTTATGCTTGATCATGGGTTACTACTAAGTAGGATACTCAGTTACTTCATATAATACCAGGACCTGGCTTCAGCTGGCAGCTTGTAGCAAGTTGCACATGAGTGAGTTGGGCAAGGTTGTGGCCCATGGACTTTGAACCCTTGAACATTCAGAGCACAGACAGACCTCAAAAACAGAATCCAGATTTGATCATAATTTCTCTTTGTGGTCTTGAAGATTGTGGTAATTCTTCACTTGCCTTGTGGACTTCAGGTCTATTCTCACATAAGCAGAAATGATCCATTCTTTATAGTCACTTCATTGTTGGTGGCATTGAGCAATGTCACGGGAAGAGGGGGACTGGGGCCAATTTTAAAGGCAAAATTCCAGGTTGCCTTGCATGTTTCTAGTTGTTCCAAAAGCAAGCCTCTCCCCAACTCTTCAGCAGTTAAGATAACAAGGGGTAATCATTCTAGAAGTCCCTGAGAGAAGAGGAAAACCAGTCCCCACTACTCGAAGTGCTACCCTGTTCAAGACTTGTACAGGACATGCAGAACATCTACATTTTAGTGCATTTTTGTTTCAGTAAGAAAAGTAAGCATGGAGATGACTACTCACATCCAAGTCTTCCCTTAGCCTATTACTGAGGAATAGTTGCCTTGAATAGAAAAAAAATACTTCTTTAACAATTAATTCCATTTCCTCTTTATATGACATTTGAGGCCAACAGACCATCACTGTCACTGTTACCTCAGTCACCTCTTTTAGCCATCAGAACTGACTACTTATGTCCCTTACATTTATGAACAGATTGAGAATCAAATCCATTCAGTTATGAAATGGGCCTTTAGCAAACAAGATATATTTCTAATTTAGCTAATACTTTTATGCTTTTTTCTTTCCTTAAAATATATAAATGACATATTAATATTGGTAGAATTATATCTAATAGAAAAGTTGAAAATAGTCAGTTAAACCATCCTTCTAGACTAAATCAAGAGAGAGGAATATAGGCTTGATCATGTTTTTTTTTTTTAAATAAAGCTAATTAGAGGTGTTTCTTTGTATGGGACAAGCTATGACAAGCTTGGCATCTTTTTTTTTTTTTTTTTTTTGGTTTGTTTTTATTTTTGCTAGGCATCTTTTGCTGACTCCCAATAAGAGTAATTGTAATCTAATTTCATTCTATAGATACAACATCTGACATGGTCCTACCTGTCAGAATGAGGCTAGGGCTCCTACCAGCTCTCACAAGCTTATTTGGTTTATTATGTTGGTGTTGAAGGTTCTTCATCCTTCTGATACCTCAAGTTACACTCAGTGTGGCATGGTGATACTCTCTTGTCTTTGTCAGTGCATAGCAATAATCCTCAATTTGTCAGAAAGTATGAATGGCAATCTATTTCATATTTTATAACTAAAATGACTTAGCTTTCATTAACTAACTTCCTTCCATTTGTAGTGAATTACATATGGGCAATGCCTTTTCCTTTTCTGATCTGTTTTTATTTTTCTCCAAAGTCTTCAGCTATGAAATTTTGCAGTAAGTTGAATTCAGAGAATGGTTATTTGTACATGTTTGGTGTGAAGTCAGATTAGAAATATAAAATGTATAAGCCAGAGGTGGCCATTCCAGCCAAAATTCCAAGATACTCTCCATGGAACTGGGTTATTAATTAAAAAATAAAACAGACAAGAAATTCTCTTGAAAATGCCCCTTGGCTTTTCTGATCTCAGATGCCCTGCCTTGAGTCTTAGTTTGATGCAAGTCAAACTGTAAAAGTGAAGCCCAAACTGTGTGCTTGTCCTAAAACAAGCAAGCTAGAGCAGCTTCTGTCTTCTCCTCACTTTAAGAATTTGAGTAATGATTAAGCCTTAGAGGAAAGTAACTAATCACAAGGCATAGTAATGCAGGCCTGTAATCCAAGCAGTAGGGGACATGAAACAAGACTATCCAGTTCAAATCCAGCCTGGGCTATCTTTGAATTTGCCTTTGGAAACAAAATCAAACAAAAACAAAAAGGGAAAAAACTGCTTAAAATACAGTGTAAAAATAAAATTTTGTGTTTCTTTACCCTTTGTTTTCTTTGTGATTATTAAACTGTACACAAGAATAGAAGATCGTGTATTTTAAAAAGATGCATATAGAAGAAAAGATGGAATCAGTCATTGCAAAACAGTGTGGTCACTCATATCTGAAAGATTTCTGAAGTAGACTGAGTCTTGCAACCCAGTCAGCCCATGTGCCTCTACCACATCATAAATGATCTGACAACATTCTCCTTGAACCTGTCAATGTATTGGTTGAAACTAGGTACCACAGTTCTTTGCCTTTTGATAAGTGTGGTTTTCTTTAATGGTCTCCATTTGTGGAAAAAGAAGTTTTTTTTTTTTAATTTGTTTTGATGAGGTGAGAACCACACTTATTTCTGGATATAATAATAAATATGTAGAATGTAGTTAGGGATTATGCTGGTTTGGTAAATTGGTGGCTGTAGATTCTCTTCCAAGATGCAGTACTTCACTATCCCATGGCTAGGTTTCTAGTAACAGACATTATCACTCAACTTCTTGTTGAGTGCATGAATATTAACTTCAATTAGAGAACTATTGGCTACCATCAAGGAATATGTGCCACTACTGCGCACTTGGGGTTATCCCGCCATGGTAGCCATTGCTGTAGTTCATAGGCATCATCTCTGGTGGGGACTGGTGGTTGCTTTCCTCTCTTGGACAATTTGTTTTTATTTAATTTTATTATTTTTGCTTATTTTACATATAAATCCCAGTTCCATCTCCCTTCCTGCCTCCCATGATCCCCCACCCTGAACTCCCTCCCATCTCCTCCTCCTCCCCACTGCCTTTGGGAGCGCATTCCCTTAGCCTATGGGCACCGGGGAGGGCCTAGACCCTACTCCAAATGCCTTGACAGATTTTGATGATTCCTCCTGGAAGGCATCACCCTTGGACACTTTTAAGATTTTTTTTTTAACCTTCTGCAACCATGAAAGCCAGTCCTTAGAGAGGAATTTTACAGATCAAATCCAGTTTAGAGCTCTTTTGGTTTCTGTGCCCAAAGTGCATGTTGTCTTTGGAAATGGGAACTTACTTCCAGCCTATGGAAGGTAACCTAGAGCAACAGCAATAATAACCTATAATGTTTTGGGAGTCTTTTGGACAACCCACATCAACAACTCAAAGTGGACTTATAAGGCCTAGTGTTGGAGTTTTTGTTAGATAACCTCTATTTCTTAAAGGGAGTGTTGTTATCATAGATGAGAAAATTTTATTTAAACTATAAATGTTTATAGTTTTGTATTTTAGCTATATAGATAATAGGATCTCCATTACTTTTTCAGACACCTTCACTGTTATTTAATCTCCTTATTCTGTACTCATCTCCCTCCCGCTCTGTCATTAGAATCCCACCATGTTTTCTCCTTTGTCCCCCCTCAAATTGTGTGTCTTTTGTTATTTCATTTTCTATTGCTTTCTACTGCAATGGTACCTTTTCACCTTCTGGATTCTGTAGTTATATATTCACTTCAAAAGACTTGGACCTAGAAGATAAAAGAGAAAATGTGACATTTGTCTTTTGGGATATGGATCACCTCAGTACAACGTTTTCTAGTTATTAATCACATACCTGGAAATTTTACAATTCTGTTTTTATTTTCTGCTGAATAGCATTCTATGGTGTAGGATATTTCAGTTGTTCCGTTTCTCAGCTGTCATGAATATATCAGCAATGAACACTGCTGAGTGAGCATCTGTGTAGTGAGATGTCATATATTTAATGGACAATGAGGAGAAATGATATAGATGGGTCATATGTTAGATTTATTTTTATCTCTTAGAGGGTCTTCTGCACCAATTTCCAGAGTAGCTAGAAAAGTCTGTAAACCTCTCAAGAGTGAGTGAGGGTTCCTCTTTCCCCACATCTTCTCCAGCATTTATTGTCAATAGAGTAGTTGATCTTAGCCATTCTGACTGATGTAAGATGAAATCTGTAAGTTGTTCTGATTTGCCTTTCTCTAATTTCTAGGGACAGTGAGCATATTTTTAAGAAGATATTTCTTAGCTATTTTTAAGACAATCAGGATCTCCACCCCATATTTTAATGGTTCATTTGTTGGGTTTTTTGAATCTTTGTTTTTTAAATTCTTTATAATTTGACTCTACCAATCTGTCGGGTTCCTCTTCACTCAGTTGTTTCTTCAGCTGTTCAGAAGTTTTTCAGTTTTATGAGGTCCAACTTTCCAATTGTTGGCCTTAATTCCTGAGTAAATGAGGTCCTAATAAGAAAGTCTTCTTTGATATATTCTGTAGGGTACGTCCTATATTTTCTTATAGCAGTTTCATTGATTCAGGTTTCACATTTAGGTCTTCCATCCATTTGGGTTAGTTTACAGTTTCCTCTCACTCTACCCCTCACAATTCCTCCTACCTACTTGCCCATCTAGATTCACTCACTTTCTGTCACATTAGGAAATAAGAGATAACAACAAAACATAACAAAATAAAATAAGATAAAAACAAAACCCATCACATCCAGGTTGGACAAGGTAAACCAACAAAAGGAAAAGAGCCCAAGAGAAAGCACAAAAGTCAGAAACCCACTCCTTCACACACTCATAATTCCCATAAAGAGATTAAACTGGAAGCTATAATTTAGAAGACCTGGTATAGACCCGTGAAGGCCCTGTGTTTGCTGTTTCAGTCGCTGTGAGTTCATATGAGTTTTGCTCAGTTGAATTAGAGGTCCTTATTCTCTTGATGTCCTTCATCTGCCCTGGCTCCTACATTTTTAGTTTTGTGCATGGTGGTAGATAAGGGTATAATTTAATTCTTCTTCATGTACACATCCGTTTTTTGTTGTTGTTGTATCTTTAACAGGTTTTCAGATTAGTGTGAATATGTATTTATGGAAGTTTGGGAGTGCTCCTTCTGTTTCTCTTTTGTTAAATAGTTTAAAATGATTGTAGATTTTTGTTGAAAGCCTAGTAGAATTATGCTGTGAATCCATGTGGGCCTGAACTGTTTTCAGTTGGAGGGCTTTTTATACTGCTTCAAACTCATTTGTTATGGGACAGTTTAGGTGGTTGATCTTACCTTGATTTAATTTTCATAGTTTGACTGAGTCTAGAAATTTGTCCATTTGTTAGGTTGTCCAACTTAATGAAGTAAATGTAGGTTTTAAAAGTATTCCCTTAAAATATTCTGAACTTCCTTGTCTGTTGTAACACTTTTCTGTTTATTTCTGAAGCTGTAGCTTTGGATCCCCCCCCCCCACACACACACACCTCTTTCTCTCCTTGGTTAGTTGGTGCAGGGGTCTGTTGATCTTGTTTATTTTTTTAAAGGATCAGCTCTTATATTTATTGATTCTTTGTGTTGTTGTCTTTGTTCCTATTTCAACAGTTTCAGCTCCGATTTTGTTATTGCTTGTGGTCTATTAGGTTTGTGTTTTGTTGCTTTTGTTTTTCTATTTTTTTTTTAATTTTCATCATTAAGTGATTTGTTTATGCTCTTCCTGATTTATTTTTTCTGTAGGCACTTAGAACAATAAATCTCCCTCGTCAGACTGCTTTTAATGTGTCTCAGAGGTTTTGTTGTATTGTTTTCACTTACTTGCAGGAGATTTTATATATCCTTCTTGATTTCTTCCTTGCCCCATTCATCATTCAGTAATGAGTTGTTTAATCTTACTAGAGATTTTTTGCTGTTAATTTTGAATTTTAATACATTTTTTTTAAAGTTTTGTTTTGTGTTCTGAAATTTTGTCCGTATAGAGAAGATTCTGTGTGCTGCTGAATTGAATGTATATTCTTTGGTGTTTGGGTAGAAAATTCTATAGATCTCTATTAAGTCTACATGTGTATGGTCAATTAATTCTCATGTTTTCCTTTGTATTTTTTTCCAGTGACATGTCTATTAGAGAAAGTGTTATACTGAAATCACCTACTGTTAATAGGTTGATAGTAAGCTGTGTCTTTAATTTCAGTAATTCAGTCTTTTATGAAATTGGTTTTGCCATAGCTTGGTATATATTTTTAGGACAGTAATGTCTTTTTGTTTAATTCTTCCCTTGATTAGAATGAAGTGTCACTTCTCATTAGTTTTTGTCTAAACTCTATTTTGTCAGATATTCAAATAATGATGGCTGCTTTCTTCCTGATCTCATTTGATTGGAATATTTTTGTTCATCTTTCTGCTCTAAGGTCATCTTTTAAACTGAGATTTTCAAACAAGAAGTAGATGGATTTTATTTCTTAATCTATTCAGCCTGCCTGTGTCTTTTGATTGGAGACTTTAGGCTGTTATATTTAACATTATTATTGAAAGGTATATGATTATTATAGTTATTGTGTAGCTGAGATTTTTTTTTCAATGTAGTTTGTGTTTTGGTAATTATATCTTAGTTTTCTTCCTAAAGTCTCTTCTCTCCTCAAACTGAAACATTACTTTTTACATTTTCCTTAGTTTTGGTCTTTGGGATATAAATATTTTAGGTTATTTATATCATAGAAGGTATTTCTCTTAATTAATTCAGGTATTTTGTGATTCACATCAATATATTTTAGACTGTAGTCTTTTAGTACTTGTAGGACATTGTTTCAGGTATCACCTGACTTTTAGACTTTCCATTGAGAAATCAACTGTCATTCTGCTGTGTTTCCTTTATATGTGACTTCTTTTTTCTCTTGCACCTTTCTATCCTCTCCCTGTTTTTATTTAGTGTTATTAACTATGATGCGAAGAAGTGGGCTTCTTGTATGGTCTTCACTATTTGGAATTCTATGTGTTTCTTCTATCTGGGTATATATTTTCTTAGTTTCAGGAAGTTTTATTCTATGATCTTGTTGAAGATATGGTTTATCCATTTACATGGAAGTCTCTTTCATTCCACCCTATAATTTGAAGGTTTGGTCTTTTATCCTGTGTGTTTTTTCTTCAGTTTTATTTTAATATTTTTTGCTTATTTCATCTAGATCATCTACTTTATCTTTGAGTTCTGATAGATTCATTCTATTTGTAAGGTTATTCCTTGGTTTTTCTATTTGGGTTATTGAGTATTTTAATCCTATCTCAGTTAAGCTTGAACTGAATTCTTTGATAAAGTTTATAATTTTTATTTTAATTCTCTGTTCTCTGGTTCATCTAGTTAATTCCCACTGGTGCAAATTTTTATAGGACTGGTGAATTTGAGGTGGTAGTGGTAATAATGTCTTGATCTTTTATGTTGTTTGTATTTTTACAATGAGATCTGTTTTGTGGGTTTTTTGGTTAATTCTGTTGTCTGATATGGACAGACCAGGTTTGTGGCAGAACATAGGGTATTTGAGCTGATCTTGGCCTAAGTGTTGAATATGTCTAGGGTGGAATTAAGTAAGTTAGGTAGACACACAGGATTGGTGTGCAGGATATGTGTCCTGGTCTAATTCTGGAGTTTAGGGGTGATCTGGGGGTTAGAAGGTAGTAGCTAATAGACTCACTCAACTAGACCCTGCAAAATAGGTGAAAGATCTTACTGAATAGGGAATTTAGATGTGGCATGGGCTGTGGGCAGCATAAAGTGCTCTGGTGTTAGCTTAGAAATTGGGAATAGTACAGGGAATAGTGGCCAGACTGCCAGGAACTGAATGCAGGGCCTGGACTAGCTCTTGGAGGGGGAGAGGAGTCATGAAGGGGAGTATCATATGGCTTCAATGAGATATATTCTAGAAAAGGATATGCAGTATATGTCTGTGGAGAAATTGGGTATGATCAAAATATTTTGCTTTTACATTATACATGGTCACTGTGCTATGAGTTTGTTAGTGCTAAAATGTTCTGTAGTTCAGAGAAATTCAAAATCTTAGAAAATTCTCAAAGTTCAAATGGCAATTTTGCCTTGATGAAATTAACCTGATATTAGACAGGGAAATGTAAGTGTGATTATTATTCATTTTATTTAAAATATTCAGATGTTGTCATTTTCTAGAGATGTAACTCTTGCTAATTCAAATTGACCATATCTATAGAATGAATAGGATTTAAAGGGAATAAGCCAAAAAGGAAATGACATTCTTAAATTTTTATAATTTCTCTGAGAAGAACAATTGGGTTAAAATAATTGTGTATTGCAGTAAGCATGAATAAATGAGCACAAGAATCTGAAAAGACATCCCTTTCTATTATTTTATGGGGAGCTTCCACGAGTCACCCTCTCATGTTTACAGTCATTTTCCACTTCAGAAATCATTAGAGGATGAAGAATATGCAAAGTAATTTTCCACTTGCTTCTGAAAACAAGGGTGACTGTCCAGCTTGCCCATGATTTTCTTGATCTGCCTGTCCAAGCACGTCTTAATAATTACCCTTTAGCCTTCCCAAACTCTGTAAACTTCAACAAGCAACTTTAACAATAATATGAACTTTCCTGCATATCTCCCTTCCTCATTTTTCAGACCAAATGGAGAAGGAAGAGAGTAATATTTTTCCTGCAGCTTTCTTTCCATATTCTCCTGTCTACCACTGAAATGCAGCCCTTACAACTTTGTTCTAAGTTCCTGTGGCATACAAATCAAAGTTTATATTCTTTGAAGAACATCTTTCTGGTGATTCTTCTCAACTCCTTCCAGCCTTTTATCTTCCTTCAATAAAGATTTACAGGTTTGAGTTAATAAGAATTTCATTTAATACTGAGTCCATTGCCCATCATCATGGTAGGTGATGGCTATATTACCACAGCTAAACCAACTGCTAATTTTTAAAAAAATATTTTTAGTCTAAGGAATTTTTACAAATCTACTTCCTAAAAAATATTCTCTGCTTATGAACTGACAAAACTTTAATAGAATTATTTCCTTGTGTTTCTGAGATTAAATTGTATACTATGTCCTTGTGGACCAAAGGCATAAGGGAAATTTTTTCTGCATATATAGATTTTTCCATTTTTTAAATTTATTTTTTTATTTTACATATCGATCCCAGTTTACTCTTGTTCCCTCCTTCCTTCCCTACCTCTCTCCTTCCCTTTCTTTCTTCCACCCTCCAAGGCCCTCCAACCACCCTCCCATCCCATTCCCCCCCCCACTCCACATGTAGGTTGATGCCTTCCTGGAGGGGGCATCTAAATCTGTCAAGTCATTTGGAGTAGGGACAATGCCCTCCCTCCTGCCTCTAGGTTAAGGGAGTATTCCTCCATGGGAAATGTGCTCCCAAAGTACTTTTGTGCACCAGGGATACATCCTGGTTCTACTCTCAGAGGCCCCTTAGACTGCTCAGGCCTTCTAACTGAGACCCATATTCATGGGTTCTGATCCGTCTAAAGCTGGATTCCCAGCTATCAGTCTGTGGGCCCATTACCTCCTCCTTGTTCAGGTCAGCTGTCTCTGTGGGTTTCTGTAGCTTGGTCTTGTCCTCTCTCTTTGCATCTGGATTCCAGTTCAGCTCAGTGTTGATAACTAACTTATCCACCATCATAGAGCCCTCATCTAGTAGCTGATGGAAACAGAAGCAGACACCCACAGCATATATAGATTTTAATTAATATTTTTCACACTTCTTTCAGTGTATTCCCTCTTTAAATGTCTCTTTCTAATTTATGATGTTTCTCCAAATGTGCTATTGACTCAAACAGTAGTGTAGCAGTGATGAGAACTTTTCTAGCAATGGCTCTAGATGGTTAGTAGCTCTCTGACAGAGAAAACTCATGGTATGTTTATGACATCATTTTGCCTCCAGAGATACTTTTTGTCTGTGTTCCAGGAGTTTGTAAATAGTTGACCTCTAAATAAGTGAAGTGTTTTTGTAATTCCATTTGAAAATTTGTGTGGAAAATTAGGGCATGCACCCCTGTTGAGAAAGTTAAGGTCAAGTAATTCATTCCTGAATGTGAACAGTCATAAGGACGCACACAGGGGGTTTGGAACTAGTATTAACCAATCAAGTTGCTCCCGGAGGGGTCCTCACTTCCTAGGTCAATTCTTAACACTCCTCATAGATGCTTCAGATCTCCAAAGGCTTGCTTGGTGAATGGACAGACAAACAGGAAATTAGTGAAAATGGATGGTATAAATCTGTTTTATACAGAAAATGTCTTAAACAACTGGCATGAGTGCAAAAGGCACTACATCAGGTTCTAAACTTGCACAATACTGCCCAATTCTCTGGAAACCCAAATCATTCCATTGCTACATTTATTTCTTTCCCTAGTGTAAGATTCACCAAGATTGTGTAAGCTTGTGATTCTGTCAGAGTTTCAGAACTCAGTCTTTTTTCTTTTTTCATTTTAAAAAGGGTTAAATTATCATCTCTCTAAGAGTCAAAAGGACAATAAATAAGTCTAGAAAATAGCAGTACCTACTGATATTCCAGATTTTATTGCCTGAACAATGCCTTTGGAAGTGACAGGAAACACAGAAACTAGCATAATGCTCTAATTTACGTAGAACAGTCAGTAGAATAGTGTATACTTGTCTGCTGTTTTACCTTTATAATTATTGATCAGTCCTATAAAGTTCCCAGATGCTTGTATACAAGTAAACCAATTTGTTTTCTCAGTCTTCCCTGGGGGGGCTGGAATAATTACTATTCATATAGAGTTTTGCTCTATGTTGAACTTTAAATCCTCTATGGGAACTTGTAGGCCAAAGGCATTGTATCTTATTGGGATGTAATTGCATTTTCTTGTAGTTACTTCTGGTGCTTATGACATTTATGTACAAGTTACAAGGCTTTGAAAGGAGTTAGGAGTTTTTATAATATATAGGCTTTCCCCATAGTCTCAAATTTTCAATCTACCTAAAATACCACAACTGTAAAATATGATGACTGAGACATTTTTGCTAAAAGGAAAAATAAAGAAGAAGAAAAAAAGCTGAACAAAGAGAGATTTGCCCCAAATATCAAGAATTGACTAGTCTCAAGTTCTTGCTGTCATTAGTGTGCTCCATAAGTAATTAATTAATATAAAGGTGGAGAATCAAATGATTCACAACTTCACAGAGCTGTGATTAAAGGCATGTTCCATCAACATATGGTGTACAGTAACATCTGATACCTTTGGACACAGCTTGTCCTCTCTGATACTTTGAGGGCTTTTTGTGGGGGTGGTAAACAATATCAGTGAAAGACCTGCCTGAAGATTCTGAAATGAAAACATTTGATAATACCAACCATGTGGCTGCTCTCAGAAGCAACTGTCTTAAGGGTCAACACATGACAGTGAGCTGTGCTCAAAGTGGCTTTATCTAATCATATTATAAAACTTATATACAAAAGTTATCCTTTATTTTTCCTTGGTTATGAGCTTACAGGATGTTTTGGTATGAGATGAACTCACAATTTCTTTTTTGACTGGAAAAATGCATACAGGCATATTCAGTTGACAATACTAAGAGGGTATATCTGTAATCAGCAGTTAACACATTCCAATGCTCTGGATAACACTATCTAAGGTGCCTAATTCTTCTACATTGCTTGGTAGGTGTTTGTCCTCTAGTTACATATTTAAGAGTTAAGGTTTAAATTGATTAAGGGCATGCTTAAGGTCACACAGCTAGTTTAACAGAGCAACTGTTGTGAATGATGAATCTGTGTTTGAAACCATTTCACTGAACCATGCTGTGGGTTGTTTCTCTAGAAGAAAATACCTGGTCTGGGTTAAGTGGCCATACTTACCTTTTAGAAGGCAAGTCCAACAAATTATAAAATGTCTGCCTAATGTGTAATGTGAATGGTTTATTTCTGTACTTTATCTCTTTCCATTGAAGTACAAAAAAGTCTGCATAGGGGTAGTCTTCTAAATTCATTTAAAGAAGCTATAATATAAAACCAAGTCAGCATGCATCCGAGGAAGGAATTCCATGCATATCTGGAATACAGGTAAATATTTCAAAAATGGTTCCACTCCTGCAACTCTTATCTCATTTCCATACCTATTTCTAAGCTTTGTCTTCTACATTATCTGTTCTATTGAAACATAGGCATACTTTTTGTTTTCCCTTGATGGATAATTGATCTCCAAGCCTCTTACTGGAAGCTGACTTTATAACATGCTTTTGCTTACTCCTGATAAGTTATTTTCAATTTACAGTGAGGTGTCTAATACTTGCTTTGTTCTGCCACCGAGAAGTAAATGCCTGAGGGGTGTGTTGTGGGGAGAGTAACAAGACAGCTCTTCAAAGCACTTCAATTTTTAGTGTTTTATTTGAAGGGACACATGATATAGTACATAGTTATGAAATACAGTGGTATAATACAATGTTTAAGTGCTTGTGTTACATAATGATCAAACCAGGGCAATTACTATACCCATCAACTCTTTTTTTGACAAGATGGGTCTTGAATCACTGTATCCTTTATAGTCTGTCAAGACATAAAAAATTAAAACAGTAAGTATTTTTCCTGAGCAGGAAAAAGTCAGCTTATTTAGACTATAATAAATTGGAAGCTTTTCCTTTAAGGAGCTAAGCTCTATATATTACATCACATATTAAATATATCTTACTGGCTGCTTCTGTGTGACCCAAATATGGTCCTTTCCCACATGAGGAAAACCTGGCCTTCTGAATTTGCTTTGTAAATTTCTTTCAAAGTTTTTTTTTTCCTTTTCAGATATGAATTACTCTGACCTTTGGGAAATTAGATGTCACAAGTGTTATTTCAGACTTGTTTTCTCTATTTTATTTAAATGTAAATACCTCTATCTGGAAGGCATATTTGAAGTTAACTTTGTACTCAACTCATGCATGCAGTACTCTAAGTCAAGCACTTGCATATAGATTTAAAGGTAGTAACTAAAGAATTCTGGCTTATTTTCTTGCCCTAACTATGGCAGGCAGAGCTAATCTATCTTTCTCATCAAGCCTGTGTACTACTTGACTTTAGAGTGTGTTGCTGGAGTTTCTTTCCCACTGAGTCCCACCACCCTTCGGACCCAAATGAACACACGACACTATATTATTTATAAAACTGTTAGGTGACAGCTAGGGCTTCTTACTTGCTAGTTCTCTTTTAATTATTAACCCATTTCTATTAATCTATGTAATTCTACATGGCCTTATAGTACCAGAGGACACCTGGTGTGTCCTATCTTCCCAGTCTCTAGATGGCTTCACTCCATGGCCTCTCTCCTCTCTCCCCAGCATTCTCCTCATCTCCTAATCCCTCTTACCTTCCTGCATCTACTGACCAATCAGTATTACATTCATCAACCAATTAGAGAAACATACACAGAATGATATTCCCCCATCAAGAGTGCTCTTTTTGGCACAAGGCTCTCTCAATCATCTGGAGATGGTGAATAGGATGAAATCAATTTGCCACCCATGGACAAATGGATCATGTAATAAACACAAAATATATTGATCCCTTTTCTCCCCAGATACGTTTTCTTCATTTTGAAGCTTTAATGAAAATAAACCTACAATGAAATGTGCTGACATTCTCCTAAGCTCTGTTGCAGAACAATATAATTTTATCCATAAAAACATTTTATGAAGAAATGAGATTTTTGAATTAAAAAAACTAAACAAAAATGAACAAATGAACACTACTGGCAAGGATAAGAGATAATGTAGTACTTTTTGTAGACAGGGGACCTCCTGTTGTTCTTCACATGGAGAGGTGTGTCATCTGCCTGGCCCAGATTTGACTCTTTCAGGATGGCCCCTTGCTCCTATTTCCTTGTTAGCTTAAACTAGAAGGTGCATGATGGAAGGACAGGCCATATGGGAGCACTCATCTTTTCCATGAGCATCAGGAATGTGTTAGCATATTCCTATTGTGTTCAAGCAAATTGGTGTTAAAACCTTAGGGAATGCCCACATTTCTGTTAAGTTCTGAGGACTGTGCTTTTTATCAGTTCAGTTTTGCTACCATTAATCCAAGTGTGAGTGATACTAACATAACATGGTTCTTTGTACCTGTAGTGATTCTTCATGTTAATTTTTAAGGAGGAATGACCACATTGTAATGTGCCCAGAGCATTGCTAGGGGAGACTCTCTTCTGGGAGGCCTGACAATTTCTGGTGATTTTAAGAATGCTGGGACTGTCTAGGCCTGGAAAACACAAGGGCTGGACTATGCCAGAAGGTCTTTAATCATTTCCTTGGGGGCCTTTGTTCTTCTGGAGGCTCTCTTGGTTACAAGAAACAGACATGCACTTAAATTGCCTCACGTGAAGGAAGATTTATTCAAAGTTTTTTTTTGTGTGTGTGTGTGTGTGGGAGAAGCTGAATGACCAATTTCACTAAGAGCAGTGCTATCTGCAGCATGGCCCTGGCATATCTGTTTCTGAATCTGGTACTCCAGCCTTATTCTTCCCTTCCTTTCCTAGCTGGCTTCCTCTACAGTTGGAGTCACAGTCTCTTCATAAATCTAGCACACTCTTAGTCCATAATGGCCACCCAGCTCTATTAACTACCACGTACTCTGATGAAATGGCCCCAGCTAAATAGTTCAGTGGCTGGTTACTCCAGTTTTAAGTTCTGTGTAGAGGACCTGGGGACAACTTATTGTTCCAAGACTGATCATAATATCAGACATATACAAGTCCAGGGTTTATCTGTGTGGGAGTCTGTCAGTTTAATCAGCTGTGGCCAAAAGTTGCTGAATCAGACTGCAGCATTCAATGTTTCCTTCCATGATCTCTTTGTATAGTGGTGTTCCACTACCTATGGCGGTTGAGAAAACGAGCAGTAAGCCTGGAATCAGAATCACAAGGAATCTTGTTAACTTACTTGTGGTGTTGAAGAAATACAGTTGCCTTTTCCAAAACTGTCTCTAGAAGGCTAATAATAACATTAATGTTTAGGTGTTTCATCGGTGACATTTAAGATTTATATCTGTCATTATATATGTCTTTTTGACAGTAGTAGAATCATTTCAGAAGCACTAACTTTTCCTATAATTATTATTATTTTCTATTTCATGACTGAATGTTCTGGAATGTTCTCTGTCACCCAAAAGTGACATGAGTCTAAAAAGAGAGGACCCTTTCCATTCTGCTCTGCACTCTAAAGGTGATCAGACAGTATCACAGTAGATCACAGATTTCAAGGGTAAAAGACCAGCTTGACATAAAAGTACCTTGTGCTTTTCTACCTTCCCAACTCATTTATTGTTAACAGTAGTTTGGGATCATGCCTATACTTGAATTAAATTATGAATTTTTGTGGAGCCATTTTTCTGAAGTGGGGATGATAAAGGTTAGAGTCCTTGGGCTATGGAAGCACTTTGGAAACCTACTGCCACTCTTTGTCTGGCTGTGTGGCATGTATTATGCATGGGGTCCAGAGATCTTCCTTTATCTTCCTATGAAATGTGGACAGTTCTTTTTTACTGGCTAATAAGCCTCTGGGGTTCCCATGTCTCTGCATCCACTGGTGCTGGGGTTCCAGACACGTGATACCAAGTCTGATGCTTTACATGTATGCTGAGGATCTGAACTTGCATAGTCATGCTTGGAGAGCAACCCTCTGTCCACTGAGATGTGTCATAAAGCTTCTATAAGGCTTTTACTGAATACAAATTAAGACTATACTCCAGTATATTTATCTAGCCATTTCAGTTCCCATGCAGACACCTTAGGACTGTTGGTATGGACACTGATCAAAAGCTCCAGGAGAAAGTGGGCAGTACCATTGTGAGAGACCTTAGAGAAAAAAATCAGGCAGAAGGACTGAGGGGCCTGAGATCCTATACTGAGTGGAGCTTGTTTTGTCTCTACTGATAAACCTGCCCTTGAGAAATTCACCCAATTTATTTGTAGGATTCAGTTTCCTCATCTGCAAAATAGGAATCAGTTTCTTTTCATAGCCTCTAAGGACCACTGGAAAATTTGCTTATTAATAATGTAAAGAATGCTTGGAACTTGTAAATATTTCTTAAGAAGAGCTGGTATCTTTCCTCTTGCTATAAGATTGGAGGAAGTATGCTGCATCTCTTCTGCTCATCTGTAATTTAGTCAGCTTGTGTACATACTGCATTGCATTAAACGCTGAACTCTGATCCTCATGTTTAAACATATTAAACACAAAATATGAGTAGTGTAAATTGTATGAAACACTTTTGTCTCCTGCTTGGAGGCTCAGCAATGCAGGGTCACCACCACCATTACACAGAGTCTGCTAAAAGTAAGTGGAAGTCTTGCAGACAGTGATTGGCAAATGGTGTGGCAACAGAAGTAGCACAAGCCCATCGTGGAGGATTTATTAGTGGGCCAAGGAAAGTTGAGAGTGGACACGGACTAAAATGAGTTGTTTATTTTATTTGCACATTAACTTTTATAATGCTGTTCCTCTAGAGAACACAAAAAATGCTACACAGAGACTCCAAGTTTGAAACTTTTCATTCCCACAATAGCTTTGCCAATGGTTGCTGCCATAAAAGAGCATGGCTTTCTCTCCCATCAGACACAGTTCTGAGACAGACAGGCCAGTTCTCCATTCACATTTTGGGGAGGGAGAAAAATAAATCTTTGACTTCTGGGATCTTGTTTTTTTATTATTATTATTATTATTATTATTATTATAAAAAATATGGGTTCCACCTGATGGGGATACTCTAGTCACACAGTGCCACAGAAGAATTCTGTGGAGATGCACACAGGTATCATCACCTTCCAGTGTTCAGTCACAGTACTATTGGTTTTCTTTATCCCACACCTTTACATTGTGAATGACCAGTGATTTTTCAGCATAATCAAAAGGCCTCATGGGCATGAAGATAGAATCTGGGTGTATTTATAGATCCTACAAGCCATGAACAGGATTTGTGTGGTAAGTAGGTACTACAAGATGTGGACAGAAACTGAATGGAGACATAAATCCTTTATGGACAGGAGCTGGATGAACACATAGTTCCCATGGGATGTTGACAGGAGCTAGGTGAGCGTATAGGTTCTATGGGATACATAAAGAAGCTGGCTGGGTGTGTTGGTCCTTGGGGATGAACAGGAGCTGGGTTAAGTATGTAGCTCCAATAGAATATGGACAGGGCCTGAGTGAATTTGTAGGTCCTATAGGATTCGTCATTCTATAAACTTTCCTTTGTCGTATCATACTGTGTTCTGTTTTGGCTGAGACTCTTTTAATTTTTGAAAAATTTTACTGTGATTTCCCAAAGTATTTAATAGTTTTTCCTGGGAAAAGTTGAAAAAGAAATCATAAAAGAAACTCAATAACAGTAGAAACAGTGACAAGGTAAGCTTAAAGATGACCATGTTTTATTTGGTTTCAGTTTTCAAACTCTGTAAGTGTAAGCTTAGCAGCTCTACTTATCAGCGACTCCCCTGTCCTTTGAGAAGGGAAGATTTATGGCATCCACAGAGGCTAGGGCCACATAACCCAGTGTGAGCTTACAAGGCGCTAGCTCCTCAATGCCAAGGGAATTTTGGAAATGATTCTCCTTTGCTGACAGTACCCTCATTACTGATTGTGTAGAGTCATTTATCAGGCATTTCTTAAAATAAACCGTTCATTTATACTAATAGGACTTGGCAGCAAGAAAAAGTTGGCAGGACTTGGAGTTCCTAGTGTGCCCTCCCTTTTTAAAATTGTGTTGCCTTAAAAAAAAATTTAAAACACCAACATTGAGGAGTTTTAAACATTTTGAGGAAACAATTTTCAAAGACCAGCGTTGAAGTTCATTAAAGCGGAAAGAATAGCATTATAAATCTTCAAAATGGTAAAAGGGAATATTTTCAATGATGGTCACCAAAGGACAAAGTAAGTACACTGTCACTGACTTTATCGTTTTGCATTCTTCAGGCATGGGGCTCCTCTTGTTGATAAGTTTGTTTCCTATTTTTGGCATCACATGAGCTTTTGAAGAAGGCTAGCTCACTTCTCCATGTGGTGTTTATTTTCCTTCTCCCCTAAAAACTGTATCAGCTAGCTGCTTCTCTTAGTTATGTACATGATGTGCTGTTTCTATATAACCAAGATAATTCTCAAGGCTTTCTTAGTTCTGTGCTCTTAGCCTTGGGTTTCTGATACTAAATTCCATCTCATATTTCCCTGGAATTAAAGGGACATTACTAGAATTGATCATCTTTTTTTCCCAAATAAAATAATTCACAATAAAACTTCAGTAGCAGTTGAATATTTTTGACTCAGGAAAAGTTTGTCCACTCTGGGAATAAAGGCTAAAGAGCTCTTGGCAAATGTTCAAGTGAATTTTTGCATGTGTACATGCAAATGTTTATTGAATCAGAGGTGTATGCACATATACACCTTTGTAATATACCATATACAGATATGCTTTTAAATAATAGAGTGTATGAACCACAGTGTTGCTCAGACCCAGACATCAGTAGGTTGCATGACTTCAGACCACATAGAAATTAAGTATGCCACTCTAGAGGGCAAATGAAGTTCTTTACAATTGCAGAAGTTTGTTGATAGATGGCACTAAAGACTAAAGGGGTATCCTGTACTAGGTGGAATTTTCACTGATGGACTGGCAGTGTTTTCTTACCCTTGAGTTAGTGGCTGAATTGCTTCTCAGACAACTTGTTTAGGTGCTGTTGGATAACAAATAAAAGTAATTCTTTTTGTCTTATCTGTAAGTACCTTATAGAATGATATGTGTGGGAAACTCAACACATATCTGATTTATACTTTGAGGTTAATGACTTCCTCCAAAATTTAAGGACGAATAAATATATCAACATGTTAGTAAATAAAAAATACTTTTCTATTAAGAATAATACTTATTTTAGGGTGATAACAGTACAGGTAATTCTTGACCTTTATTTTTCTTTAATATTTCCCTAAAATTTACAATATTACCTTAATATTTTAAAGAGGAGTTTAAATCCCCAGTAGGGAAGGATACATCCCTTAGTTTTTAAAGTATTAATAAATGTTTTTCAATTCTGTTTCTTCATATATATAGGAAATAAGAAAATTTTAGTCAGGTTGTGTTCTCTATATCCTTTCTCTAATTCTGTATTTATATTTAATTGTTTCTAATGAACAACATGCCAGCATCTTTAATTCTGTAGTGATTTGTCTTGTTACTGCTGAAACCAGCATTTTTTCCTTGCTTCCTTTCTTTTTACTTGGATGTTCTTTATTATGACACATATTTGCAGAGAGCTGGTAATACTGTTTTTGTTCATATTGTTTTCAGTGTTCTGTGGTAAGGAAGTTTGCAGTAAATATATATGCTTTCTAAATTCCTTTCTCACTTTAACCAAATACTTTGCTTTGACAAGACCATTTATAGAACTTTTCCTGCTGCTCCAAACTGAGTCCATTGCCCTTAACTCCTAAATGAATGATTATCCTTAGACAAATATGAGGGCAGTGTGTATTTGACCTGGCAAGTGGATTCATTGCATGTAAGATTGATAACAGAGTCCAATAAAGAAAAGTAACAAAACAGATGAACAAAAAGAACATTGTCCTAGTTTGCTTTCATATTGCTATCATAAAACACCCACCAAAAGCAACTTGGAAAGGCGTCATTTCAACTTACACTTCTGTGTCATAATCCTTCATTGAGAAAAGTCAGAGTAGGAACTCACGGAGGAACTGCAACAGAAACCATGGAGAAATGCTGTTTTCTGAATCACTCTGTGGTTTGCTCTCAACTAGCTTTTATATCTATCTCAAGCCCACCTGCATAGGGTGGGTTCTTCCCACACTGGGCATCAGTCATCAATCAAGACGACCTCTCTCAAACATGGTCTCAGGTCATTCTGATAGAAACAAATTATCTCTTGTAGTTCCTTTTTCCCAAGTCACTACTATTGTGAACAATAAAAACTAACCAGTAAAGAAATTCTTTGTGTCAAAGAAAAGAAAGTAGAGTATTTCACTGGATGTCATTTCTTTTTTTTTTTATTTATTTTTCTTTTTTTACATATCAATCCCAGTTCCCTCTCCATCCCTCCCTCCTTCTCTTCCATCTTCCCCTGCCCCCTGACCAACCGCCCACTCCACATGTAGGGTGATGCCTTCCTGGAGGGGTCATCTAAATTTGTCAAGTCATTTGGAGTAGGGACCAGGCCCTCCCTCCTTTCTCCAGGCTAAGGGAGTATCCCTCCATGGGGAACAGTGGAGCCAGGATGTGTCCCTGGTGCACAGAGGGACTTTGGGAGCATGTTCCCCATGGATGTCATTTCTTTACTGTTTATTCTTTACTCTTCGTTCTTATTCTTAGGAAAATGGCATGGTCATGTTTAGCAAAAGTAATAAGGAAATGGAAGAACACATCATTACTGTGGTAGAATCTTTTTTGTAACAATACTTTAGAATTATAGCAAATGATGTGTTAGCCTTTCTACACCCATGTTCCCTTTGCTTCCCTTTCTAAGTCTTTCTGGAAAGTCAATAGAAACAAATGTGAAGACAAGTTTTAGTTAATTTTCTATTGACTCCTGGTGGGTTTGAGGAGGAAGTGGGATTCAGCTTATTCTACAGAAAGAAAGTGTAGCTTAAACCTGTTGTTTCCCCTTCTGGTTTCAATATCATAGAGACAGGAATTGGGATGAACTCTGGTTCTTTGTTAAAAAATGAACTGGGAGCTGCTTTCACTTCCTGGCCCTTGACACTGGCAACTGATGTGAGCAAGATAGCACTGGCCTACCTTGACACTAGTAACTGGAGTGAGCAAGATGACACTGGGCCACCTTGCTGGTGGAATATAGAGAATTCTTTTCCCAGATTCTTAAATGAAGTGACAGAAATGTCTATCTTTCAGTGGTCCACAAGACTTCTCTTAGCCAGTTGAACTATATGTAACACTCTCCTTATTTCCTTTTAATTCTGCTTTACTGCTTAGCAAAGAGATTACTCAACACATACGCCCATTAAAGTGATGAAGAAAACCCATAAAGGGGGGAGGTAAGTTCAGCAAGTAAGAGCACTGTGCTAGCATGACAACCTTAGCTTGGTCTCATGGTGGAAGGAGAGAACTGACTCCTGAAAGTTCTCCCCTTCCTCCTACCACACACACACACCACACACACACACACACACACACACACACACACACACACACACACACACAAAATTGACTATTTCTGCTTATGATGAAGCACTAACATGGGACAGGAGCATCTCCCAGAAAAGGACATAAGGATCATATGAAGATGAGAAAAGGGAGGCACAGGGTCAGGGGATTTGTTAACAACCCTTTCTGACCATAGATTGATTCTTGTTCTATTCTAGTGTTGAACTTGGAAAATTCTTAAGAATGTCATCTTAAAGAAAATATCCTTCTTGGTGAATTACTAAGAAAATATACTAAACTCAGTATATGGCTGAATGCATTATATTTAGGCTAGAATGTGTGTGTGTGTATGTATATATATGTATATATGTATACATATATACATATATGTATACACATATGTATATATACACATATATACATATGTGTATATATGTATAAATATATATATGTATATATGTATATATATAATTATTTTTGTTATTGCCATTTGACTTTTGTGGTACTGAGGAATGAACTCAGGACTTCACACTCACCAGTCCAACAGTCTTTAGCTAACCTACACCTCCAGCTTCTACTTACCTCTTAAATTAAGAGATCTTTCAGTTATTTGGCCTACTATAATTTACTTCTCTAGGAAGTTAGATGACCTGGTAAAGTTTCCTGCCTTGAGTATGACCTATACCCTCAGCAAGCACACATAAAACTATCTTGCACTCCAAATCAACTGGATTCTGAGCTAACAAAAGGCAGCAATGGACAATCCATCATATTTTATCTCTCAGTGTTGAGGCTGTGTGTATGATTCATTAAATGCTTACTTATTTAATAAGTATATATTGAATTCAGATAGGGAGAAAGCTCTTTGAAGTGTCTGGGTACTTCTATCCTTGCCTTTGTACATTCTTCAAAGGCCTAATATGGCATGCCAGTTGGTTGGTTTCCACAAGACAGTTGGAACCTGGCTTTAGAGCAAACACAAGCAGGTAGTTTGGAATAGGTGTGGGGGAAGGGTGGTTTCAAAACTTTGTCAAAACTTGGTACTGCTCCACTCATCAGCATGCCTTTGTAGTCATGGAAGGCTTAAGTTCTTCCCATGGAGTTGCTCTTGGACAGGACTAATTGCATTCTTTTCATTCTCATTTTTAGTGCTTCAAGTGCACCATTCAGAACTGCTGAGGTCACCCTCTTCTTGTAGTTATTTTGAACACTTTTGTATCATTAAAATCCTACATGATGTGGGATTACATTCAGAGGATGAGAATCACTTACTCCTGCAAGGGACTCTTGTAGACTAATACTCTATTAATACACTTAGAATTCTTCATCCCTTGAGCTAGTGAGTGCCCTTTCTTTGACCCCTGAATAGCTCAACTTTTCTGTGGCAGGAACTGGGGAAGATAATACATTAAAAACAATTCTAATATTAAAATGATTTAAAATGTCCTTGATAAGAGTTGCACTGTATCGTTAGACATTATTAGTGTAAACACAAGTAGTTATGCAAACTGGGGTAGCTAAAAAAACACACACTGAATGAAATACTAGCACCTAGCCTTTGAACTTATATGTTTTGTTACCTGAAACCAGTAATTTCATCACACAGAGACTTTGTTTCTTCACTGCCATAGGAATAACTGTTTGTGTATTGTAAAAACTAAACAATACTAATGTCTTTGCCCATGGGAAACAATAGAGATAATACTACATGTAACAAAATATTCTTGTAAAAATCAATTATGAGACACTCCCATTCTGAGTATGGTCAGAAGACACACAGTTTTAGTAAATCAAACCTATTATAATCTCAGCTATCACCAATTCTCCCCTGAGAAATGCTATCCATTTATCCATAAGGAAGGCTGTGTCTAGATGTGCTTGGTGTGGCTACCTACTTTTTTTCACTAATTTATTTTAGGTGAACAATCATGATTGAAGAATCATAATCAAATAATTCTGACAGTAGGGCTGTCTTCCCTTATTTCACAGTCTTATACTTACACTATCTTCAGTATAAGTAAATGTCCTAAATCCCATTAGACAAATCTTAGTTCTGGCTGGAGAACATATCTTGTTGTAATTTCATTAGACTAAATAGTAACAATAATTTAAGGCCAATCCAGAAAAGTTCTCCGAGGTTTGCTTGTGATGACTGGAAATATTCACATACCTTTATTTGTATGATACATTGTTATTTTGGAAAAAATGAAAAATGGTTACAGGACTAAAAAAAAAAAAACATGGAACAATCTCTAAATCAGTGGGCTTCATGAGTGAAAATATAATTGTGTTAAAATTTAACAATATCACTAACCATCTGTTTGCAATTTATTTTTTAAAAATCTGAGTTTACATAGTACCTTGAATTTTCTCATAGAAAGTCAACAAGTGAAGTATTGATTAAGGGCTGAGGAAACTGGAGTATGTTATCTAAAGCATAATGGCAACAATATGCAGAGACTGCACTCCAAGGGAATGACTCAGTGAGTGACATAATAAAGAGCCCACTGTTAATGAAGGTGTGAATGGTTGCTTTCTGTGCAATATGTGTTATAGAGAGTACTTACTGACATGTCTTCAGCATCATGTTTAATTAATAAAGAGAAATTATTATCTAAGCTATTTAGGTTGGTCTTATTGTAAGTTATTCAGTAATTATTAACCTGACAATAATTTTTAATTTTAATTATAGTAATGATAAGAAAAGATATTCATGAACTAGAAATTCAAATGGTATGCAATAGCAGAAACAATCCTGAATTATTTTGCTAATTGTATTGCTGTTTACTCCCCAAATAAATGAAATAGCCCTAAGATGCAATTTTGTGTGGAAATAATTGTATTTACTAATTTCCTCATTATTGTGATAAAATACCTGACAATAGAAACTTAAAGAGGAATTTATTTTGACTCACAGATTGAGGATGCAGTACATGCTGATGGAGAAGAAATGTGAGGGCTTAGTCACACTGTTTCCTCAGTCAGAAAGCAGAGAAAGGTGGATGCTGGTGCTCAGTTAACTTTCCCATTTTAATGAGATGTGCATATGACATTTAGGGTGGATCTTCTTTCCTTTGTTAAACCTTTCTAGAAATGCCTTTATGCACACTGAGAGCTATTTGCTTGCTGGATCAAGTCCAATTGAGGTGCTAGTAGCAAAGAAAAAAGTCCTAAAATAAATGAAACTCAAACTAGAATGCATGTGGCCAGGTGTACAAAGTAGAACATGAAATAGGTTTAAATGGCTAATGATGATCCAGAAGCTGCTGATAACGGCTTTGGAAGTGGGAATTAGCCTTTTAGATCTTATGACTGTCAATTGGATCCCAGGGAAGATACTGGGGGTTCAGAACAGCAATTATTTATTATCATTAAGTCAATATAAATGAGATTTTCAGTCCCCAGCATGAGTGTACCAATGCATATAAGCTGAATACCAGCCCTGGAAGGTACAAATGGCAAACATTTGATTTATTTTCTGCTAAATTACGCAAACATAGTCTATTTGAAATCCAGAAAAACCATGTTCAGAATTGATTTATAAGCTCAGCACAGGTAAAAAGGAAAAGAATGCCTAGTATCACATAGCATCAGTGTCTTTAGATGTCTAGAAAGAGTTCCAATCCTGGCTATAGGAGAACTGCTTGGGAACACTCAAACCTCTCATAAAGAACAAGAAAAATGGGAGGTTCAAACTAATAAGGAACTAGTAATAAATTTGAGCTGTGAAGGCAGTGACATTATCCTCCAAAGAAGGACAACAGGAAACATGCCATCTTATGCTCAATCAAACTTGACCATTACTAATCCTTGGTACCTCCTAGAAAATAGTGCCTTAACATTTACAGCAGTTTTTGCTGATTTTGAATTGAGAGACTCTAAAAATAGCCAGACTAGTAGGGGGTCAAGAGCTCATATAAAAGTGGGTATTAGGAGTAAACATAAGAAAACAGAAAGATGGAGAGAAATGAGGTCAGAAAAGATGGTGGGGTTCAAGAGTCAGCATGGAAGAGTGTTCTCTAATGTTTCTTTTTGTTTCATTTATTCAAAATCAAGTGCTAGCTTGGGAAACTTAACAAAAGAGAAAATAAAACACTGCAATAAAGAAACTAATTTTTAAAAATTCTGGATCTTTCTCAATCAGGCAGAACAGAAAATGTAGACAAATATATGGACAGTAATATACCCTCTTTTAGGCACAGGAAAACACCATTGCTTTCTTACCCCACCTTTATCTACATGGAAAATGCAGAGTCTAGAGTTTTTAAGACACTAAAATGAAACATATTATGCAATACAAGCCCACACTGAAGTCTTTTCATTAAAAGGCAAGAGGGTAACATGAACTGTCATCCTTTCCTCATAACAATGAGGTCCACTTTTATGAAAAAAATGGAGAGCACTTGAAACAATAGCCTTCCCCATCCAGTGGTAACATATTCCTAGGCAGGCCTGAGGGGATGGTGTCAGATGAGGCCAAGGAAAAAGCTTACATTTCTATAGTCTCCCAACCAGTGCAAGCTATCTGCTCTATCTGCCCTGGCATTAGATCCTGATAGGCACTCCTCCCTACTAGGAGTCCGGGGAACTTGAACATCTCTTCAGCAGTAAGGAAAAGAACTTATTCCTCCACAAGATGTTTGTGGAAATCAGAGACACAATGTGGGTTTCCCCTACAACCCTGCAATAAGCAGTACCCCCTTCCTCTACTCAAACGAATCCTGCTAAAATGGAAAAAAATAAATATAGTCTAGAGTTTCTTAACACACAAAGTGTCTGGAGTATAATGGGAAGTCACTATTCAAACAGTGGAGCTAGGAGGTTGAATGACAAGACAGCTGATGAATACCACCAAATAAATGCACAGGTGCCTGCATTCTATAACAAAGGTGTTAAAACCACTTGTCCTTTTAGCAAAAGGGTGAAGAAAAACCCAACAAAACAGACTAACAGAAAGAAGCAACAAGCAGTTACAAACCCACAAGGAAAAAGGAAGTATTGTGAAGAAATAGAAGACATAAAGAAAAACTCTGCAAAGCAGCAAAACACAGACCTGTGTTTCTGTTCCCTTTAGGTGGATTTCTGCATATGGTGAAGCATCTATCCAAAGTTTAGAAGTTTTCTACATCTGAGAGCCTTTGCATATCCTAGTCTTATCTCATATCTGCTTGTCCTCATTGTGAACCATTGCCATCACCTTTCTGGGCCAAGGGAGGCATGGGAATTTACTTCATTCTTCCAGCCAGTGGTGTGACAGCCCTTTGCTGGAGAAACACTCATCTACTCACCCTAGATATAGAGCCCAAAACAGCCAAATTATAGATACCTCCCAGGTTCAACTTGAATAACCAATGAGCTTCATTGGGGTTACATAACAATACCATGGGTTAGAGGTTATATAATGAAGCAGAAATTACTCTAAGATAGTTGCACTACTAAAGGCCCCCTCTCCCCTGAGTGAAAGCTCAAAAAGGCTGGGAACCTGGAGTGCTCTAAATAGCCCTCAGGCACCTCAAGAGGCTGGAGGGTGTCCTTTCCAGGGAGCTGTTTGTCTGAACCTCTTCCAGGCCTTGCCGCAGGCTTCTGCTTTGTTTGGGCTGCTTGGCTCATTTCAGAAGAGCTTGAAGTATTCTTTTCTGTTTACTCCTGAAGAGGGAGGGACCTAGAGAATCTTGTTAATTTCAGGGACTTCCTAAAGCTATTTTGAGTTGTTTACTTTCTATTTTAAGGAACTTCCTTGCAGGATGAAATGTTCAATCTTAGAAGAAACTACTACACAAAAATCACTTAAAACTCCTGAGTTTTTTCTGGAAATACTGAAACACATATCCCTACATTCAGCTTGATTTTTAAATAGTTATTAAAACATAAGTTGCAGCATGACAGCAGTTTGCTTGAGGTGAGTCCAGAAAAATGGAATAAAGATTTGTTGACAATTAGGATCATAATGTGTATGATTTCATCACTGGATTGATCCTGATTTACTTTTTAATTTTATTCAATTTTACCTACTTACCTGTTTTAAAGTTTACTTAGTACATATTATACATACAATATATGGCATATAGGATAATATTTCAGTGTATGGATCTGATGCATAATAATTTGATCAGAATATTTGACAAATTGATCACGCCAACTAGTTTTAACTTAGGGTTGAGAAAATTCAAATCTTCTCCACAGCAGTTTTAAAATACACAACTGTTAGCCATGGTCTGCTATGCTATAAACATCACAAGTTATTCTATCTGTCCAGATGCACCTTCACCTATTAATTCACTTATAATCTCAGTACAAAAACAGCAGAGGCATGGAATTGGTCTACTATGGTAAAATCAACTAACAGGAGGTTTTCTCTTTTAAAGACTCATGTGTATGGGTGTTTTGTCTGCATGTCTGTCTGGGCACCACATATGGCAGTGCCCTCAGAGGTCAGAAGAAAGCATTGAACTCCCTGGAACTGGTGTAGTTATGAGCTGCCATGCAGGTGTGAGAATCAAACTGGGGTTTTCCAGAGTAGCAGTCAGGGCTCTTAACCACTGAGTAGTCTCTTCAGGCCTAGGGTTCTCTCTTTAAAAAACTTCTGTGCAGGTAACTCACTCTTGCTAACTGTAGTAATATCATTGCATCTTCTCAGACAACTACAGAAACATTAGCACTTAGTAATCATCATTCTGCCATCTGAAAGGTCAGGTGAGTGGCCATGTAGGACAGCAATCTGTGATTGGCTTATTTTGCCAAACATAATTTCATCAAAGTTCATCCATATGGCATGGATTTTCAAATCCATTCAAATAACATCACAGGATTTTCTACAGCAATTTTCAACTGTATATATAAATCACATTTGCCTACCCATCGATCCATCTGTAGACCTTGGTTTTTGCATCTTAGCTATTGTATATAGTACTGTAATGAACACCATGTGGCTAAAATCTCTTCAAGATCTTGATTTCAACTCCTTCAATTGTATGCTTGGTACACCATAAGGTAAATTTTGATTTAGATTTTTAAATTAGGTCATGTAATTCAGGAAATGACTAGCATATATTACAATTCTATTAATTAAATCATGAAAGGGCCTGGCTTACACCTAAGGAAGGAAGGTCTTTTCTTTTGGCTCATGAAAGCATAGTTTCTCATTTCTGGGAAGACCTAGTGCTTGGGAAACTAGGAGTTTTGACAGTGAAAGTTATTCACTTATCAGTGGGTCAGGAAGCAGGAAACTTGGGTTAGAAGTGAACTGGGCTATAACTATAAAAGACCCACCCCAGTGATTACCTCCACCAGTTATCCTTCTATCCCAAAGGTTCTGCATGCTCTAACACAGTAGCACAGTTATGAAACAAGCATCAAACACACAGGCACCTGAGCGACATCATACATCCCAAGTATAACAAAAGCTGTTGTTTTTTTAGCACTGAAGTGCATTTGTAGTAATCACCTCATCCTGTGCTCTTCTATAAAATGCTACAACTATAATTTCCATCTGCAAATGAGGAAGCTCAGAAATGGCAGGAAATGTGTACAGGTTCTCTTGTTTACTAAATGTCACAGGAAAAAATGCAAAGAGAGGTGGCTCCTCCCAAGAGCTGCCTTCAAAACAAGTGTGTGTGTGTGTGTGTGTGTGTGTGTGTGTGTGTATGAGAGAGAAGTGTGTGTGTATGTATGAGAGAGAATAACATGTGTCACAAAATATGTTTTTTACCCATAAATTTTACCCATAATTTACACACATTTTTAAGTTGTATAGTAACTTGAATATCCAAATTCTTAGCAGTGAGCAAGTACATAAAGAGGGCAGTTGCTAAAATCCCGTTTGTATGGTGATCTAACACAGATTTGAAGAGCAGAACTAACACACGATAGAATAATAGTGGGGTAGGTAACAAATTATTTTCAGTTAAAGAAAACTGTTTTTAAGGGTATGGTAATATAAGGCATGAATACTCTTATCCCACATTCACCTATATCTGTAAACTGGTTCAAATTTTTATCATAGTCACATACACCCAGAAGAAACTGGCATTGTTTCTAATAGTTACTTTAGAAACACACTTTGGATTCCCAGTGTTGACTAAATACTAAGTGACCTTTTGGGGTAGAGTCCTGCTCCCTTTCTTTAGGCAGCAAGTGCTGTGTGTTGTAACACATGTTCTAGTAGGTCTTAATAATAAAAACCTGGAGTCAGTGGCAGGAAGGAACAAAAGCACGGCCACCTTTACCTACTCAACTTCCAGCCGAAAAGAGACTGATACTCTGTCTTTCCCTGGCTATCACCCTCTCTTTGTGTCCAGCAATATCACTTCCTGTCTGTCTGTACAGACCTCCAGACCTCTGTGGTTAGCTAGTAGCTCCCTCCACCCTCTGATCTTCAGGCAAGCTTTATTTGTTCAAATAAGATATCCCCACAATCAGTGTGTTGCTTTTATCCGTAAGCAATTAGATAGAAAAGTGTTTGGTGTGGTCCTTTAATTTGTAAGTCTAAGAATATTACAAATGATGAAGAAGACTTATTTGAGGATTTGAAGTGTAGAAATTTATTCTAATTTGCTTGCAGATGAAAGCATAATATATGTTATTCTTCCAGGATATAGATGCCCTTAGAGATGACAAAGAAAACACAAAACCTACTTTGCAAAGTTCATTCAAAAAGGAAAACCAAACAAAAATTCTCTCTTTTATAAAATTTAGCAAATTTAATTACCAAATATTTATCATGTTATACATAAAGTGAATTTGCTGGTTGCCCAAAATGTATCATTTTCTCTTTAAATGAAAACTACAGAAGTTGTTATGATAAAAGTAAGACCACTGGAATAAAACAAGTGCAACTCATTTGTGTTCTTCAAGTAACTATCACAGAGAGAAGGACTGTATCTATATTACATATAGAAACAAAATAATTCAAAAATTAAAGAATGTTTTCACTTGCTTTTTTTTTGGCATGCCCAATTTCCCAGTAGGTCTGTTTCCAGAAACACCACTGAATGCTGGGGGTTTTAACTAGTTCACTTGAGATCTGTGATGCTAACTACACTGACCTAGTATGCCTGAAAGAAGCCGTAATAGTGCACATTTGGATTTTGGGAGAAGGGCACAGTTTGGAGAATAAATTTGCTTAATACTGTTTCCATAGGTCCTGTGCAAACAAACAGTAGAATGTTGGCAAGTTTTTACTGTCATAGCCAATTTTTAATAGAGACAGGAGGGAATAAAAAATGAAAATATTATTTCTGAATTTACATTTTGTCTTACCTCAGTCCAAATTCTTACTGCTAAAGCAATCCAAAAATATACTTAAGGTCTCACCTGTCCTGCACTCTGCTGATATAAACATTTTACTTAAATGAATCAGTTTGTTTCTAACAGAAGTTCACTTTGGAAATGAGAATCCTAGAAATATAGTAAGTAATTGGCTTTACACATATCTCTCCTATTTCCTCCTTTTTTCTGGAGTAACTTTTCCTGCAGAGATCATGAGCAAAACTTTGAGTCCTGATGGGACTCCTTAAAGGACTCCTTAAAGAGTGTTAGTACTCTCTTTAAATCTAAGCATTCTGGAGGCAGAGGCAGGTGGATCTCTGTGAGTTTGAGGCCAGCCTAGTCTACATAGCTAGTTCCAGAACAGTTTAAGCTGCAACAGAGAGAAACCATGTCTCAAGCAAACAAACAAGCAAAGAAAAAGTTTAGGTCCAACACATGATTGGCCCAGAGCTGACACAAGGTGAATAAATGGTATCACAGAAAATTTGCAATTATAATAATAAAAGCAGTTGATTTTTATGCTCCCATCTTAATACAAATATCTTACTTTCATCCAGGGAGGGTATCACAATACCTGCAGAGACTACCTTGTATTGAGTATCATTCCTTTCACCAAACAAATTTCAAATGATTTTCAAATTACCTTTCTTCTCTTGTTCTAATTCCAGTCACTAATGGTCTGTCAACTTCAATGAAGAAAATACATGGATGAATTATGTGGCTACCTCATCCATGTGAATAGATTCTGATACAAATTAGTAACAAAATTAGTAACATCTTTCCTTACAATTATGTTGACATGTAGTTAACTGTATCAGGAGAATTACCCAATCATGAAAACAAGCATATTTGTAATTCACAAGGGAGCTGCACCTATTAAAGAATGGCATTCGAGTATCTAAAACAGTTATTTTTTTTAAATATTTATGCTCTTTTATTATTAATTATATTAGTCAACTTGTATAATATATATGTTGAACACATTTCCCCTGGTGCCTTTCCTCATTGCTATCCTTTTTCCTTGGGCACCCCCTCCTTACATATTTGCTCCTCTAGATTATTTCTGTTCTGTTCTCACATAATACATAACACTATTTATTTGATATGAATATATAAAAATCTAGGAAGCACAAATGATAGGAAACACACACAGAGAGAGTCTGAAGTTGTATTTCTTTCCCTAATGATAGAAAACACACACATACACAGAGAGAAACAGAGAGAGAGAGAGAGAGAGAGAGAGAGAGAGAGAGAGAGAGAGAGAGTGTCTAAAGTTGTATTTGTCTCTCCAAGATGACATGACTTCATTCTTTGTGGAAGAATAAAGCATTCCATTGTATTTATGAACCACATTTTCCTTATCCTTTCCTTTGTTGATGGATACTTAGGATGCCTCCATAATTCTGCTATTGTGAAAATGCTACAAGTATCTATGTGTAAGTGACTCACCGATACATTGTTGCAGTCTTTCAGGTAAATATCCAGGAGTAGTACAGCTGGGTTATACTATATATGTATTTCTAAGTTTTGTATGTTTTTTTTTTATTTTTCAGAAAGGAGTAGAGTATGAGTTTTTGAAGATTTTTTTTAAATTTTTTTTCTTATTTTACATATCGATCCCAGTTTGAATATGTCAGCTTCCATAGGACTGATGGTTATAAACAGTGTTCTGAAGAATACGGGTAAACTGGAATTCAACTGAATCACTTAGAGAAGCTTTTAAATTAAAAATTCTCCTCCTGGAGATTAGATGTAAGCTGGATATTTGTAATTTTAAGAACTCCAGCCAGAGTGCTCTAGCCAGTGTCTACAACTCTAATTCCATGTAATATTTATAAATGCTTCTTATTCTGACTTAGAAATATTAAAGGTTTAAACAGGTGTCTAGTTCTTTTATCCTGCAATACATGCATACTGGCCCTTGCTGAAATTTCAGTTTTTATATAAACATTATATATGGAGGAGGGGTCAAAAATGGAAGAAAGTAGCACATCTTTGATGTGGTAAACAGGCAGGGAAGTAGGCTTCCAAGACCACTCAAGAATGATGAGTGATGGCTGTATACTCAACTTACCATCATTTTTTCTCTACTAAGCCCTTTGTTGGTTAGGCTTTTCTATTTTTCTTTGATCTCAGAAAATTGTAGAATGGCATGTATGTTTTGGATTCATTTTCACTGTTAAAAATGAACTCTCTCTTTGCTTTTTAATACATAATATTTTCTGTGTTCTCCATTGTTCAATTTAACCTGTTCATTTGGACATTGGTTTGAGGATTTGTTAGTGTTTGCTGATCTGTGTCTGAATTAATGCTCTTACCATTTGACTCATAATATTTTTGACTACGTGACTCTGAGGTATCCTGCCTTTGATCATTTCTAGAAATTTTTTGAAATGCTAACTCTCTATTTGCTTCTTAGAACCTAAACTATATGTGTGCTGTTGTGATTTGAAAAAAATAGCCCCCATAAGGAATGGCACTATTAGAAGGTGTGGCTTTGTTAGAGTAGGTGTGGTCTTGTTGGAAGTAGTGTGTCATTGTGGGGGGTGATTTTTCAGGTCTCCTATGCTCAAACTACTTCTAGTGTGGCACTTAGTTCACTTCTTGTTGCCTGTGGATCAAGGAACTCTCAGCTCCTTCTCTAGCACCATGCCTCTTTCATATTTTAAGACCTTATTTGTGGGATCATTAGTTCAGTCTTGCAAACCACTTTCTTCTCAGGCATATGTTATCTGACATTCAACCTTTCCATTGAGCTGTTAATGTTGAGGCTATGTCACTTCTATAGATTATGAATTATAATAACTTCAAATACTTATTTTATAATTATGTAGTATATAACTTTGATTCCTTCTTATTTCATAGTAGGTATATATAAAGCATATAATCTTTTATTTGAGGATTTAAGGATTTGTTTGCTGTCCTTGCTGTCTCTAGTTTATAGTGACATATTACAAATATTTATGTGTGTTGATATGTGTGTGATTATGTATTTATGTGATTATATATGTATGTGCATGTGTCTGTGAATGGTTATGTATATTTGTTTTTCACTGTGTGTATTTATATGTATATGTCTTTGCATGTGCATACTTGTGTGTGTTTGGGTGAACACCTCTCTCCTGCCCTGTGTGTGTGTGTGTGTGTGTGTGTGTGTGTGTGTGTGTGTGTGTGTGTATGTATTAGGTTCCTTGGAACATTATATACCTTTGGAGCTTAAATTATAGTACTTTATTTTGTATTTTTTTATTTGCATCTGATACTTCGACACTTATTGTACTTTGAGACTTGATAGCAGCCCTTTAGACTATTTCATTGTAGAGATTTTTGTGGCCACCAAAGTGATATTAATACATGATCCAAACTTATGTGAAGACTAACCTGTGGTTCTCAAGGAAATTATTTCATCATTCTCCACATAGCCTCGGGATGAGGCAGAACTTTTCATGTTATTGTTCAAGAAATAGATTCTGTTTCTTTCTTTTTCCATTTTATGGTATCCAGTTGTAGGAAAGTAGCTCAAACATGACTTTTCACCTAGCACAATTGCTGAGATACATCTTCAGTTCTCTCTGAGAACGCTTATTCTATTGGTAAATCAGCAAGCATTGACCAAAATGCTCTTGGAAAGGCTGCTGGCTGTAGTACTCATTTAATTAACAGCCTTTTATTTCCCTATCTATTGAGTCTTTCTCCCCAAATTACTGCTCTCCAAGAATTTTTCTTCAAACATTTTAGTTAATTAATCCATACATTTAAAATAGTTTTAAATATAGACTAAGAATTTTAATTGTCTTGGATGAAGGAGGTTCAGCCAGCTAACCCATCATATTGCCATAAACAGTGATTCCATGTTAATTTTATAATAAAAAATACTTATTTCATGCCACAGACATTTCAAGCAATAAAACAAAACAAGAACAGGTAAAAAACCTTAAAATAAATCTCTTCCTTCATCTTCACTTCTTATTCCTAATTTGGAAACTTATACCTAGAAAAGATTTTTCAAATGAATGTTTTGTAATCCACACATTTTGTAATTATGTAGTAACATAAACTGAGAAATGTTGGCTTAAACAGAATATCAGATTACTTCATGGAAGAAATGGCATAGTGTGTGGAATGCCAGAGAGCCTGAGCATCATTGAATATTGCTGAGTACCAGTCAGAAGCCTGAAGGTCCTAAGATGAACATCAAGGAAAGCAAGCATAGAAATTAGGGTCACTTTCTGAAAACTACAGTGTGAGTCAGTAACAGAGCCAAGGCTGAAATACAGTGTTCTTTATGATCATTGTGGCACATTTTGTAAAAAGCTTCTTGTGAATCTATTTCCAGTAGAATCCCATCCTCCATACCAAAATGTGTTTCACATCATGTCCCCCCATTAATTGAAAGTAAGTTTCTCTCTTGAAAACAATCTAACAGCATGCTCCAGACGAGGCTTCAACTTAAAACAACACCTACCTACAGTACCCATGTCTGATTTTTAAAAGGGTTTGTACTCTCCTGTAATCCTAGATGTAGTTGACAGGGAGCAAACTTCCAAGAACAAGCTGTGACAGAAACTTTTTTTTTTAAAAAACATTTTTGGATTCCCACCAACAGAATGTGCACAGTTTCTGACTGTTGGTGTATTCTTCCTTCTATTACAGAAAATGGACTGTGGGAGCATGGGAAGATGGAGTGCAATGTTATTTACATTTTTGTGCCAAAACATTATGAAGTGAAATAGTCAAACATGCTGAGGCAGTGCAGCATATGAAAATTAATAGGAACATTTTGAATATGTGATCTTTTACTTGAAACAATATAAATGAAAAGGGTTCTGTTGAAGGACTTTCTTGACCTCGCTTAAATGTTTCTTCTTCTTTTCTTAACACTCTCTATTGTTTATAATAACCCCTTTGGATCTTAGGTCTAAAAATTCTTTCCTTTTAGAATTTCATTATTCTGTTTGTCTGTCTACAACAAATACCTTTCAAGGAAAAAGTGCAGTGTCTTAAGCCCATTAAGCTAGTTAGTAAAAGATGTCTAATAGCTTTTGAGATAGGACAACAGGGTGAGTATTGGGTTTGGAATTCTAGTGTTGCTATTTTATTTGGTCATCAGTCAGTGAAAGTGAAGGGGTATGTGTAAAGACATTCAAAGGGTTGAGAACTAAGACAAGAACTTCCAACTGGAGGCTAAGGAGGGATTCAGAGATTTCTGGGAAAGTGCTTTATAGGAAGATGTATTAGTTTCTTTTCCTGATGCTGTGATAAAATACCAGCAAAGGAAGCTTAAGGAAGAAAGATTTCATTTGGCTCACAATTCCATGGCACAGTCCATCACAGCCTGGTAGTCATAGCAGAAGGAGCCTGAAACAGCTTGCTGCATGTATCCACAATCTGGGAGCTGAGATGGATTAATGGATGCCTCATTCGCTTCCTCCTTTTCATACAATCCAAGATCCCAGACCAAAGAATGGTGCCACCCAGCAGTGAGGCAGGTCTTTCCATATCAATTAACCTGTTCAAGACATAGGCATGTTCCCAATAGGCATGCTCAGAGTCTAACCAAGACACCCCATTACAGATATGCCTGGAGGCCTCTTGGTTTGTTGTAAATCATGTGTGGTAATTTGATTGTAATTGTCCTTCATAAACACATAAGGAGTGGCACTATTAGGGGTGTGGCCTTGTTGGAGGAAGTGTGGTCTTTTTGGATGAGGCTGGATGACACAGAGCTTTATTCCAGACCTTGAGGTTGGAGGGCACACGTTTAACCTGGGCCACGCCTTTTGGAAGTGTGTCATTGTGGGGGTGGGCTTTGAGCTCTTTTTTTCAAACTTCTCTCAGTGTGACAATCAGTGGACTTCATGTTTCTTCTGAGTCAAGATGTAAGCACTCTCAGCTCCAACACCACATCTGCCTGCATGCTGCCATGCTGCCTACCACGATAGATTGAACCTCTGAAGTGTAAGCATACCACAATGAAATGTTTCTTTTATAAGAGTTGCTATGGTCATGGTATCTCTTCACAGAAATTAAAAACCTAAATTTAGACAATCATGTAAAGTCCATAACACTATCCTAAAACTCCCACAGAGGATAGCTTGATAGTTTTTGCAACAATGAGTATATTATAAAGAATTAAAAATAATTTTTTAAAAGTGAAGAAGAAACTTAGAACCTATTCTTTCTCTTAGATACCAAGTTAAGTATTGTACATATATTAGCTTATTCTAATATTTGTGCCTCAGTGGCTAGGATGCAGCTTTATTAATCATCCATGTTTTACAAGGAAACATAAATAGAATAAGTAACTTTTTTAAAAATTGCATTTGGGGGATGGGAGGGGAGGGTGGATGGGGGCATGAAAGGGTGGGAGAGAGGGAAAGAGGGAGGGAGGGAGGTGTGGGTACTGGGATCAATATGTAAAATAAAAATAAAAAATAAATTATATAAAAAATGTCATCATAAATAACAAAAAATTAATTCAAATTCAATGTTTTTGACACCACACCCTGGTTTTGATTCTTAAATGACACTGCTTCTAGAGAAGATGTGGCTATTGGTTGCATACTTTTTAATATCTTGGATATTTTGGAGAAGTTTGGCTTTGTGCTACTAGTCTAAACTAGTAAAACACTAGGGCTCAAAAGTTCCAAGAGTCTTGGCATGAAGCAAGTGCTGACAAGAGAGAGAGAGTAGTGAACAGAGGACAGCATTAGCTGAGTGAATCAGGTCCCTGTGGGTGAGCCAGGGTAGCTAGAAGCTGAGTGTCTGAAGAGCAATGCAGAAGGACCAGTGTTGAAAGGGACAGAGCAGTTGTTTTGATTTGCATTTCCCTGATAACTAAGGATGTGGAGCATTTTCTTAAGTGTCTTTCAGCCTTTTTGATTTCCTCTATTGAGAATTCTTTCTTCAGTTCTGTACCCCATTTTTTAATAGGGTTATTTGGTGTTTTGTTGACCAGTTTCTTGAATTCTTTGTATATTTTGGAGATCAGCCCTTTGTCAGATGTAGGATTGGTGAAAATCTTTTCCCAGTCTGTGGGCTGCCGTTTGGCCTAGTCCACTGTGTCTTTTGCCTTACAGAAGACTCTAAGTTTGAAGAGGTCCCATTTATTAATTGTTGATCACAGTGCCTGTGCTCCTAGAGTTATGTTCAGGAAGCAGTCTCCTATACCAATTTGCTCAAGGGTACCTCCTACTTTCTCTTCTAAGAGGTTCAATGTGGCTGGATTGATGTTGAGGTCTTTGATCCATTTGGACTTGAGTTTTGTGCATGGCGACAGACATGGGTCTATCTGCAGTCTTCTACATACCATCATCCAATTGTGCCAGCACCATTTGTTGAAGATACTTTCCTTGCCCCATTGTATCTCAGGCCCCCCGGAATATGGGTATCAGCCAGAAGGACTGAGCAGTCTAAGGGACCTCAGATAGTGGAGCCAGGATGTATTCTTGGTACACAAAAGGACCTTGTGGACACATTCCCCATGGAGAGATACTGCCTTAACCTAGAGACAGGAGAGAAGTCCTAGTCCCTACTTCAGATGACTGACAGATTTAAATGACCCCACCTGGATGACATTGCCCTCCATGTGGAATTGGGGTGGGGGGATGGGAGGGAGGTGGTCAGGGTGCATGTGAGGGGGTAGAGAGGGTAAGTGAGAAGGAGGGAAGGAGGGAGGGAGAGAGAACTGGGATCGACAGATTTAAAAAAAAAAAACAACAAAAAAAAAAAAGAGAGAGAAAAGTGAGCTTTAGCATGTCTGAAAAACAATTTTCTGAAATTCATAAGAGGTTTACCCAACTCTTAGCCTGCAGACAGTGAAGGGAAGGGACTAAATTGTTGTGATAAATTATCCTATGTTCACTATGATGGAGAGGAGACTTATTATACACAGTTCAATTCTGTTCCTTCTGCATTAGTATATATTAACTAACACAGTATGGAATGGATTTTTCAATATTAAAACTGGCCTTTGAAAGCAATAATTAAGCTGTAGTGTAAAGTACATTTCATAACAATACCAATAGTCCTAATTTGAAATTCTTGATTTATTTGTACACAAAATATTCATATTAGGAAGTCCAAATTAATCTTTGCTTTTCATGTAGGAAAAGGAATGCTCTCTTCATTGTAAATAGTTCAGATACTTTTATTCTCTCCCAAGCTCTCTTAGCCTGCCCCAGTAAACTCTTCTCTGAAACTCTTTCCTCCTTTCACATTCACTCTGTGAATTAGCAGTCCTCACAGTCACTGCACCTGCTCTATCTGCTTCAGCTGAGTCTTCCCACCCCTCCCCTCTCCCATAAACTCATCCCTTTTCTCCATTCTGCTATTGACACATCTATCCATGGACTTGTTCATGCGCAGCCTCTGGGTTCTCATCTAACTTCCTTGTAGCCAAACTTATAAGATCATGCTAACTGAAACCTTGGATCTGAAAGGAATTGCAGGAGCTTCATAGCTTGGAATTGGTTATGCAAGTAGGAAGAGCATGCAGAGTGTTTGGCTTTTTAATGTTTGATTGCTTCCCAAAAGATCTTTGGTTATGCATCAAAATTTATACACACACAGCCTAGAAAGCAAGAACTTCATAATCAGGAGTTGTCTTTCCTCCCTGCCTGTCTATTTTAACTCCTACACTCACATTGCACTACTCAGCCCTCTGATATATCTTCATCTTTTTGTAGTGCTGTGCTTTTGTGCGATTTCCTCTCCTTAAAGTATCTAACCTCCCAATATGCAACAGGAGAGCCCCTTTCCCTCCAATAGAATTCAGATATTTGTCCTTCTAATGGGATCGCCAGATACACTCTAGTTTTCTAAGGTGTCTTACTTTTTTTTTATAACTCTCTTCTATCACTTATCAGTACATATGATAATTGGCTATTATCTTTTCACTGTCCTCCATGAAGTTCTTGACTGTAGACTCAAGTCTTACATATCATTTATGCTCAGCCCTTGTAAATAGCCATGCTGAGTAAAGAATTGTGTTTAAAAAAATAGCTTAATTATAACAATAAATGACTCTGATCCTTTTGATATAAATTCTATTCCACCATTGTAGATTCTTTTGTTTCTTCAAAAATTGTAGAGGTAAATAAATAAAAGGTGAATTGCTTTTAGTTTCTTGGGTAGACTGACGTATGAGAAGTTATAGAAATTCTTTGTCCACAATAATAAAGACAAATCAGAATTTGCTTGTTAACATATCAATTTTAAATATTTACATTTTATAAATCATTTTGTGACAGCACAAATGTCACAGATCACTGTGAGTTCAAAACCAGCCTAGTCTATAGAGGGAGTTTCAGGACAGCCAGAGCTACACAGAGAAAACCAGTCTTAAAAAAATTTTTAAGTCGAACTGTATCTCTAGGTCTTAGCTTCACAAACAGTAATTTTTGATTCTTAGATACAAGCTAACCTACCAAAATTATATCAGGAATACTTGTTGACCAAGAGTATTGTTTTAGTTACAAAAGTATTAAATAGTTTCTATTTAGCTAACAGACTTGCAAAAGCCTTATAGTTACCTTGAGGAAAGGAACTTCTACCAGGAAGGACAAATGATAGGCTCCAACAAAATCCATTAAGATCTGGAATACATGGAATAATGTCAGAGTTGAGCTGTGTTTCCCATGAAGGGAGTATTGGGGCAACCATGCCATTTTGTGTACCATGAAGCCATTTATTTCCCTAGAACTGAAATACTTTACTTATCTAAACATTCCAAACAGACCCTAAAAGAAAAACAAAAACAAAAAAATAAACTAGCAAACAAACAAAAAATCCTAATGTCAAGAGTACATGAAGCTCTGATGAGTTTTCCTTTAATAGAATGGTTTTTATTTAATAGATTTTGCTTAGGAATAACTTATGCCTTTTGAAAGCTTTTGAAGTAAACACATTTTAAAAAATCTTTGAACTCTGTATGACACTTGACAGAACTATATGTTCTTAAATGAAATTTACATGAACAATAGTACAGCACAATAAGGGAGAGACAGCAGTGTTTGGTAAGTGATATGTGAAGCCTTTTCCATTCATAAAGTACTTGGGTTTCTTGAGTTAAGTAGGAAATTGTCAAGGATTAAGTTTACTGCTTGTGTCCACATCTCAGAAGTGCTAATCATCTGTAAAATGTATCAAAGAGAAAAGACAAAAGAAGGAAAGGAGTGAGGGAGCAATCCTGTGAGGAAACTCAGGCTTTGGATCAGGCCATTTATTAAGTTGTAGGTCAAGGCTGCTGGGATTATGATCATAGACTTATCTTTGCAGCAAATCGGGCTTGAAGAAGCCTTACTCTTGGCACTAGTCTGGAAAACACAGAGAAAGATGTTTGTGAAACAAGCAAATGGTAAGAGCCTGCAGTGAAAATGTCATCACTGTGGCAAACCTCTCCCAAGTAAAGACAGAAGGTTTCAGAAGGGCCAGCAAGCTAACAATCAGCAGGCTTTTATTCAGAATCGTTCTGCAGGGTTATGAAGAAAAGTTCATTTTTTAGCACAGTGCTACAAGCTGAGATCATTGCAGCCTGAAGAGGGCGCTGTGCTCCAGACAAAATTGTTTCTAGCTGCTTCTTGTTTTGAATGTTCACACATTCATTCCTGCCTAGCAGCTCTTGTGTGGTCTTGATGCTCTTCCCTGTGCTGGACTGTGAGTTTGGCTTTGCTGAGCATAGCAAGGTCTTGAGAAGGACTGGAGATGTTTTCCCTTAAGGTTTTGCTGTAGAAATCAGGGTTTTGGTCATTTCTTGTCATGGCTCATGAGAGAGTCCTATCGTTCTGTGTCTTTGTGTTCTTCAAGAGAAGATATGCAGGGTATCTGGAGTGTGTATATTACTTTCAGGAGGTTTACTTTAGTTTTCATTTAAAAACAATGATAAAATACATTTTTACAGGCATTATGCTAAGCACTTTACACATATTAATATAACATTGCCCCAACTACATGAAGTTATTGCTATTTTATCACTTTAAAGAAGAGGACACCAGATGGAAACAGGTAAGCATCTCAGTTAAGATTACAAGGTCAGACTTAAGGAGATGTTCAACAACCTTAGCAATTAGGGAAATGCAAATCAAAATGATTCTGAAATTCCAGCTTACATCAGTCAGAATGGCTAAGACATCTTATTCTGGAAAGAATGTGGAGCAAGGGGAACATTCCTCCACTGCTGGTGGGAACACAAATTTGTACAACCACTTTAAAAATCAATATGGTGGTTTCTCAGGAAATTGGCAATCAATCTACCTCAAGACCCAGATATACCACTCTTGGCCATATATCCAAAGGAAGCAGCTCAATCATACCAAAAGACACTTGCTCAACTATGGTTATAGCTAGAAACTGCAAACAATGTAGATGCCTCTAAACCAAAGAATGAATAAAGAAAACGTGGTACATTTATGCAATGGTGTATTTCTTAGCTGTTACAAACAATAACATAATGAAATTTGCATGGATATGGGTAAAACTAGAAGAAAGTCATCCTGAGTGGGGTAACTGAGACGCAGAAAGACAAACATAGTATGTACTCACTCATAAGTGGATATAACTGTAAAGGATGACCATGCCACAATCCACAGTCCCTGAGATATTAGATAACACAGAAGGCCCCAAAGTGGAATGCATGGAGATCTCCTGGGTAGACTAGGGGAAGATGGGGATGCAAACATGAGGGATATAGGTGAGGGGTAGGAGAAGGGGCAGAGTAATGAAATATATATCTTGATTTAGGGGGCAGCATTTCTGGGTCAGGTAGAAATCTGATCTACAAGGATGACCCCAGCTAAACTACTAGCAGTAGTGGTTAGGTAATCTGAACAGATTGGTAACTACCCCAATTGTCATTGAAGAGCCTCTGTCCAGTAACTGATAGAAACAGATGCAGAGATCCATAGCCAAGCACTGGACTGAGCCATGCGGTCAGGATCATCACAAGAGAAGCCACATAAGCAACTGACCAACTTCTACTACAGAGTCCGAATGGGACCAGACTAGGTCCTCTGCATATATGTGACAATTGTATAGCTTGTGGGGCTCCTGGCAGTGGAGAAAAGCCTGTCCCTAATGCTTTGGCTGGATTTTGGGAATCTGTTCCTTATACTGGTTTGCCTTGCCCAGCCTTAATACAAGGAGAATAGCTTAGTCTTACCTCAACTTGATTTGTCATGCTTTATTGGCACCCATGGGAGGCCTGCCCCTTTCTGAACAGAGGTGGAGAGGGGACAGAGGAGAGGTGGGGGAGGGGTGGGTGGATGGGGAGAGCAGAAACTGGTGAGAACGTAAAAATTAATGAAAAAAATTAATTAAAAAAAAGAAAAAAAGATTACAATGTCGTAAGTTCACAAGCAGGCCCAGGGTTTATGTCTTTAAAGATCAGACCCTTATCTCAAGCATTATCAGTGATAGCAGATAACTGATGCATGGCAGTTTCTTGTGGGATTAAAACTGATCATCCTGGAGGGAGTCTCCTTAAGACATGATATTTACAGGAAGATGAAACAAAAGAATGCTCTAAACTTTAGAATCTACAGGGAGGTGACACAGTCTATCCTGTAGTGAGATTTGTTAAGCTCAGGAAGTAGACAACTCAAAATACATTCAGGAAGTCTCTGAAGGTAACTAGACTCACTAGGCCCCACCCTCCTCAAGAATATACAAGCTGTAAAGACTTCCAGGGATTGTCTTAAGACAATCCAACTGCTAGAAAGGCTCAAACCAGCCAAACAGCCTAGAAGAAAGAGAAACCAGTTGAACTGCTTGGAGGAGGCACAGACCAACCAAACTACCTAGAAAGAACACCATCCTGTTGAGCTTACTGTAGTAAGTCCCAGGTTTTTAATTATCATGCACTGTCACCCATGCTGTGCTGGTCTCCGGTGATGCAGCTAGCTGCCTTTGGTCATTTCTGTTCCTATCAGTAACTCCAATAAATCCATCAGTTTACCAAGTTGTACTTTGGTGGTACTTGTACTTTAGCATATCATCTGTTCCCCACCTGGAGTTAGAAGACTTTGTTTTCACACAACATTAATATATATAGCAAACTGGATCAGCTTGATCATTCAGGGTAATGATTTATTTGTGAATACAGATAGGGAGAAAGAAAGGCTTACACCAAGGAGAGGAGAGATATTCAGTTCCTGATATTCTAATGCATGGGACCAAAAAGATACTTTTACTTTAACCTGCAGTGAAGTTCCCAGGAGACTCTGTTAATCTTCTACCTGAGGATAGATCAGCAATTGTGGGTGAAGTTTAAAATTGACCCTTATGAGAGTACCAAGATGAAGGAAGGACAGAGAAGAATGCCAGCTCTCTCTCCGGTAAGATAAGACCATGTGGAAATACTTAAATTAACAGAAATGGGTTAATAATTAAGACATAGCTAGCTGATAAGAAACTAGTAACTGGCTAACAGAATTATATCTAAAAAAAAAAAAAATCGACCCTTATGTAAGCCTTCACCAATAATTCAAAGCAGCATGAAGACTTGGGATGTATACCCACAGACTCACAGGGAAATTGAAACCAAAGCTTTATCCTAAACATAGTCTATGTCTATGATCTTGCCAATGTGACTTGGTACAGAAGCCTGTCACTTAGGCTCTTCTTCATGGGCAAAGAATGCTGATTTTCTCACAGGTCAAACTTGTGGCAATTGAAGAAAATAACAATGCTTGCCTCTTAAAAGTAAGCTTGGGGAGGGTGTGGTTGGAGAGATGACTCACAGGCTAAGAGAACTGGCTGCTCTTCCAGTAGGTCTGGGTTGGAAGCCCAGCATCCATGTGGCAATTGTCTATAACTTCAGATCCAGAGGCTACAACACTCTCTTCTGGCTTCCAGAAGCACCAGGCATTTGTGTATTACAAATATACATACAGGGGAAAATACCAATATACATAAAATAAAATAATAATTTTTTAAAAGGTAAACCTGGAAAATGAAAACCTGTAGGACATTTCAAACTGGGCTGGACTTCAAACTCTCACTTATGCACCATTCACAAGAGGTGTTACAATATAATAACCCTGAAGGTATGGTTTATATTTTATGAAATGGCTATTATAGGCCATGGTGTATAGAGCCAAAATCTCCCCACAGTTGCATTAGATGATGTAACTTTACCAATAAGACCTACCCTTATGTTTCCTTTGAATGAGACAGAATAGTCATGTAGTTATATACCCTCATCCCTATCCAATACTAAGCTGGTCACAGAGAAAAACATTCCCAACAAGCAAAATGAAAGTAAATTTCCACCATAAGTGGAATTAAAAGACAGAGTACTTTTTCTTAAATAGAAACAGTAATTTGAAATAGAAAAATTAATCTAAATTAGAGGAAACAGTGAAATTTTGTAGACTGTGGAATAGTCTCAGTGGGAACATTTTAGAAGTACCATCACTTAGTCACTTTAAACTAGACCAGACAAATTACTTGGAGATGTGTTACAAGTAGCAAAGTTGCAGAAAATGAGTGGCTAGATGTTTTTTCTATCCTGAAATGGAAATTTCCCAAGTGTTGTCAGCACACTACAAAAACATATGTGCACACGAACACAAGCACATAGATGCCACACACACACACACACACACACACACACACAGTGTTAGACGCACACAGGCATAACATGGGCACACAAAAACAGTGCTTTTCAACTGGTTTCCCTCTGACTTTACAACTTAATCATTACCAAAATGTCATTTTAAAATTCTCTAAAGCCTCTTTCTATTCCTAGGTTTACATTTACTACTATTTTGGATTCCTGTTGGCTTTCATGAAGGACAATTCTTTCTGTTAAGACTATAAAACCTTTACAGTTTCCACGACGTCATCTTTAAAGCCTTGTAAACACCTTTCCCAGTGGGTCCTCCTGCTTGCATGTATTGAGCAGCAGAGCTTCTTAGACACCATAGAAGATGAGAATGACCACCTAACTCCAACACCATTGTCATTTACAGATGCTGCTCACCTCCATGGACTCCTCCCCTTTCTCTGGGACAGTGATTCTTGGGGTCTTGGTACCAAGAAGCTGGTGTCTAATTTATATGGTACTAGAAGAAGGGATTTTATTATCATTCTTGCCCTCTCTTTTCTACAGCTTAGCATTTTTTCCACCATAAAATAAAACTATAGATTTTATTTACATTTTAATTTTGTTTTTTTTATACTTCAGTGTAGCTTAAAAATTATTATAGCTATCAATTTAAATTCAGTGGTTTTGATTCCTTGAGTATATGAAATGGGAATTGAGGTCTATGTTCCTTTAAAAATATTTTGCTATTCCAGATATGAGTAATAGCAAGATTGAATAAGAATGTAGACTTTAATTTTAACTAGAACATTAAAATGAAAGCATTCAGCTATATGTCATTCCTTTTTTTTTCCTTGTTGCTTCAAGATCAACTAATATATGCATTCATATCTTATGCTATATAACAAGAAAATAAAACAACTGTAATAAATTAAAAACCAGCACTGATCATTTTATGGCTTACAGACTAGATATTTTGCAGTAAATCCTTTATAGTCATACTTTTATTTTGTGATCATTAAGGCTCCTTAACGAAAATGTTCCCATTTCACTGATGAGCACCTTGGTTTTAGAATGATTCAACTGTGCCTAAAATCAGGAAAATGTGTAGCAGAACCTAGATTTAAACCTGGATTTTCAGAATGCACTCAAATGCCTGTCCCTTAACCATTTGTGTTATATATCAGAAGGTGCACAGTCACTAAAATCTGAAAGTTTTCCTGTCTTCATTTTGCATCTTCTTTTTCTACCCCCAAGAACAAGAGATCACTTTACCAAATAATGTTTTGAATTATTAAAATATAATATACAATTATTAATCTTCCAAGTGATCAAACATTACTTAAGAATTCCTGAATTCTTCGGGTTACCTCAGGAAGTCTAGCAGTGGCTCTAAAGAGAACTATAGGTGCCCTTTCTTCCAATGCTGGCTTCATTCATGAGGCTAAGGCACACCAGTTCAGTCTGTCATGAAAAGATAAATTGTAATTAACATTAAAATTAATGTTTCAAAAGGAGGAGAGAACCAGATTATATTACTTCTCTACTTAGTATTTTTGAAAAATTAACTTCACTTTCCACTTGTAGTTGTCACCTATGCCAGTAAGTATGGTGACTAAAGGAAACATGGGGCTTTGAAACAAAGGCTGTTTTTCTTCATTGTAAAGATGTTAATCATCCTCAGCCATGACTTAACCTCCCTAGAAAGAACATGGAACTTTTTCTTTTCCAAGCTCGCCAAATGAGGTCTTATCAGCGTTATATGTATTGTGCATAAATATAACAAAGGGTATAAACTAAGAGAACAAACATTAACTAAAAGCTTTAGGAAATACTAAACTTGCAAGGTACTTTGTTCTTTGCTTTCTCCTCTCAAAGTAGAGCTAAAGTTCCATGATAATGGATACTTGAAATTTCTTAGATAATTGCTGTTTCTCTAGCACACTGAAGGATACCTGTCACATAATAAAGAATTAATTGATATTTCTTAGATAATGTAAGCTTTGAGAGGAAGAATGCATGGATGTCATACCTTTTGCATCAGTTTTTGTATGAAAGCTTTAAAATTGTGGGATTATTCATCATTTATCCTTAATACTGTAAGTGCCCAGGCTTTTCTCAAACTGAGAGAGAGAGAGAGAGAGAGAGAGAGAGAGAAACAAAGACAGACACACAGACAGACACACAGACACACACAAAGAGAGGAATGTCTTTCAACATAATTGATGGTGTGCTGTGTTTCAAAGACTTAATATCTTAAGTGAAAACATGTTAGAATACATGATCAGGTACTAAGTTCAAAGTGCTTGTCATTTATATGTTCTGAATGATGTCTAGGTTCCAATAGCTAAACACCAAGTCCCAAACTGTCATAATAAAAGAGCAGTGACATTGTCATAGTGGCCTGTTTTTCTCCTAGCTTGAGTGCAGAAATGAAATGTTGGCACCATGGGGCCAATTCTGCACCCATATGGAATAATTTAATTCCATTAATAATGCTAGAAATAAAAAAAAACCATTTGGGGCAAGGAGCAGAATATGGGGCATCCAGAAATCCATGTGGTTCCATCTAACTCCAGAATCCATTTGTTTTCCATTTCTTGCTGTACTTATTCTGGATCTGTTTTCACTTTTATTTGTGGTCAGCTTCACTGTGTCTACACGAAAGCACACATAAGAAGTGAAAAGGACTCTGTCTTTTTGCACTATGACTTCAGACACTTGGCTAGTTTTAGGACCCACTGGCTCCTGGGTTTTTTTTAATGCCTGACTGAGGCAAGCTAATAAACATACAGCAAAGAAAAAGGGCATTGTTTTTATAAAGACTCAGAAGCCCAAGCCATTGGCAGAAGAAGGTTAAGCCATGCCTTTAGTTCTTCATGTATAGTATACTCCTAGCCTAATACAGTCCCCCAGAAATTTCCATGCAACTTTTATTTACTTAAGTGGGACTCATGGGTGTGTCCAAGGATAGAATGGGGCTGGCTGGCTGCAACATACTATTTGGGTTGGGGCATGAAGCCAAAAAGCATTGTTTACTATTTATATGAGTCTTTACCAATTTCTGAATGCCAAAAAACATGAACTCACTGCTTCTGAATAGCTCATTCATCAAAACAGACATGAAAATTTTGTTCCTTGGGTTTGCTGAGAAAGCGTTGTTTGCTGCTTCACTGTCTGGAAAGCAAAATATGTTGGAGGTCTGCTCATCAACCCAAACTGACATCCACCCAGCAGACAACAGCTGAAAGTATCACAACATGCTTCCCAGTGGAGAAGCCTGCATACAGCACTTGTGAACCTTCTTAAAGGTTTCTTTCAAGGCTCATGTTCCTCTGAGCCATGGGGAGCAGGGTGGGGGGGGGCGAGGAACACTGAGGGATCATGCAGAGAGAAATCCAGCCTATTGAACTGTTAACGCCTCCACTGTCAGGGATGAATAGTTCTTCTGTGTAGTTGACTTAATGGCAGTCATTTGTTTCATGTCCTTGTGAAAAGAGCATATCCCTTTGGGGAGTTTTTTAATATAAAAATTCTAGTGCTTGCTTTTGACATACATAATGATGGTAGCTGAGGAGGGATGGCTAAGGCTGCCTGGAGTACAAGCTCAATTTTTGAAGAATTCCTTAAGAAGAGAGGCATGGGATCTATGAAACATATTTTAAAAGAAGTAATAAATGAAGACTGACCATCTCATCTGCAACTCCTCACTATAAGTTTGAAAAGGAAAAAAAAAAAAAAAAAAAAAAAAAAAAGCCTAAGTAGCTGTTCAAGACCACGTGGAAATCTTTGAGAACAAGCTTCTGTCAATACTCCTGGGTTTATTTCATACAAACAAGACCCACTAAACACAGTGGTTTTCACTTGAGTGTTTGATGTTGGAGGAGTTGAAAATATATCTAGCCATGCTTTTTGGAAGATTCCCAAAGAGGCTTTTCATGATGCAAATCCCATTCCAAAGGGTATTTTCTTCTGTCTACATTACATTTCTAAGCCTTCTTAGATGATAATTTACATGGACAAAACCCAACCAACTAACCATGATTTAGACTAGCCAGGCCAGAGGAAAAACAATCTATTTAAATGCTTCTACAATAGCTTGATAGTATACATATATGCACATACATTTAAATACCACATAAGTTGATTTTAGCTATTATAGAATATACTACAAAAGATAATTGTTTTATGTATGCTTGAATTTGAAGATTGAAGGAACAAATGATGTTGGGTGAAGCAGAGACTAGTAGGTCTGGCTGGCTGCTCTCTGAGCTTGGAGGGAAATGTGCTCCAAAGGTTTCTAACCCATTTTCCACTCACTGCCATAGCTCCACAGTTGATGGCCTCTTGATTCAATTCTTTAGGTATCTATTTCATGATCTACAAAATGGAATTAAGGAATATATCCATTATCTACCATTTAAACTTGTGAAGATTAAATCAGTCCACATATGTAAAGCATTCAGCACAAGGCCCTTCACTTAAGATAAGCCAGATAGTGAGGTAGTTTGCAGGTTGTTGAAACAGAAACAGTTCCAGTAAATTATTTCCTTGTAATCCAGAATTTGCAGAGAATCATTCATAATTTGTAAACTAATTCTATTTACATTTTTCAAAGTTCAATAGCATAGTTTGATACCTGATGTTGTAGAATAAGGATGTTTGATGTGAGGCATCACATCAAACACATCTTCAATAAAGCAGGGCATGTAAGGATGGGAGATTCATGGGAAGGAGAACTCCAAGGCAAATACAAGCAAATACTCATGAGCTAGGCTGAACAATAAAACTTGGTCAGCCAGCTGAGATGCAGAGAAGTGTGACCATTGACAAGGCCTTAAGGTGGTGACTGGATAACCAGACAGAAGCTTGGAATCATACAAGGTTAACTCACGGAAGTTTTAGAGACCATGTAAGTACCATCTGGCCATGAGAAATACTAATCCACCTCCTATTTTACTCTGGCAACAAGGAAAACACAAGAGACTTTACAATTGATTCCAAAGTTGACAGCTGCTGAATTCCAAGTTTACTCTTCAGGACTTTGCCTATGAGACTGGCCTTTGACCTTTCTTGAAGATGGAGGGCCTCAGGCACCCAGAAACAGAAGTCTGGGCAGTAGAAATAAGTGAAAACAGCCTTCTGGAAAACTGGGTTGCTTTAGATTTGTGGTACCTATCTTCAGCCAAGTCTGGATTATCTGAAGAGAAGTAGCCATATGCTTGGGCACTGTTTGCTCCTTGCTGCCCAACTGGTCTACATCCAGCCATGCTCCCAGGGGACATTGCTTCCATTCCCCAAGCCTTACTCTTCTGCAGTTTTACACAGCCCAGTTGGTTTAAATTCTTTGTCCTTCAATTGCTCAAGCCCCATAAGGATGCCAGTCAGCTGTGGGTATGGATAAGGAGCTGGGGGTGAGGAAGAACATTCCTCCAAGGGCCTTTTGATCTTTAAGAGGCTGTAAGTGGCCCAATTCCCTTCTTTTATACAGAAATTTCTCTTGTGTGTGTCATTCCAACAGATTGTTTTCTTTTTCATGAATGTAATTGTAGTCTCTTGGAGATTTTTATAAGAAACAGAATGTAGGTCATTTCTATGCCAAACAGAGGAAGAAACCATGCAAGGATATCTTGTTCACCTCTCATTCTGCTTATCCTTATAGATAGATGCTTGTCTCAGTGGCATGGTGAGGTGCCCTTGGGCAATTCATGCCCATTCCTGATTCTTATCCAAATCTACTAAAATCTTAGGATGTTGAACTTTAGAATCAGTTTGGCAATGTGTTCTTGAAAATATCTATTCTTGAAAACAGATTTGTAGAAGAACATACCTAATTTTAATTCCAGTTTTGTTGTGCTTAAAATCAACTGCATCACAGCCCTTATCCAATTCTATCTTTTTTATAATTTATTCAGGAATAAAATTCAGGAATAATATATATATATATGTATATATATATATATATATATGTATGTATGTATGCTAGGGTTTTCTGATTAATTGGGAAGATAAAAATGCACAGCTGTAAATTTAATTCATGTATTTGTATATGCTACATTCTTTCCATTCTCTCTCTCTTTCCCCCTCCCTCAAACACACACACACACACACACACACACACACACACACACACACACTACATACCATAGGTGATTAAATTTCTATCATCCAAAGAATATCTAATAATGATTTAGGGAAATACAGTACAGGCAGGAGAAATTGGCTCATTGGTTGTTGGTGAATTCTTCCTCTTAGGTCACAATGCTATGTTAAGCATGCTTCATCTAGATGTGAAGTTCCTTTCACAAATGGAATAACAGAATCTTAATAGGTGAGGTCATTACTATGTAGTATTAGTTACAGATATTAACTCTGACTTCTTGAACTGAGTTGATGGAACTACAAATGAAGAGTGAAATACATATTGCATGAAGGTGTTGTAGAAGTCTAAAAGAAGGTAGGGGTGCAGCAAAGGAGAGTTCATCTCTACTGTCTTTCTAGGATAGGCGTTTGATTATAAACAGTGATCCAATCTTTCATTTCCTGTTCTTATCTTGGAGATTTTGGTGGAATGATGTGGTTGGAATTCCCTTCATTTATGGGTAGCACAGGCAGCTGACTTTTCCTTAATTAAATCACTTATTACCTACCCCCCCAAAATCTATTGATATGTACTTGTATTCTATATTAAATGATAAAAGCACAGATGTAACTAAACTGATTTTCTGAATACAACAAATGTTGGGTCTTTATAGACAAAGATGGGGAAATCAATGTTCTCATTGTAATGGGTTGGTTTGAAGAGGAATATGACAAGGACGTACTATGGAGGACACCTAAAGTGGGTAAGCATGGTGGAAGGGAATCCTAAAGATAGAAAGTTAAGCACTGAAGCCTGGTGGTGGTGATGCATGCTTTTAATCCCAGCACTCAGGAGGTAGAAGCAGGTCGATCTCTATGAGTTCGAGGCCAGCCTGGTCTACAAAGCTACACAGAGAAACTGTTTCAAAAAATTCAAAAAAGAAAGTTAAGCACTGAGTAGGTGACAATAAAGGGACTGAGCACAAGCTAGCCACTATCTGAGTCATTTAAAACAGTACATGGCAAAGTTCTGTTCCATGTAAAATAATGATGATTTGATTTTCACACTTGGACTTTGAGACTATTGTGGTCATTCACAAGATAAAATTATGAACCAACTGTTTGGTAAGCCATGAATTTAACAATGATTTTGCTCTGTGATTGAAGACTTGCCTACAACCATGTGTGAGGTGCTAGGTTCAATACTCATTACTGCAAGACATATTTTAAGAATTGGAAAAGGAAGAAAGAATAAGGATAAGGGAATTTAAAAAAACGAAAGAAAATAAAAAGAAATATAGATTACAGGACACCTGCCAAGATCCCATTTTCAAATATTAAAAGGAGAAAAGAGAGGAAGCAGTGAAAAAAGAGGAAATGGCTATATAAATAAGATGACTCCTCAGAATTATATCACATGAGTCATGAGTTAGGCCATTAGTAATCAGCAGGGAGAAATACCATGCACTTAAGATAATAATTGATACCTGGCTCCTTACTTTTTGATATTGTCTTAGTTTTATGTCAGCTTCACACAATATAGAATCATTTGGGAAGAATGAATCTTAAATGAGAAAATACCTTCATTGGATTTTCCTGAAGGAATGTCTGTAGCACATGTTCTTGATTAATGATTGGTGTGGGTGGGTCATAAGACTTGTACACACGGAGCTGCCTCCATGACACGATCAATGTATCTTTTATTAACAAGATCTCTCTTAGTGTGCTGACAGGCAGTGCTTGGATCACTGTATCTTGGAAACTATATAACTAGAGCCAAAAAGATAAAATAATATAGCACACTAAAAATTATTATGTCTTCACATGGATTGCTTTCCCAAGGAAAGGCAGTGGCCCTCAGGGATGCAACCTTTAAGGACTCTGTCCATTACTGTCTTCCCTACACAAATGCACAATTTCTTTCTCTCCATCTTGGTAGCATATATCCTGTTTGCTATTATACTTCATGCTGTATCCCTCTCTCCTCACTTATGGTAATATGGAAGTGGCATGGGTCTCAGAAAATAGTTTCAATAACACAAATAAAGACAAGGTTTTATACTTGAATCATTTGCAAAGTTTGGAAGTAAGCAAGTAGAGACAGTGTACAGGTAAGTCTGTGGGAAAGACAGAGATTCAGTATGCAGTATCATAGCCAACAGCACCTGTGCTACCAAGATAGAGAAAAAGAAATGGTACATGTATGTAGGAAGATGGTACCTGGAAGAGTCTCTAAAGAGCTTGAGCGCCTGGTAGCATTTTGTCACTTGGAACTGAATGTACTGATTTGAGGAAATCTGATTGTTTTGGAAATGGAGACGGTCTAAGTGAGGCATGAAGGAAGATGAAAATGAAAGTGAGGCCATTAAAGCAATGGGGTACCATGGGAGTGGACCACAAGAAACACAGGAATGGGAAAGGAGAAAGGGAAAAGGCAGAGATGTCAGAGGGGAAGAGTTAGGCCAGATGTTCTTGAGACATTAGAAATTCTTTTGTATTTTCTGCCTTGTGTTTATTTCTTTTGTCAAAAGTAATATATCTACAATCAGACCTTGGTTTTGATATTCTGTATAACACAGCACTGTAGCAAGACACCTTCAGGTTTTTAGAACTCCTTATTTGTCAGCAGTACCTGCTGCTTTTGTGACATTAACGTGCCTTTTACCTTGCATCCTGTCTAAATCTTTTGGAACATCCCCTTAGAAGGTTTAATAACAGAAATAATCTTAGTGAATAAATCAATTAGGTCTTAACTAGAACTTTAGCTAAAAATCCATTCTAATTTTTCTTCTGGCATTTCACTTTGTCACTGATGAATTGTCTCTCTTAACATCTTAGGTTAAGACTTTCTAGTACATATATATGCCAGAAGTACTGTGGGTTTTTTGGTTCTTCATTTAGAAATAGATCAAAAGGCAAACATATTTTAAGTGGCTTTCCTACTATGGGGATTTCCAGAGCTCACACTGGAGAATAAAAGCAGAAACTACAATTTCACTTTATGTTCAGTGGTTGTAACTTTGTTTTCTCTGGATTTCAGTTTCCTCCAACTGACTGTTCCAAATGCTAACACATATGAGGCAGAAGGGGTGGGTTGGGGGGACTTTATTTTCTTTAAGGAGAAATTAAGATTCTTAAAAAATTTCCTTTCTTTCTTCCTCCTCTTCATTCTTTTTATCTTTGAATAGCAGCTACAAAGTGGTATTCTATTTTGCAATCTCATTTCTTTCAATTTTAGATATGTGCAACAAATAACTATGGACTAAGAGAATGACTCCCAGATATACAAGTCCCTCAAAATAACCTTGGTACATTCTGAGGTATTAAAACAAAACTTTTGCTGGTTTATACTCTTATTTCTAGGTAAGAGCTGCCATTCACTGGTTACCTAGTTGGTTCCATATATTGAACATAAACAATGGCTATTCTTTCCTAAAAGAACCCCTCCTATCACATTACTCATTGTGTAATGGGCAGATTCATGGAAGTACTTATGAGAAACTGAGATAAGAAATACTCCAGACTGTGAGCAGCAGGCAAAGATTTCTTAGGTATATTATAAGTAGATATGCTTAAATTCATTATGTAACCAGACAGAGAAACATTCCTTATTTATTTGTTTGTTTTTTGAGACAGGGTTTCTCTGTGTCACTGTGGCTATTCTGGAACTTACTTTGTAGACCAGGCTGGCCTCAAACTCACAGAGATCTACCTATCTCTGACTTCTGAGTGCTGGGATTAAAGGCGTGTGTCACCACCACATGGCCATATTCCATATTTCTTTTAAAAAAAGTTACCTAAGGAAAAATTTGTCCACAGTAATAAAGCTAATGGATGTTAGAATCCAAATAGTCTTTACTGCTTGACATTTCAGAGATGAAAAGAGTATATCAAGGTGACCGTGTGTGTAGAAACAGTTGCACATGCGTGTGTGTCTATGTATGTCTGTGTGCATGTGCATGTCTGAGTGTATGTCTGTATACATATGTATGTATGGGAATGTGTATGTGTGTATGTACATGGATGTGTACACGAATGTGTGTGCATGTTGGTGTGCATATGTATATATGTGTATGTATGTGTGCATGAGTATGTGTGTGTGTGTGTGTGTGCGTTACTTGTGTGGCAAGGACAAAGGAAAAGAGGAAAGGAGAAACATTAGCTATGGAGAAAAACACCTGCATCTGAGGAAGTGGAATGGTAGAGGTAATTTCGTAATTTTAATCTTCATGTGTTGGTATTGAGCAATGTAGGAAGAAGGCCACACAGACATTATACTGGATGACGCATGACATGTATTAGTTGAAGTAGAGCTCCAATTTCTTGCTTAACCTAATGATTTTGTTTATTGTGTGCCACTTAAGATAATACCACCAACCATAATCTAAAAAGGAACATTTGGCTCACAGTCTTGAGTGCTTGGATATTCAATGCCAAGGTTCAAGTGAGACCTTACTGAAGAAGTAGTCACTAGATAGGAACCCAAGGGCTAAGAGGGCAAATGGGAGAACAGGGAACAGAGAGGGATGCTGACATCTCTCACAAATGTCACTTCTTGGTTCTGCCACAGATGCAGTTAAACTTCAGTGTGAATTTTGCGTGATTCACATTGCTCCTGTCACAATCTAGTATAGTCACAAGGAAGATGGCATCACTTCATATGGTCTTGCAGGAACCCAGGTTCCTTGTCTCTTACGATTTGCAAATCTCTAACATTTGGTCTCGAGGTTACTGCAAAGTGGGTAGATGTTAAAATTTACATGAGGCCTGAGGGTTGGGACTAAGCCCACAAGGGAGCAAGCCTGCAAGTGACATGTCAAACTTCTCCTTGTCTTCAATTAGATAGAATTTGAACTCAGGACCCAAATCTGATTAAAAAACAAACCAAACCTGGGAATTGTCTTTCTTTGTGCCCAGAAGGAAGGAACATAAATTGTTTTTGGTGGACATATTGACAATTGTGACGTATCATAGACCTCTGGTCATGGTCAGCAGTGAGTCCTTAAATCCATGAAGTCTGCTCCTTCCCTCTTGGCACCCTTGCTGCCTGTGCTCAGCATTCTTTAGCAGACTTTTAATTTGTATACTTACTATTTGTGTTTGTTTGTGTCTCAAATGAAGAAAATTTTTAGGGTTTCAGACTTTCTGTGGAAACTTGAAACTTAATTTGAAGTGCATGGTGTAGTCTAGAAATGTCCTTCCCTGCCCAAATGTTTACTGTATCAATTCTGTGACAAGAAAAACAGAGAGAAAAAGGAGGAGGAGGGGGAAAGAAAGAAGAAAGGGAGGAAGGAAGGAAGAAAGAAAGAAAGAAAGAAAGAAAGAAAGAAAGAAAAAGAAAGAAAGGAAGAAAGAGAAAAGAAAATATTGAAACATTGACTTCTTAAACTGGAAGATAGGCGTTAAGTCCCTATCTTTAAAGACCAAGACTTTTAAAGACTTCCTTGTAGTGTGAATAAAAACCCAGAGTTAAAGGTGCGGTTAAAGGTGAAGATCAGAGAAGCAAAGCAGCCAGCCACTAGAGAGTTCTCACCTCTACCAATACTCAGACTGAAGGGGCATCCACCAAACCTCAAATTGCTCCTGACTACACTTCTGCTCAGATTCACTGACACTGCCATGAGCTCCTCTCCGCTGCCTTACATTCCTCTCTCTTCCCAGAAGATCACTCTTATCTCTACCTCCCTTGTGCTGGGATTAAAGGCTGTTTCTTTTAGACAGATTCACTCTCATGCATCCCAGGGTGGTTTTGAACTCACAGAGATCCATCTGCCTCTGTCTCCTGAGTTCTGGGATTAAAGATGTGATCACCACTGCCTGTCCTCTATGGGTGGCTTATCTCTGCATTCTGATCTTCGGGCAAGCTTTATTTGTTAGATTACAAACAGTATATTACTACACTTCTTTAAAATCAGAACACTTTACACGAATAAGGAAAACAAGAACAGAATCTGTGTGCTTGCAGGACATATTCCTGCTAGCTATGACTGGAGAGTTGATTCAGCCTCTTGTGTAGTTTATATATGTCAACCAGGTGCTGGTCCACAAACACAGCCTTCCAGAGCTGTGATTCACACAAGCACTTGTATTCCTGGCTAGAACTTCTAACAAATTCTAGACAAGCATAATAATTTTCCTTCCAATTTTAGCATGTTTAGAGAGAAAGCTATATGAATAAAGTACTCTTTTAAACAGGAAAACTAAATAACCACAGTTTCATATATGGTACATATATAAACTTACTTTGTAGTTTATAGATCATTCAGATTATTTTCCCATGTCATCTGTTTTATTAAGTGCATACAGACAAGGTAATTACAAGGGAGACCCAAGCTCAAAATGTGAAATCATGATAAACACAGAATACTGTATTTGTAAATCCTCCACTTGCATAGCTAGTTGTCTCTAAGTTTTAAATGTCATTCCTAAACCACACCACCACTACAGATTACTTATACCAAAAATAACAGCTGGCTTTTAAATTAATTTGAAAATGAATTTAATCTATACCAGGTACATATGCAAGAGGTGAAGTAATTCCTGGTACCCTTCAACTGATACCCTATCTTCCAATTTAGGGCAAAGTATTTAACATTCAGAAAAATTACACATCAGATAGTATTTTATGTTTTTTTTTCCATGGGAGCAAAAGAACAGGGAGTGCATACAAGCTGTGCACCTGTAAACCTAGCATTATAGTAGGTGCCTAGGGAATAAACACGCCACTAGAAAGAAATCTGGACAATGAGTTAGGCAGGGAACAGCTGGTGGAGAAATCAGACAGAATGAGAGCAATCTGGGAAAGGTATTTGAATTCACTATAAACATTTTTGCAAGTCTTGGGTGAAGAAGTTAGAACTCTGGGTCTTGTAACAAAGCCTAGGCTGGCTTCAGGGTAAAGGGATGAAACCACACAGCTAAGACAAGGCTGCCCTTTAAACAGTGCATGGCCCACTGTTACTTCTGAATCACCTACTAGGTGTCAGTCTTAGGCTTCTGTGATGTGGCTTCTTGAATGATCTGTAACTCCTTTGCAGGAAATAGGAAATCACTAGGGCTATAAGAGGTGATTACCTTCGAGTATTTATCCCTTAGCAGGACACACCTTCATCTCTCTATGAAAACACACTGGGATCACTACTGTGGTGGATAAGAACTTGGCTACAAAAATAACCGTGACACTGGATTGTAGAGCTGTTGTGTGAGTTTGCTTGACTTCACTAAAACTGACTACACTTTCCATATGAGGCAGGGTGGGGGTTGTGGGTGTGGGTGTGAGTGAGTGAGTGAGTGAGTGAGTGTATACGTGCTGTACATTGCTTTTTCAGGTTTGTTTGTTTTTTCAAAAGATGAGTTAAAAGAAATTGCTTGTCAATCAAAGCTGAGGGAAGAAAGGATAAGCATGGAAGAGCCCTGGAAAGAGAAACACAGGCACAGGCTGGAGCAGATGCTAAGCCTGGGCCAAAGAAAAACCCACCAGTGCAACTGGGGAAGGATCAAAGGTGAGCAGGCAGAAGGCATAGGCCTGGAGGAAACCCCCTGGGGGAGAAATACCACTGAGGCCAGGAGGCCAGGGGCCTGCTCTTGCAGGGTCAGAGCCTCCAGAAAGCAAGGCAAGGCCTAAGTGGTGCAGGGGGCGGTAGAGACTGAAGAGGCCCTGAGAGCCAAAGGCAAACTGATTGTGACCTTTATCTACCCCGGTGTCTTTATCTGACCCTCACCTTTGGTCTGATTCTGATCTGGGGCTCACATCCTGTTTCTAATCAACCTAGAGTAAAAATCTCTTAATTCCCTGGAGAAGTTAGATGGCATGGCCTTGGATCAGTTTTTCATCTTGCCTGGGTTTCCTAAGCTTGGGCCTTGTCTTCCTCTTGTCTGTGGCCTGGAGACTTGATCTGCAAAGATTCTGTCAAGTTCCCTCTCGTTGCAAGGAAGTCCGAGTGAGAAATCAAAAGCACAAGGACTTCAAGTTCCCAAGAGCAACAACAAACATGCCCCCAGCTGAGGAGACCATCTCACCAGAGGGGCTGGCACTGGTCAGGTGTTCTCATGATATTGCCAGCACAGAAGTGACCCACAGATGTCACAGATGGACACCAGGGGCTTGAAACCAAGCTCGTCTTCTAGCTAAGCACCAGGATGATCATTATCAAAAAGCCATTTGGAAATGTTTGCCTGGTTTCTAATGTGGAATGTGCACTGTGTCTACTTTCGTCTCCGCAGCTTAAGTTCAAACATTGCCTGTCCTGGGAGGAATCCAAAACAAAAGTAGAGCAGATAACTGGACATGTGAGAGTAGAATAGCTACAGTGAGCAGCAAGGCAGCTCATGCGCTAGCTTTTCACCAAAGAAGATATGCTTATCACTCATGGATAACACCATCTGGCCCAGGGTCACTACTTCCTGTCTCCTGTCAGGAAGAAGGACCAAGTGCTGTGGGATAGTTGGGGACTGGGTGACCAGGGAGTCTTTGGGGGTTTTTCTTAGTCTGTAAAATCTGTTGAGGACAGCTCTTAATGACACCCAAACCTGTGGTGATCCCACTTTCCTTTCAACAGCTCCTCAAGGATAAAAAGGAAGACGTCAGAGAAAGTGTCTGAGAGGTGCTGGGATTTCAAAGCACTCTCTAATCTCTCTGTAATGATTGTGTTTCCTCCTTGTATGTTTTGTACTTTCTAAACTGTGACTGCCTCCTTAAACAAAACAAAACAAAAGGAGAGTGCATTAAGAATATGAGGTTGAATATGAGGTTGAATGAAAACAAAGCAAAAAAAAAAAAAAGCAGAAAAATAGAAAAATAGTTCAGACATTTCCCATCCTTATAATGTGCTGTGCTCTATTGACCACTCTTCTGTGATGTGTGCACATCTAAGAAAAAAATAAAGTGATAATTCAAAAGGGATAAATAACTCCTTTCTTAATACCAGTTCTGCCAATTCAGATACATGGAAGACTTCTCAGTGTCCAACGTTTTCTTCAGATTTTCACTATTGCAAAAATTTTCATCTCCCTGGTTATGTTTCATAGTTTTTAAATAGGGTATTAATAGGATATTTTCTTAGCAAGTTTACTCCTTGTGTGTGTGTGTGTGTGTGTGTGTGTGTGTGTGTGTGTGTGTACACTAAAGCTACTGATTTATGCATTTTGTATTTGTCAACTATGTCAGCTTTTGGGTAGAGCAACTGGGTTCTTTTAATTATTGGAGTCATGCCATCTGCAACTAGGAATGGTTTAAATTCCTCTATGTAGTTTTATCCCTTTTGTATTTCCTCTTGTTTTTTATTGCTGTAGCTAAGACTCACATGACTATATTGAAGAAGAACAGGGAGGGAGGGCACCCTTGTCTCATGCCATACTTTAGAGAAAATGGTACCACTTTTTCCATGGTTGGAATAATGTTAGTTATATGTTTTTCATATATACCTCTTATTTTGTTGAGGCATGTTCCAGCTATTCCTAGTTTCCTCAAGACTTTTATAAGGAGAGTATTTACATTCAATTCAGTTTTCTGCAGTTATCAAGATGACTGAGTATGTGACTTCTGCCTTTAAGTCAATTAATAAGGTGTATTATATTTATTGATTTGCATATGTTGACCTAATCTTGCATCTTTGGGATAAAAACAGTTTGGTTTTGAAATCCCAAGACAGGATTTCTTCATATAGCCTTGGTTATCCTGGAACTAGCTCTGTAAACCAGGTTGCCACTGAACTAACAGAGATCCCTGCCTCTGCTTCCCTAGTGCTGGGATTAAATTGTGCATCCCCCGTCACCTGGCTAATGTATGATACTATTAATGTGTTCTTGAATTGAACTTTCTTTCTTTTCTGTTCTTTTTTTTTGTTTCCAATCTCTGGATTTTTTTTTATTTTTATTTTATATATTGATCTCAGTTCCCCCTCTCTCCCTGTCTCCTTCCCTCCCTTCCTCTCCCTCCTTCCCTCCCTTCCTCCCCCTCCTTCCCTCCCTTCCTCCCTCTCCTACCTTCTCTTCCTCCCTTCCTCTTTCCCTTTCCCTCTCTCCCACCCTCCCATACCACCCCACTCCACATGTAGGGTGATGCCTTCCAGGAGGGGTCATCTAAATCTGTCAAGTCATTTGGAGTAGGAACTAGGCCTTCTCTCATGTCTCTAGGTTAAGGGAGTATCCCTCCATGGGGGATGTGCTCCAAAAGTCCTTTTGTGCACCAGGGATATATCCTGGTTTCACTTAAACTGCCCAGAACTTCTAACTGAGACCCATGTTCGGGGGGTCTGAGTCAGTCCCATGCTGGATTCCCAGCTATCAGTCTGTGGGGCCCATTAGCTTCTCCTTGTTCACATCAGCTGTCTCTATGTGTTTCTGTAGCCTGGTCTTGTCCTCCCTCTCTGCATCTGGAATCTAGTTTGGCTCAGTGTTTAATTGTGGATATTGCTGATGTGGGTTTCCATCAGCTACTGGATGAGGGCTCTATGATGTTGGATAAGTTAGTTGTTGATCTCACTATCAGGGAAAGGCATTTATGGTAGCCTTTCCACTGTTTCAAATTGAACTTTCTTTTAAAGAGTATTGCATTTGTTCTTTGGGCAGATATTCCTGTATTGCTGCTACCCCACTTCCACTGTCTCTTCCTCTTCCCTGTCCTCCTCAATGACCTCATCTTTGCCCTCATCCTTCTCAACCTCCTCATTTTCTTCCTCATTATCCTTGTCCTCTTCTTCCTCCTTCTTACTCTTTTTAGTATTGTTTCTTTGTTTCTAATTTTTGACTTCTTAACCTTGAAATGTCAAAGAGTGTTTGCTTTCTGACCAGGTCTATTTCGAATGCTAAATGCTTCCTTTCATCAGATGCCTATTTATTTCTTTAGGTTTTGAAAATTCAGGGCAATAATTTGATTGAAAGCTTGTCTATGCCCTTAGCTTTTATCTTAGCTAGCTTCTCTCACACATAATTTTTAGATTTGCTCTGTTGAATGTATTCTGTGCTTCTTCAAATCTGTATTCTTTATAGATTTCTGTGAATGTTATTGTTTTGACATTCTACTCCATCCCTGATACTCAGTCTGTAGTTTGATCCTGTTTATTAATGATACTTTATTCTCTAGTATTTATTTTACTGATTCTTTCATTTCCAGAATTCTTTTTGGTTATTTTTCTGTTTCTCTATTTCCTTGCAGAATTTTCTTCCACATTTCTAATTTCAAATTATTTTTGAAATTTTAAATTTCTTAAACAAGTACTATATTTATCCACTTCCACAATTCCTTCACCTTCTATCTCCTTTTATATTTCCTTCCCTCTAAAATTCATGATCTTTTCTTTATATATAAATGTTTGAATATGTGTATTCATGTATATGTGCATCTATGTATAGATATGTGTGTGTGTGTGTGTGTGTGTAGAGAGAGAGCATATTTAGAATTGCTCATATGTGTGCATGTGGAGAGAGAGAGAGAATACTTAGAAGTGTTCATATATTTGTGTTTAGGGCTGGCCACTTAGGATAGGGTAAATTGTAAATTCTTCTTTCCCCATCTCAGGTCTCTATATAGACACATAGAACATGTATGGAACCTTACTGTTGAAAATAGAGCTCTGACTTCTCTCACAGTGTTTTTGGAAACATTTTCTACATCACAGGCACTAGCATCACCTTCCCATATAACCTACCACAGCACCAAATTCAGTCTTTCTCAGCTCCCTTCTTACTCTCATTTTCTTCATGCAATCATTTTTTTTTTCACTCACAACTTCTTTGAATTTCAGAGTTCAAGGTGAGGCTGGGAAAGTCTGTCTCTGTACCCTAGTTCCAGGCTTTTTCTCAAAGTTCCTCCATTAAAAACTGTCACTCCTGACACTAAACCTCCTTCTTTCCCATGACCACTGCCATCTCTTTTGGAAAAGGTTACTTTAAGACATGAACTCCAGCACCTAGTAACTTCCAAGGGCTTCTCTGTACCATTACCCCAATGAAAGTTCTTTCAGCATCTGTGGAATGCTCATCAGCAGGTCATATTCCACTCCCATGCCTATTTTCTGTGCTCTTTCTGAGGATCAACTTAACTGTCCCTTAATCATGTTCAACATGACTGACATCTTGTAATTACTACTGCTCTTGTCTCTGCCTGGAGCCTTTCTTCTTACATATTTCCTTCTTTCCTTTACTATTCAAATTATAGCTTCTCTGACCATCCTATCTACTGCAACAGCCTGTTGTTTCCTTTTGCCTTGTCTAGACTCATTTCTCTAGGATGGTGATTGACCCATATATTGGATGTTTCATATGTGTTAGAAACAAAGAATAAGCCCAATGTCATACAAAGTACTACACAAACAAAAAGGTTATACCAATGCCCAAACAGGGCTCTCAATCACACTTAGACAGGAAGGTCACTTGCATTTTATTCTAATACAGGTTGTGGTTGTCTTTTCCCTTTCCATTGGGGATTTGACATCATAATCTCTTAGTTGGCTAGATTGAAATGAAGATAGAGGGAAGGTGTTGGTCACTTAAATTCCCAGAATACAGCAGGATTTTTATGTAAACAAAAGTTTTGCAAAGTGTGGTGCAGGAGTGGTTTAAAACATTTGATTAAAGAATTTGCTCAGTGGACGACATAAAGAGATTTGAATTCCCTGTCTTAAACAAAGCTCTACAATGTTTAGAAGAAAAAAATCTAATATTTAATATTTCTCATGTACATATTGGTTCAAACACCAAATTAATACTAGTTATTGATTGGCTGCTCACAGGCATTCACAAATATATTATTTCATTTCTCTGGAGGAATCCCAGTAATGCATAATTCTTTCTTCTTTCCATTGCCAGAGACTGTCCTAGAATAATAATTTGATCTTCTATGAAGAGCAAATACTCAGAGATGTCAACATTGTCTGAATATGAGAGTTGAGAAGATGGGACCTTTCCCAAGGTTAAATAGATATTTAAATAACAATTTCTTGTAAGCTATCGAGTATTGTTAGGCTTGCCTCACACAAATCTTTACTTTCTTAACAATATTTGCCTCTCCTCTCTAAAATTTGCACATTTCTGTTTCTACCAATGACCTGTAACCTTTCAATAGCACTGACTTAAGAGTTTTCAATGTTTGGTGAGTAATTCTGTCTTCTCCTCCCCCCTTATCCCCTCTTTATGATCTAAGAACTTTCCATTTTCTCCACTGCTTATGCCTGCTGTAGTCTCAGAGGGACAATAGCCTTGCTGGGCCACCCAGAAGTTGGACATAAGAGAGCAGGTTAGGTCAGGGAGACCAAGCCTGGGAACAGTTTGTGCTGGAAGACTGTGGATGCCCGGACCACAGATTGGTTTGTTTCCTAGAATTTTTGGAAGATTGTCATGTGAACCCTTAAATACATGTCCCCATAGAAACAATATTATCAATGATAGATAGGGTCTTGGGGGCAATGAGAAGCCTTGTATAATATACATGTCCAAACAAGATACTACTAGATAATCTTAAATTCCTAGAATTCACATGGATTCTGAGTAAAAAAACAGTTTTATTACAGCTGAGGAAATCAAGAAGCTTTACCTCCAGCTTCTATTTCTCTGCATGTGAAAGTCTGCCTACTATTTACTCTCAATTCAGCCCAATGTCAGCACAGCTAGTTGTATATTCTTAGGACAATGGAGCCAGTGAAGGAAGGAATTGTGCATGATTCTTATGTTGGAAAGAAGAGATAATGGGAGTTCCTAAGACCTATCTATAGTCTATGGGTAGTCAGGTACTCAAGGTACATATAAAAGTTCCTCTGGTTTCAAGGAAACAGCAAATGTTGGTTAGGGCACTCTGTAATGAGAAGTCAGAAAAACTAAAGAATATGAGCAATAAGAAATTATTTACTATACCTTAATATGGCCCTGTTGTACAGAGTTGTGGATGTCTCTATGTGTATCCTGTTGTCTGTAACAACACAGACTTAAGAGAAATATCCGGAAATAGAATCTGGCAGTCTTGAACCTTGATCACTTTTCTTATTTGAGAGTTCAGATTCACAGAACTTTGTTACCATTTAATATTAATTAAAAATTACCCTCCATTCTATAAGCCCAGTGTGCATATTGAATGTGATATCTTATCCAAAACATTCTGTCTCTCATTGAGTGCCTAATGGTCCACTTTTTCTTTAAAGACTAATACTGATATCAACAATAGCAATAATTACAAGATAGCAATAATTACAAATTCTATGTCTTCACTCAAAAACTGAAACTACTTTTACTAACAAAGGACTTCATACTTCTGACCATTTCCATCCCTGGTTCCCCATGTCTGCTTGTTGCTCACACACTCAGCCCTCAGTAGCCCGTCATCCCTAACCTTGTCTCCTTTTAGAAGAATTGACTTCTCTAGCAGCCCATTTCTCTTTGTTGTCCCATTAGAAAGGAATCAAATAAATACGCTTAGCATTATGCTAAGTAATAGAGCTTTTCATAGTAATAGAGCTGGTGATCTTGCATAATGTGTAGAAGAGCTTGCTACACAGGCTAGAGACCTAGATTTGATACTCAGAACCCATATAAACATGAAATGAACAGTACAATGACCTCCAGACACATAATGTGGTATACACACCTACACATAGTATGCATAAACCCACAATAATGATAATAATAACAATAATTGTAATAAAAATTTAAAAACACTCTTCTGATAACCAAATCCATTTTATTTTAGTTTCAAAATCTTGGAAAGAGAAAATATCTTTATCTAAACTCCAGATGAAACAGTTGAGAATTTTTTTTTTTTGATTTCAAATTTTATTATAAGATTTAGAACATCAGAAGAAGCACTGACAGCCCAAAGAAGGTTTCTTTGGGATGTAAATTTCCTTACATGGAAAGTAAATGCTGACTAATCTTCTATTACAGGATACTTCTTGGGAAGAGAAGATGGCCTGCTTTGTGCTTTGTCATTTTAACTTGTATTGGTACATGTACTACCTAATTACCCCAGACCCCCTGTTTTATACTCCTAGACTGCATTGTATTTTTAAAACTGAAATCATCTTTACAAAACATTTTCCAGTTGGGAGAAACATTAAGAATAATTTTGAATATTTCTCTAGAACATTTCCTTTCCCAGATATTGCTCATGTTCCTCATTAATGAATACTCACCTATCTGAAGTCAGGTGCTGCAAACTTTTCTTTGTTTCTGGGCTGAAAGAGTCCCTATGAGATCTGGGTCCAGGTCTGAAGCATCCCAGCTGGACAGTAGTGGAGGCAGCATTTGGAATGCTGAGTTCTCTCCATCCCCAGATACTGCAAAGGGCTTTCCATTAGGTGAATGACTGTGGCAAACAGCACTCATAATTCAGTTAGGGAAGACTCTGCCCTTTACTGTTGTTTATCATTCAATAGAACCACTGCAATTTCTTCTCAGTATTGTTTCACTATGACATACTAAAACTATACTCTGTGGGGTACTAAGATGTTTAATGCCTAGGGTCTTCTCCCATGTAGATGAATTCTCTTTTGTAGAGTGAAATTCTTCTTGTAATTTTAAATAAAAAAAAATCATTGACTGCTATTTAACTTTCTGGAAAAGATGAAGTATAATTTAAGAAGTTCAATAAAATTGAAATTCTTAATTATGTCTCCAAGGCTAAAAACTGAGAAATGAAGAATTCACTCTAGTAAAGTTGGACAGACATATGAATACTTGGATGCAATGTGCTGATTTTAAACTGGGGTTGGGCGTGGGTAAGAGATTTTAAAAGACACACAGTTGGTCGTCTTTGCCAGCATTTTGTCAGTTATGCAGAGAAAGATATAAGAGGCTTCAATTTTGCATCTAATACAAAATCAACAGGGTTGATGGCTTTATCATTCAAAGTCCTCGAAATCATGTTGGAGGGCTATTTCATAGATACCATATTACAAGTAATATATGAAGTGCTTCAGTGAGATGGTACAGTGGTCTATATTAACCAGATTAGAGGTTTTTGGTTAAAAAAGATCAATGCAAATAAACTGATGTATCTCCTAAAGGCACCTTGGGACTTTTTTCTATAAAAATAGAGATATAATATTAGCTCAAGAAATAATATAAAGCATATGTGTTATAAGGATGAAGTACATGGTTCTTAATTTAACAAGGGTTAAATCATTAGAGTTAGAGACCAGAATGCAGAGAGACATGCACAATGGAGTCCTAGCTCATAAGATTCTTATTAGACAACTGGATCCGTGAACATTCATAATATATTCTGGCAAAAGTCCTGGCTATATTCTTCTTGCATGGGATGTATTGGAATGTGTAGAAGTAAACTGTTTAGTGGAAGAAATTTCAAAGCACTGTAACATTGAATTTCTAGTCAGAAAGAGCACAAAAGGGAAAAATGTGCAGAGAGAACAGGATCATGCAAATTTAAAGTTGTCTATAAGGTATGCATAGAAATAATAACTGCAATTCCTAGAGATTAGTGCTAATAAAGAAAAACCTCAAACTCTGCACTGCACCGATGTGCAATTTCCCCTTCTGGAGCTCCAACTCATAACACTACAAATTCATTTAGGATGATAAGCCTGAATGTTGAATACCATCAAAGTAATCATGCTTGAAAATGTTCTCCTAGGGAAGCTTGTTCCCAGATTCAGCCATCCAGCCATATAGAACCCACACTAGCTGTGGTAGGTGGGAGATAGATGACTCCCCAGATTGGAACAACTTTGGAAGATTGTTTTACAAACATGTACAATTGAAGAGTTACATGATCATGGACACAGATTCTACATAGTAAGTAAGATAAACCATTATGTGATAGGATTAGATTCTCTGCAAGAACCCTTTATGAGGTCATTGTATAAAGTTGAGAAGGTGAAGCCTAAGTTGAAAATGAGACATCAGAAAATTTTCTAGACTGTGGAACAACATCCAGTTAAAGCTACAGATATGATATGCAATCAGTCCAAGAGAGAGGAATGCTGTGTCCAAGACTATGACCCAAACTGAATTGACAGGGACATCCAACCTGTTAGAGTAGAGATGAAGTCATCATGAGTCCCAGATGCTGGACCTGGTCCTGTGGTATTCAGTATTTGCCTTAATGGATTTCACACTGTGATCCAAAATGCATTTCCTTTTCCCTTAGTTATTTTTGTCAGCTATTTTGTCATAGTAACAAGAGGAGTAAACAATAGAGTAACAAAATGATTTGCAATAAAGTGGAAAGCATTAATCAAGCATAAGATATTACTTGAATCCTTGTTTTCTTTTTATGGCTGTTAAAGTGTTTTTATTTTGAGATAATTGTGGATATAGTTATAAGAAAGAATAAGAATTACCCAGTTTTTCCTAATTCTAAAATCTGACATCATTATAATACAATGTAACAGACTCATTTTAAACATATTTCACCAATTGTCATTTGACTTGAATTTGTGTGTTTAATTCTGTAGAATTTCATCAAATGTGTGGTTAATGTAAAGATTAATTTCAGTACAGGAATTCCTCGTGCTGTCCTTTTGGATGCACTGATGTTCCCTCACTTCTCAGTACTATGATTATTTTTAGTCACCACTAATTCTCATTTAAAATTGTGTTATTTTAAGATTTTTGAAAGAAAATGTGCATTGTATATATGCTAATTTGAGAAAAACAGCTTCCTTAATATGTGGATCTTTGAAATTTTATTTAAGTTTTACATCTTTCACCAGAGTTTGTAACTTTTAGCATAATCTTCATATGAAATATTTAATTGATACCTATCTCACTTTCTATAGAACAAATGAGAATAATGTGTTTTTCATTTCAGTTCCCCCATTCTCCTTGTTTGTACAGAGAAATTTTACTACTTTGTGTGTGTTTGTTTTAAATCCACAGTCCTTGTCCACCTCCCTCAATTAGGAAATTTTGTCTATGTGATTTTGTTGATTAGAGCTTTCTACGGATTATTATGTCATCTACAAATGTGTATGGCTCACTTCTTTCTCTACATTGCTACTCCTTTTATTCCTTTTTCTTGTTTTATTGAATACACTGTTATTAGAATTTACAATTCCTTGTTGAATAAGAATGGTAAAGGAGGGTATCTCTGCCTTGTTCTTAAGCCTAGAGGGATTATGTTCTTTTAGGATGAGTAGGTGGTGCCTGGTAGGTTTTACTACTGCGTTTGTTTTCTTAATTTTTAAAAATCATATTGAGGAAGTGCCCTCTATTCCTACTTTACTACACTAGGTGCTGAAATATTTTTAATAGACTGACATGATCATGAGACTTTTCTTTTTGGTCTATTGTTATGGTAGATTATAGTAGTTGATTTTGGTATTAATCAGTTTCACATAACTAGGACCAATTCCATTTAATCAGAGAATATACTTCTTTTTATATGTTTATTATTCACAATTGAAATTTCTAAAATAATCATAGTGACTCCAAAGTATAATACAAAATTACATGATCAAAAAAAGGTGTTTAGCCTGGGGTTTTGTTTCACTGGCTTGTACCCCTTAAAACTCATTTGTTGATATTACTTCTATACTGCTAATGTAGCTAGATTTAAATAAAGGATCTTTAAATATGTAATTAAATTTAGTGAGGTAATTATGGTGAGGCCTAATATGGAATAACTGGACCCCTGAAAAAGAAGATATGTAGAGAGACAAATATGGGGGAAAACAAAGGAAGTCGCATTGAGAAGATAGCCATCTATAAATTAAAGAGAGATCTTGAAGAGTCTAAATTTACCAATACTGGGCATATAAGGCCATAGAACCATAAAAAACCTCTCTTGTTTGAGGTACCCCTCAAATAGGGGCTTACCTCAGAAACTGGTAAAGTTTTCAATGATTGTTAGGGAATAAGGGCTGATATGTGGCATTCTCTGCACATTAGGGCTGGAGTCTGTGTGTCCTGGACTTTTTATCAGGACCAAAACAAGTAAAAAACAGTCTTATTAGATGGTTTCTGTGTGGAAAAGGTGTGCAAGTGAGTCGAATGCATGTATTCTTAGACAACAGCAATTGACTCAAACACTTGTGTAGATTTCGATTCATTTAAGTTTACAGAGATTTGTTTTGTGATCCAGGATATGGTCATTCTTGGTAAATTTTAAATGGAAATTTTCAAAATTCTCTTCTATTCTTGCTGATTGTGCTGTTTATTTCTTCTATTCCATGATGATTTCTGACTAGTAATTCTATCATTTGTGACATGGTATGTTGAAGAGTTTTGTTATCTGCCATTTATTCTTACAGTGCTATCAACTTTTGCTTGTTTAAATTTGAAGTTCTATTGTCCTATTTTAGGATGTGTGCACATTCAGTAGGTTTTTGTTACCATAAGATCAATCAGTCTTAAAAATCTGCTTTATGATCATTTTGATTTGTGTCTATTAACGTTATATGACTTAACAATTTTTAGCTTTTTATTTTTTATATTACTTGTTACATTCAAAGTGTTTTTTTTTTCTGGGCAACATATTTTTTTTATCCTTATAATGATCTCTGTTTTAGAGTTCAGAGGACAACTTACAAGAATAAGTTCCCTTCTTCAACTATGTATGTTCTGGCATCCAGATCAGGTTTTTCAGGCTTGAGGACAGCGCCTTTATCTCCTGGGGCATCACAATGACCCTGTTTTACTACTTTTACAGCATGCTGCTTTTGCACTGCATGATTTCCGATAAGAACTGCCTTCAAAATATCTGTATCCATAGACAAATGATTCTCTACCTGTCAATGGAGAAGGCTCTCTTTGCAGTGAACGGTGGCGAATGTAGAAATACATGCTTGTTCTAAATGCTGAGAACAAGTGACAGTTGAATGTTTAGCCCTGAGACAATTAGACCTCTGCCTAAATTTCAAGGAACAGCATTGAAAAGGAATTGTAAAAAAAAAATGGAAGAGCTCAAAGACAGCAAGAAGGTCTGTGAATCTTTGCAATCATGATCTCATAGTAGTTGTAAAAGACCTACACAAGACCGACTCTGTAAACCATCAGCCATGGATCAAGGGGAAGAAGGGTCATTGGTATGGATAGATTCTAGGAGAAGGGGGATTTAATGTCTTTAGTGTGGACATACTAGTGAACCTATTGGTTTCCAATGGGCTGTGGGTAGACAGTTGGCCCTGTTTAAACTTAATGAGTCACAAAACAAAACAACATGAATGTAGAAATATCCTTGTAAGGAAGAAATAGAGCTGACAATATTGTTTAAGAGTAATTTAATTGATAAAAACTAAAATAAACAGCTTTATTTTTGTTATCCAAGATAACTCATGAGTCTCCCTTAGCATTTTTAGTTGTTTTCTCTCAGTTCTTATATTGATAAATTTGACTGATTTGTCCTCAAATTTCCTATATTCTTTAATCTTTACTTTTTGTCTTGTCTATTGGTTTTTACATTCATGTGATTGAGAAAGTCATATGAGTACTATATTTGCAGCATTTCATGCTCCCCTCTTGCTTCTCCAACTTCTCCTGTGTCCCCCACTTTTCCCTCTTAAGTTGAGGACCTCATTTTTGAAAACATATGCATATGTAAATATAATTTGCTGTAATATACTTAGTGTTGCTTTGTGTGTTTAGGTTTGACTACTTGGGATATAATCTTCTATTGGGGCTTATTCCTAGAGAAAACTGATTCTCCCTCTCTTAGCAGCCATTAATTACCTATAGCTCTTCATTTATGTGTGAGATTACCCAGCTCACATCCATGTTGAGATGTTATTTGGTTTTCCTATTGTGTAGGTTTTGTTTAGATACCAAAATTATTAAGATTTTATGGGTGCAACTCTCTGTCATACACAGAAGGCACTATCACATAGCAGATATTCTGATACTTTGGCTCTTACAAACTTTCTGGTTGGACTTCTATGATGTTCTTTGAAGTTTATGGGTAGGGATTGTTTAGTAGATGTATCAAATGGAAGTGGGCACCCCATTGTCAGATGTTCTCTTCATTTTGAGCAGTTGTAGGTTTTTGTGATGTTTTCTACCTGCTGTAAAAAGAAGCTTTGATGAGAGGAAGATCATGCTTACTGGGAATTAGAACTTAGGAATTATAATGGTTTAGGGAAAGTAGCTGTAGTATAAATAATCTCATCTAGGGTCCACAGCCACAACAGCCATAGGTAGTTGGCTAGATTTACAGACTCAGGTATGAATTCCTTCCTTTTGGATGGGTATTAAGTACAATTAAATAACTGCTTGTTACTGCCAAGATATGGGCCACTATTGCATCCTTGGGGATATCCTGCCAGGATGCTCACCACTATGATTCATAAGCTTTATACTTTTATAGGACTTTTAATTAATTTTCTTCATTGACAGCTTTCATAATTCTTGCAGATCCTCTAAGAATTCCTCAGGTTATAGGCCAGATCAAGCTCATGTCTTCAAAGTCATGTGCATAAAATATGTGGTGTCTTTGACAATAAAGTCTTCAATTTCTGTGAGGCATCCAAAGGCAATGACCATAGCCTATAACTTTTTGAAAGTCTCCTGGAGTCCCTTGACTAACAACTTGAAAAGAGCTCTTTCATGGGATTTTTGTTAGTGTTTTACTCTTTGGGAGTACATTTCTACCTCAAATGTTATAATTTCATATAAATTATATGTATAAATATAAAATATATCAGATATAAACTTTAAGTAAACATAAAATAACATCTTCCTATGGCTTTTTAAATAATCTTCATTGTTCTTGACCCTTGCTCTATTCTTCATCATTAATGTTAGCCTCTCAACATTGAAAATTTTAAATTTCTGAAGAGATTGAGAAGTACACTAAAAGATAGAAAGATGTTCCATGTTCATAGATAAATAGAACTAATATTTTTTAAAATGACCATGCCACCAAAAACAATTTACAGATTCAATGTAATTCTAGTCAAAATCTCTGTGACAATCTTCAGAGAAATAGAAAAAATAAATCCCAACATTCATACAGAACCATGGAAGACTCCAGATAGCCAAGGCAATCCTGAGCAAAAGCAAAGCTGCTTGACGAATTACCCTTCTAGATTTTATGGTATATCATTTTCACCCATTTGTGGAACCTTAGTGTGATTGTGAAGGGGGAGGAGTATTGGTTGTATTTCTGGCTCCATAATTCCCTCTTAGATCTTTCAATTATTTTTAGTTAATATTTTCTAATTTTTCATTTGTTTCAAGAGAATTCATAATTATGATGGCTGATTGAAAATCTTTGTCACATAACTCCAACACATTGCTGTTTTTGGCCTGAAATCCATTAGCTGTCTTTTTTCACTCAAGTTGTGATTTTCCTAGTTAAAGAATTTTTCACTGTATTCAGGATATTATGAGATATTTGGATATTATGAAACTCTAGACTCTAGACATTTTCCAGTCTTTTTGACCCAACTGAAATTACTTGGCCATGTAAGTAGAACTCTTTTCCCACTGGTGTTTGGCTCAAGTAGGGCAGGTATTGTCAAAAAAATTTATGCATCTTTTTTGATATCCAGTTTCCTGGTGTTCCGGATAAGAGAAACAGGCCATTCTTGGCATCTGCTTTCAAATGCTTCTGGATCAGAGACTTTTGTGTTCTCCTGGAAATAAAAAAACCCACAAGAACCCTGCACAATGTTATTTCTTTAGTTTTGGTGTCCCTTGGCAGCAGGGCACCTTCTTTTCACCTCTAAGGGCTTTCACAAGCTCTGTTACCTGTCCATTGTGTTTAGCTGTAAGAGGGAGGCTCCAAGAAGAATAGAGTTGTTCTGTTTTTGACAAACCTGGAAGTCTAGGGTACTGTGTTTTATTTAGTATTTTGTTTATATTTAATTTTCTATCTTAGTAATATTTTTTGACATTCTTGCACAAAATCAGTTAAGTCCAGTTTCCAAAGACTTTGATTTGATTTAGTTGCTATTTAGAAAGTTCTGGAATATACCATTTTTTGTTAAGAGCAAGGTGGAAATTTGGAATAGGAATTCTTGTATTTAAATTTTAATAAATACTGAGATCACAAGGCATCTAGCTTCCTTTTGATAAGCTGTTTTCAACAGTAAAGAAAACCATTGTGGTGCTGACATACTATAGAATCATTAGGGAAGAAGGAACCTTAGTTGAGAAAATGTGTCCATCATATTGGCCAGGAGACAGGCCAGTCATTGATGTGGAAGAGCATGGCTCACTATGGGTGATACCCGCATAGGCAGGTGGTCTTGAGTATAAGAATGAAGAACAGACTGAGCAAACCACATCAAGCATGCCGGTAAGAAGCATCTTTCTGTGGCTTCTGTTTCATTCCTGCCTCCTTAATTCCTCCCCTGACTTCCCTTCAAGTTGGATACATAAGCACTAAGCCAATAGCCCTTTTCTCCCTAAGTTGCTTTTGATCATGATGTGTGCTGCACAGTTTTATGCCAACTTGACACAAGCTAAAGTCATCTGAGAGGAGGGACAATCAATTAAGAAAAATGCCTCTAAAGTTTGGGTTGTAGGGCATTGGTAGGAGAGGTCCCAGACTATTGTGTGTAGTATTAGCCATAGGCTGGTGGTCCTGGGTTCTATAAGAAAGCAGGCCAAGTAAACCATGAGGAACAAGCCAGTAAGCTGCATCCCTTTATTGCCTCTGCATGAGTTTCTGCCTCCAAGTTCCTAGCCAGTTTTAGCTCCTGTGTTGATTCCCTTCAATGATGGACATATAAGATAAACAAACCCTTTCCTACCCAAGTTGCTTTGGTCATGGTGGTTTATTATAGCAATAGTAACCCTAACTAAGACTGTTACAGTGGTAGTAAGCAAACTAAGACAACTGTCAAAACTTTTTAAAAATATTAAAGATTTTGTCTTTCAAGATTTGCCCAAGAAGATGCCCAGAACTTTCTATCAATCCTCTGTGGCATTGATAATACCTTCACTGTCATACCATTGAACTGGATAGTTACTTCAGAGTGGCCTCTTGTGTACTTAGTGGTTGCCTCATAGGAAATAAAATTGTGGTTATTTGTAAAACATATGCCATTTATTTGGAATTTTTAGTTGTAACAACAGCTCTTTTTATAGATTGCTTACAGAAACTATTATGTAGCATGCCCTTTTATAATAAGGACCAAAAACATCCAGAGAAAGTATAATCCAGGAAGACTCTTAAATTTGTAAGACATTTTTGTTATAATGGGTAGACATTCCAACATGAAGTCTCATGTTGGAAACTAATTAGAATATTTCTTATTTAATTATTACTTTGTTAATGAAAAAGTAAATTGTGTTTGCAGATAATAGTTTATCTTGACTTACTTGCCAAATTATCTCTGGCTTATTACTTTTCAAGATTTGCCTGACTGTTAAAAACATGTGTATTTTTATGTGGATCAAGTCTTATTCATTTATTTGTCTATTTACTTACATATTTATTGTGTATATGTGTGCATGCATGTGAGATCCAGAGATCAACCTCAGATGTTGCCCTCAGGAGCCATCCATTTTTTGGAGATAATATTTCTAGGACTGATCTTGCCACTGATCAAGCCTGGCTGGCTGGCCTATGAATCTTAACCACCTGCCTGTCTCCACCATCCCAGCAGTGGGATTATAAGTGCACAAAGGTATGGCAGGCTTTTTTGCATGGTGCTTCTGACTGAATTAAGGTTCTCTGGTTGTACTTTAAACATTTTATCATTTTATTCTCTGATGAATTTGTAGGAAATGCCTTTCTTTTGACTCTACAAATACTTGAGCTTCAAGAACCAAGAATTTAACATTTTTATATTTGGCACTTTTCACTTAGAATATGTGATAATATTGATAGGATCTGATTAACTTGGGTTGCTCTTTGTGCTATCTTTTTTTAATACTAAAAAAACTATTGTTTGAATTATGATTACACAAAAAATGTTTTGATTACTCCTAAAAGTAAGCAAGCTCAAACCTAGATCAAGGATCCTGTGGAGGCAAATAATTGACTTACTGTTTATAATACATTTTTGTATACTGGCAGAGTAAATTTTCTTTTAATTTAACAAAGCACCTTTGGTCTATTTTTATTTCCTTGCTCAATCGGGCAAAATTAGTGAAGTTCATTGTGTAAAGGATGCCTTCCAAGCTAGTCTGGGTTAAAGATATCCAGCTCAGCACTGGGTAGAAGAACCTGAGTTGGTATTCCTAGAAATTGTCAGAGTACCATTGGGGTAGAAGCCAACTAGTTGGACATCTAATTAGTGCATTAAAAACAATTATGCTCATATTTATGATGAAATTATGAAAACAAAATTAATATTTCAGATTTTCAGTGTTAATTCGGCCCCTTTTACCTGTGTTAAATGACTTAAATGATTTTAAAGAAAACAGGAAAGAATAGCAATAAAATTAGTGTAAAAGGTAGCAGGGGTTTTTGAAATAATCAAAGTAGTTAATAAAGAAATGTAAAAAAGAAACAATAAAACTTTATACAGAACAGATATATTTTATTATTAGTATTATATGAGATTCATAACAGTCACTGGCAAAGGGAAATTTTGAAGAAATAATGTGATTGCAAAAATTAATTCCTCACATAAAAGAATCAAGATTATTGTTTTCCAAATTTAAAAGAGATTACTCATTAAAAAATTCAAAGTGGATTAGTTAGATTGTTCAATGCGTAAAAGGCATATGCCACCAACCTTGTTAGATCCCTAGGACATGTGATAGAATGGTAGAACTCTCACAATTTGTCCTCTGTCTTTCATACACACATTTATACCCTAACATACACTTGGCTACACTTACAAATACATAGATACATACACACAACAAAATAAATACATTCAATTTAATTAAAATAATGTATGCCCTAAGAAGAAATAATGAACATTAAAAAAGAACTTATGACTAGTGATGTAGTTAAGTAGTAACATGCCTAAAACACTTTAACTTCCAGTACTGTCAAAAGTGTAGCACCAAAGTCCAAATGTATCAAAGACCTTAACATAAAACCAACCATACTGAACCTCATGGAAGAAAAAGTGGGATGTAGCCTTGAATCCATTGGCACAGGAGACTACTTCCTAAATGTAATACCATTAGCACAGACCCTAAGAGCAACCATTAATAAATGGGACCTACTGAAACTGAGAACTTTAAAGGATATGGTCAACAAGACAAAATGGTAGGCTACAGAATGGGAAAAGATCTTCACTAACTCACCCAGCATTACCACTTTTAGATATATACTCACACACAAGGAATTTTACAATTAAGTTCATAGCATTATTCATAATAGACAGAACCTGGAAACAACCGGAGTCCCAACAAAGAAGGATAAAGGAAATGTAACACATTTACACAATGGAGTATTTCTCAGCAGTAAAAAACATCTTCAGATTTGGAGGCAAATGGATAGAACTAGAATAAGAAATCCTGAATGAGGAAACCCAGACCCAGAAAAACAAATGTAATAGGAACTCACTTATACATGGTTATTAGACATAAAGCAAAAGATAGCCAGAATAACATCCACAATTCCAGATAACCTAGGCAATGAAGAGGATCCTAAGAGAGACATTCATGGATCTGCCTAGGGATTGGTAAAAAGAAATGATCTCCTGAGTAAATTGGGAGCATGGGAGCTTGGAGAGGGTGGAAGGGGAGAGGAGAGGAGAGAAGGGGGGGAATTGTATAGATCAATAAAGACAAGGTTAAAAGAAGAGTAGCCCCTCTTACAGTACAGGTCTCACAGTGTTTCCCTGAGACACTTTCAAAGAATTTAATGGCCCTACATATCATTGTAAAATTTCAGATATTTCAGTGTTTATATCCAAACTTTGTGTGAATAGAAATACCACATTTTACTGTCTTGTTTATTTCAGAAAATAAGGAGTTCTTTCTTTTTTTGCTCATCCACTCAGCAAACACTGAACATCTTAATGTGTCAAGATTCTGGACAAAGACTGTAAAGAAAATAGGGTTTTTCCTTATAGAATCTATACAGTGAACATTTGTATTCAAAAAATCCTATAAATCTGTTATAATACTTGGTCTTTTGAAAATTGAAATATATCTCATCTGAAGGGTGGAAAAAACACAAGTTGTATAGGGATCAATTCTGATCTCAGGAAAATGACAAGAGATGATAAAGTGGGGAAGAATGATGCACCACAATAAAGTAGACCAAAGACTATGGGGAGTCAAAGAAGAGTTGTTCCTTTGGACTGTGGGGGAAAAAGAAAGCTACACAAGTCATCCCAAATGTATCTTTGAAGACAGTATAGACTTGGGAATTGCCCAGGTAAGAAACATCCAAGGCTGGCCTGTGGACTAGGTTCAGAGTACAGCTAGTGTTCTTTAGCAGATGGAATGATTAATGGGGAAAGAGTGAACAAGTTATTCTATGTTGTAGGATGCTTTGGGCAAAGGAGGTGGCAGGGAAGATCAGACAAGTGTGTGTGCGTGGGGGGGGGTTGCTATTTCATAGATGGGACTGCTGGGAGCTGCCATATTCCAAGGGTACACCCATGCTGTTACCGAGAGCGAGGGTTTGCTGCAGCTGAGACAGGAGTCTGGAGAGCAAGGACCTTTTCAGACCTTCCCACCTGCACTATCCAGGCAGAGGACAGAAATAGGAAGATCAGCTCTTCTGGCACATAGTGAACACATCCTCATTTTCACAACATCAGAGTTAGGAGCCTAATTGTACTCAATCTTCTTTGAATGCAATTATGATTTGTATGATTGTAGAGATTCTTGGGAAAGAATAGAAAAAAGGGGATGTAGAAATAAAGCTGATTCCTTTAATAAGGAACCAAGAAGTCCAGAAATTTATTAAGTTGCAAAGGCTTTCAAAGATTTACAGAAGAACTTTCCAAAGCTCATTTGAGGTAAGAGCCACAAAGAGCCACCTGCTCCAACTCCACTTGGTTCCTCTTCCCAAACAGAATCGAAATGCAATCTGGTTTCTATGACTGCAAACATCTTCCGGTATTTTCCTTAATGGAGCACAGAGGCAGAGGAGGTGAGCAGAAGGTCACAACTTTGAAGGTCTATGAAGCTTAAAATGTTCTGGCTACAGGCTTCAGCTGAACCAATTTTGTTTTCCATGGTGAAGTCTAACCAAACAAACTCTTGGGAATGCACCCAAAGACCTTGTATTGAACATTTGAATTTTAGAAGGCAAAGAAAGACCTGATTGTTTTGGCAAAGAGCATGTTGTCAGCAAGGTGTTTCCTCACCCTTCTTAACATTTTCAGAAGTGTGATAAATGATTAGAAGCAAATATGAGTGTTGGGAAGAGGCTTTCAGGACAGACCTCTTTCCAGCAGGACATTTTTCAGAAATCTCAGTAGAAAGTTTGGGCCATGTACTTGGAGGTGACACAGCCTGTCCACTAATGAATATGAATAGCATTTCCTTATGGGCCATGTACTTTTCCAATTGGAAATGGATAATCTACTATGACATTTCAGTGCATTCAAATAAGATAGAGAAATCAAAATACAAGTTTTCTTATTCCTTTTTCAAATGAAAGATAAATGCCTTAATAGATTAGCAATCACAAAATATATAAGTATTTATAAAACAGCACCGCTTTTTAACACCATCTGCTTAAGAGCAGTATTTATTCAGCCACTGATATGAGAACAGATTTCCTTCTACATTATGCAGAGGGGAAGTACATCCTTGTACTAATAAGCATACACTTTGTATTTAACTAGCATAAGTTCTAATGAAATTCTTTAGCTGATAAGCTGTGCAATTTTGATAACATTAGTTAACATTACTTTCCCCTTTGATGAAATGATTTCATTATAATCATACCTTTTAAAGTCATTTAGTTCATCTGACACAGTAATATATGGAAAGCATTCTGCCAAATGCCTAACATGTGTAAGTATTTGATAAATAATAACTATTATCATGCAGCTTCAAAGTTTTTTGGATGTCTGGACCAAATTATTTTTTTTTAAATGTTGCTCAGTGAAGGTCTCGTCTGATTGCAGCAAATAGGTCTCTGTATTAAATTGAGGCACAGATGACAATCAGGATGGAGCACACAGTGTTTTTAAACATGATGTCGTTCTTGCTCATGCTGTATGTGATATCCATTGCAAGTTCACAGAGTCTCAGATCACTGCAGTACTCACTATCTCTTACTTTGCTAGTCAAGAAAGGAGAGCCCTACACTTGCAATAAGCAAGTGAATGTTGTGCCCTGGAGTGTGTAGCCTAATATCATCCACCACTCACACTTCATTAGACCTTGTGTGGCTTGGTCCAACTGAACAAGGGTCAAAACACATAATACAGTTATATTTCTGAAAGGTAAAGGTGGGAATTTTTTTGAATGACACTGATTACTATAATAGAGCCACTGGAATAGTTGAAAATAAGACTCTAATAAGTGAGTCTAGCAAATAAAAGACTCTAATAAATAAAAATTTAGTCAAGTGCTGAAGAGTTCCTCAGTGGTTAAGAATACTGACTGACTGCTCTTCCAGAGGACCCGAGTTCAGTTCCCAATATCCACATAGGGTAGCTCAGCTTCAGGAAGGTCTGTTGCTTTGATTTCTGCGGGCACTTGTACTCATATGCACATTCCTCCACAAGACACAACTACACATAATTAAAAATTAAAACCTGCTAAAAATATTGTATTGAAATCCATTAGACTAGAGGTCACATAAAGTGCCTCTGAACTCAAAATGAGGCATGGATGACCCAGCTCAGTTGGTGGCATAAACCACATGTTGCCTTGAGATTCTGGAATGTCTGACCCCATAAGCATTGCCATAGTTTAAGTTCTTTGGTTAAAGATGTCCCAAGCCATATTTATTCTGTTCCAGCCTTCTTCCATGATTACATGCTATTTAAATGGTCTTATCTGTTTTTATCTTGAATCTAATGGGTTTAGTGTGTTCTAACTGTATGGTCCCATTTGGCAAGTTGGCTGCTATGGTTGGGAGGCACCATATAAAAAATATTGTTATTGTTATAGTGATGAATTGAAGCACTGAAGGGGAAGTTGTGAAATCTTTTGATACTAAGCTATCATTATTTTTAGCAAAATGAAGTTTGGCTTTTTATTACTCTAGTAAGCCCTGAAGATTAAATGCTTGCTATCCACGGCATGGATCTTAGCAAAGGGCCAAAGAAGTCAAAATAAAAACATTTTGAGATAATGTTTCATACATTATGTGACAGATGTTTGCTTTTAAGTATTTTGAAAAGTTAGTGTGATATCAGAATTTAAAAATAAAAATATAGTAAGCAAAACCAACATATTTGGCTTTAATTCTAGTTATTCTTACTGACACTGATCACACTTGCCTGCTGTGTTAACTACTTAACCCTTTGTGCTGATCAGCAGCCATTTAGTGTGAGGCTGAGCAAGAGGCTGTTTCACTGCTTTGGAAATACATCATTAAGACAGGAGGTGCACGCAGTTCTGGAAAAAGGGACTGTTCAAGTCCCTTCCCTTAGGATGATGTGGTATTATGTTCCCATTACTTGAATATTCATTATGGTTTCCCACATGTTTTTGGCTACCTCTGTTTCCTGCAACTGTTTGTATTATTAAGTTGATCTGCCTTACAGATAAGTGGCTTGAATTTGGATAAATGGTAGCTTGGGATGCTCACGTAGATTGGATAGATCTCCTTTCAGACTAAGAATTATGGATGTTTTCTAAAGAGAGGTGAGACAAAACAGCCAGGGTTTTGTTACTGTAGGGCCTCAAACCACAGATGGAAAACTCCACATGGCTAGTCTGAGGAATTCTCTAATGTGCCAGGCACTGGCCTTCCATGTGCCTTGAACCAGACAGATTTCCAGAGAACCAAGGGGAAAAAAAAAACTCCATTTCTTTTGGGGTGAGCAGAAAGACGGTCATTGGAAAGCATTGCCTCACACAAATAGGAAAAACTGTTAGAGGTTTGTGGTGGTGTGATTATATGAGTGTTTACATGGGGAGCATTTGCACTTAACAATTTGATTTGAAAAGAGGTATTAATGAATACAGGCATCATAAGAAATCTAGAAGAGCTATGATCTAGGAAAAAGAAGACGATAGAGTGGTGGAATCATAAAGCCTGATGCTATCTTTGCCAAATTCTGACTTAGGAACGCTGAATTCAGTTCCTTGTCAAAGTGAAATAATTTTTCCCTCTTTCGTGCTGCCTTGATACAAAGAGATCATGTGGCAGAACCACAAAGTACTGGGATTCAGAAACAAGGCTACCCGGATCTCTGTTTCTTAACAGGTCTGCAACCCTGAGCAGCTGATTTTCCCTGCATCTATCATTTTTCCCCATTTGCTAACTGGAGGTGATGCGATACGCAAACACATAAAGCACATGACAAGTGACTAATGTTTGTTAATGAAGTAAAAGAAGTGGCCTGTTTCCAAAGCACCTTCTACTTTAAAGGAGGAAAGTATAGTATGGATTTGTACTATGTGTTTATGTGTTCCATTGTGATTACCTTTATTACTACAGTGGGAAAACAGCTCATTTAGTTTGGTTCTAAGTGGAAGAGAGTTGTGAGTTGCTTTGTTTGTATTTTCCTGTGGAGGAAAATGTTATTTATTTATTTTTTCATTCCTTTCCCGCTATGCTCATAGCATTATTCTCTTGTAGCTTTGGTTTATAATGATCTTATGATTTTTATCAGACTATACAAATTTGCTTCTTTTTTGTTGTTACAAATTATAATCCTTCTATGACAGCAGGGCCAAGAATTCATTTAAGAATAATACATAATAAAATAATCTATACCAAATCTTGACAGAGAGGTAAATGCTCAAAAATTGTAAGTAAAATAAATTAGTGGATAAATTCACTAGCATGTGAATAATATTTATTCAAACATACTAATAGCTAGCAAAAATTAGTTCAATTCTTTTTGAATGAGAGTGTATAGACCATAAAGTCTAAAGACTAAAGGTTTTATTATTACTAATTTTTTCATACAATATAATTTGATCATATTATTTCCCATTACCAGCTCCTCCCAGATCTTCCCCATCTCCCTACCACCCCAAACTATTGTTGCCTTGCTCTGTCAAAATACAAATTTTTTTAAAACCCCCCCAAAAAAAAACTATCAACTGAGCAAATGAAACAATAGAAGTAAAAACAAACAAAAAACATGGACCAAAAAATATTGGCCAGTTACTCCTGGACATGGAACTTGCCCTGGGGTGTAGTTGATATCCTCAGTGTCAGCCCACTGAAGAAAACTGATTTTCCCTTGCCAGCAGGTATCAATCATAAAGAGTTTCTTGATTAGATGTAGGTCTTTGTGTCTACTTCTTCTCTGAGCTGGGATTTATCTAAGACTAGAGTTCTTATCTTGTATCTGTTATGGGTTATAATCCTTGGTCCTTAGAAAAATCAGTTTATGGAAACATCAGTTTTCTCATCTGTAAAATGTAGGCTACAATAGTCTTTACCATATAAATAGATAGCTCCTGTGACATAGAAAATCAGAAGCATTGTCCAATGAAAGGAGGCTTGTACCATTTCTTTTATAGCGTAGGAACCATGGAAGGCAATGAAGACCCAACTAGAAAACACAGCCAGTATTTTTTCCCATTTCCATTTGAGATATAGGCAATGAACCAAACAATTTAATGCATTCTTCTAAAAGCAGTGAAAATTGGTGTAAATGGTAATGGGGGCTTCACAGGTGCTTTTCTTTGCCTACATTCCAAACATGGCAAAGTCTTGCCAAAACCACGGATCTGCTTTGTTTTGGGATCTTTACTTTTCTCTTAACATTTTTCCATAGTTTGTAATCATTAATTCTTTCTTGTATGATGGATCATTATTTTGTTTTCCTGCCTTTTGGTTATACCATGTATATTGTTAAAGCATTTCATTGTTTCCTTTTTTATTGAAATTTGAAACAAGCTTGTTTTATATGTCAATCCCAGTTCCCTTACCCTCCCATCCTTACCTATCACCCCCACCTAACCCCAGCACATCCCCTTTCTGATCCCCAGGGAGGGTGAGGCCTTCCATGGGGAGTCTTCAAAGTCTGTCATATCATTTGTGGCAGGGCCTAAGCTCTCCCCGATTTGTCTAGGCTGAGAAAGTATCCCTCTATGTGCAATAGACTCCCATAGTCCATTCATATATTAGGCATAAATACTGATCAATTACTAGAGGCCCCATAGACTGCCCAGTCCTCCTAACTAACACCCACATTCAGGGGGTCTGGTTCAGTCCTGTGTTAGTTTCCCAGCTATTAGACTGGGGTACATGAGCTCCCCCTTGTCCAGGTCAGCTGTTTCTATGGGTTTCTCCAACCTAGTCTTGACCCCTTTGCTCATCACTCCTCCCTCTCTGCAACTGGATTCCAAGAATTTGGCTAGTGCTTAGCAACAAACTAAGCAATAGTGGAGAGGCTACATTAAATGTCCTTCCCCAATAATAAGATTGATGACTACCTTATATACCATCCTAGAGCCTTCATCCAGTAGCCAATAGAAGCAGAAGCAAATACCTACAGTTAAAGCATTTCTTATTTTAGTAGACTTTCCTTTTGAAGGCCTTTGTTCTCTGACCCTGCCTTGCCAGCTCAGATCCAAATTGTTAGACTAAGTGTCCTCTCTGCCCTTAAGTAGGGCTTTTTTCCTCTCCCTGCTCTTTTTCTTCCTCTTTTCTGCTCCAATTTTTCCTGTATTTTATTGGAGCCTTGTTGAAGCAACTTTTTAGATTTGGTTTTTGAAACTGAAAATGTCCTCTCTACTTGAATAATCATCTGGCTGTCTTCATGTTTAACTAATTATTAGACTAGATATACAATTACAGATTTAACAGAAATACCTTTAGAAAGTTGAATGCACACTATTTTCTTCTAATTTTCAGTAGACACTAGTTAAACAGTTGAGTATTCTAATGTTGCTGTTTTGACACAACTCATTTCCTGCCTTATTGTTACCCTGAGCTTGTTTACCTTCTCTTTACCTCAGGAGGAACTTCTGCCATTTTTAATGCTACCTTATATCATTTTACGTGAAATATCAAGGTGTAAATCTTTTTTTCATCCCCTATATTGGATTTTCCATTGACTAAATATGGTAACTTGCCTTTTTTCTATTTGTTGCAACATTCAGTGCAGACACTCCTCACCATCATCATCCTTTTACTTCTTTAGGGGATCCTGGTCCATTTTCTGAGAACTCTTAACTTTTTTCTCACATGTTTTTGTTTGTTTTCTATTTATACGTCTCTCTTAAATGATTGGAATATATTTTAATTTATTCCCTAAGTTTCTAATTTGGAATATAACACAGAAATCATAAGCATTAAATGTTGTAAGTTTTGTCTCTGTAGCATTCTCTTCTTGGTTTATTTTAAGCCATCCCTGGTTGCCCCCATGTTTCCCTTTTCTGTTCTATGTGATTTGAGTATTCCTGATGATCTTTGGCTGGTTGTTTAGTAAAGAATAAAAGTTTAGATGTCTAGCATTGGCTGTTTTTCTTAATGAAGTATTTTTCACTCTTATTGACTCTAACATGAACAATAATTCTTGAGTCAAGGCAATTTGTCTGTAAACACTTAAATTTAAGGGTAGTTGGAACAAGGCTAAGACTATGGGGATTCTCAACTCTAGAAGTAAGAAGGGATTTTATTAGGGGCCTAGTAGCCACATTATGGCTTCTAGTGTTTCCTAAGAATCCTTTTTGAACTTTTTTTTTTTTTAAACAACAGACAGATATTTTGTTTGTAGTTAAATACTGATGGCCTCTACTTTTACAAAGCTTGCACAAGCAGAACTAAATGAGATCAGCTATTTGACATTGAGAAATGCAACCCTCTGATTTTAGTCCTGTTTCTACTCCCAGTCTGTCTTTCTCATGACCACTGATTTTAAGATCAAAGACTTTGACGTAGTAAAGCAGAATAATTGTCATTCATCTCTTCTCAGTCTCCCAATGTGTAATGTGTTTCTGTCCTCCCTTACTGGGTAGGAACTAGCTCTGACAAAACCCTCCCATACAGTGCACTCCAGGAAAATGTGACAAGGAATTGAACTCTGCTATACTTCAGAGAAAGGAAAAATTCAAGCGCCAGTCATAAATTATCCTTGGTCTATAGAGGGCATATGGTAGGAAAATACTAAATGTGGCAGTGTCAGGCCATGTCTGGACACTGTCTTTGTCAGATGGCGTGCAAATAAATATTAATGTAATTCCCCCAAACATGCTTTGGTTGATTTGTTCTTGTGAAGTTCTCAAATCAAGAGTGGGCTGCAAATGGTGTAGCTCAGTGATAGAGTACTAGACAACATTCTCAGAGCCCTGGGTTCAGTTCCAATTCAGAGAGAGAGAGAGAGAGAGAGAGAGAGAGAGAGAGAGAGAAAGAGAGAGAGAGAGAGAGAGAGAGAGAGAGAGAGAGAGAGATTAAGAAAAAGAGTGAGATTAAAATGTAGAATGTCAAGCAGAGCTGGCTTTGATCTCTTATCCCATGCACCTCCAAGGTTGACTTGGCTAATCTAACTGTTTAGGTGGATGTCCCCTTCTTCTCTCATCATTCCATGTATGTTTCTCCCAAAGCTTCATACTACTGTCAAAGAAGATGGCCTTCCCTGATGGATGATGACAAGTTTTCAGTCAAGAGTACATGAATAGCTTTCTTGCTAGAACCTTCAAATACGTTCTCAGCGGACAGAAATGTTCCACTTTACTAACTCTTGCCAGGACTCCTACCTAATTTGCAAACCTGAAGCCTAATCAAAAGAGATATAAAAGACAGGCAATATACAATGAGGAAACACAGATAAATTTTGTTGAAACACATTCCAAAATGCTCACCTTGACCATTGAGGAGTGAGAAGCATCATCCTAGAAAAAAATGAGCACACAACTTTAAATGTGAGACCATTTTTGTGGCTGCAGTTGCATCTTCATGCCATCAGCCATGTGGCTTCTGCCAAACCTTTCCCAGCTTATTGTAGTTATGTGAAGAGTGGAAACAATAAAACCACTTTTAGTCATTTTTTAAAGTATTGCTAGAATCCTCTGTTTACAATGACTCAGTTATGTCAAATTTCTGTCAGTAAATATCTTCATCTCCTTAAACTGCAAGATTCAAGAGAGATGTGGTGGCTTTCCTAAACATAATAGCCAGCAAGTTTTGTGTATTATTTCGGGTTATGGAATCCTTACTTAGTTTTTGTTTTTGTCTGTTTTCTCAATTAAATCCTTACCTCAAGCCTGTGTGGTAAACATTATTATATTACAGTTGTGGGATATGAAGCTCCAAGAGGGTAAGTAATTTGCCCAAGATGGTTTTAGTAAAAAGTATAAATCCCAAGGTCCAAACACAAGTCTCCTTGACAGAGAAGCTTGGTCACTTAGCTTCTAGTACCACTAAAAGCCAAGGACAAGTGTCTGAGTTAGGATTTGACATATATTGAACTACATTTTAGAACTGTATAGTAGACAATGAATTGCAGAACTTGGGTTACCTTTATTTAAGGCCAGATTACTAACTTCACAGACATAGTTTCACTCTATGGTCATCGTGCTTTTTTAATCTTTTATTGACAGTTTTCCCAGATCTGGGTTTTATCCCTGAAGGTGTTTGTGATAGGACATGTAGCCCACTGCATGCTGATGTGCAGTTTGCAAAGTCACTGCCCATTTAAATGAAAGTGGGTTAAGAAAAGTTACATATGATATGGAGAGATGGCTCAGATATTAAAGGCTAGGCTCACAACCGAAACATCAAAAACCTCCTCCTGAACCCCAGCAAAACAAACAAGCAAAAAACAAACAAAATGCCAAAAAACAAAACAAGCAAACAAAAAAACATGGTACATGTGCAAGAGCATAAATAATACATGTAGAAAACCTTGGAGTCCATTGGAACCATTCATTACTTGAGTAATTAACTTCAGGGCCAGTCATTAACAGACTTTTTCATTCCTTCTTTTGACAGGTCCAGCTGTGAGATACAGCAAATTCAAGATGTCAGAGGCAAAGCCACCTCCCCTGTTGGGACAGCACACGAAAAACATCCTGAAAGAGGTTCTCAGATATGATGACAGGGCTATAGACGAGCTACTCAGCTCTGGTGTGATAGAACAACATGAAACTAAATGACAGAGGAGACTACATAAGAAAACTGGCCCTGGCTGGCCCAGAATATGGTCTGCGCATGCCTCTCCCTAGTCTTGATCCCACTGAATGGCAGAGTGAGAACTGCAGATTTCCTGCCTGGTATCTCTGGGGTAACTTTAGAATTAAAGTCTAGTGCCAAAGTTAAAACTTACTACTTTGACTTTTCCCCCAGAAAATAATGTTGGTCTGTGGACTTCGATTAATTCTATTGTTTCCATCCAGAAGAACTAATGACCATTTGGTGATGGAATACTGTTCTGATTTGACTCCTCCACAATGTACACATGTATGGGAAAATCACATTATAAACTATAGTTTTGATTTGTCAATTGAAAATAAAACAAAACATAAAAATATTTTTTCCAAAAAGCCCTCTTTATTCTAATTACCTTAGTGTCCTAAAATGTTTGCCTTTCCCCCATACTAGCCTGAGAAAAAGCAGAACTCTTGACGTTTTCTCCTTGTACATAAAGTTCTCATTTAAATCTTTGTTAGGAAGTCAAAGTAATAAGCAGAGTGACAACCTCTGTGATTGATTTTAAACCAGTATAACTTAATTTCAAGCCCACAAACCCTTTGTTAGTCTGTAATTTAAACCACGGACTTTGCTGATGTCTGTTGTAAGGCTGAGCTCTTTTCTGCCCATAAAGAGTAAATATTTGCTGTGTGTTGTATTTCCCTGGTGATATTGTGATGTGCAATGGAATACCGATTTCTACCTATTCATTTAGGGCATGAGTATTTGAGTATGTGAGAGAACATAATGGTTCCTCTCTTGCTACCAAATTTTGAGACATAGCCAAACACAACACACTTTAAATAAATATGAGGTGATCCCTCAGATGTTAAAGTGTAAAGAATACCAAATGGAGACACTATAGGGAGTATTTCTTTGTAATTTAAAGATCTCTGTATAATACAGTTTTATGTCTTTGTGTTTTGATTTGACAACAAATCCCATCTATAGAAAAAAAATCTGTCTTGAAGATAAAAATTGACCAGGATATATATTTTAGAATGAATTACCACAGAACACTACATAGATCAGGACATTAGGTGCTGCTTGGTCAGTGTCCTAATATGACCTCCACTCATGGCACACATACTACAAAGCATTGACATTATACGGTGGTAGTAACTGAAAGTAAAATTGTCTTTCAAACTGATTCAAAGCTAGTTTTCTTTTCATTTGGGATGGTTTGAATCACTTACTGGTTCTATAAGGTACCAAAATAAAAAAGGATACCAAGTAAAAATTATCTTTACAGAGTTTTCAGAGGAAAGTATCCTACTTTTTGGGACTCGCCCAACTACAGCTTTGCTGTTCAACCTGTTATACTCTGAAGAACCCCTGATATTACTCCATTAGATATAACTTTGTCATAACATAGTTTTATGCCTTCTGCATTCTTTTGCCTCAGTTCCTAATTATTAGAGACACATATGAGATGTTCACATTAAGCTAGTCATTTATATATTTAATTATTTTATGTATAAGAGTGTATTTCCTGCCTGTATATATTCATGTCATTTGTATACCTGATGCCTGTGGAGTTCAGAAGATAACATTAAATCCCCTGGAAACTAGATTGATATGATTGTGGACTCCTATGTGGTTTAAAAACTGAAAATAGGTTCTCTGCAAGAGCAGTGAGTGCTCTTAACATTCAAACCATTGTTCCAGCCCCCAACCCACACATTTATAGAAAATGTCTTTATAGTCATATTATTCACATGGAAACCAGGAAAAGGTTGGGTGACAGAATTGATAAAACCACATATCTTGAAAGCCAGATGCATCATTGTTCTACTGAAACATAAAATCTCAAAATGCAAATACTCCTCATTGAGCAATAATTCCAAGTATGTGAACACCCATATGTAATACTATTCTGTCATACATAAGGCCAGAAAGTACCTCTTAAATTTCAGGGTCAATAAAGACTGAAGTCTTAAAAAAGAAAAGGACCACCACTGAAGCATACCTATGCTTCTGGATTTCTACCTCCACAGCTTAGAATGATCTAAATGAACTTTGAATGCCTGGTCATTCATCAAACTTAAAGCATTTACTCCACTGATTTAAAAAAGAAGGAGGAGGAGGAGAAGAAGAAGAGGAAGAAGAAGAAAAAGAATTTCAGGCTACTTCAAATTCACATTATCAGTCCTGAAAGAAACACTGTGCTTACTAAAATTTTAAAATTTCTAGCAATATGCCCCAGATCAAATTATGCTTATAAACAAATGTGCTGTTTTAATTATCAGAGCTGGTTATCTTACACAGTCCCCAAAATAACACACTACTAAGATACCATATGTTCAAGTTCAACTTGTGTCAAGGCCTGCCTTCTGTAAGGTAATGTCTGTGATTGGTTTCAAAAACTCCTTGAAAATCAGTGAGTTAATTGTTCCAAAATTGAAGGTATGTCCACAAGCAAATGGGCTTGTTTCTTCCTGGAAAATTCCCTACCATAATTTACTTGTTATTCAACACATTTTCTTTTGGTTAAATAGCCTGATATGGTGAATGTTCTTTTAGCAGAAACAAAATGAACATTGATGAGTCTTGTATGAATGCTGGACTAACTCCCCATCTGATTTTGTGCTCGAGACACCCAATGGTATGAGAAATAAGTCATGATAGGAGAAAACAAAGGGGGTCTTATATTGGCTGTTTGATATTACAACCTTAGACCACTGTTCTCAGATATCACTCTATGAGAGGATTTCTAGTGAAGATCTCACAACTTTAATTTTTAAATCTAACAGAAATGTTTACCCATTTGTACATCAGTTAAATTTGATGTTACACTTCTGACTTGTGTCTTACCTTTAGCAAGTTGCCTAGTTTAAAATCTGTGTAGGCAGAGGGTATAGTTTGGTGGTAGAGCATAGACTAGCATATATGAGACCACAGGCTTACTCCTCAGTACTACAAAAGCAGATCATTAAAAGCTATATAGATGTGAGTCTTACTAATTATCCTCCTATAGGATCTAGAGCTGCCTTCTTTGGGAGAGCCGATTCTCTAAGTTATTGCCCCAAAGAATCTGAGAAGGAACGGTAGTTTCAGGACTCCTGAGACTGCTAAAGTCAACAGTCATGATTGGTGGGATTTAAACTGTTCTGTCTAGTACTAGACTTGGGCTTGGCCTCAATTTTTCCTGCTCTTTCTAAAAGAAGGCAAACTCCAGATCATGAGTAATCACTTTAGTTCGACGGCCTTCAGGAGGATGGATGATGCCTTGCCATCACCCTGGCCCTACTGTCATAGATTGAAAGGATCATCATATTCTTTCAACAAGGTATGAAACATTTCCACACATTCCTCTCCCATATTGTTTTTCTTTGCAAATCAACCCTGTGACTGTCTGTTGGTTTCTTTGGTTCTTACCACATCAAATGGAAGAATGGTTTTCGGGCTCCTCAACCTGTCACCACCACCACTTCCTCCCCTGCCCCAAGCAGCATAGGGATTACTCAATTGTGGTATATTCAGCCTCAAAACATGCAGCAGAGAAATTGGGGGAAAAGAAATAAAGTAAAACTTCCTCAGGAAAAAAAAAAGTTATTTCTATCTCTTTACCTCCTGTGTACCCTAAAGAAAGAAACAGATTTTCTAAGTATCTCTTGATATGAGAGATGTGGCGACATTTATAACACAGTCACCCTGCTAGTCTTGGATTTGTGTTTTTAGAAAAAATTCCTGACCGTATTTGGTACGTGCTTTATGCCATGGACTGTGAAAGGATATTGAGCTTCTTCCTTGGAGAAATTGTAGAGAACTGATGGTTTCCCTTTGAGGGAGACAGTTCACTACTTATTCTGGAAATAGGAAAGAGAGCACTCTGCTCCTTGTCTGAGTGGGATTGCCCTATATAAGACAAACATGCACACAATGACACTGACACTGCTCACAAATTCTCTAACCCACAATTCCAATGCTGGAAACAGTGCCTACTATCCTGAGAGCCTTCTCATCCTGCTTTGCTAATTTGTGAAATGGGAAAGCCTGGGTCAACAGCAGAATCAAATGTCCTGTTCTTAAGACCACATCAGAATTGGAAATATTCAGTAACTTCATATTCCAGCTCTGATCTCCCGATTCCTATCTTCTGAAATACAAATGTTTTGTGTCATTCTCCAGCTTTTTTATATTATATTTTTATTTAAATTTGAAACAAGATTCTTTTACATGTCAATCCCAGTTCCCTCCTCCTCTCCTCCTCCCCTGTCCCCCCCAACCCCAACCCCTTCCTACACCCCAAGGAGGGTGAGGCCTTCCATTGGGGATCTTCAAAATCTGTCATATCATTTGGGGAAGGACCTAAGCCCTCTCCCATATATCTAGGCTGGGAGAATATCCATCTATGTGGACTTCCAAAGTCCATTTGTATACTAGGGATAAATACTGGTCCACTACCAGAGACCCCATAGACTTCCCAGTCCTCCTAACTAACATCCATAATCAGGGGATCTGGGTCAGTCCTATGCTGGTTTCCCAGCTATCAGATTGGGGTCCATAAGCTCCCCCTTGTTCAGGTCAGCTATTACTGTGGGTTTCGCTAGCCTGGTCTTGACCCCTTTGTTCATCGCTCCTCCCTCTCTGCAACTGGATTCCAGTTCAGCTCAGTGTTTAGCTGTGGGTGTCTGCATTTACTTCCATCAGCTGCTAGATGAAGGCTCTAGGATGGCATTTAAGGTAGTCATCAATCTCATTATCAGGGAAGGACATTAAAAGTAGCCTCTCCACTATTGCTTAGATTCTTAGTTAGGGTCATCCTTTTAGATCTTCGGACATTACCCTAGTGCCAGATTTCTCTTTAAACCTATTATGGCTCCCTCTATTATGTTATCTCTTTTATTGCTCTCCTCTATTCTTCCCCTGACTCAATCTTCCTGCTCCCTCATGTCCTCCTCTTCTCCCCTTCTCTTTCTACCAATTCCCTCTCCTCTCCCTCCCTGCACCCAATTTGCTTGGGAGATCTTGGTCCTGTCCCCTCATCAAAGGGACAATGTATGTCTTTCTGAGGGTCCTCCTTGTTTCATAACTTTTCTGGCAGTGTGGATTGTAGGCTGGTGATCCTTTGCTTTATGTCTAAAATCCATATATGAGTGAATACATACCATGTTTGGTTTTTTGTGTCAGGATTACCTCACTCAGAATGGTTTCTTCTAGTTCTATCCGTTTGCCTGCGAATTTCAAGATTCCATTGATTTTTTTCCTCTGAGTAGTACTCTATTGTGTAAATGTACCATATTTTCTCCATCCATTATTCAGCTGAGGGGCATTTAGGTTGCCTCCAGGTTGTGGCTATTACAAATAATACACTGCTATGAACATAGTTAAGCAGATGTCCTTGTTGTATGAATTGTAGCACATATACTAAAATTGGAATGATACAGAGAAGATTAGCATGGCCCCTGGGCAAGGATTCTCCTGCTTTATTTTCTGGAAAATCCCGGTGCAAGAAAGTGCCCCCAGTGCTGAGGTTCTTAAGACTTGTGAAGCAAACCAGGTGTGTAAATTCCTTGACAATCACAAGGTCACAGTGATTGATCTGTGTGCTTTAGGCAATTACTCTCACACTACTTGGGAGATACAAGGTAAAATGAGAACCCTGGTGGGTCTCTGTATGGCTGCATTCTGGGGGCATGTTTATTGACTTGGCAACAAGAGCTCTCATATCTAGAATGTGCCCTGGTAGGGGAGGTAGAGGACTCCTCCAGTACTCAGAGATATACCTTTAATTTCCTGCACACACACATACACACACACACACACACACATTAAAAAAATGGAAGTCCACATAAATATTTTAAAATACTATATATCATATAGTCACCTGTGAGAATTTGGAATAAATAAAATTCAGCAATGTTGGAAGCTTGTTTGGTTACTTCTGTGACTGATACTAAATTTGGTGTTACACAATGTTGGTAACTGACTACATGTAAGGCACTGTTTAATGTAAGTTCTCACTGACGTGACTTACACATAGTAACTCCTATATCAAAGATGCCTGGAGAGCACTCTCTATAAAGATAAAATCACATACCTGTTTGAACAATCTTGTGCTCTCTAATCTGTCCTGTTCAATGAGACTAAGTGGTGCTCTATATTCTTAATGCAAGCATCACTTTCAGATAATATCCTTAAATTCATAGCCTTCTCAGCTTTAAATAGCCTTGAAGATGAATGGGCAGTGCATACAATGGAAGCAAGCAAGACCCTAACACAGTCACTCTGACCTTTGCAAGTGCTCTAAAATAAGAGAATTCCAAAGAGCATCTGAAGAACTCCATCACTGTGGATGCATGCAGCCTTCTGCAGTCTCCTCAGATACCACTGCCCTCCAAATGGGAGGAGGCATCATTTTATTTGTTAAAATTCTAAGCATATATACTTCGATAAAAGAGGAACTTGAAGCATCCTCTCCACTCCAAAGGATGTGGTTATATTTGCTTCTTTTAAAAATAATAAATATATAATTTATGATGAAGTTACAAATCAGTAACAACCCTACCAAAGGCCAGAGAAAAAGCAAGAAAGTGGGTGTGCCTAGATTCATTATGAGAGAAATGAAAACAGGTGACACATTATTGAGAGCAGAGCATATCATGGGGAGGTGCTTCTTATCAGTGTAAGCAAAATATGACTATCAGAAATCCTAAAAATGTCAGACAGGATTGATCCCTATTTCTAGCAAAACCCTAGAACCTTGATTAAAAAAAGAGAGAGAGAGAGAATGAGATGCCTACAGTGATATGAGTCTGGTAAGGGTCAAAAACGTCTATAAGGAGAAAGGCAGTATGAAAAAATGTTTATCAACAAACTACCTGCAAAACCCATTTTTAGAATGTTAGGACTTAGGGTGATGGAGGCATATTTTTTTCCTGTGAAGCCATGAAGGAAAATTTTGTGAGTTACACAGTTGTTGTTCTCTCAACATTTGTTCGTTATATTGTTCTCTTTTACAGTAGCCTGGAAACTAGTTACTCCCTTCTTTCCACTATAATGTCCTTCCCAGTGTCTTAGTCATCACAATTTCTTCAGTGGTTAATACTAATAGTGTATATTCTACAACAGATGACAAATATCTTTTTCATACCTTCTCTTTCACCAAGAAGACTGCAAACTTTGTAGGAGAAACAGATTATATCTAGTCTGTTATTATCCATAACACCTGTGATAGTCTTCAAACCAGTCTATGATCAATTCTTCCCACATTCTATATGCACTCAATTCTTTCCCCCATTGAGAAATGTGTTATGTTTCTCCTTTTGAATATGAGCTGGTCTTGAGACATGCTGTCTTATCTTATTTTACCTTTATTGGTAAATATTCTGACACACAAATCAACTTTAGCTCACAATTCTAAATTATAGTCTGTGGCTACAAGAAAACCAAGGTGGCAGGATCTTGAAGCATCTAGTCACATCCATGGCCAAAAGCAAAGAAAACAAATGAATTCATGCATACTTTCTAGACAGCTCACTTCTCCAACTTCTCTACAATGCAGGAACTATCCCCAAGAATGGTGCTGTTCCCTTCCAGGTATTTCTACACTTATTAAGAGAAGCAAGACAATCACCTCCACAGACAAGCCCATTAAGAGAAACAAGACAATCACCTCGACAGACAAGCCCACAGGCCAACTTGATCTAGACTATTTCTCATTGACTCGTTGAAACTCCTTTTCCAGGTTATTTTAGATTGTCTCAAGTTGACAATTCAATTTCTCTTTTTAATCTTTTATTTTAGTATATGGGTGCTTTCCCTACACATACTACATGTGTGCTTGATACTCCCAAAGACAAGAAGATGTAGCCAATACCCTGAGTTAGAAAGTTATAGATAGTTGTGAGTTACCACATGGGTGCTGTGTGAGTCAAACCCAGGTCTTCTGGAAGAGCAACCACCTGGAAGAGCACTAACCCATCTCTCCATCCTTTCAAGTTAACACATATAACTCATTATCATGCATGTTTTGCTAAAATATTTTAAATGAATTTTAGATTTATAATAAATTACAGTATAATGCAATGCATAGCATTCTCATTCTATGTATCACTTCCAATCATACTGTCACCAAGGTTAAATTTGAAAAAATAATAGTAGCACATTTAAATTAATGTGTTATCATCAATGTTGTTCAAATATTGTCAGTTGTCTCACTTTCGTGGTAGAATTCTAAGGTAGTCCCTGAGATTGTTAGCATTTCTCAACATTCATGCTCTCCTGGTCAAGCAGTAAGACACTAATTTACCTGCTGCTGTTAGTAAATGTGGTAGATAATATAAAATTAAAAAAATTTTTTGAACCAGTCATGAAATGTATACCTCTAATTCTGGTACTTAGACGACTGAGAGAAGAGAGTTGTTAGTTTGAGGCCAGCCTGGGCCATACATTAGACTTTGTCTCATAAAAGAAAATTAATGAAATCAGTTGACCCTAACATATTTAATTTATCTGAGTAGGCCTGACCTCACATGATTACTTAAAATATGGGTCTCAACATCAAGGCTATAGGTCAGAGAACAACGCTGGGTTAATTTGCCATGTAGGAAAGTCTCAGTTGCTGTAGGAATTCACATAGTAATTAATTCAAGTGGTCTCTGTGTTTTGGGTTACCCTGCAGGGACACCCCTTAGGGGAGGGGGATGAGAAAACACAGTACCAAGGATTCAACCACTTGTAGTCAGTGAGTAGCAGAACTTGCTGCAGACTCTTTTATTAAGGAAGTTGGGCCTGCCTTTATACCCCCACTCAAGTTCCTATTGGTTCAGGCCGCTGACTCTGCTGCTTTGTCTTTTTCTCATTGGTGTCTCTGGATCAGGTGACTCTACATCAGCAGTCTCTGGGCATAGAGGCATGCTTGGCTCAGGGAGGAAGTGCCTGCTGTACATTCTCTTGCAGGCTGGCCTGAGCACCTGGGCAGGATGCCTGAGTCTTGCAGCTTGCATAGGCTGGCCCTATACCTCTGGGAAGTAAGAGAGGCCTCCCATTGACAGCACCCAGGTACTTTTTATCTTACTGATTTTCTTTTCTTCACTTGTTTGTTTGTTTTGATATTTACTGGTGTGTGTGTGTGTGTGTGTGTGTGTGTGTGTGTGTGTGTGTGTGTTTATGTGTGTGTGTGCATGTATATATCTTCTGTTGTTTTTCTTTTTTGAGAGAGAGAAATAACATGAAGTTGGGTGGGTATATTGTTGAGAGGATCTTGGAGGAGTTTGGGAAGGGGAAATAATATAATCAAAAATATATTGTATGAAAACTATTTTAAATAAAAAGAAAATATGAAACTCAGTACAACTCTGGTAACTGAATACTACTAGGAACATTAGTTTCAAAGTGGATTTATTTCCAGATATGCCAGACAAGACTTTAAGCAGACCAACACCTTGACTTCCATCTTGTGGTTCCTGACAAGAGAGTCAAGTGACCTCCAACCTCGAGAACAATGAGTTAATCATTGGAGTTTAGTGACTCAGTCAGTAAATGCTTGAGGCCTTGAGCATGTCATTAGAACCCATGTTTAAAAACAAAACAAAACCAAAAAAAATCAAGAAGGCTAAGGTCTCATTATAGATGAGATTACAGTTGGAATCTCAGCACTAGAAAGGCAGAGACAGGTACTTCACAGGAGATAGGTGGCCAGCTTAGCCTATTAGGCAACTTCTTGGCTAGTGACAGACCTTGTTCAAGACTAGGGGGAATTGCATCAGAGGAAAATTACCTAAGGTTTTCATCTTACCTCTGCACAGACACACTTGTACATGCACAAACACTTAGGCTAAATTAATTAAATGAGTAAGGTTGTGGTTGTGTGTGTGTGTGTGTGTGTGTGTGTGTGTGTGTGTGTGTATATGTATATATATATATATATATACATATATATATATATATATATATATATATCCAGGTTCAGAATCTATTCCAAGTTCCTACATTATATTATTATTTCTTCTTAGTCTTCTCTAACCTTGGAGTAATGCAATTGTATTATAGAATGTTCTTGAATTTATGTTTTTTGAGAAGTGCAATTCTTATTAGCATTTACATTTTTTGTTCATAATTTGAGAGATGGTTTTGTGTCTTCTTATTGTGTCCTAGCAGGAGGTATATTATGTTCCAGCATATTTTATTACCAGTGATCTTATCTTTGATCACTTGTTTAGGACTCTATCTTCCAAGAGCCACATTTCTCCCATGTAATGATTCTTCTGTGTAATTAATATTAATTATGAGGAGATATTTTGAGATTGGATTAATTCCTTTAGACATTATTACAAGCTTATAAATATTCATGGATGTATGTATATGAATGTGCATATATGCATGAAATAATGACTAATGATGAAAGAGGCCATGGATGATTCAGAACAGGGAGGGTTATACTGAAGGGTTTGGAGGGAGAAAAGAGAGGGCAAATGTTGTAATTAAAATAAAATGTTAAAAGGGGGAATATTTAAAAACAAAAAGTAATAAAAAGTTTAAAATATAGAATATCATTCTCTGGTTTCTAGAGACCAGAAGCCTCAACCTGTATGAATCAACTCAAGTTAGTGTTGATGACATGGTGTTCTCTGTGGAAGCTCTGAGGTGAAGCACTGACACACACTTTTCAGCTCCTTCAACTGCATTTCTTCCATCCTTTCTGGCATGGCTGCTTCTTTAGTATAGCATCTTTGCCTGATCATGCTTTCCCTCTCTTCTGTTTAAGGGTCATTTGTGAGCTATCAAATTTCTCTTTACGTTTCATAAGGACTTTGAGGAACCCTTTCAAGCCCACTTATGTCATTCAGAGGACTCTCCTCATCTCAACAGCCCCAACTTAAATACATCTATAGGAAGTATAAGATAACATTTATGTTCCCCAGGTATTAGAATATGTTTCCCAGCATACTATAGAACCTTCAAATATTGCGTTTTTCATTATGCTCTGTCCAAGCTTCATTTGTGCCCATGATCCTTGACTAGAATGCCTATGTAGTGTTCTCCTAATATTTTCCTGCCCTTAGATTTGCTTATAGGAATTCTGTTTGTGACTAAGTATTGTGTGTTATATTTCATTTGCTCATTATTCAATTACTTACATCAATGGGAGACATTGGATACTTACTGTATAGGTAGTTATCTATCGCAGGTGGAAGTGATCAAACTGATCAGAACTAAGTTGTTTCCTACCTGGGAAAGATTTTAGCTTAGAAAAAGCTCACTTTAATGAAAAGTTTCTGTTAGTCAACCCTAATGGTACTTTCTTATGAGTCTCCACCTCACTCACTTTGTTCATCTCTACTCTCTGTCAATTGTGAAGACATTATGTAAAACAGGCTGTGTGTCAACCCCTTTGATGGAGCTCAGGGCAAAAATTACAATAGTGATAGCAGGGCTTGGAGGTAGAATGTATGCAGCAAAATTGTTTTTGCGAAGTTCTTGGGAGGCTATCTCCGAATAACCTCCACATTTACTTTATATTCCTGGCTAAGGCTTCTATAGAGTGAAGGGACATTTGATAATATCTGCAGTCACTTTTTTTTATTTACCTAACAGTAGCAGCATAGTATACCAAGTAGAAAGGAAGTGAGTTTGCTACTGGCATCTAGTCCTTAGAAGCCAGGAAGACTGACAAGCACTCCAGAAAGCACAGTACAGCCCTCACGGCAAGAAATTACCTACCCCAAAGTGACAGTAGAGCTTATAGGCTGTGCAGAATACTATTTTAGAGTAAGCCAACCCCTAGCATAGAAGAGTTGATCTCTGGGTAGTTTTTATTTTTTGTTTGTTGGTTGCTCTCTGTGTGTGTCAATGGAGGTCTGTGTACTTTGTTCATTGCTGAGTCGTATGTTTCTGTTCTGATTTGAGGTAGTGAGGAACTGTAGGAAGGACAGATACACAGACAAGTATATAGAAGACCTTGAGTCAGGTTGGCTGCTTGTGCACTGATGGAGCAGTATCAACTCCACAGACAACTGGAACCTCAGCATATTTGTTATGTATAACAAAGCAGGAGGAGTTAGCTAGTCTCCTTAAGAGGTCTCTTGGTTTGCATCATCCAGGAAGTAGGAAGCTGCACTTGCTAGTTTTGTCACCCACTGTCCACCTGTTCATAAACACATATAATTGCACACACTGTCAGTATTTGCACCCAGACCAGAGGAACGCTTTGCCACCCCTCTGAACCTGGCTGATGGATGTTTGGGAGATCTGAGACATTGGGTCTCTGCTATGACTGTGTCCAAATCAGCAATACACATTCACTCAAGACTTCATCTGCTCTTTACACATCCTCTGAGGCTTGCTCAGCATTCTATAGTTCATTATATTTACTTATACATAAGGATACAAGTTCATATAAGTGGGGCCAAAGTCTCTCAGCTCCAGAACATTCTCTAGGCTAAGAGGCTGATGAGGTAATTTCTAAGACCATTCCTTGACTTCTTCCACTCTGGTTTTTTTTTTTTTTTTTTTTTTTTTTCATTTAGAATCAGACTGTGGATGTACAAAGAATGGCATAAACATAAACAAGATACTTTGGAGCTTTGAACACTGAAAGGGAAAGATACTCTAACTGAGCCATTAGCAGTACTTTTTTGGTCTAGTTAGCAGTCCAGAAATATAAGGAAATAGTTTTTTTTTTTCAAAATTAATGAAATAGAGTATATTGCACATTTCTCAGCACTTTTTACTCCCTCATCCGTGCACTTTGTAGATGTTTTGAAGGCTAGCTGTGGTACACTGAGTCTGAAGTAACAAACATGAAAGTGTTTCAGGCCTAGGCTCACTGAGTAGATCACTGCTTCAGTCACCCATGGATCAGCACATCCATGGGTGTGTCACCTGTCCTCCTGAAAACCTGAAGATCTGGAAATCATGGGGTCTTTTCTATAACAAGAATCACTCAGTAGACACTTGAGGACATGGAGATGAGGATCAATATAAGCACAAACTATTAATCAACATTTGCAATTCCACCTAGCTCTTCTGACAAGGTTCAAGGGAGTACAAAAAAAAAAAAAAAAAAATACACCAGCTAGTTTCCTATTGGAAAAAAAGGTACCTTGCCAAAAGGAAATGATATTTCAAAGAATTGAATGGGAAAAAAGAATACTTAAAGAACACAAGACAGAATTTAAGGCTAGATGATGACTTTTTCTTGGCTGTAACTGTCAGCTCTACAGACCTAAGCAAATTACACCTAGACGATATGCAGCAGGAAGGGCATCTGGGAGCCAGATCTCAGCTCTGGTTTGTTGACTTTCCTGCATTATGAGGTCATGGTCAGGCTTCCAGGTCCACCCACCCCTGCCCATAAACTTTTCCATATCCATATTCACCATTTTAACCCATGCCCTTTCTTGTTTCCTCCCCATTTTGGCTTTTGTTATTCCTGTTCTTTCTTTCAAACCCAGTCTAACAGTCACCTTTATTTTAGAGCTTATAAGAATTCATCCCAGACCATTCTAATTACACTCAATTACTCCCTTGCTCTGCCTAATAATTATAGCTTATGTAATATTGATATCAACAGCAAGGATGAAGATTCTGGGTTTGTTAGAATACAGAACCATGCATTCATGTTCTAGCTGTGATCCCTGAGTTAGGTCAGAAAGAGAAGTCTGAGAAGCTGTTACCATGCTTTCAGATATCTCGAACGTTTCCAGCTCATCAGGGTTCAAGACTCATCCTTATCTGGAAGGATATGTATTTATACAAGGTCACGGTTATGCTTCCAATTAGTCATGGGATAAATTGACATGAAATGTGAAAGCCTTTGATGCCATCTGCCTTCCCGCTCCGTGGAAAGTAGCAGTATCTGTTACAGACGTAAGCTGTGCTCACATATCAATCTGCAAAATAAACTGCAGCAATTATGGGATACTCTCTGGTCAGTTTAAATGACTAAAATGGCTGTAGCAATTTCCTTGGGCTCTGAATTCTAGACTACTTAAAATTTTACTATCTACATATTTGTTTTCAGATATTTGTTTAGAAATCCCTTAAATGTAGTCTTTGAATCCTACATTGTCGTCAGTTTAGTATGTGGAACAAAACAGAAAATGAGTTAGTGCTTAGAAAATATTCATCAAATTATACTGTAAAAGTCACTTTCTCAGAAATTGGGAAGACTGGCTGATCTTTCACGTTGGTTATTTAGTAGTGAAATATATTTCTGGTTTTAGTCCTAAGGTTGAGGACTTGTGGTAACTCCATAGGCTCAATTTTTTTTTCGTGTGTCAGTCAGAGTGTAAAAAAGGAATAAACTTCTGTTGATCAGCTTTACCCAGACGCTGATGTACCCACACATTTTGTACTAGGTAAATTCTATTCCTTATAATATTCATTTCCTTCTCCCCAATGTGAATGCAACAATTTTTTTGTCAATAGAAAGAAATATGAAATGACACAAAAGGATAAAAGTAACTTGCCATTTTCAGAACTTGGAAGTAAGCCATAACCAATTGTTTTTTGGGGAAAACCATAATGTCAACAAAAGTGCTAGTAAAGAGCATGCTGGGCTACAGATATGCTTCAATTTCAGAGGTAAAGTGCTTGCCACTCATACATGAGGACCTGTGTTTATCTCTCTAGTACCCATATAAGGGTTAGTCATAGTGTGCATTGGTAACCCCAGATTTGGAGTGAGAAGGAATCAATGGCACTTCTCAATAGCACATTGGCTAGCCATCCTATAATTAGTGAGCACTGGGTACAGTGAGAAACTCTGTCTCAAAATTCAAGGTGAAAAGTGACTAGGGAAGACACTGATCTGCATGTACATGTGTGCACATACCCACACAAACATGTTCATAACACAGAGAGAGAGGGAGGGAGAGAGATGCAGAGAGAGAAAGATATACAGAGCAAGAGAGAGGTGTTGGGAGAGAGGAAATCACTAACCTTTATTGTCTACTTAAATAATCTTTCTCTGCATCCACTCCATTGAAAGATAAAACCATGCCTGTCATGTTGATTCTGTTCTTTAGGAGCAGGGAAGTATAACAGGAATAATAGAACTCCAAAGACACATATTGGGGTTCACGAGGAAGATCAGAGAAGCGAAGCAGCCAGTCACTAGCTCTTACCTCTACCTCAGACTAGGGGGCAATCCTGGCTCCACAAATCCTCAGCATGGCTGGACACTAATTGCCTGAGACTGACTACTTAATGCCCTGCCCCTATCTTATATATCTAGTGTTGGGGTCAAAAGAGCTCTTTTAGACTGATTCACTCTCATGTAGCCCTCAGTGGCCTTGAACTCACAGAGGTTCATCTTCCCCTATCTCCTGAGTTCTAGAATTAAGGGTGTGTGCCATTCCTGCCCAGCTTCTATGGCTGTGGCTAGCTTTGCATTCTGATCTTCAGTGGATAAACATTATATCTTCACAGAGAAGCCTCTTGGCAGTTTCTGAAAATGTCAGTCTTGCTTTTCCTACTGGAAGTGAGCAAAAAACTAGGTATGTGTGCCCACACTGATGTCTGTTGTTGGCCCTAATGTGACCAAGGGTCACGGAGATTTGGATAAAAGCAGCTGAGCACAGTATACAACAAATAGGAGGAATTTGACCTTTGACAAGTTCTCATGAATCATTTGGTGCTGGAATCTTATTGTTCTCAATTATGCTAATGTGAAACACACTGTTCCTTTTGATTTATCTTATTACTGCTGATGCTATTGCTACTTATAGCCTCAATGCATGGCAAAAGAATTTTCTAATTTTGAAGATAATCTTTGTAAATCCTAAGAGTTCTGTGAGGTTGACATAGTTAACATCTTGACTTCTTAGGTAGGGACTTTGAGGATTAGGTTGTTGAGGTAACTTTACACAAGTGTTTTGGTGTTGTCATTTGTGCTAGAGAAGTCTGACTCCAGGACCCATATTTTAAACATGACTGTTTTAAAATTGTGTGTGTGAGTGAGTGTGTGTGTGTGTGTGTGTGTGTGTGTGTGAGAGAGAGAGAGAGAGAGAGAGAGAGATGAGTTTTTGAATGGGTTTGCATGTTCTTTGTGTGACTGTGGACAAAAACCTGCCACAGCATGAGTGTAGAGGTCAGAGAACAATTCTTGGGTGTTGATCCCCAAGTTTCCACTTTGTTTAAGGAGATCTCCGCACCCTTGCCTGTGCCAGGCTAGCTGGCTCAAGAGCTTTGAGTGATTCTCTGTCAACTTAGCCTATAGAAAGAATAGATGGGTCATGCTAGAAATGTATAAGCTAGATATTTTGAAGTTTGTAAAAAATTATTTCTGACATACTAAAGGAAGAAGTATCATGTTTTCACCAAGTTAAAGAAACAACTAAAGTGTCATGACCTAAAAGTCTATTCTGAAAAGCATTTAACTTGGCTTCTTGCCTCCTAGAAGAATGAGGGTATATTTTAGAGGGAAAGGAAATGTCACCACATATCAAATTCCACATGGGTTGTTTTGGGATCACAGAAGGTGCAATCTGTAGACAGATAGTAAAGCCCATTAGATGGCTTAATGTGATAAGTGGATATGCCTCTGTATCTCTTGTGGTCTGCCACGTAACAGAAGCTATTCAGTACCATAGCCACCTGCCTATGTACCCACTCTTCTGTGGAGATGCCTCTTAGACCATAGTCACAACTAGCTCTTGAGACCAGCCATTCCTTTTACTAACAATATCCTTTTCAGATTTCCAAAAGCTTTTCTCTCCTTCAGTACTCACATGGACCTCCTTCTCTGATTTCCCTTTCCTTAGGGTGAGGCAAGGTTCAGAAACAATGGAAGTTGAGATGTAGTTAGGGCTTCTTGACGGATCTTTTGCATAATTAGTTTAACCTTATTGAAGCTTCCTCTAGTTGAAGGGACTCCTTGGATGAGCAGTTTCTCTTGAAATGTATGAAATGAAGACATTAAGTGACCTTTAGATTCAGTGTAATGAATATTGGAGGAAGAGCTTCCCAAACAGCTTTCATGTTACACACTAATATCTGTGTCTGTATGTCCACTGAAATTTACGTTAATTCAAGTTTCACCATTACATATTTTCCCCAAATAACTATCAAATATTTGCTTTTGAAGTAATGAGCAGCTTCTTATAGCTACTCAATATGAAAGTAAATTTGGCATCAAAATATATCTTTCAGTAATGCAGTGCAGGATATTAATGTGTTAATAAGTGTGTATGTGCATTTGGAAAGTTTTTTTTAAATTAACATTTAAACCTTCTCATTCTACAAAATAGTTCCACCATGGCTGTGTTAGTAACATTTGTGCCACTTTTGTACCACTGTGTATATCTTGCAGGAATTTTGCTATTGTAGCATACAGGGTTGATAGCTGCAGATGATTGACGATTACTTTCCTTCTCTGGTAGTGTTTATAGTACAGTCCATCATCACTACATCTACCTAGTAGAAGTAAAGTTCTCAGTTGAATACCAGCTCTATTTCTTCATATTCTATGGTGAGCAGCATCTCTATGCCACACATTTTATGGTGTCTTCACCATCATGTTGTGGAGAGTATCCAAAAGTACTGAAATTGCTTGGGTTGGGGGCTATGGGAGTACTTTGTCAATGACTCAAAAAGAGGTAATCCATCTCTGGTACCGAGAGTTTTAATTTGATATCTAGATGGGCTATTTTCCCCATTATATCCTAATATGTATACGTCTTAGTAAGCTTCTACAATAGTAGATTTTGACGTGTGTTTTCAAAAGTCTTTAGTAATTTTTATTTCTACCTATAGTCTCTCCTCTACCATGCCTTCCCATTTCCTTCCCCATTTATCCCTAAATAATTTTTTCTTTTCTTTTCATTTTCTTTTTGTTGTTGTTTTGTTTTCTTTGTGGCTTTGGAGGCTATCCTGGAGCTAGCTCTTGTAAACCAGGTTGGTCTCAAACTCACAGAGATCCACCTGCATCTCCCTCCCTAGTGTTGGGATTAAAGGTATGTGTCACCATTGCCAGGCCTAAATAACTTTTCTAATTTAACATTTATCCTTTTAGAACATTGTGTTCTATTTCTATTTCAAGGTACCATCCCCCTCTCTCTTCATGATTTTTTTTTCAAGCTCCATCCATTTACCTGTGAATTTCATAATTTCATTTTTCTTAGCAGGTGAATAATATTTCCATTGCATAAATGTACCATATTTTCATTATCCACTTACTTGATAGACATCTAGGCTATTTCCAAGTACTGGCTATTATGACTAGAACAGTGATTAACATGGATGAGCAAATGTCTCCACAGTAAGCTGTACAGCCTTTGGTTATATGCCCCAATAATTGTATAGCTAGATCTTGTAGATCTATTTTTAGGTTTTTGAGAAACCTCCACACTGAGTCCCATAATGGGTGTACTATCTTGTAGTTCTGCCCGCAATGAAATAGTGTTCCCTATTCTCTGTATCTTCACCAGTGTTTGCTGTCACTTGATTTGTTGATCTTGGCCATTCTGGTTGGGGTAAGAGGAAATGTCAAAGTAGCTTTAATTTGCAGTTCTCTAATGGCTAAGCATGGTGAAAGTTTAAAAAAAATATCTGTTCCACAGCTAGGTTTAATCTTTAGAGACATCTCTGTTTAGTTTTATATCCCATTTTAAAAATTAGGTTACTTGTTTAGTTGATGTTCAGAATTGTTTTAGTTCTAAGACCAGCTCTATGAGTTGGAATCACCGGTGTGATCTCTAGTTCTAGTAAGTGAAAATAATAACAAAACAATTCCTAAGATACATTGTTATATCCATAGATTGGTGCATCACTTAACCAACTTGCAGTAGATAGTAATTATCACAGAGCCTCAACAATGAACAATGTGTAGAATGTGAGAAAGTTGGGAACATTCAGCCCTAAATGTTAATCACACCCCTTTCCACAAGGTTCAGTGTTGAATCTATGTGGAAAAGGAGATGGAAATATTGTAAGAACCACAAGTGGTAGAAAACTCCAGAGAAACAGTGTTTTCCAGATACAATAATGTTTGTACACATACAAACTCACAGAAACTATGGCAAAATGCATTAAGACTTGCAAATTCCCATGGAAGATAAAATCCTAGCACGAGTGGAGGTATGACCATGAAACCCTACCACTATCTATGGAGTTGTTGGGTTTGATGGGTACTAGGATGGGGAGAGTCAATTTTTTTTTTAGTGTTTTGATCCCTGGTAGGTTGACCATCTGCTAGGGCAGATTCCACTCTGAAGATTAGTTGGGCAATAGAAACCAGACTTGAGAAAAGAACAGGAAAACACAAATTTTATGGTATGAGATAAGAGATCAGAAAGGGACCTTATATGAATCTCTTACAATACATCTTGTATCCTAGTTCCTCTGTGGTGTAGATCCCTCACAGAAGGGGGAAGGGACAAGTCCACCAGAGCACATGGGAAATGGGGTTCAGTGAATGGAGAGAGAACTAGGAGAAAGAGAAGGGGAGGAGAGGAAAGCACATGCGACCAGGAAGATTGAGTCAGGGTAGGAATAGAAGACAGAGAGAGAGAGAGAGAGAGAGAGAGAGAGAGAGAGAGAGAGAGAGAGAGAGAGAGAAGACATAAAAGAGGGAGCCATTATTGGTTTGAAGAGAAAACTGAACCTAAAGAAAGGTCTAGACACCTACAAGACTGACTCCAACTAACAATTTGAACAACCATGGAAAGGCAACCATAAATGCCCTTCCTGGATAGTGAGATCAACAACCAACTTATCCACCATCATGGAGCCTTCATCTAGTACCTGTTGGAAACAGAAGCAAACACCCATAACTAAACACTGAGTCAAACTAGAATCCAGATGCAGAGGGGACAAGAACAGGTTACAGAAACACATAAATACAGCTGACCTGATCAAGGAGGGAGCTAATGGTCACCCCAGACTGATAGCTGGGAATCCAGCATGGGACTGACTCAGACTCCCTAAACATGAGTCTCAGCTAGAAAGACTGAGCAGTCTAAGGGATCTCAGACAGTGGAACCAGGATGTATTCCTGGGGCATAAAAGGACCTTGTGCACACATCCCCCATGGAGGTATACTGCCTTAACCTAGAGACAGGAGATAAGTCCTAGTCCCTTGACAGGTCTACATGACCCCACCTGGATGGCATTGCCCTACATGTGGAATTGGGGTGGGGGGATTGGAGGGGAGGGTGGTCAGGGTGCAGGGGAGAGAGGGTAAGAGGGAGGGAGGATGGGAGGGAGAGGGAACTGGGATCAACATGTAAAATAAAAAAATAATAATAATTTAAAAAAACACTTTTAAAAAACCATTTTAAAAAAAGAGATCAGAAAGGGTGGCTATGACAGAGGAGTTGGGGAAGAGAGTAAATGAGTTAAAACACATGACATGAATTTCTCAAAGAATTGTTCAAGTATTGTTTAAGTTTGAAGTATCTTCAAATAAATTCACCCAATGAAGTGCAAAACTTGTATAGTAAAAATTTAAGACACCGAAGAAAGAAAGAGAAACATCAGTAGAGGAAAAGACCTCTCATGCTCATGGACTGGTAGGATTAACATTGTGAAAATGGGCATCTTCCCCCAAAACAATATATAGAATCAATGCCAATTCCCATCAAAATGTCAATGAAGTTCTTCAAGGAAGTTGAAAAAAAAATATTGTTAAGTTTTAAATGAAAACAACCAGTACCCAGGATGTGCAAAAGAATCCCAAACAGTTAAAAATAAAACGAAACAACCCCAAAATCTGCTGGAGGTATCATCATCCTAGATTTCAAGCTTTACCACATATTAGCTATATTATGAAAAACAGAATGACACTAACATAAAAACAGACCCATTTATTAAAGGAATAGAATTGAAGATGAGATTTTGTTTTGTTTTGTTTTGTTTTTTTGTTTGTTTGTTTGGGTTTTTTTTTGGACAGAGGTAGAGGAAAATGACATTCATTGGTGAAAAGATAATGTCTTCAGTAAATTTTACTGGTCAAATGGAATTAGCTACATATAAACAAATTAAACTAGATACTTATTATCTACCCTGCACAAAGTTCAACTCCAAATGTATTAAGGAACTCAACCTCAGAACTTATACCCTGACACTTACAAAAGTAATTTAAGAAAGAATTTATTTCCAATGGAATATGTTCCATCGTGGCAGGAAAAGCATGACAACAGAGCACAGGGCAGCTGGTCACATTGCACTTATATGAGTTGCAGAGCAATGGAGCCTGGTGCCAGCTCGCTTTCTCTTTTATATAAAGCCCAGAATCCAAGACCATGGGAAAGTGTCCATCTTATTTATGGTGGCTTTGTATCTCAGAAAATCCAACCTAAAATTGATTCTCAGGAAATCTGTCTCCAAGGTAATTTGTTGACAGTCAATATAATCACTCAAAAGCCATGTATTCTATGTGCTCCCAGGTCCTTTCACTATATACTCATGGGAAATACTCTATTTTATATTTCTTTCTTCTTTTCTAGTTCTCTTATCCTCTACCCCCTCCTCATCCTCTTTTCTTCCTCTTCTGTTTTATACACATTGTCTTATTTTAAATACCTCTTTTTGTTCTTTAGGCATATTTTTATTTCTTTTTTAAAATTTTAAAATTTTTTTAGTTTACATATCGATCCCAGTTCCCTCTCCCTCTCTCCATCCCTCCCTTTTTCTCTCTCTCCCCCATCATATGCACCCCTAACACCCTCCCCTCCCATCCCCCATCACTCTACATGTAGGGTGATGCCATCCAGGAGGGATCATCTAAATCTGTCAAGTCATTTGAAGTAGGGACTAAGACTTCTCTCCTGTCTCTCGGTTAAAGGAGTATCCCTTCATGGGGAATGTGCCTGCAAGGCCCTTTAGTGCCCCAGGAATACATCCTGGTTCCAGTGTCCAAGATCCCTTAGACTGCTCAGTCCTTCTAGCTGAGACCCATGTTCAGGAAGTCTGAGTCAGTCCCATGCTGGATTCCCAGCTACCAGTCTGGGGGCCCGTTACCTCCTCCTTGATCAGGTCAGCTTTCTCTTTGTGTTTCTGCAGCATGGTCTTGTCCTCCCCCTCTGCATCTGGGTTCTAGTTCAGCTCAGTGTTTAGTTATGAGTGTTTGCTTCTGTTTCCAACAGCTACTAGATGAGGGCTCCATGATGGTGGATAAGTTAGTCTTTGATCTCATTATCAGAGAAGAGCATTTATGGTAATCTTTCCACTGTTGCTCAAATTGTTAGTTGGAGTCAGTCTTGTAGGTCTCTAGACATTTCTTTAGGTTTAGTTTTCTCTTCAATCCTATAATGGAAAGCATGGGGGACTAGGAAGACTGAGTCAGGGGAGGAATAGAAGACAGGAGAGACAGGAGAGAGAGAGGTGGGGAGGGAGGGAGAACATAAAAGATGAAGCCATTATAGCATATTTTTATTTCTAATGATTTCTCTGTCTTTCATTGTCATTTTTGTTGTGTTTATTTCCAGCGTATGGTGGATTTTCTCCAAGTGTGCAATAGTTAAGAGTATAATAGTGGTGACCTGTGTGATACTTTTTTGTAGGTAGGGATGATTGTCTTGTAGACCTCACTCTAGAGTACACATGGTGGGAACCATTATAATGCCAGAAGGTTCTAGGTACTGCATTCTGGAGTTATTTTCTCTTGGGTACCAGTGGCTACCTTTGATGCCGAGTTTTGTTTTGTTTTGTTTTGTTTTGTTTCTTGCCGTGTTCTGCTTCATGTGATTAATTTCAGTAGAAAGTATACACTGAACTCATTCCATATAGATCTATGTGAACAATGTACTGGTCAGCTGTTCCACAGAGTACTCCTTGGCCTTCCAGGGTAAATAAACACCATTCTCAAGGACACACAACCCTCCTCCTGACACAAATAAGTGAGAATGAAGCTTTAACATTTTTAGATTAATAATTACTTTACTCTTTTACAACAACTTTACCACTACTCAAATTTTCCCATCTGTTGACTCCCATCTTATCCTACATATGTTTTTGATTTACTTGGTATAACCTTAAAATAACTTACAAGATATAATAGAATTATAAAATATATATGAAATTAGAGAAAATAGTGTAATTAACTTTGTGTGCTAACTATATTTAATAATTATTAATGATTTGTGGGTACTTTGCTATTCTTTTTACTTTTTCTTATATTTCTCAAAAGCTAACCCAGCAACAATGTCATTTGTTTCACAAATATTTTGGTATATATTGCTTAACTAAGAAAAGCATACATGCCATACAAAATCAGATCTTTGATATTTCATAAGAACATTATGAAAATTGTTTCGGTTGTCTCAAATGTGACTTTGTATAAGTTACGTGTTTGAATTAGAGTTCAGTCATGATTCATGAAATTATTTCAATGGCAATATCTTTTAAATTTTTCTAATTATATTGTATTTATTTCTTTGACACATTTCCCACCTGTGCTATAATTACTTGCTATACATTGATGATAAATGACTTCCAAATATCAGCTATAACAAAAGTTTTTTCATAAAAAATGTGCCTCAATTCCCTGTTCCCTGAAAGGTATGACTAATTCTCACTAATCCAAGTTTACAGCTCCATACCTTACCACGAAGGGGTGTAAAAGCAATATTTCAAAGAATAATAAAACATATCTCTTTGTCTCTCTTCTCCACTTCATTCTTTGGTATGAGACTTTTAATTTTCTGTTAAGTCCCTTCCCTGCAAGGGCCCCCACTTTATTACAGACAGTGGTGCGACATCCTATATTTTCAGAGAAGTGGAGGCACCCATAATTTACTTCTTCTTTTGATTCATCATCCAAGGAATCAGCTGCTTTGAACTTATAACCAACCATTCTATGGCATACAGCTCTGTGATATTCTATACAATTCTCCAGGCACTAAGGCCGCTTGAATCTCAATATGAAGAAATAATATTTCTCCCTGAGTGTGGTTCATTACATCACACACAAAAAAGTTGGGCAGTTTATAGAGATTTAGTGAAATAACTCATGGCACTGCTTCCTTTCATGATTCGTTAATGAGATGTGGAATAATAAAATATCAGAAGGAAAGCAATCCTATTGCCTGTAATTCCTCTGTTGTTGCTTTGGTTGGGTGGTATAGGTGACCCAGACCTTGATATAAAAGAGGACAATTGTTGGATCCCTTCTTAATGTGATAGATGCAGGCCAAGTAAAGCAGAGGAGTGCAAGATAATCATAGATCTCACTTCCAGGTCTAGAGTACAGTGGAATCCTTCCTTGGGTGAAGTTGACACTGGCTTCTACCATACTGGGTGGTGCTAGGAAGGGTTCAGATGGAGCTCTGTTGATAGAAGGATTGTGAAGTTGTCACTTCCTTTTCAGGGAACATAGACTACAGAAGAAGCAGCAGGATGAAATGAATGATAAGACCTGGAACGTGTCCTAATGTAGGTAGTATTTGGGGCTGTCATGGTGAAAAGCACACTCAAAATTACAGAGAAAAGATGAGTGTTTGGTTTTGTAAGTGAATCAACAATGGCTCTAACTATTGTCTGAATGGCCCCAAATTGTCTTTATCGCACCTTAGCTTGCCTCCTAGTTTTCTTTTATGCAATGTCTTGCACATTGTAAAATGCTTTTGTTGTAGACAAGGAAATACACTATTCCAGATCTTCACAAAGAGGGATATCCTTATGCATTACAAACACCAGAGGATGGTCTAGTTGGTTCGAAATTATTATCCTTCATTATTTCTTAGAATAATTAAAGTTCCCATGGTGGTTTGGAAGTTTAAGCAACTGGGTCCAAGTCTATGTGCTTCTTAATTTAGTGAAGAAATTCTTTTGATTTGTGAATATAATGGTTTACCTTCATAAATACAGCAGTTAAGATGATGAGGCAGGAGGATTACCACAGTTGAGGTTAGCTTGTGGTACAAACTTAAGTTCCTGGTTATCTTAACATGTAGTAGAACTGTCTCAAACCACAGCAACACTACCACCTATAGCAATACAGACAGACAAAAACAAAAAGAGCTTTCCCATGCTCCTCTTTTCTCCTTTAAAGCCTTGTGCTGCCTTGTCTTGGCTCTGACAGCAGACTGCTGAGGGTCTGAGAGAGAGTCATCTTCATAATTCTCTCTGTGACTTTTTCCTTCATGGTTCAGCTGTCCTCCTTAACTGAAGCATGAACAAACTGCAAGACAGTAAGAACTCAGTGTTCCTGACAGAGTTTGTAATCCTTCTTAATGACACAGGCTTGTTAATTAGGAGTCCGCCCAGCTGATGAACAACATAAGAGGAAGACCCTTCTGGGTTTGTTTGGACTAAGAAGCAGCACACTATCACCAGCATAGCACAGAAACCCAGTGGCTGTTTAGTGCTATGCATTCGAGGATCGTGGCTGTTTGCAGCACAGGGAAGCAGGATTTATTTGGGCTCTTCAATGTTCCCTTTATTTGACCCATTGGGGGCATTACCAGGAAACTGATAGTATGGGCTCTGCAGTTCAATAGTCAGATCTGCATTCTCACACATATTTTGCGTAAAGTTATTAAAGTTTCTGAACCTCTCTTCAGTTGTTTTGCAGTATAGTAATGGCTATCCATAGCAAAGGTATGTTGTTACAATTAAGTAAAACAACATATTCAAAGTATTGAATACAAAGTATGTTCTTATTAAACGTGAGATGGTGTAATCATTGAAATTGGACTTCAAAATGTAAGTGAGATTTCTAGGATTGACTTTCCCTGTTTTAATGTTTAAAGTGCAAGGCATTTCAAAGGACAGGCATTAGATTTTCCAATATGAAGTATGACTAGACTTCCCCTGTCCTTTACTACAGGTTTAAGCAGCTAAGTGCATGCACCCCTGCTCCCATGGAAGAACAAAGCTTGTCTACACTCTTCAGAAATCATCTCAGTGAACTCAACTGGCACCCAAAGATGGTCCTTGGAAAACCAGTAAGTCAGTTTCCAAAAGCTTAAATAACCAACATGGTTTGCCATGTCAAGGTATTCTAGAAAGAGGGATTTTAGGATCATTACTCATAAAATCAGACTGGATTTTCACATTCTTTATTGTAATACAAGTGAAAAAGAAACCTGAGTGTCAAAGAATCCCCACCCTGTGTAAGATTTATATTCAGCTTCCCTGACATTTGTTACTTTTACTAGGATCAAACTCACTCCAAGGTGTTTACACTTGACAAACACACTGGGAAAAAAATTCTCAAGCCAACAGGAATGTATTACCTGAATGTCACTTGTTGGATTCTGGCATGATCAAGAAGATGGCTTAAGAATCTCAATTGACTGTCTCCCTTTCAGGGGTTGCACTGACATTAACTCTTTGCATGCAGTTCATGATTGAAAATTACCTTCTAGGCTTCTAAACTCATCCATGTTTTGCTTTGTTTAATTTTATTTCATGACCTTTTGGACAAGGGGAAAATATGCTTATGGATCTCTGTAGAGAAAGATGGGGCATCTGCTTGTGACAATGCTGTGTGAACTCCTTTTAGTGTTTCACGGGATTGAAAAATACTACTTGGTAGGATTAAATCCTTGTGTGTTAACGTTTGGCTACCTTCCCTGCAGTGATGGATTTTGGAGGATGGGACGTTGTGAAAAGAATTTTCCTTTTGTTTTGCTTTCTGTTTTTCAAACAGAGGTCACGGTAACTTGCAGAAACTACAAAAGACTATAGCAGCAGGAGCAACATGGCAACCACCTCTTGCTTGGTAGAAGCAAGTAAGAGAAGAAGAGCTTTGTGGGGAAAGGAGGGAAAAGAAGGCTCTGGAGTCACTGAGTGACAGACAGTAAGAGGACATGAGAATGGGAGGTGGAAGAGGTCAGAAGACTCATACTTGCTTGAGGTGGTTTGTTTGGTGGTGTTAGCTCTTCTTTTCTGCCCAGAAGGAAATGTCCATCTGGTGTAATGAGAGCACAGGCTCAGGATGAAACACACATTGAGAAATCTCTGCCGCTTACAAGACAGGTTGCCTGGCCTCTCTGAACCTGAGTTATTCTCACTGTTAAAGATAATCATTTTTGGTGTATAAATTAAATGAAAATTGAATATCAAAATGCCTTGTTGATGGTAAACCATTTGAAACGGTATTGAGGTGGTAGTTGAGATGGGTGTTAGTGGTCTTGATGTTGAGGATGGCAGCAATGACACTTAAGATTAGAAAAGTCAGGACATGTAGGCTCTGGCTAGCCAATGGTGCCATAGAGAGAACAAAAACTTGTGAACTTCAGCTCTCTACCACCTCTTCAAAGTACATTTTTGTACTATTTCTAGATGCCTTAAAAAGAATAAGAGTTATAATAATAAATAAACAAGCATGTCCCATTTATGACCCTGGCCTTACCTGAATTCTTCAGAAATCTAGCAGCGATGATTCTCCAAGACTCCTGCTAGGAGATGAGCATAGGCATCTTCCCTTTGGAGGATACTGTTCTGCCTTTCCATGGATCCCATGCCAGAGAGACCAGGTGGTTTCCATGGCATCAGACCAGGCTTAGATTAGATTTCAGTCCTCAAAAGGGAAGGTACCATTTCCTTTTACCAATCCCCCAGAGAAAATCTTTATGCTGTGATTGGCTTTTTCCCAAAGTGACTCATCAATTGGGAGTTTGTACTTCTGCTGACCCCTGATGTCTTCCTGGGGAGGGGTGAGAGCTGCTGGGAGGAAAGGCAATCATTATATCATCCCAATGCTGAGACCACGTAAACACTTCCCTTCACTAATGAATGGGCTCCAAAGGCCAGGCTGACTTGTCTTGGTGTGGTCTTCCTAGACCAAGGGTGTGGGTGAGAAATTAAGCAAATGTTGGTAATAGGAACATTTAAATATAAATTTCCCATTTTTTCTCACTATTTCAGAATGGTAATGCTGTTGTAGGAAAAACCTTTTTATTTTTCTTCATAAAAGACATTAGAGAAGCAAAACAAGAAGCCACTCTTAACAGTGAATGGTCTGAAAGGTCTCAGTTGTTTCCTATGCTGTGGAGGCCTATGATAAGGTGAGTCCCAGAGAACATGCTAGTCATGCCTTAAAATGATGAAAAGCAGATCTAGAGAGATGGCTTGGTTGGTAAAATGCTTGCCATGCAAGGGCAGAGAGCTTAGTTTATCTTCCCCAGGCACATGTCTGTAACACCAGTCCTTGGATTACAGAGAAAAGTAGTAGATCCTTGTGGCTCACCAGAATGTCAATGGAGCCAGCAGTGAGCTCACAGAGCAGTAAAGAACCATCTCAAAAATAAAAAGAGAGACTGATTAAGGCATAAGATGTTAATCTCTTGCTTCCTCACACATGTATGCACAGGTGCAAGTCCATTCAGAGGCATACATGTATTACAAGAACATATAGACAGACACACAAAATGAGGTGCAGTAAAATAAACATGAAGCCAATGTATTAAAGTGTTGATAGATGACCATTTCATGTTCTGACCCTCAAGGTAAAAGCATATTACCATAAGGAACATAGTCACAGCGAATTATTCTTAGGTTCTGTATTAGACAAAGCTTATTAAGGGTTCAGCACCATATTTGTGTACAGAGAGCATTCTGTTATATGCCTAGGATTGTTTCATTGCATAATTTCAGATTTATTGATAATTCTGAGCTACTTGATGAAATATTTGGGTGTCAACCAGGAAAATAAGTATTCATTCTTAAAAAGATGGATTATTGGTCAAAGTGGTCATTCAGGATAGTGTCTATGATTCTAAATCCATAGCTTCTTCTAACTTCAGAATTCGTAGACTTACACATGAGTCCCATACTGAATTTATTTTAAAGCATGAAAATACAACTATTTGGGAAGAGGGATTGGATAAGCAGGAGTAAAAGGAGGACAGGAGAGGGTAATAGGGGTAAATATGATCAAATTATATCATGTACATGTTACAATAAGACACACATATATAATTAATATTAACATATGATGATAAGAACTTATTTTTAAGAATAAAATGGCAGAAAGTGGTAATCTAATGGGAAGGCAATGATGGTTGAAAAGGGATCAGCACAGTCAATGTATAAGCAGCAACTGGGGTGCACTTGAGGAGAACCTCAAAAGCTTAATAAAAGAGGACATTGTAAGTCTTAGGAAGAAGTTCAAATTAATGTCTAAATAAAGTGGGAAGTTAATAGGAAAAACATAAGCATCTATGTGATATGATCTGAGTTATGAATTGCAGTCAGTATATGTCTTATTTGCAGTTTCTGTTGCTGTGAGGAGACACCATGACCACCGCAACTCTCATAAGTAAAACATTTCATTGGGGTGGCTTACAGTTTCAGAGATTCAGTCCATTATCATATGGTGGGGCATGGAGGCATACAGGCAGACTATGCTGATTGAACTGAGAGTGCCACATCTTTCAGGAGACAGACAGTCGACTAAGACACTGTATGGTATCCTGAGCATATGAAACCCCAAAGCTCACCTCAACAGCGGCCCACTTCCTCCAACAAGGCTATATCTACTCCAACAAAGCCACACCTCCTAATAGTACAAATCCTTGTGAGCGTATGGGGGCCAATTACATTCAGACTGCAATACTACAGAGTTCCAGAGTGTGTTGGGTAGCAACCAGTCTAGAGGCAGTAGTCAGAGAGAGAGAGAAAGAGAGAGGGAGAGAGAGAGAGAGAGAGAGAGAGAGAGAGAGAGAGAGAGAGAGAGAGAGAGAGAGAGAAAGGATGATGAGCATGGTTTCTGCAATGATAATGGTGACTGTCTTGAAGATAATTGGATATTCCAGGTATATTTTTGAACTAGAATGTTAGAACTCAATAATGGCTTAGAGAAGTGGTAGAGAAAGAGAAAGTTGAATAATAAGAATGCCAGTAAAGTCTTTGGCTTCTCAGCTTTGTCTGACTATGGTGTTATTGTCTGAGATGGATTACCCAGGGGAGGGGAGCTACTTTTGGAGAAGGGAGAAGTCTGATTTTGAAAAATGCAAGCAGGGTCTCAAGTGTCTATTTGTTTTTCCAATACCTTTAAGTTCTTTAAGGAGTAGTCTCAATTAGAGAAATAAAAGTCAGGCTTTCTGAAGGAGAGGAAATGGACAGAGCTCTGAGACCAACTCCCAGAAAATCTAAGGGCTTGCATTTGAAAGGAGAAAGCAAGGTCACCAAAGATCACTGAGAAGGTAGCCACAAATTTGGATAGAGAGCAAGAAGTGTGGTACCTTTAAGTGGGAGTAGAGATGATTCCAATGAGTGAGAATTCCAGGGTCGGGACAACTAAGGGACATGTGTTGGCAGGTGCAGCACTAAGAAGTTCATAACTGGCGTCTCATGTTACAGCTTCAGTGACATAACTGGGGTGGAAAATAAGGAACGTCACATTTCAAAGCCAATGGCTTTCCTTATGCTGATGCTCCTTCATGCATGCCCTCACTTAGGAAAGAATTGAGCAACAGAGGAGAATGTGGTGACCAAAAAAAAAAAAATAAAATAAAATAAAATAAATAAATAAAAGAGTCAAACTAGACTGATACATATAATTCCTAGCATAACATCAGAACGGTCAGATCCTCTACAATATTTCAAGAATCATTGAGTCTGTACAGATGGAGCACTGGTATCTCCTACTTTTTAGATGCTCTCTCTCAAGCTTTAGTAACCAGCCATCCAGCTTACCTAGCAGGACCCAGGCTTCTACCGACGCTAATGCTTTAGTGTCTGCTTGACTAACAAACCTATCCCAACCATGGGCTTGACAGAGTCTGAGAATGCATGGACATGGTTATCATGAAGCCCTCACTACAAAATGAATCCCCTTTCTGGGATGTTTAGAAGAATTAATGTGAAACAATAGCAATGAAATTTTTCCTTTCATGTTTTAACATATATACACAGGTTTTATTCCTTACTTTTTTTTCTTTTTTTTTTTCTTTCTTTTTTAACTTGTGTTACAAAATCCTGTAAGGTATACTTTGTATATGTTAGCCAGGAGTGTCGGAGTATTCAAGGACAGATCTCAGGCAAACTTTAGGTGTTCTGAGCTCACACGTCAATAGGTAAAATGGCCCTCTGATTTAGATGGAGTGGGTCCAGAGGCGAGAGTAGCCAAGGAGAGTGTAAGAAGAGCCCAGTAACCCTTCTGAATGCACAGCAGCTGGACTTTAGATGCAGCTGGGTCTGGCCTAGCAGTGTCACCTTGTGTTTCTGGAGACTTAGTCATAGCTACTTCTCAACTGGGCTGGCTCTGCCCTTCTGTTCCCTGTGTGTCAAAGTCACTTAGGCTGAGACAAACAGCCTGTGGCCTGATGCTACATGATTGTGTTTTATTTCACTGATTTTATTTTGGCACAAAGGCATTGGGGAAAATGCAAATCCACTGGAGCTTGACCATGACAGATGAAGCAGAGGATCCAGGAATTAGGCAGTGCCCTGGGGCAGGTTGATTTGTCAGGCAGGCAGTGATGCATCAGAAGCAGTAGGAGAATGGGTCCTGGTAGGTAGGCTGGCCAGCTGGTTATTGCCACTTGGGAGAGGCATCTGAAGAGTAGTGGACATCAGTGTGAGGCTTCTGTCTAGACTTGATGATCTTGAAATATCCCCCAGAATTTCTGCTTGCAAACTCCATGGAGCCATTTTAACAGGAAAAAAAAAGGGTGTACTCTACTGCTTATTCTGAGGTGGGTCATTTAAAAAAAATGATATGGACCTTAAAGTATGGTTTAGAAAAGATTATGCCTCCTTGTTTTTGGGCAACTAAATTCCACAAAAAATGAATCTGGGGGCCATTTTACTATCAGACTACAGGCCCTAGAATTTTTAAAATAAGTAACAAAGCACATGGCTAGGTCTTCATATGTTAGTTCTCGCTATTGGACCACAATGAAATCTTTTCTTCATAGATTAATACATTCTTTTTGGATTCCCTGGCAGACACATGATAATTCCCCCGTTACCATTATCTTGTCTTTAAAAAAAATATCCTGCCAGGTGTTGGTGACGCACGCTTTTTATCCCAGCACTCAGGTGGCAGAGACAGGCAGATCTCTGTGAGTTTGAGGCCAGCCTGGTCTAAAGAGCGAGTTCCAGGACAGGGTGCAAAACAATACACAGAAGCCCTGTCTCAAAAAACCAAAATAATAATAATAATAATAATAATAATAATAATAATATCCTGCCTTTTTGAACTATATTATTGATTACAGACCAAACTTTCATGTTAGCAAAGTCTCTTAACAAATCACTAAGAAAGATTCACATTTACCCTTCACCCTAAAGCCCACATTGCTGTTTTCTGAAGTCACCAATGAAAAGATGTGAGAATAAGCACTGTGGAGAGGCCACCCTGCTTCTTCCTATAGGGCAATGGTAATTCCACTCTGGAATTGCTGTTCTGTGTTTGTAGCCTTCTCTTTCCCCAGTGCTCTCTGGAGTCTATATGACACACAGAATTTAAGGAAATCTGTGTAAGCAAATTTTAGACCATATCATCTACTTCCTTCTAACCTTTCCACAGTTCCTCTGTGTAAAAGTCTTACACCTTGGTCCTTACCCTGCCTGTGTCCTTAACATGACATCTTTCAGGACTCCCCTTTAAAGACCATCTGGCCACAGACTTCTTCACAACACAGCCTTATGATTCAGACTTTCTTTTTCTTTCTCTAGCTACAGGATGGTGTTTATTGCTCCATTTTTCATGCTCTCCTATAGACAGACCATAAGCTCTGTGAGGACTGCATCTCTTATATAGAATAAACAGAATACCTGGCATGTCACAATTGAGCCTCAAATAATTACTTAATTAGTGTGTGAATAAAAAATTCCTCATTATGAAGGGTGTAATGGGGAAGCTGGGGAGCAGTCAGGGGAATGAATAGGCACGGGAGGGCACAGACGGCTGCTAAATACTGTGCTAATTTATTTTACTCCCATAGATATAGATGCCAGTGTGCTCTGGCCTGCATGCCAGACCCTGGGGCCCAGGCTCTAGACTACTGATCTTAGGGCCCTTAAGTTTGTCCTCTAGGATGTATATACTATCTTTGCCTCAGTGGATCCTGGCAGGAGGCCTACACTTATGGATTCAAGCTTCAGACCTTTAGGCCTAACTGTTGAGTTGGCATTTGGCCAGCCCCAGAATTCCAGCAGAATTTTACTGCTAATCCTTGCCAGTTGGCCTATCATAGAATCTCTGAATGCCTCAAATTCTCTTATCCCATATTTAGTTATTAACGTTACCACTCACATCTTTTCTATATTACAGGTCCATTAACCAATTATCAAAGCTATAGTTATTGTTAATATTTTCCCTTTCAACTTTCATACTAGAGATACAATGACCTTTTCACCAACCTCCCAGTAGCAGAGTATTCTGTTTGTGACTATTTGCCTAGTAGTGGAAATTCCCTCACATTTTTCCGTTAAAGTTTCATCTATCCTTCAGTTCTGGAGGACAGTTTTTGTTAGGTCTGGTAGCTTTGGTTGCCATAATTTATTCCTTCTCTTCAAACATACCATGTCATTAACTTCTGCTGAGGAATTTGTCAGTAGCTTTAAGTAAAAACAACCCAAAGAGATAACAGAAACCATTATGTAATGAATGATAAAGGAATAAAGCCATAAAGACAATGTAACAAGTTTAACCATGTTTAGCCAATATTGGACCATCCAAATATATAAAGTTGAAGTTCATAAAACAAAGAAAAGGTAGAATGCAGTATCTGTAAATAAGCTTATTACCACACTTTCAACAATGTGAAGATTTTTCAGACATAAAATCAATAAAGAAACAGCACACATGATCAACTCCAAAGAGCAAAAGGATCAGACAGACATCATAGAGAATCTTGCATCTAACAGGACCAGAACATCTTTTAATAACACTCAAAACTGTTTCAAATGTTAGGACACAAAGTAAAGATCTGCAAATTCAAATTTTTAAAATCATATCAAGGGTATTTCCATACCACTAGGAAATAATAATAGGATAAAAGATAGAAAATGTGACAATTTTAGAAATGTAGTTGTGAAAAAAACCCATGGCTGGAAGATGAAGTAGGTCAGAATCATCCAAGTCATAATAACATCAAATATTTTAAAACCTGTGGATTGTAAAATGGCTCATCAGGCATAGGCATCTGTGCAGACCTGATGACCTGAGTTCAATCCCAGGATCCCACAAGGTGGCAGGAGAGAGCCAACTCTCAACAGGTATCCCTTGTACTCCTCAAGTGCTTTGTATGACACAAGTGTCTGCATGTGCATGCACGCGTGTGCGCGCGCGCATGCGCGCGCACACACACACACTCTCTCTCTCTCTCTCTCTCTCTCTCTCTCTCTCTCTCTCTCTCACCATTTGTAAAATCTGAAAATGAAGCTTAACCAAGGAGGTGCTAGATCTTCACACTGAAGTGTAAAATGTTGAACAAAGAAATTGAAGAATGAATGTAAAAGTGGAAAGTTTTCTATGATGATGGAATAGAAAAATTAATAGTGTTAAAATGTTCCAGCTACCAAAAGTAATCAATAGGTTCTGTGTGATCCCTATCAAAGCTTCAGTAACACTTTTCATAGGATTTAAAAAATATCCAAAAGTCTCCAAATAGCCAAAATAATCAAGCAAAAATAATGAAGGAGGAATCAGACAACCTAATTTTAAGATGTACTTTAAGATAGTTTTAAACAAAACAGTCCTATATGAAACATAAAGACTAACAGAATAGAATATATGTGTATACATGTATTCCTATATATTACTATTTTATTTCTTACCTTTCAAAATAAAAATTGTCATAACTTTTTATATTCATTTGCCTTATAATGCACAGGTGTTTATGTATGTCCGAGGACATACAGCAGGAGTCAGCTCTCTTTTTCCACCAAATGTGTCCCAGTGACCAAATTCAGTTTACTAGGCTTGACAGCCTTACCAATAGACCCATCTTCAGGCACTCCATCCCCTTTTAAACTCACGTATCTGTCAATGAACCTGTGTTTAGCAGAGCTGCAGAGTGTGCGAACAGTATTTAATGAGGCTTCTAATGGCCGTGCCAAAGATAATCATTACATGGATTACATGGGAATGAAAAATACCTACAGAGTAGACACAGTTGAACTTTTTGGCTAAATGGACGGTTTTATGCAAATAAAATTGAATTCACAACTAGTACATGTATGTCACAGTAAAGTGAATCTCTCTGGAGCTTGGGCAGAAGCCTAGAATGCAGCCTTGCTCTCATAATTGAAGTGACCCCTGCTTTGGCTGCCTAACAACAACCTCCAAGCCTAGCTTGCAGAACCATTAGGGTTGCAAGGATCATGGTGTGACCAACTTTTCTTTTTATATTTTTATTTATTTTCTTTTTAGTTTTTGCATGCATGTTTATGTGGGAGCAGGAACGTGAGCCATGGTGGATGTGTGGCAGTCAAAGAACAACTTGAGGTTTTTCCTTCCTTCCATTATGTGGGTCCCAGGATTAAACTCAGATGCGTATGTGACTTTATCACTGATCCATCTCACCATCCTTTAGTAAGACAATTTCTGATACAGGAGGAAGGACGATCTAAGCACACGTATAGATCTTTTTCCTATTATGTCCTTCATTGACAAGTGCAGTTAACAGCTGCCTGCATCTTTCTGAGTGGTGACTGGCAACTGTGCAACACTTCTGACCGCTCCACAGTCGTCCTTGCAGAGTTTGCATGGCTGACTCAAGGAGCCACTCTCTTCAGGCAGAGCCCCTTCTCTCCTTCTCCGCCTCGGCTTTGGCACCTCTATTGCTATAAATACACTCTGTGTGTGTAATTACACCCTGGAATAGAAGTGGCTCCAGTAGCTCCTTGCTCCAGGCTATTGTGTCAGCAATATACCTCCACAAAGCATATAAAAAGACAAGCGACTCGGGAGGTAGAGAGAAAGAAAGGATAAAGGGGAAAATATAACAACAAACAAAACTCATAAGACTGCATTATGAGTCTTCCCAGGAGAATAAAAAGGCTCCAAAAAGGTGAGTCCTGCCTCTGGAGCATACAATATGGTTTTTATAAATTTCCTGGTCTCTCTCCTACAGTTTTTTTTTTTTTTCTTCTTCTCTGTTTCACCTACACAGGGCATAATTTACTGAAGGAAATTAAAAACAAAAATTAACTGTATATTTAATTCCAAGTGGAAAAGAATTAAAAATAAAAACCTCATACTCCTGAATGTTGTAATTTCACTAAGTAAGATGATGAAAAGCCAGAGGCCACAAAGCAGTCTTCAGACAGGCGTGTCTTCCTAGCTAGAGCCCATGTACACCAAGAGGCAGCTCCTAGCTCCACGAGAATCAGGCTTGCTTAGGAAGATAAGGATGTAATGTAGGCCTGGATCTCATACATCAGCAGAAGCCTGAGTTAATGACTTTCTCTAGGTTCTGGGCTCTAGCTGAGGCAAAGCGTGGCTTTGCTCAGCTCTTATCTAGAGGTCACAGTTGACCAGGTGATGGAAAGGGCCTCAAAGGGACATCAGAATGTCCCATCTTTGGAAACAAATCTAAGCTTGTGTTTAAACATTTTCTCACCTCTGCTTGTTTCAAGCCCTTACTGGCTGTTAAGGAATAGCGCAAATCTCTGTTCTCCCTGACCTCATCTACTTATTCTCCATTCAGTCTTTCTCTGCTATGCTTTGCCTCCACGGACATGTGTAGCTAAGGTTTTGAAGTTCAAATTCATTCAGTTGCTACTAATTTTCATCCACCTTGGACAGACTTCCCCTGTTTATTTATGTCTGTCTTTCTCTAGAAGGTGGAGTCATCATGTAGATTAAGGGAAGTGCACCTATCAGACAGTCAATGAACAACATTTGCCGAGATTAGAACTGTGGATATGGTAAATGTGAAAGAAAACTACATTTACACACATGGCACACTTTGGATTCTGAATCTCTCTCTGTCTTGTACACATAAACCACACACACACACACACACACACACACACACACACACACACACACACACATACACAAGCCCCAGAGTCAGAGAGATGGAGTAGCACTGTGTATCTGTTAAAGGTACATACCATGTGCAAATCTGAGATAATGAGTATCTATGGATTTTAAGCAGAATGCTGAAAAAAATATGAGGATCATGGTGCATAATATGTTCAGGATACTCTTTGTACTCAGAGATAGGGTATCACATTTACATGAGGAGGCTAGCAGAATTGGACGCAGGGTGGGAATAGGAGAGTGGTAGTATCAGTGTACAGGTAAGGCCCTAGTAGGAAAAATTCCACCTGTTCATTCTTCATTAATCAAGTGATTAGGTTATATATGATTTTCCCCAAATCACCTAGTGTGGTTTTCAAAACCATATTCAATTAAGAATATAAAATGAATGAATGAATGAAGTGTGTGTGTGTGTATTTTTGCATCTACGAAGTATAAAAGAAATAATACATGTGGATAAGTGAGCAGGGTATTTTAGAGACTAAGTATGTGGTTATGAGAGAGTTTTGCAACATCAAGCTACTTGTCTGGGAGTTTTTGTTTTTGGTTTTCTTCTTCTCTCATACAATACATCCCGACTACAGTTGTCCCACCCCTGCACTTCATATACTGTGAGTTTTACTATAACTGTTTTCAGGAAGCCTTAACTCTATTGCAATGTGGGCATCCCCAGAGGATGCCAGAGTAAATTAAGAACAGAACTGAGAAAACTCAGAGAGAGTCAAGGGAAAAGGAATTTGCTGGCCATTGTGTGCAGTAAAGTAGGCTAGGACTTTGAAAAAAATGTGATGCTGAAGCCTTAGTGGTGGTAAATAGGACTGGGGTTACAACACAGTATCACTTCCCTTCTCTGTCAGGGCATGTATGAACCTGCATGTGAGCACACACAAACAGTGCCATGGTTACCTCTGGGAAGAAAGCAATTCTGTGTATTTCTTCTGAGCAGAACAGACAAGGAAGGAGATGAGGGTCACTCTGATTTTTCTGTGAATTCAAGCATCATCGATTCATTGATCACTATGAGTTTAAGTTATTTGTTCAGAATGTGTTTTTATAATGACCTCTTCTTCCTCCATAAAAGCTGAAAGCATGAAGAATCATTTAAAAATAAGCTGGCAATCTCTGAAGTCATCCTCTTGAATTTCTTTTGAACAATTTAATGTAGATTCATGAAACAAAACAAAACAGCCTCGGGTGGAGAATTTGATTGGAGGGTGGCAATTGAAAGGAACATTGTTCAGACATGTATGGGAAACAGGCCAGGATAAGCCTCCTCAGTAACAGATTACCGGTGATACTGACCTGCAAGGGATTCATCTGGTAGATGAATTTGACATTTATTGGTGTGATATGGGAGTAGTGGTCTATGGAAGGATTATATTGATTGGTATCATACGAGCCATGTAAATGACAAATTGATGAAAGCAAATAATAATAATAATAACCCATGACTACAAACTTGTATATTCATATCTTCAATTTTTAAACAGGCATCAGTTTAAAAACTGATCACAAATTTTCGTGCAAGAAAAATGCTCTCTGCCTTCATCATAGCTTCTGGTCGCATTCCTTATTGAAATTGGCTAACAGGTTTTGAACTTGCAATTGGACACTTGCTTCCTTCAGAACTAAGAATAGTATGGCACCCATCTATGGCTGGTAATGTGATGCTGGCTTCATGCTACCAACAACAGGATGCCTTTTCCACTAAATCTCCTACCCCTGTCTCTGCCATAGTTTACTGTGCTCTGCATGGCCAACTTTAATAGCACCCCCAAGAAATTTTATAAGTATGAAAAGTATCATACCCAGGAGATTTTCAAGATGACTTTTGGGAACTCCATGTCTCTGTAAATATGGACCAAAATCTTGGTTGAAAGAAATGTATGGCTCTATCCAATTTTTCTCTTGTCCCATGTAAAACAAGAAAACTCCAAGGTATTCAAAAAAAAAAAAAAAATAACCCATAGCTACAAAAGCTCAAGCTAGGACAATGTAGACGAAAAATTTAGTCTTTTCATGTTGCAAAGAAGAGTTAATTTATTACCCACACAAGGAATGGAACATTATACCAGTAGGAATTGGTGTTCACTATGGAATAGCCATGATGGGACAGCCTCTGTTACAAATACTGGCCTATATCTTCCTTCCTAGAGGATGATCCCTGTTGTAGAAGAGACTAAAGAATCTTGAGGATTTTCCTATCTCCAGTAAGTCAAGATTCACATAGAATTTTTTATAACAACCAAAACCCCACCAATAATAATGTATTTGGGCATTGAAGATCACAGAAGAGATGAGCCTCACTAAAAGTAATACCGAACAGCCACAGCCCAAGCTTCTTTTCCATTTACATCATGCATACCATCCTCCATGGCCTGCCAGCCATCGTTGGTCTCTCTGGCAATGTTTGCACTAGCACTTATTATGACTTTATTATAGCCTCTTTCAGCAACTTATGAGTTTTACAGCCATATTACAAGTCTGTTTACAGTTAAATGGCAGTGAGTACTATTAAAGTGAGTACTGTAGATATTTTTATGACTTACGTTTGCACCATCAGAAACATTCAGCGTCTGTAAGCTGTACCAGAACCCCAGTGAGATGGTTTAGGGCTGATCAAACAGGAAAATAAAGGGTCTTTGTTTTATTTGCCAGAAGCAGGTCTCCATCAGGCCAGAACTTGGGTTGGATCATAAACTATGGATGCTTTGTATATATGCCAATTCTAGAAATATTATCTACATGATTTAGGGTATTACAATTAAGATAATTATGTTGTACTTAAAATTATTTGCTATTGTCAAATAATAAGACACTCAAAATCGTAGACACAGGAAGTAAAATCATTGTTGGCAGAAATTACTGGGAAAAGGAAATAGGAAGTTATTATTTAATGATATAGAGTTTGAATTTGGGAAGGCAAAATGTTCTATAGACAGACAGTGGTCTGCAGCACTCTGAATGTACTTATTTCCATTGGAATTTTCTCTCAACACTGTTAAAATAGAAAGGTGAGGATAAATACTATTACCTTTAGGAAGAGGGCAAGGGGAGGTAATATCTATAGAGATATAAATGTTTTTAAATTACTAATCTTAAAGTAGTATTTAATAATAACTCACGCTGTTTGATGATGCCAACCTGTATGTTTGGTAAAAGACATTCAAGCTTGTCAGAGTCTCTAGCATTGCTGTAGTAAGAGCACGGTAAACATTTTTGCCACCCTAAACTGAAGTCTCCAGAAGTTTATTTACAAATTAAGAAGTTCTGTTATAGAGAAACTTCTAGTAGGACAGCAATTATTATTTTGTTCAATGTAATTACTTACAAGTATTAGAAAATCCCAGTAAGTATGCCCCCTTAAAATATACACTTGATATTAGATAAAATTTTTACTTTTCTCATAAAGGTGACTCGCTTTCTATTCCTAAGATCAAAAACACCTGCATTATCAGGAGATAATTCCAAACACTATGAACTTGGGATTCCAGCATGGTAAACAAGAATCATGCTACCAGATCTTCACCTCCAATTCTAACATTGCTGTTTGACCAAGTTTCTCCAATTGTTCTGGTCTTCTCTTAGCCTGCTCTTCTTGGATAGTGGTATCAGAGTACAGAATCTCACATGATTGCATCTTCAAATCTGGTGAAAGTCTGTATCTCCAAGTTTCTTGAAAATGTTTACCACTGTAGTCTTGCTGATGAAATGTTTGATATCAAATGTGCTGGAGATAGACAGTGAATAGGGGTAACACAGCAGTGTGAATACACTTAGTGTCTCTATGGAGAAAATAACTATCAAGTTTTATTTCGTGAATACTTTGCCATAGAATCATTTACTTAAACCACCTATTTGATGCCAGAAAGTATGTTATCACTTGGGGACATGGTAGTATGCAAGAAGATCAGATGCTTGGACACCATCGAATTTACATTCTGAAGTAAATTAGAAACTCAAGGGGGTTGTACTAACAACAGAGTAAATAAGAACTTGGGATAGAATAACTTTGTTTGACAGCATCCCTCATTGAAGCTAAGGACTGTTCAACTGCTGTGTGAGAGACTGACTAGCCAGCCAAGCAAGCCCCAGGATCTGCCTCAGTGATGGAATTACAGACACCTAGCTTGTATATAGGGCTAAAGATCCAGACTCATGCTTGTACAGTAAGCATATGTGCCAAGAAGAGTTATTTCCTTGTAGATTTAAAATACTTTTCCGTTATTTATTATAACCTGAGAAATGTATTTTCTATCAAGATGGCAGAAGGACAAACAACTATTTATCAGAATACACATGACTCAATATTTTCTTAGTTTAGAAACATGTCAGTGTCCTGACAGTGCAACCATTTTTTGTGCTATTTATCTTAATTCTAGACAAAATCATACAAAGGCTGTTGCTTAACCTAGTTTTACCTCCTTGGGCCCTGAACTCCTGATTTTATTTGCTATTGGGACCCATGAGTAACAGGCATAATAACATTAGCTTCATCTAGTCAACCCTGAGTTATCACTCTGTGTCAGGTGCTATGCTTGTAAAGCGGTACATAAACGGAGTTAAAATTTAAACTGTTGTTAGTCTTATATGCATTGCTTCATCTAATGCTTACGAAAACATGGTAAAGCAGTAGCACTACTCTTCCCAATCCACAACTAGAAAATGGAAACTGAGATGAAATATTCTGCTAATGTTCCCAGTAAAGCACAGAAAGAACTTCAGATTCTTTTAGGTCACAGCTTATTTGTGCTGATTCTAAGTAGTTGCTTTAATCAGAATTGGATAAATGCAGAGATTGCACTTATAATGGCTTCCTGTCTTACTGCTGCAATGGAGGATGTTTATTCATCTTAAGGAAGAGTCAATATCAATACTTACGTTTTTAAATTCTTGTCACTAGAAGAGGTCCTCATTATTCACTTTATAGTTTCAACTTTCAAAAAACAAATAAGCCAATTTTATTTAGTGTGACATACTCTATGCAAGTCAGTAAGAAAAGAGTCACAGTCATCCTCGACCTAATAGGAAATGAATAAATATATCACCAGGAAAGTCGTTTAAAATATCACTAGGTATATATGAAAAATTTTAAAACACATTAAAATAATAATAGACCACTTTATTTTACCAAGCCTCATTTAAAAAACAATTACTATAAAATGTTGTCAAGATATGAAGAAATAATGGCATTTTCAGAAATAACTTCTAGAGCAATTTAGTCAATTGTAACAAAAGCCAGAGACTCTGCATACTATTTTCTTTATGTGTGAAACACTGAAGACCTAAGCATCATGTTACATAGCCACCAGAATGATCAAAGAACTAGCCAATAGTGGAACTGATTAAATACACTTCAAATCAGTCAGGGTTTAGTCTTGGGAAATTTTAATTCAAGTTTAATCATATTACATTTGGAAGATCCAAGTTTAATATTGTAGTATTAATATTACAATCTAATTTCATGTGCCTAGTAAAATTCAGAGGGATATTTATAGCTGCAGAACACCAAGAATTGGCAAAATAAAAAGAAGTCACGTCAGATTTAGTGTACAAGCTTGAATGCCCAGGAATGAGGGAAACCAGAGTCAGAGAAACATTTGGGCCTGTAAGTTCAAGATGAGCCTTGGCAACAAAGCGAGACCCTGTACCATAACAGAAGGAAACAGAACTAATGAAGAGGAAAGAAAATGAGAGCCAGCAATATTAGTTTGCTGAGTTTGTGCTCTCCAGTGTATAGTTTTGTGTATATGTTATATGTGAGCTTTGTCCGTGACTGTGGTTGGTATTGCTTTATTCTTTAATATATGTGCCTGCTGAAGAAACTTTTCAGAATGGAATACCTTCTCATATCCTCAGCCTGTTTATTTCAGTGTGATTTCCTTTTTACTTTTCATGTACTTTATCTTGAAGAAGATCTACTCTGTTGTGACAGCAATGTAGCCCAAGAAGTCTCCAAAATCAATAGTTTCTTGTGTCACCTGGACGTGCGTTGGCCAAAGACAGGGTGACAGAAGATCACTTGGTGAGTCTGGGGTGCTGGGTGGGGGGCACAGCTGCTAGACACAGCATTTAGTTCTGAGCAGGACTTGTTCTGAGCAGGACTTGTCCACACTGTGGAAGTTTCCACCAGTTTTCTAAATTATGGCTCTGAAGCATGTCACCCTGGCACTCACTTAGTTCCTTCTTGTTGGTCATGGACCAGTGCTTCCTCCTGATAAAGGATGCAAAGCAACATGTAGGCAGGTAAAGAATGTGCTGCTCATGGTTCTTATGAGAACTCCAGGTCAGGGAGTGGAAGGGAAGCCTTCCCAAACACCCATGAGTATGTGCTGATGTGACCATTTCTTGCTACTTCTGTGTAACTTGATCTGAAATTCAGATTTGTTTTTTAATGTTACCTGCTTCCATTTATTTCACAAAGTTTTTTTTTTTTTTTTTTTTTTTTTTTTTTTTTAACTGTGCCTTTGTGCCATGTACCTTCAACACAAGCTGGCTCCTAGGTTTGTATGAAGTAGGTGGGATTCACTTAGTAGCTTTATCAGGGAAGTTTTATGACGAGTGAATTCACCTGTGTGAAATGCCCAGAGCTTTGCCTTTTAATCCAATGTGTTAGCATAAAATTGGCAGTTTTATTAGCAGCTCCTACCCAAGGGCTAGTTTACGGATATGCTCACATCACTGGTTAGATCCTTGACTTGGATTTGACAGTCTAATTCACGAACTCACTTTTCATTTTCCTTGTTAGAACTGGTGCTAACAGGGATGACATCACAGCTGGAACATTGAAATCCAATCCAGCTGTTACTACATAAACCTGAATGTGGAGTTTGCCACCCACTCTCCTCTGTCTCATTTTCAAAATGATAAATGGTTTTACAAGTCCTGCCAGCCCACAAAGTAGGATTCTGTAAAAGGTTCATTGGATACATATGATAAGATTGAGACAGGAAACAACCAAAAACTTAAACAAAGGAGTGTCAAGTTGGGGTTGGAAGATTAAGACCAAGGATACCAGTTACTAGATTAAATAAAACAATGGTAAAATGGTGAGAAGATTCACTTTCAGTGTGGCATCAAGGATCATAAACTTAGGTTTGTGTTTGCTATCTGCAGAAAATAATGAACTTAAATAGACTGATTGCAGAGAAGAGGAAAAAACTGAACATTGATTAATATTTGTGAAGTATTCTTGGATGTAAACATAATGACACTTGGAAAGAATGTGAGGGCAATACTGTCCATGTTAACTATTGATTGTTATGTTGAATAGTAGTAATATATTGTCTCTAAAGAATTGAGGTAGACACTTAAAGTAAACATTTTGATAGTAAGTACTGAAATTAGATTTTAAATGTAGGTTTTAAAATAAGGCCTTGTTCCTACTCTTTTTTTCCATGTTCTTCCATTTCACCATAAGCCACTAGACCTTTCCTTTCATTCTTAAGTATTTACCTCTGAAAGGAGTGAACTTTGCTCTAGGATATTTCTTACGTGGTGGAAAGGGCCAGAAGAACAAAAGAAACGAGAAAACAAAACAACACACAAACAAGCACACAAACCATACAACCCATTCAAAAGTTAAGTGGCATCACAGCTGATTTAGATTATTCAGTCAATTTTATGAAACAATTGTCTAAGCTTTGAGTACAATTGAAAGTATATTATATTATTTTAAAGTATTCTATTTATGAGCTGCTATGGAAAACAACTGTGCAGTGATTATTAACATAGCAAGGTCTTTAATTGATGCTAATTCAAGTATTTAAGGACAATAAACAATGACAATAGCAAACTCTAGTCCTAGCATAATTCAATTCCCTTCTTTTCTCATCCTTTTCCCTACTTTCTAATCATCTATTTAACAAATATTTCTTAATTCACCCCTTAATGTGCCAGGTAGTCAGCTAAAGTCAGAAAATACTTGGTTGAGAAAAAAACAAACACAAAATACCAACTTACCAAGAATTATCTGGATGAATTAAACTGGACCACTGAGTCTATATCATTTTTATAATAGAGAAAAATTGTGAAAAAAAATGTAATCTTGGCACTATTCACATTTAGGGGCAGAGGATACTTTGTTGGGGACACTGCAAAGGAGGGTGAGGTTCAATGGCATCCCTGGCTTCTTTCTATCAGACTCTAGCAGTACCTACTTCTCAGGTAAGATAACACAAAGGTCACCAGGGATTACTAAATGATATGCAACACCACGTTCATTTAAGGACCTTCAGTAAAAGCAGACCAAGAAAGAGAAGATTATCTCCATGTGAATTATGATGGGATTATCCTAACAGTGAACTTATGGAGGAATAGGGCAAGTAAGCCTGTGTGTGCACACATGTGCAAGTTGTAGGCTGGTATGAAGGGGGGTAGATAGGTTAGCTAAAATTTAAATCGAAAGTTCTGCTGGTGTTGTGTCCTGAGTGATCTTTCCCAAAGTCTTGCATTTAAAGAAATAGTATTGGCTTTTATTTGACAAATTTTCAGCAGTAGAATTTATAAGGAATAAAGAATGCACTGGTTAAAATGCTCTGTCACAGCTTGCTGTGTTTTGCTTGATGACCCAGGTCTTCTGCATTATTCCACAAAAGTCTGAACTCAATGCTCACAACAGCTAGGTTGCTATTAGTTTTAAATCAGCAAAGTTTATGATACATTTTGTCTGTATTTTATGTGCTATTTGTAGATCCTTGACCATTTTATAGTATGATGATGATAGTTATACTAATTGAAATGGTTCCTAGAAGCTCATAGTCCTTGTATCTTGCTTGTGTGACACATTGTTGGTTATATCTGTGATTTATTTGCTGCTGAGTCCTTGGTCAGGAACACAACTTCCAATTATCTGACCAATTATAACATGATTTCATGGGAAAGCTTCAGCAACTGAAAGTGTTGACTAGAGTCAGAATTGCAGCCCAATAGCAGATACACAAACACTGGATTCTCCTGTGGTTGTTGTTTGCCAGGGTTTATAAGGCAAGTCCTAAGTAAATCTATTGCTGATTAATTGTGTGTTCTTTCTCATCTGCATGGGGCCACCATATAGCTCTTTCATTATCATGATGGTCAATTGTAGAAATTGTTCTGAACAATATCCCAATTAAAAGTAATTACTTTGTTATGACAGAATACACTAATGTTTGTTCTTCAGCACTACGTATTCAGACACTAAGTATATCCAAACATCTGGCTTTATCATATTGAAGTGCAGGACTTGCTATTTAGTTTTACAACAGAATGCTAATTTGATCTCCAACAATTTTTCCTTTATAATTACTTAATTATGCTGCTTAGAGTCTAGATGCCCTTGTCATAGATCACACTCTTTATGTGACTGTTGTAACTGTTCCTACCTTGTCAATCCCTACAGTTTCTCTTCAGAGTTTCTGGAATGTGGAGAACACTAATTCCTCCTTTGACAGACAGCTCATTAAGTTTGGATCTGAGGAGATGGAGATGTGTCTGTTGCTACTGTATCTCATGCACATCGACTTTTGCAATATATCCTGGTTTCAAAAATATTAAAATGGAGGAAACTGTATATATTAAAACTGACAATAATGCATTATCTACAAATTTCTACATGTTCACCCAAAGTAACCAAAGAATCTAAATTAGAATAGTACACTTGCTATGTAAAATGTAATTCCAAGGTCATCTCCACTGTCGATTATTCCAACCATAGTTTTGCATTCAGGAAGTAACTCTAGAGAATCTATCACAAAATGTCATAATGACATATTGCCCAAACACTTATGCCTCACAATGGCAAAGATTTCAGAGCTCATTAACACATTTGCAAGTGTCTGTCCTTTCCTTCTCAGTTCTGCAGGCTCACTTGCAGCTCAGCAGTGCTACAGTGCACTCACTTTTCTAGTTTGGCTTTGGCCAAACTACACTCAGGTTTGCCACACATTCACTTTGAAGCCAAGGCTGAAAGATACACTTCTGCTTATAGTGAAGTCAAGAGTCAAGCCAAACTCACAAACTCTCTCTCTCTCTCTCTCTCTCTCTCTCTCTCTCTCTCACACACACACACACACACACACACACACAAATAACATAGAAGTAAAATAACTCAATTTTATGTGTGTGCACTTTTGTGTCTATGAAAAAAATTTACCAGCCTATTTTCTGAGTGTCAGATTATAGACACTCAGTTGTTGTTTTTTTTTAAACCTGGTTGTTCATTTCTCTTTTTCTCCTGTTTTATGAGGCAGGGTCTCACTATGTCACCTTGGATGTCCTGGACCTCACAGAGGTCTGCCTGGCTTTGCTTTGCCTCCAGAGTGCTTGGATTAAAGGTATACACCACCATGACTTACTCATTTGTTTCTTTATATCACACAGATAGTACTATCTTTAAAACATCCTTATATTAACCTACAATATCCATAAGGAGTCCAGGAGTCCAAAAATAGTTATAGAACTTAAGACATAAGATTAATTGACCATAATTAAGGTTTTAAAATTGCAGACAGTTGGTTGAAGTAAATGAAGTTTTAAAAGGGGATGGAATTTGTTAAGTAATCTTCTACACTGGGAAAGTAGCCTAAGGATATCCAATGCAATAATAAACAATTATTCAGAAGAGTTGATGAGTCAGGCATGTTTAAATTATCCCTGTTATTGTAGCACAGGAAGACAGGATGATCACAGGTTCAAGGCCAATCTGAGTTCCATAGTATGTCCCTGCCTCATAAACGGGGCAGAGTGGGAGTGTAACACAGTGGGACAGAACTTGTTCTAAACTTACAGGCCTTTGGGTTTGGTTCCCAACACAGCAAAAGATCCATTATGCAATATTAATAATTTCTCAGTAATACAACACAGATTTGATGGAAACTAGGTGAAAAACCATAGCTGTTAATTATGTTATATTCCTTCACATTGTTGAATCTGTCAATTATTATAAAATATCTCTCCAATTTCTCTACATGTTTTAAAAGTTATTTAGCTCCTTCACAGGAAGGAAAATCCTTGGTTTTTGTTGCCCTTCTAACCCCCTAGTTCTGCTTTACATTAGATAGAGTAGGTAGGTTGCTCTTATACAATTATCTCCCACAAATTTAAGCATTCAAAGATCAAAAAGTTTAAAAGTACAAAGTGAGAGGTGGTGGTAATCCAAACAGCCACCAAAACTCCTTTCATCTCATGACCTCATCGTCCTTTAGGTCTTTGCTGTCATTTTCATAATAGTCTGAGTTACACTGACACCCAGGTTCTGAGGTAGTGGGATGAGAGAAGTCTATCATCTTAGTAAGGAAACACCACTGTGGGAGGATGCAGGGCAATCAACAATATGCATTTCTGACAGTACTGGAGGCTAAAGGGGATATCTTTCTTACTGCAGATTATGGGTTCACGGTTACCCACTACTGTAAGGAAGAAGAAATTCATATTTCTTCCTTCTTTGTAGTTCTCCATATCAGAAGAGACTCAAGTTTATGACACTTGATTAGTGAGAACATAGTTCTCACACTAATCACTTCCCCAAAACACCACCTCTTAATACCATCAAATTGGAACTCAGGATTTCACTACATTAGTTTTGCTACACACAAATTTTCTTCCTCTAGTGTTTGTCCTCTTCATTGAAGATCATTACACAGATATGCAAGACCCTTTCCACTGAAGTGAATATAGCTAAATGAGTGTAAAAGGAAGGAAGAATTTGGGTGGCAGGTTAGATTCCACTATCTCTTTTTTTGGTTAGAGGCCGAATAAAAATGGGAGGGAAATCAATGTTCAGCACTCCCTCTACCTACTATAAAGGGTCATCATCAGATGAGCAAAATAGTATGTAGTGGGTATTTCTGTTCCATCTGGTCCCATAGCCATTTAGCCCAAACTAAACACACAGAGACCTATATTAAATATTAACTGTTTGGCCAATGGCTCAGACTCCTTACTAGCTAGATCTCTCTTAATTATTAATGCATTTTTATTAATCTAAGTATTTCACATGGTCTTATCTTACCAGAAAAGGCTCCAGCATGTGACTCCTTCAGCAGCTTCATGGCATTTCTCTGACCCTCTCTCTCTGCATCCTCTCCCCAGAATTCTCATCTTGTAGCCCCACCAATACTTTCTGCCTGGATACTGGCCAATCAGTGTTATATTGATCAACCAATAAGACATACATGTATACAGAAGGACATTACCCAATAGAGAAGCTCCATTAGTTTATTAGAGCATCAGGCTATGACTAAAAGAAAAGATTCAACTGAGTTCAAAAATATTTGTTCTGTTTTATAGACATTTCCTTTTATCTGTCCTATTTCCTCTCAGGCAATATCCAAACAGCCAGGATACCTAAAACTTTATCCTGAAGGGGTAGTTAATATTTGATACAAGAATATTTATGTGATTGTCAGAAAGACTTATTGCCTGAGAGTTCATGAAAACATTAAAAATAAAAATCCTTCCAGAAGTAGTGAGGGCAGCATAGCTACCACATGCTTTGGTCTGTTGCTCAGGCACATTGAACCCTCTTCATACTGCTCTGCCTCCCTGTGCTCACAGGAAGGCTCTTTCTAGTCTCATTAGTCATTTTCCCTTAGCCACTTTGCAGGTGAGGATAACACACATAATTTCACCAGTTTTATGTTTTCTTGAGGTCCGTGTCTGTTTGTCTAATGCCTGTCAGATATCTCTATCTGGATATCGCACACTACCTCAAAGCGAGCCCAGCTGATATTCCATCCATCTTTCCTACAAAATCAACTTCTCCTGTACTTCCCATATGATTTTTTGATGCTATCATCCACCACCTCAGCTAAGCCAGTCACCTGGGAATCCCCTTTGAACCCTCCATTTGTTTCTTTTCATTGTAATATCCAGAAAGTCATACTAATCTTCCAAATGACCTTATTTATGAAGATTCTTAATCCAGTTTTATGATTTGGGGTCATAAATAGTATTATAACTGATTGATAAGTTTCTGTGTCTCCATTTGATCTTTCTTCTGCTTTATATAGTAATATTTCTTCCTGGATACACAGGGAGGGTCACTTTGGCCATCTGACTCCCTTGGTAAAATTCTTAAGTGACCACAGGATGACAAACAAAGAAGCATTCTTCCAAGGTGCATTCTGCCAACCACAGCCTAGCTTTCGTCTCCTCCTCTGTGACTTCTAGGATCAACTTGAGTCCCTCAACTGTCTTGCTGAGCCAATGTTATGCTCACTCTTCTCCCGTCTATAGATTTCCTCAAAGTATTGCCTGCTTCTTGCTCATCCTGGAGGCATCTTCTCTGAGAATACATTTTTAGAACCTTCTCCTATTACCTTCTTAATACTTTGGGTGCTGACATCTTGCAAGATCAGGTGAGGAAAATGAATCCATTTTTGCTGGCCTATTCCTTGCTAAGAGCCCTTTTGTGTTTTCATAGTCCCCTATAGGTTACTAAATTCACCTGATTTTGGTGTATTGAGATTACCTGCATGTTTAGCTAACTGGATAGACTGCCATTTCTCAGAAGTCTTGCTTCTTCTTACATCCAAGGTGCCAAGTTGATCCTATAAATATCAGTGGAAAAGAAGATATTTAATCCTTTGATTGGGCTTCATTTTGAGAAATGCATTCCATATATCTTTGAAAAATAGTAAAGTGAGTGAAGTTAAGCAGAATGCCATCAGAAGTCCTGGAAATATCAATAGTGTCTGTCATCTGAGCTCTGCATAAAGGTATTTCTAGGCAGAAAGAGTCAAAGAAGAGGGTAGGGATTTTGTAGAAAGAATAGAAGGATGGACTCTGACTTAGCTTGTCTTGAAGCCAGGCTCTCCAACTCCATCCCACACTGCTGTAATGGTCTGATCCTCACACATGATACTGTTTTGGTGGTTCTAAGTCAGTTTTATTTCTTCCTTCTCTTCTATTTCTCTTGGCCCGACTAAATTTATTAACATAGTTTATTGATTTGTAAATCTTCTCTTTGGTCTCAAGATGTTCCTGGGCTTCCACATGGAAGAGATAGGATGACTGACATTTGACTGTTATCATATAGAGTAGAGATGATGTGAGAAGTTGTTGCTAGGGGTGAGTGAATAAGGACCTCTAAGTTTTAAGTGCAGGGTACAATGACTTTGGAAATTCAAAGCATACTCACTGGTTGATAATTTAAGTGCAGACTTGTTGCTGTCAGTTACACTTCTGCTGTGTCCTAAGAGAAATCCCCTATATCAGGTTGGCATTGAATACAAGGGCAACTGTTTCTGAGTTAGATGACCTGAAGTTCTTCATTTATTCCCATATTTCCCATTGCAGCCTGCCCATTCTTGGTACATTTCTGCCTTTGTCAGCACATCAGAAATAGAGATAAGCAGGGGTGACTTTCAGCAGTAGTTCTGAGACAAAGAAGGGAATCTGACCATTTATAAGGGAAAAGTCAGCATGGTGAGAATAGGATGATGTTCACCTCCAATAGTTGCCATAGCCAGGAAAGGAGATACAAGTTTTTTTTGTTTGTTTTGTTTTTTCAGTAAATAAGACTAGGTAAATAGATGCAGGAATCTCTTCATCTTTCCACTGTCACCTGTCACAAGGCCTAGGTCTGGTTCCAAAGATACAAAATTATCAGGGTGTTGGCTTCATCTTCCTACTTCTCAGAAGTAACTGATGGAATTATGTGTACCTCTGGACTTAAAGAGATTGGGTGGACATAGAAGAAATAGGATTTAGTCTAGATAAATTGCTATCTCACAATAGGGAGGTCAAAGAAGCATACACTTATGTATAATATTAAAATTAAATATTACTCTCTTTTATTCCTCCATCTTGGAAAAGCTGGACAGGCTCATACCACTGAAATGCATTATGATAGGGTCAATTAACTGATAAAAGTTCAAAGGAGACCTAAGGCAGCCTGTATTAACCAAGGATATGTTTATTTAAAAACAAACCAACTTTTACACCCATGTCACCACGTAGATTTTTCTTCAAAACTATAAGTGGAAGCAATTGCATTTTACAGGAGTATTTGGAAGAGTAAGAGACTCTTAGCTTTAGTATTTCTCTCAGTTAGATTTTATATCTTTCAGTTTTTCAAGATCAGTGGGAGATTTTTGCTTGAAATCCAGCATTTGGTATAGAATTTGCTAGGGCACAGGGGATGATATCCCACCTGTTGTTTCTGGAGGTGGAGGTTCCAGCATCTAAACCTGAATCTCAGGCAACTATTTAGCTCTTTGATCTTGCCCAGTAAAAATCAAAGCAAAACAGCAAAACATCTTCTTTCTCTATTAAGTGGCTCATATAACCTGGCCAAGTGCTCATGCCTCAGGAATCCAGTATGTCTTGTGGGGCAGGTCCTTTTGCCTTACCAAAGGGGAAGAAAAAAAAGCGCAGGCAGAATTGAAAACTATGTGTAATTAAAGGAAATTGAATTGCTATTCCATATGGTAACTCTATGCTTAACTGTTTGAAGAGCTGTGAAACTATTTCCCAAGTGGTTGTGTCATTTTATACACCCTTCAGATATGTGTGTTGGGTACACCACTTGCAAACACTCACAAAGCATTTACAATTTTCCTGACTCTATATCCTTGCAGAAGCAAGTAGAATCTTCTGCATTTTTTAAACATTATTGATGACTAAGAAATGCATTGAGTAACACGAACTCCCTGGGTTGGCCCCTGATCCTGCTGCTCCAGTGTCCGGTCCCCATAGAGAGCACCCTTGGAGCTCTGATTCACTCCTACCCATCCCCACCGCGAGCCTGCCCCCCCTACCCTGTGCCCTACCCTGCCCACAGTCCTGCTGCTCTGCTTAAGCACTGGGACAGAGGGTGGAGCCAACAGTCCACCCTACTTCAGAAACTTCTAGGAGCAACTCTGAACAAAGGAGATCTGCCTATTCCACGTGGGACCACCCGAAATTTCCACCTGCTTGGTCTCTGACCCCCACCTCCAGTCCTCTGCTGGAGTCCCGGGCCACTCTCAGAGATCCACCTATCTCTGTGGGACCTGCTGGCATCTTCTACTGGATCCTCATCCTTGACCCCATCCCTGGGTCCCTGTCTGTGGAGAGACCTCCTAGAGAGCTTGGACCACACAGAGCTACAGATACTGAATCTCTGACCCACATAAGCCCACCAGGGAAGTACCATAGAGAGAAGGGGAGACCCACCAACACCTACTGGAAGAAGCTATGGGAAGAAGGCAATACAAGAAAACATCTAACAACAGAAAGGCAAGCATGACACCACCAGAATCTAGGGAATTTACACCAAGTAGAACAGAACATAACAACAAAGCAGAGGAAGCAGAAGGGAACGACTTAAAAATTACCATCATGAAAATGATAGAGGCCCTCAAAGAAGATGTGAGAAATGGAGAAAAAAACAAACAAAAAAGTGGAAGAAATGAACAAATTCCTTACGGAAAGTACAGAAAGCCAAGAAAGAACAATTAAGCAGGTGAAGGAAACAGTTCAAGACTTGAAAACTGAAATAGAGAAAATAAAGGTAGCACAAACTGAAGGAATGCTGGAAATAGGAAAACTGGGCAAAAATTGGGAACTACAGACACAAGCATAACCAACGGAATTCAAGAAATGGAAGAGAGAATCTCAGGCGCAGAAGATAAACTAGAAGAAATAGATTCATCGACCAAAGAAAATCATAAATCCAACAAATTCTTAACACAAACATCCAGGAAATGTGGGACACCATGAACAGGCCAAACCTAAGAATAATAGGCATATAGTGGGAGACTTCAATACACCACTCTCAACACTAGACAGGACCACAAATCAGAAAATCAAAAAAGAAACAAAAGAACTAACAGAAGTTATGTCTCATCTGGGGTTAACAGACATCTATAGAACATTCCATCTAAAGACAAAAGAATATACCTTCTTCTCTGCTCCACATGGAACCTTCTCTAAAATTGACCACATACTAGGTAGCATAACAAACCTCAACAGATACAAGAGAATAGGAATAGTCCCCTGTATCTTATCGGACCACCATGCTTGAAAATTGGAATTCAACAACAACACAAATAGCAGAAAACCTGCTAACTCATGGAAACTGAACAATGTGCAGTTGCACCACTCCTGGGTCAAAGAAGAAATAAAGAAAGAAATTAAGGACTTTCTAATATTCAACGAGAATGAGGACACAACATACCCGAACTTATGGGACACCTTGAAAGCAGTGCTATGTGGGAAGTTCATTGCACTAAGTGCCCATATGAAGAAAACAGAGGATAGTCACATAAGAGAATTAACAGCACAACTGAATGCCTTAAAACAGAGAGAAGTGAATTCACCCCATACGAGTAGATGCCAGGAAATAATCAACTTGAGGGCTGAAATCAACAAAATAGAAACCAGGAAAACAATACAAAAAAGCAATGCAACGAAGAGTTGGTTTTTTGAGAAAATCAACAAGATAGACAAACCTTTATCCAAATTAACGAAAAAGCAGAGAAAGAACATGCAAATTAACAAAATCAGATATGAAAAGGGGAACATAACAACAGACACAGAGGAAATCCAGACAATTTTCAGGTCATACTTTGAAAATCTGTATTCCACAAAAATTGAAAATTCAAAGTAAATGGACAAATTTCTGGATAACTATCACTTACCAAAATTAAATCAAGGAACAGACAACTTAAATAGACCTATAACCCACAATGGAATAGAAGCAGTCATCGAAAGCATTCCAAGCAAAAAAAGTCCAGGGCCAAATGGATTCAATGCAGAATTCTACCAGATATTCAAGGAAGAACTAATACCACTACTCCACAAGATAGAAACAGAAGGTTCATTGCCAAACTCTTTTTATGAGGCCACAATAACCTTGGTACCCAAGCCTCACAAAGACATAACTAAGAAAGAAAACTACAGACCAATATCCCTGATGAAAATCGATGCAAAAATACTCAATAAAATACTGGCAAACCGAATTCAAGAATACATCAGAGAAATCATCCACCATCACCAAGTAGGCTTCATCCCTGGAATGCAGGGATGGTTTAACATACGAAAATCTATCAACGTGATCCACCATATAAACAAACAGAAAAAGAAAAACCATATGATTATCTCACTAGATGCGGAAAAAGCCTTCGACAAAATTCAACACCCTCATGAAAAAGGTCTTAGAGAGGTCAGGGATAACAGGAACATACCTAAACATAATAAGAGCAATATACAGCAAACCAACTGCCAACATCAAACTGAATGGAGAGAAACTTAAGCCAATTCCTCTAAAATCAGGAACAAGACAAGGCTGCACTCTCCATATCTCTTCAATATCGTACTAGAAGTTCTAGCTAATGCTATAAGAACAAAAGGAGATCAAGGGGATCCAAATTGGAAAGGAAGAAGTAAAACTGTTTCTATTTGCAGATGATATGATAGTTTACATAAGCAACCCAATAAACTCTACCAGAGAACTCCTACAGCTGATAAACACCTTCAGCAAACTAGCAGGATACAAGATAAACTCAAAAAAAAAAATCAGTAGCCCTACTTTTTTCAGACGACAAAGAGACAGAGAAAGAAATCAGAGAAACATCACACTTTACAATAGCCACAAGAAACATAAAGTATCTTGTTGTAACACTTACCAAACAAGTAAAAGACCTATATAATAAGAACTTTGTGGCTCTAAAGAAAGAAATTAAAGAAGATACCAGAAAATGGAAAGATCTCCCATGCTCTTGGATAGGTAGGATAAACATAGTAAAAATGGCAATCTTGCCAAAAGCAATCTACAGATTCAATGCAATCCCCATTAAAATCCCACCACAATTCTTCACTGACCTTAAAAGGATAATAATCAACTTTATATGGAAAAACAAAAGAACCAAGATAGCCAAAACAACCCTATACAATAAAAGAACTTCAGGAGGCATCACCATTCCTGACTTTAAGCTCTACTACAGAGCTATAGTTCTGAAAACAGCCTGGTATTGGCATAAAAAATAGACAGGTAGACCAATGGAATCAAATTGAAAATCCTGATATTAACCCACACACCTATGAACACCTGATTTTTGACAAAACAGCTAAAATTATACAATGGCGCAAGGACAGCATCTTCAACACATAGTGCTGGCACAGTTGGATGAGGGTGTGTAGAAGACTGCAGATAGACCCATGTCTGTCGCCATGCACAAAACTCAAGTCCAAATGGATCAAAGACCTCAACATCAATCCAGCCACATTGAACCTCTTAGAAAAGAAAGTAGGAGGTACCCTTGAACAAATTGGTATAGGCGACTGCTTCCTGAACATAACGCCAGGAGCACACACACTGAGAGAAACAATTAATAAATGGGACCTCTTCAAACTTAGAAGCTTCTGTAAGGCAAAGGACACAGTGGACAAGACCAAACTGCAGCCCACAGACTGGGAAAAGATTTTCACCAATCCTATATCCGACAAAGGGCTGATCTCCAAAATACACAAAGAACTCAAGAAACTGGTCAACAAAACACCAAATAACCCTATTAAAAAATGGGGTACAGAACTGAAGAAAGAATTCTCAATAGAGGAAATCGGAAATGCTGAAAGACACTTAAGAAAATGCTCCACATCCTTACCTATCAGGGAAATGCAAATCAAAACAACTTTGAGATACCATCTTACTCCTGCCAGAATGGCTAAAATTAGAAACACCAAATGATGACTCATATTGGAGAGGATGTGGACAAAGGGGAACGCTCCTCCACTGCTGGTGGGAGTGCAAACTCATACATCCATTTTGGAGATCAGTATGGCGGTTCCTCAGGAAAATGGGAATTAGTTTACCACAGGACCTGGCAATCCCCCTCTTAGTCATATACCCAAAGGATTAACATCCATGCAACAAAGACATCTGTTCAACTATATTCATAGCAGCACTATTTGTAATAGCAAGAACCTGGAAGCAACGTAGATGCCCCTCAATTGAAGAATGGTTAATGAAGATGTGGCACATCGACACGATGGAATACTACTCTGCAGAAAAAAATAATGATATCTTGAAATTCGCAGGCAAGTGGATGGCACTTGAAGAAGCCATCCTGAATGAGGTATCCCAGTCACAAAAAGAGGAACACAGTATGTACTCACTCATATATGGATTTTAGACCTAGATCAAAGGATCACCAGCCTATAATTCACACCGCCAGAGGAACTAGGATACAAGGTGCAAGGTGTATTCTAAGAGATTCCTATAAGGTCCCTCACAACTGGTAAGGGACAAGTCCCCTAGAGCTCAGGGGAAGTGGGGGGGGGGCAGCGAATGGAGAGAGAAGTAGGAGAAAACGAGGGGGAGGAAAGGAAAACATGTGTGACCAGGAAGATTGAGCCTGGTTAGGAATAGAAGACAGGAAAGAGAGAGACAGAAAGAGAGAGAACATAAAAGAGGGAGCCAATAATGGTTTGAAGATAAAACTGAACACAAAGAAAGGTCTAGAGAACTACAAGACTGCTGCCAAATAACAATTTGAGCTTCCATGGAAAGGCTACCATAAATGCCCCTTCCTGGAGAGTGAGATCAAGAACTAACTTATCCATGGAGCCCTCAACTAATGCCTGTTGGAAACAGGATCAAACACCCATACATAAACACTGAGTCCAAGTAGAACTCAGATGTAGATGGAGAAGACAAGACCAGGCAGCAGAAACGCATAGAGACAGCTTACCTGAACAAGGAGGAGCTAACGGACCACTGGACTGATAGCTGGGAAGCCAGCATGGGACTGATTCAGCCCCCCCTGAATATGGGTCTCAGCCAGAAGGACTGAGCAGTCTAAGGGACCTCAGACATTGGAGCCAGGATGTATCCCTGGTGCACAAAAAGACTTTGCGAACACATCCCCCATGGAGGGATAACTGCCTTAATCTAGAGACAGGAGAGAAGCCCTAGTCCCTACTTCACATGACCTGTTAGACCTACATGACCCCAACTGGATGGCATTCCCCTACATATGGAATTGGGGTGGGGGGATGGGATGGGAGGGTGGTTGGAGTGCATGTGAGAGGGCAGAGAGGGTAAAAGAGAGGGAAGGAAGGAGGGATAGAGGGAGGAAGGGACGAAGGGAGATGGAACTGGGATCGACATGTAAAATAATAAATTAAAAAAAAAATGCTTTTACTCCAAAATTTAAGTTCAAGGACAAGTTACTGGGGAAAAGGATTTCTATTTTTGTTTCCATAGAAAATGAAAAGATTTAAAAAAAAAAAAAAGAAATGCATTGAGGTGTGCATAATACATAAATTTCAATTATGTATTAGCCTCATTTGAAGAAATTACTAATCAAATCCTTTCCCAGGTTTCAAATTGTACTATTTGTCTTTTTATTTTCAAGTTTTAAAGGTTATTTATACATTATAATTATAGCATATTTTTTCAAATAGTTGTACAATTTCACCCATATTATTTAATGTTTAGTGAAATTGAACACTCCAACCCTTTGTGTCTATGCGTATCTATGGATTTCTTTCTATTTCTGTGTGTATGTGCATACACACATAATGTGTGAGAGAGTGTTGGTGTAGTCATGCTACAGTGTGTGTCATGAAATCAGAGGGTACTCTCTGGCATTGTTCTTGATCCTCCACCCTGTTGGAGACATACTCTCTTGTTTACTTTTGCAAGGACTAGACTAGCTGTCCTGGAGCTACCTGTTCTCTAGTCTCCCCTTTTATTTTAACATAGGAATGTTGGGATTACAGATACACTACTGTGTCTAGCTTTATGTAGGCTGTGGGGATCTGAACTTTGATTTTCAGCTTTACATGGCAAAGACTTTTATCACTGAACCTTTTTCCAAGTCCAGATTTTTAAAATTACTAGTTAATAGTCTTAGTATTTATATTTGCATTTGTCATTTCTTCTTGGCTGTTTTTAAGTTTGAATTTTCTAGGAATTTTCCCATTTTTGCTACTATCTTCATCAATGTCCTATTGCTGTGAAGAGACATCATGACCATGGAAACTATTATGAAGGGAAATATTTCATTGGGGTTTGCTTGTAGTTTTCGAGGTTTAGTCTATTGTCACCAGTGCAGAGAATGGTGGCACACAGGCAGACATTGTGTTGGGGAGGTACCTGAGAGTTCTATATTTGGATCTGAAGGCAGCAAGAAGAGAAACACTGTATCTGGTTTGAGTATTTGAAACCCAAAGCCCACACCTAGTGACACACTTCCTCCAATAAGGCCACACCTTCTAATAGTCCCATTCCTTGGTGACAAAGACATTCAAATCTATGAGCTTATGGGGATCTTTAGTATTTAAACCACCACAGCTACATAACTAGAAACATGGTATTATTCTTTCTATCTAACAAAAGTCAGAATGCATCCTCTTTCACTTTCAGATTTAGTGATTTTAGTTTTTTTTTAATTATTGTTCAAAATGGTTATATGTCTATTTATTTCATTTGTCAAAGAACCAACTTTTCAAGGAAGCAGCTTTTTCTTTGGTTGGTTTTATCTATGAAATTTTTATTATCTATTTCACTTGGTTGACTTTTAATTTTTATTGTACTTTTATTACTCTTGGTGTCACTTTGAATTTTGTTTGGTGCTCTCCACCCCAGTTTCTTACAATGACAGTTTAGTGTTTGGGTTACTTTTCTTTTGTTGTGACAGAATACGCGAACAAAAAGTTAAGAGGGTTTGCTTTGTCTTACAGTTCCAGAGGGCAAGAATCCATCATGATTGGGAATGCATGGCAGCAGGCAGGGAAGCCATGGCGTTAGAGCAGGTAGCTGGCTGACCACATTTTATTTACACAGGAAGTGGAGGGAGAGAGGGAGAGAAAGAGAGAAGGGGTGGGTGGATTGGGAAGATAGATAGATAGAAGATAGATAGATAGATAGATAGATAGATAGATAGATAGATAGATAGATAGAAGATAGATATAGATATATAGATGATGATAGAGATGATAGAGATAGAGATAGAGACAGAGATATATGTTTCTCTGTGTAGCTTTGGAACCTCTCCTGGAACTCTCTCTGGAGAACAGGCTGGCCTCAAACTCATGGAGATCTCCCTGCCTCTGCCTCCTGAATTCTGGGATTAAAGTCATGCACCACCACTACCCAGGTAAAAAACGATTTTTAAAATAAAATACATAATATAATATAGAACCTGTGGAGACTGAATTCTGCCTGCTTATCAGTAACTGTTATAGTTCCTATTATTGTTAGTTTAGTGTTTTTCTAATTAATCTTCTAAAGTCTCTGCATTGATTTGGATATGTACCTCACCCTAAAAGCCCCTATTCACAGGAAGGAAATATTTGCTCTGGTTCTTGGTTTCTGGGGCATCTCTTCCCATTATTGAGTCAGCAATCTCTTCACTTTTGCTTGAGAGAGTGTGTGCTATAGCTCCTCAAAAGTCAGTGGACCAGAAGGAAGACAGAGAAATGGAATGTAATCAGACACAGGTATCACCTTGAAGTCCTGCTTCTAGTGACTGGCAGTAGCAGGGCTCCATGTTTGAAAAATCTATAACATCTCCAAACACTGTTAAAACTCATTAGCATGTGGAGACAACTCACAATAAAACCATAACACTTGGTCATCAGCCATAGTTTTAATGGGAGGTGGTGGCAGCTTTAAGATGCAGGACCCTTGTTTCCTAGCTTTTCTGGGGGGTGTGAATAATAAGCTGGTAATCCTTTGCTCTTTGTCCAAAATCCATATATGAGTGAGTACATACCATGTTTGTCTTTTTGTGTCTGGGTTACCTCACTCAAGATGGTTTCTTCTAGTTCCATCCATTTCCCTGTGAATTTCATGATTCCATTGTTTTTCCACTTAGTAGTACTCCATTGTGTAAATGTACCATACTTTCTCCATCCATTCTTCAGTTGAGGGGCATCTAGTTTGCTTCCAGGTTGCAGCTATTACAAATGCTGCTATGACCATGGTTGAACAGATGTCCTTGTTGTATGAATGTATATCTTTTGGGTATATGCCTGACTAAAATTACTGGATCTTGAGGTAGACTAATTCCCATTTACGTAAGGAACTGACATACTGATTTACAAAGTGGCTATAGGAGAAACAAGGAGGACCCTAAGTGAGACATACATGGTCCTCCAGAGAAGGGGAAAGGAACAGTATCAACTGAGCAAATTGGGAACGTGGAAGGAGAGGAAGTTAGGAGAAAGAGAAGGGGAGAAGAGGAGAGGCATGAGGGAACAGGAAGATGAATACAGGGAAAGAACAGAGGAGAACAAAAAAAGAGATACCATAATAGAGGGAGCCATTATAGATTTAAGGAGAAATCTGACACTTGGGAAATGCCCAGAGATCTACAAGGATGAACCTAACTAACAATCTAAGCAATAGTGGAAAGGCTACCTTTAATGCCCTTCCACAATAATGCGATTGACAACTAACTACCTTATGTGCCATCCTAGAGCCTTCATCTAGTAGCTGATGGAAGCAGAAGCAGATACCCCCAGCTAAACACTAGCCGAACTCCTGGAATCCAGTTACAGAGAGGGAAGAGTGATGAGCAAAGGGGTCAAGACCAGGCTGGAGAAACCCACAGAATCAGCTGACCTGAACAAGAGGGAGCTCATGCACCCCAGTCTGATAGCTGGCAAACCAGATAGGACTGACCCAGACCCCCTGAATGTGTGTGTTAGTTGGGAGGACTGGGCACTCTATGGAGACTCTAGTAATGGATCAGTATTTATCTCTATTATATGAATGGACTTTGGGAGCCCATTTCACAAAGAGGGATACTTTCTCAGCCTAGACACATGGGGGAGGGCCTAGGCCCTGCCCCAAATGATGTAATGATGTGACAGATTTTGAAGACTCCCCATGGAAGGCCTCAATACCCCTCCCCCCAATGTAAAGGCTGGGTTTGGTGGGGGTGATAGGGGATCATGGAAGGTTGAGGGAACTGGGATTGACATATAAAACAACCTTGTTTCAAATTTAAATAAGAAAAGGGTGGGGGGAGATGCAGGACCCAGTAGAGGTGGTTGATTTAGTCACTTAGGGCATATTTTTGAAAGAAATAACTAAATTTTAGCCCCTTTCTAGTCCTCATTTTTACTATTTGCTCTTTGGTCCATAAGGTGAACAGATGTGCTCTATTGTTGTATGCCTCCTAAGTTCAAATGTCTTGCCAATCATTTTAAAACAGCAGGGTCATGCATTTCTGGTACTTTAATCTGAAAAACATCCTTGTTATTTCTAAGTTGATTATCATAGGCATCTGCTATAGTGTCAGAAATATGATGAACATTGTCTTTTTCATGAGTCTCTACTCAATTATTTTCTGTCCACAAAGATTAGATCAACATTTCCTGTCATCAGTGCTCAACTAAGCCGTTTATATCCTTTCACCTCATTCTTTACTTATTGCTTCTGCTGAGGCCCAAGTTCAGTTAATTGGTCTCTAGGTGAAGTCATGAAGAATGACAACATGAATCTAGTCAGTGGAAAGCAAGGCAGATTCTCTGCTAGCAAGTATGGCTTCAATGACAGTATAATTATGGAAAAGTATTAATTTCCATAGTGTGTGTGTGTGTGTGTGTGTGTGTGTGTGTGTGAGAGAGAGAGAGAGTGTGTGTGTGTGTGTGTGTGTGTGAGTGTGTGTGTGTCTGAGTGTGTGTGTGTGTGTGTGTGTGTGTGTGTGTGTGTGTGTGTGTGTGTGCGCCCGCGAGCACGCGTGTGCTGACAAAACACAAGCCATGGCCTTCAGCTGGTTTGCTTTTTAAATCATTTTGAAAATCCCAGAATTTCTCATTATTACCCATAATGCTGCATAAATAGCTCAATGCCAAAGAGAACATAGATTTTACAATTTGGTTCTGTTTTTGGTAGTTTTGGTAGTTTGGTGATGATTATAGCAGCATGGTGAAGTCTTCAAAGAAATTGGCACCATGCTCATGGTTCTAGATTCTTGCAAGATGGTTCACAAAGAACTTGTGAGGGATGACTTTCTCCTTCATTTTATGCTTCATGCCACTTAGACATGGATGTCATCCACATGCAAACTTAGAGTCAACTCTGGTACTGGTCCCCAAGAAATCATTGAAACCTCATTGCTCTTGGTCACCACTAGCTTACGAGCCCTTTGGGGAATTGAGAATAAAAGTTCCTACCAATGTCACAGCACCTCATTAGCTTCCAAAGGCTGGTTCTCAAAGTGATTTTCAAATTCTTTAGAAGTTAGGACTTGAACTATGTAGACCGTGTGTTTCTTTCCTTCTTTTCTACATGAGTTCATTCTTCCATGAGCCATGGGTCAGCACTTGTAAGGAGAGCCCCATTAGAGCCATTAGACTCACTCTCTATTTTACTTACTTTCAAATAATATCTTTAAAACTACAAAAGTTCCTGTACAATGCATATGCATTGAAAATACCATAAGTACTTCCAAATGCTTTATAGACCTAAAAATGTTAGAAATTCAGAGTACACATATTTTTATCACAAACATATTTTAAGAGATGACAATGCAAAGAAATGGCACATCAACTTGGAAGCATCTGGAGTATCTTTTTTATTTGTTCACCTAATCTATATTAAAATGTAGACATTTACTACATTTTAATACAATTTTCAGCATTAGATTATGTATGTATTGTTGTGTGTGTGTATGTGTGTGAGTAGTAGTAGTAGTAGTAGTAGTAGTAGTAGTAGCATGCCATCACATTGCTTCCCCTCAAAATCTAATGCATTAGTTTACAATCATATACCTTCAGTTGAACACACACATCACTGATGGTGTGGCAGTTAATCTAGCAGGAAGTTCTGAGAAGTATTACCATGAGAATTCTGAAGCTAAATGTTTGTTTACTCCTAAAAGATTATATTTTCTCAAGACAGAGAAAATATTGCTCACACATATGTGTTATTAGGCAATAACTCTACTGTGGCTTACTGTGAATAAATAGGACTTTGTCAATTCCCTCTCCCACATAATCTTGATATTGGGTCACTTTAAATTACATAGTAGATTCAAAATATTTATAAATACATGAAGAATCTCAAATTGTTCCTAACTGGAGTAAAGTCTACCAAATTTAATTTAATTGTCTTTTGAAAGCTGAACTGTCAGTTAATGCACAGACATTCTGCAAGCAAGGACTCCACAAGCATGTAGGGTCATTTTTATCCATCTCCTCCCTCTTGCCAAATGTGAGATGTGGAATTTGCTCAAAATTTCTCACCTTAAATGTTGTCATCTGTTTCTTGTTTGCTTTTTTTGAAATCAATAACCCATTATGCCATCTCTGGCATTCATTAGAACACACTTCATCTTACACATTATAATGCTGAAGAAGGGCTTGAAAACAGAAAACTCAACTTATAAAACATAATCAAAGCCCAGGATAGAAGGGATATAGGATGTTTGTTGCCTTCTGGCCTTCAGGTGCATAGTGGGTGTCTCTAGGTCCTTCAGCTTGAGTAATCTCTAGCTCAACAGGTCTTGTTTACTGATAGTCCCCAGCTGTTTCTCATGAATTCAGTCAAAGAACAACCCATCAGAAACAATGAATTTTGCCTGAGAAAACAGCACACTGTGTTGCCAGTGGGTTGTTCTAGGCAGCAAAAGTCAGTCAATGTCATGAAAACAGTATATGATTCAATGGGAAAAGGGTGGGTAATTTGCCTTTTCCTGGGCTAATCACACAATGGTTCCAGGTTGACTTTTGATAAGGAATGAGACTGATAGACAGACATACCATGCATCAGCTCCTGGAAACTGCTCTGCTCTATCTGGGCAGTATGTTTATTTTAACATCCAAATGCCACTGTTTCAGGCAGGTTTCCAGGAGGATCATCTGGAGGTAAGTTTATTTCTAGTTCCCTTCCTTATAATAATGACCAAGCAGAAGCTGATAAACCAAAGGGGTTGCATTGAAGCATTGGCTACAAGTTTTCTGAAAATTCTACTAATTACAGAAACACAAGTGATTTTTATAGGCAGTCTTGTGTGTTGCACCAGTTCCAATTTACGTACTTGATTATCTCAAATATATATATATATGTTCATTTTGTTTTCAATGATCAATATCTGTCCTATTTAGCTTTATAATGAGATGAAGATTGATGTTCTTCATGGTTTGTTTTTTCTATGTTAAATTTTGACATTTTCCAGTTCAAGTAATATATTGCCTCCTTAGATATTAGACTTCAATTTGTCTTTTGCCATCTACTTATTCTTTGCCTTTATGGGTGGAAATCATTCGCCCTGTCACATGAACAGGGACATATGCTTCCATGCCTTACATGCATCCAGTTTCTATTGCAAGGGTGTTTTCACATTTCTCTGAAGAAAGCTGAGTTAAGCAAAACAGAATGATTCCATCCAAATTTATTTGCCTACAACATTTAAAAATATGAAGTGGCATTCTGTGGGATGAGTATGTGTACCCATGTATTAGTATCCTAGAATGACTCCTTGGTGATATGGTACACAGTCTGTAGAGTCTATTGCTACTCTACACTTCTGCTTGCATCTAGAGAATCTAGAAACAGTTGTAAGGTGTCATAGTAGAAGTTAGTATAAGAGTCAAATATAGAAATGCTTCATGATGCTCTTTATTTTGACCCTTTGAAAAGATGTCAAATATAGTTATATGCTGGCCATTTGCATGAGATTGACCTCACTCTTGATCAGGTTACTCCTTAGAATAGACATCCTAGACCTATGATTCTTTGTCCTTCACTGTAACCCGAAAGGTGATGCTTCCCAGATCTGAACCAATGGCTTTGGGGAACTGCAGAAAGGCTTTCATACATTGCAGAATGGTTTTGGTTGTTATGAAGATACTGAAATACTTCACTATCACTCTTAAGAGTTTGGTATCTATTTCTACCATCAAATAACTTAGAAATCAAAAGAGAATTATATTGCTGTTTCAGGATATATTTGTATCTTATATGTCTACTTTTTGTTGAAGAAGCTCTTTCAAATAGAAAGCCCTGTCTAAGCCAATGGGATAGCATGTAAGAAGAACCAGAAAGGAACTTGTAAAAATTTAAACTTAACATTTTCACTGCTGGGGATTACCCTACGTCCTTACTTGTGATGGGTGAATGTTGTACTCAACTACATCCCCATCACTTAAACTTACAAAATGTTTATTTTATTTTCAACTTAAAATTAGAAATCCACCTAGAGGTCTGCTGACTACTTATCAATAGCAAGGTAGGTTCTGAGTTGTGACTCCTAAAGGGGCCTCTTGGAAAGCACAGTATAGGCTTGTACCTCAGATATCACAGAACCCTGTGACTGGAACTTAATTCACATTACAAAGATGACATTCTGAATTGCAGCACTTTGTGAGGACTCTTGGTTTCCCCTGCTGTGCTAATTTCAAACTGTGTGGTTCCAAGCCATTATCTCACTGCAGACTCTAAGGATATGCTTTTATCTACAGAAGCTGTATAGACAATTCCCTTTTCATTATTGTTATCTTATAAATTACATCCTGAACATAGTTTCCCTCCTCCCGCTACTCCCAGTCCCCTATTTTCCTCTCCCTCAGATCTACTCCTCCTCCATTTCCCTTCAAAAGAAGACCAGACATCCCAGGGATATCAACCAAACATGGCATAACAAGCTACAGTAAGACTAGGGACAAACCCTCTATGAGACACAAACCCCCATATCAAGACTGTATAAGGCAACTAGTGGAAGAAAAGATGAGTCAGAGACACCCCCAACTCCCACTGTTAATAGTCCCACAAGAACATTAAGCTACACAATCATAACATTTATGCAGAAGATAGCTCAGAACTATTCAAGGTCTGTGATTGTCACTTTAGTCTCTGAACCACTATGAGCTCTGATTTCTTGATTCTATGGGCCATATTCTTGTAGTGTCCTTGACTCCTGTGATTCCTTCGATCCTTCTTCCCCATCTTCTGCTGGGCTCCCCTGCTCTGCCTAGTGTTTGGCTGAGGATCTTTGCATCTATTCTGAATAGTTAATGGATGATGCCTCTCTAATAACAATTGAGCTAGGCACTGATCTATGAATATAATAGAATATCATTTCATTGAATTTTTTTTTTGCCAGTCAAGTTTGGTGTTATTCTGGGTGTCTGGGCGCTTCAGTCTCTGGTTTCTGGCCATCCAGGCAGTGTCATATGTGGGCTCCCTCTGATGGTATGGGTCTCAGTTGGACAAATCATTACTTTGCCACCCACAAGTTCTGTACCACCATTACCCCAGCACATCTTGTAGGTAGGACAGCTTGTAGGTTGAAGGTTTTGTGGCTGGGTTGATGCCTCAGTCCTGTTGCTGGAAGCCTTGTCTGGTAATAGAAGATGTCAGTTGAGGCCTGTATTCCCTGTTACTAGGAGAGGATCACTCTTGTAGATTCTGGGGAGTTTCAAGGACACTCCATCCTACCACAAGGACACCTTCTCAACTATGTTCATAGCAGCTTTATTCATAATATCTAGAAGCTGGAAACAACCTTGAAGAATGGATATAGAAAATGTGTACATTTACATAATGGAGTATAATTAGTTGTTAAAAACAATGGCATTATGGAATATGCAGGCAAATGGATGGAACTAGAAGAAAAAAAAATCCCAATTGAGGTAACTCAGACCCAGGAAGACAAGCATGGTCTATCCTATTAAGAGAGGCTAAGTAACAATGAGGCTAAAGGGGTTTGCAAGAATCTCCCAGGAAAGGAGAAATGGAATAGATTTTACAGATGGACTGGGGCCATTTGGGTATAGGAACAGGAAGGATCGTGTGGGGATGCTGGAGCAAGAGAGTATTGAGAGGATGACTGGACCTGGAGAGCACTGGTGGGGGGGTGGTACAAAAACCTAGTGCAGTATAAAGCCAATTCTTTATGTGTCCTATGTGTCTTATTATGAAGTGTATTTGCATCCTACCCCAGAGCCTTCCTGCTAAGAAATGGAGAGTAATTGCTGCTCCCTCATCCACATACTGTGGTTTATATATAGTGTAGGCCAGGGGATCTGTCTTTAAATATATCAGTGGTGCGAACCTTCCATGGCCTTACTGTAAAGACAATATTAACCAACATTAACAACAGAGTTCTCTCAATTTCTGTCCATGTTTCCAGTCAAGCTACACAGACAGGAAGTTTCATAATTGGGCTAAGAAATTACATAAATTGGATTGATTTCAATGAGGTCCTTTATTTATTTGTATTTATTTATTTTTTATTTTACATGTCGATCCCAGTTCCTTCTCCCTTCCTCCCTCCCTCCCTCCCTCTTACCCTCTCTGCATCCTCACATGCACCCTGACCACCCTCATCTCCCATCACCCCACCCCAATTCCACATATAGGGCAATGCTATTCAGGTGGGGTCATGTAAATCTGTCAAGTCATTTGAAGTAGGGACTAGGTGAGGCCCTTTATTTTTAGAGGAGACATTGTCCTTGTCTTTAGGACTCTAGTTGAGTTACTTCTTAATGACACCAACTAGTGTATTTCTTCTTCTTCTTCTCCTCCTCCTCCTCTTCCTCCTCTTCTTCCTCCTCCTCATTCTTCTTCCCCACAATGGAAACTATGAAATTAACCTTACCTTGCTTTGCCATTTGTTGATACAGGTTCAGAGCTAATACAGCTACGCCTGCAACTTGGTAGACTTCTTTTGCTTGTGTATTCGTACTTACCTGTCAACCCCCTTTATCTTTTACTTTTCCTCATAGATTCACTTTAGTCAACTACTATGATAAAACAGATATTTAGTGATTTTTAAATTATTTTTCTTCATATTAGCATGACTGTTGTCAGCTCCATGAACCTATTTCATTTGGATAGTATACAAAGTTTCTCTAAAAGTTTCACATATTCACAGAAAACCGATGAAACAAATTTAAAAGAATTTTCAATTGGTTTAACCTTGAACTAATTGTTAGTTTAGTTCTACTTTTGAAAGACAAATCAAACCACTCCAAAATCTTAAAACATACAACAAAACCTCACAGAAGCAAAACAGTATGCACAAATGCTGTGAGTTATTGATTCCATTTAGAAATGGGAAATGAAAACTATATATTCTTTTTATGAGCTGCACCTCTTTAATAGCACATACTATGTTGATTAAAAATCCCTACTACCAAATTTGTAAGACTTTCATCCTGGAAGTGGTCTACTTAAAAACCTCTGGGAGAGGTCTTTCTTTGCAGCTGTCACTTGCTGATTCTCTATCTTTCTCTTCTCTTTCACAGGACATTTCTACAAATGGTATCAAGGGCCTGCCTATAACAAGAAAAAGCTCCACCAGACATTTGAGTTTTAAAGAATCTTGCACTACTTCCAAGTACAAAGAAGAGTATAGGTGTGACAGAGCTTCTAGATAATGTGATGAAAATAAATAGTGTAATAGGTTAAGAGCCAAGGTTCAGGTAGAAGGGAGCCTGGACAGAGACTATGGAGGAAGACCAGGAATGAGCTTGTGGGAAGGATTGCAAGTAAATGAACTGATAAAGCTATGTTTTCATCATTATTTGGATATAATAGTAATATTTCCTTTCTGGTAACAATTTATCCTTCATGCTTCTTCAGAAGTTAATGGCTATAAAGAGTGACTAAAATCCTGATTTAAAATAAAGGAATAGACAGTCATTTGGATGAAACTTTGTGGTTTGGTTGCCAATGCTTACGAAGGGAGCAGTGGAGATGAGTTTGTGGCTTGTTGTGGGTTGCTCCAATAAGTCCTGAGATCTTGAGTTCTTGTTCATTCTCAAATAATGTGCTCCTGGATCCACCAGAATGTATTGTTCCTTCATTTCACCATATTTGTAGAATTTGATGCTTAGCATATTGAGATTTTAGACAGTTCTCATCACACCCTTCTGTGAGTTCAAGATCCATAAAGCACAATGTAGGTGTTACTTGGATGATTTGTCTGTTGTTCACATGGGTGAGAAAGGACTTCCCTGTTCACTTGCCCATGACTGTGGACTCTTTTGCTGCCTGACAGTAATTTTATGCAAAGGTCAGGGCTGAATCTTACCAGTGTAGGAAGGGTTCTGCCAAGATCACAAGGTGGGGATGTTATGCTTTCATAGCTGGGAAATAGAAAGTTGAGATTGGATCATGAGATGTTATTACAGCTCACTAAATTCATGTCTAAGTAATGGGAGAATCACAGAATCTCCACTTAATGATAAAGAGGACAGGCTCTTAATCCCTCAGAACACAATGCATTTCATAGGAAACTGATAACCAAATCCCTCACACCCAAGCAGTTAAAATAATCTTCTTCCTGCTTCCCAGTTCTGTAGGTCCCCACCCTCTATAAAATTGAAGCTGAAGAAGTACTTGTATAAATTCTCTCTTTGTGGCTTTTTACAATATGTATTACTTTGCGTGTGTGCATGTGTGCGTGCGTGTATGCATGCCGGAGTGTGTGTGTGTTCATGCCCATTTATGCCTATGTGCATGTGTGGGTGTTGGACTACTTGTAGAAATCAGTTCTCTGTTTCTACAAAATTCAGGCTTGACAGTGAATAAGTATATTTCTAAGCCATCTACCAAGCCTTGACAATGTCTTCGTCCTATTGTGAGAATTTGTGGAGACGGCATAGAGATTTCTCATACAGGAACATAAACACAAAGCATATTCTCTAGTTCTTCCTTCCATAATAAGGAGTCTAATAATAAAATAAGTGATCATAGGGAAATTGGAAATGGTATATGTCTCTAATAAAAAAGTCATATTTTAATAATTTATATTTAGCGAATCTGCATGCAGTCTAACATATTCTAAATTTTGTTTCTTGAACCTAAGGAAATTTGGCCTTGATATAGTTTGGAATATGTTTCTCTTTTTGTCTGTGTCTTTGAGTCTTTACAGTGTTACATCCATGTCTGTAGAAGATTGGTCCAAGGGGTCCATATTTAAAGATGCCACAATAAATACTTTGTGATATCGTCATATACCATATGGTATAAGGCATTTCTAAGTTACTTATATTTATTTATTTGAAATGGGATACACATAGGTTTTACTATGTACTATGGAAGGAATAATGTCAATAAAGAAAAGTCTGTGAACTTTCATCACAGAAGCAATCATCGTAGGTCAAACTATACAGCACATGACCCACGGTGGGTCAATCAGTGATTAGAGGGCCCACAATTCCAGAAAGCTGAGTGTGCATGATTCTGTACAGATAAAAACAATGAAATGGGTTTAGACAATTTTGCAATGCCTGAAACATTTATAAAAAAAAACAACAACACCATATTATTTTATTAAAATCTACAACTCACATGCACTAGGCTACAAGCTGGCCTGACTTCTTCTCTTACCCATGAGGCTTAACTGAATGGAAGTGTTTGCCGAGTCAGCTATGAAAACTGGATATCAACCTCATTTTTGTCATCAGAACTAATTGGAAAGCTGATATGAACACTTTAAGATCTGAGCAGTAGATGTAACTTCCTTTCTGTGTATAACCTAGTTTTCCTAACTCCTGGAAGCCGAGAAAGTGAAAGTAACACACTGTGGGTTCATGCATTTTTTTTTAGATAAAACTTTCATATATCCACTAGATACTGGGAGTCACTCCCAAGGCCAGAAGACATTAAAACATCTGTGACTTTATATTTACTAAAATTTTTAATGAAATTACATGAACCTTTAAAGTTGTACTTGCCTCTTGATATTTTATTCTTTTGATCAGTACAAACCTTTTAATCTATTCTTACTGTATTTGTTTTAAAGTCTAATTTGTCAGATACACCAGTGATAACTACTTGTTTCTTGGTTCCATTTGCTTGGACTAACTTTTTTCATCTTTTCACACTAAGATGGTATTTATCTCTGATGATGAGTTGTGCTTCTTGGAGGCAGCTGAAATGACAGTGTTTCTAATCCAGTCTGCATCATTTTGTAGAAGTGAAACCATTACTATTCCAATTATTATTGAAAGGTGTTTTGATTTGTCATTTTTATGCTGTTTTGTTTGTGAATTTTTTCTTCCTCTTTTGCTTAATGACCATGTCATTTGTTTTACCCATTATTGCCTCTTGAATGTATTTCTCTTCTTTAGTCCAAAGTATTTTCTTCAGTGGCCTCTGGAGGTCTGGCTTGGTGGTCTTAAATACTGCTAGTTTGTTTTAATTATGGAAAGTTTTTCATCAGAATTTGAAATACAGCATTCCAAGCCCTTCTTGGTTTGATGCTTTTGGTTGAAGAGACAATAGTTATTTTGAGGACCTCACCATGGATTTGCTAGCCCTTCTCTTTTGTAGTATTCATCATACTGCTTTTTTTCCCCTGTATGTTTAGTTCCAAGTAATTATATAGTATGATGAGGTTTTTATTTGTTTGGTTTTGTTTTGTTTTGGTTTTGGTGTTCCACATATTTTTCTATCTGTAAGGGCATATCTTTTGCAGTTTTAGGATAATGTCTTCTATTACTTTATTAAAATATTTTATATAAATTTACATTAATTTCTACTTTCATGCCCACAATTCATGTTTTCTCTTCTTGTATTGTCCATAAATTCTTACAACTTAAAAAATTACCATCAATTTCAACTGAAAAACCCATTTCCTCTGTTTCATCTTCAAATGGTGGTATTGCATCTTCTACATGATGTATATTATTGGTGAAGTTTATTTGACCTATTGTAGTTTTCATTTCCATTATCATTTTGATTTAGGCTTTCCTCAGTATTCCTACCCTTTTATTAAATTCTAATTTCATATCATGAATTGACTTCCTTATTTTATTCAGCTTCTTGTTTGTATTCTCTTAGAAAATAATTATGTGCTCTTTGAGTAGTTTGAACATGTTTATAGTCATTCTTTTGAATTATATGCCTGGAATTTCATTGAACTTATTTTCTTCAGGGGAAATTACTATGGGATTGATAACTTTTGGTGATATATGTTGTGTTGGTTTTCAGGTTACTGTTTCTGCAGTGAGGTTATACCTATATGTGCTCAGAGTATTGATAAATTTTGTTGGTATTGTTTTTATTTTATATCAAAGTAGATTGTAGTACAATTATAGTGTTTTCCTTGTTAGACTGATGTTTCATGCAGTATGTTCTTTTTTCTTATTAACACCTATAGGGCTAGTACTGTTTGAGGAAACAATAGCAATCTAACAGTTAAGCCATTCTGATAATAGAGTAACAGATATATAAAACAGACACTTTGTTAGATAGTAATTGGCTTAGAAATAAGTGAACTCCAATAGCACTGTGTATAACAGTATGTTTGTTGTTATAGGTATGAATAGAAAGCAAAGGAAAAGACATAGTAAAGCTCAGTGAGAATTGTGATTATTATTACATTACTAGAAGATACACAGAAGAAGGGGCATAAATAAACAAATGATAGGGCCAAAAGGAAAAAAATTGGGGTATGGAGGGAGTTTTAGTTAAGGGTAGACTAAAAGGATGTGAGTAAAGATGTATAACAATAAGAGGAATGGGTATGGAAAAGAGAAAGTAAAAAGGGGAGGAAAAGCAATGAAGATAAACAATAAAAGGTATGAACAGTGGAGGGGTGTATAAGATAGATCTAGGGTATTATATCACTAAGGTATAGCTTAGGAGGTAATAAGGGTAAGTGGAGATATAAGATAGTGAACAAAGTAGCATGGATATTGTTTTGTTCTCTTGTTGCAATACACTACATTGTCTCAATTCAGGAGACACCCTTCTGTGTTTACAAGTTTTGTTCTTCTCTTTTGGATTCCTGTCTTCCACTTTTGTGTGGACTTTTCTTGTGAAGATACTTGACACTGTTCTGTGTACTGAGAACAGTCAGACAAACTCTGCCCATCTCCAGTTGCTGTGAACCCTTAGAGTATACAGCAGCAATGTCCAAAGCACTGATAGAGCTTGTGTTTAGGTCCCAGAGTTTCATCATCCCCTTTGGAGTGATATTAATTGTCTGGTGACAGTCACTGGGAACCTCTTCTATAGAATCCTTATCAACACAGCTTTAATAGATTTCCTAGAAGTCTTTTAGTGCCATTTTCAGTGAACTGCCAAGGTCCTCTGAATTCTTCAACTACTGCAGCCTGATGCATTGAGTGTAGTCACAGTAACAAGTAAAGGTTAACTGGTGTGGTGGCTTGAGTGAGAATGGATCCCATAAGTTCACATGTTGGGATAGTTGGTCCCCAGTTGGTGGAATTGGTGGTGGGGATTAGGAGGGATAGTATTCCCGGAGGACATATGTCACAGAGGCAGATTTTGGGACTTCAAAAGCATCCCACCATATGCAGTATACTCCTAATTTTCCTGATCATGGTTCAGAATGTAAACTCTCAGCTATTCTTGCCACCATGATACTACTTGCCATTCTGCTACTACTCTGAAATTGCAAGCCCCAAATAAAATTTATGTCAGTTGCCTTAGCTGTGATCTTTTGTCACAGCAATAGAAAAGAAACTAACTCAGATGGCTGGCAGAGGAAGTTTGTTGGGGGTGTTAGTCATGTTGATTCTAATCACTGGAAGAGCAGATAATGTGGGGATAAAATGTTCCTGCTCCCTTGGTTTTCCTAACTATAATCAGCCCCTACTTTCAACATGGCTTCTAGGCTTCCTTTGGGCTTGCCCAGAAGTCCCCCGTAACACTTATTTGTGACACTATTAAAAAAGATTTGGAAAAGGCTTGAAGCAACTCTTAGCATGCACAATCTCACCGTACGTGCTTATGAGGAATTCTGTGTTGATGAGGTATCAAATGATCCTGTTGGCTTCTATCCCAGTGCTATTGACATTCCCAGGGTGTTTCCTCACAGGTGCAGGAGAGGCAAACTGGGCTGATATGGAGAAGAGCATTCTTAAAGCTTCATTCTCTGCAAGCAGGAGTCACCACCCCTGATTTTACCTTTCTTTTAGCACAAAAAAATGTTGATTGTAACTGAAAAGCGATCATGAGTTGCTTTCAGCTTAGAAATGTTCATAACTCAGAGTCTGTGATTTTTAATTGTATGTTTTATTCTTCTTTGGGTGTGAATTTTAACCCCTACAACCGTGTGTGTGTGTGTGTGTGTGTGTGTGTGTGTGTGTGTGTGTGTGTGTGTATGTGTTTGTAAAGGTGTTCCTTCAGAGACTTATTTATTGGCCATATTTTTATATATTACCTAGAAATACTTTATATTATCTTCCTATCCATAAGTAAATATTGTGAAACTATTCTAAAGGTCTGCAGCAGATTTAGTGTGTATATGTATCATATATAAATTAATCAATTTCTCTGTAGAGAAAATGATCTTTTTTTTTTTTTACAAAACAGATAGGATTAGATTCCACTCTCCATGTCAGATGAATGAAAGAATGCCTTCTTCTGTGGGGATAGTGGCAGAAAACATGAGACTCCTGAGTCAGAGTTAGAGCTTCATTTTCTTTCTTTTTCATGAATTAAGTAATTAAAAGAATTGCATCACTTTCTCCCCCCTCTCCTCCATCCAGTGTACCTTCCAAGCAACTTCTCTCCAAACCATCCCATGTTCCCTCTCAAAAATTGATAACCTCTTTTCTTTGATTATTTTTATACACAGAGAGAGAGAGAGAGAGAGAGGGAGAGAGAGAGAGAGAGGAAGAGAGAGAGAGAGAGAGCCTGCTAAGTCTGGTTTTTCTTTTTTAAATTTATTCTTCTCACATACATTACATCCTGACCACAGTTTCCCCTCCCACCCCCCACTCCTCTCTGTTCCCCCACTACTTCCCTTCCCCTCCAGACCCACTCCTTTTCTGCTTCCCATCAGAAAAAAAAAAAGTAGACCTCTATATGGTTTCAGTGCTAACCATTCAGCATTGGATATCCAGTAGTAATTCCCGGAAGAGGTTAACACTCTCTCTTCTAGCAATCATTAGTTGTCTATAGTTCTTTGTCTATGGGTAGGGCCTTGTGAAATTTTCTCAAGTTCATGTTAACATGCCCACTGATATTGCTATTGTTCTGGTCTTATTGATGCAGCCATTTCTAGGACAGACTGTTTCACACCAAACTTCCTGGTATTCTGGCTCTTGCAATCTTTCTTTTCCCCCTCTAGGATGTTCCCTGATGTTCCATAGATGCAGGGGCTGCAATATAGGCATATCTGTTGGGGCTGGGTTCCTTATGATCCATTGATCTCTGCACTGAGTCCAGTTGTCTCTTGTGTTGCTCTCCATTTGCTATGAAGAGAAGCTTCAGTGATGAAGACAGTAACTCCATTTTTAGTAGCTCCTTTCAGAAATGACCATTGGATATTTAATGTGGCATGGTTAACACTGAAACCATAGGGGGCCTGCCTGCTCTTTTCTGGAGGGAAACCAAGGAAGATTGGGCCTGGTAGAGAGGGCAGGTGATAGGGGACATAGAGAAGTAGAGGGAGGGAAAACTGTGGTCATTATGTAATGTATGAGAGAAGAATAAATTTTAAAAAAGAAAGATAAAACAATAAAAACAGACTCATTATGGTGTGTGTGTGTGTGTGTTTGTGTGTTTGTGTGTGTGTGTGTGTGTGTGTGTGTGTGTGTGTGTGTGTATGTGTTAATAATACAAGAAAAGAGACTATCAATTTGAGAGTGGGACCATGGGATTATTTGGGGGAAGTTACTTATACTTAGAAGGTACTGGATGGAAAAGAGGGAGGGAGAAAGTGATGCAATTGTGTTTTAGTTAGTAATTTAGGAAGAAAGGAAGGAAGGAAGGGAGGGAGGGAGGGAGGGAGGAAGGAAGGAAGGAAGGAAGGAAGGAAGGAAGGAAGGAAGGAAGAAAATGAAGCTCTTTATCTCTGACTCAGGAGTCTCATGTCTTCAAGATTTAGGATGTAGTAAGGAATTGTGTTGGTCTAGCAAAATGGCAGCAACAGACATTTCTCTAAGGTTCATGAGCTCACTAGTTCTGGAGGTTGGCTAGGTTTCTGGTAGCAGGCATGTCTTTCCTTCTGGTGAGTGAGTCTTAAGTCCACTTTGGTAGGTGTTCATTACCACCCTGAAAGTGCCACTTACTACACTTTTATTGATATCTTCCCATGCTAGCCATGGTGTTTCAGTCAGACAGCACTATTATCTGCTTCTCTCCCCTGCCAACTTGCATAGTATTTTCTGGTGCCATGGAAGCTAGACTACAGGAAGGAGGCTTTCAGTCCTATACAGCTCAAATCATCTGAGACCTGTGTCCTAAGAAACTGCCGCTTGCCTGTAATCCCTGAGAGGTATTTAAGGGTTACATCAATAGTCTTTCTTGTTTTGGAAGTCACTACTGACCACCTATACAAAAGGAGTTTCTTGTGTTTCACATTGGGATTTGTGTTGTCTATAATTCATTGTCAGCATAAGAGGCATGACTCACTTCAAAATAATATATATGGTGTATATATATACATATGGTGTATATATGTATGCATATGTAATTTATCACATATTACATATATATGTAATATATATATATGTATATATATATATATATCTACCACATATGAAACAATACTTATAACTTTAGTCAACATAAAATAATGATTCTTTGAGACTTATCACACAACCTTGCTGTTATTTGTCCCTCATTTCTTCTTCTATATTGACCTCTCTTTCTCCTCCTTGATTAGAACCCCCTCTCTCTTTTTCTGTTTTTCAGTTTTCATCACCCCTGTCCTGCTGTTACCTACTCAAGACCCCACCAACAGCTATGGTTGCTTTATACTTTCCTGTTTTCTGCTCTTTCTCCAGGTTATATTCTTACATCTGAAGACTTGGAGTTGGGAACCACAGATAAGAGAGAAGATGTACCATTTGTCTATCTGGGTATGGGCTATCTCACTTAATATAATGTTTTCTAGGTCCATTCATTTACCTGTAAATATCATGATTTAATTTTTTGACAACTGACTAGTATTCCATTGTGAATATGTATCACGCTATTATTACCTATTCATCTATTGCAGGACATTTAAGTTGTTTCCCTTTCTTGGCTGCTGTGAACATTGCATGAGCAAGTATCTATGGAGTGGGTTGTCAAGTCCTTTGGACATATGACAAACAGTGATATAGCAGGTCATATGGTAGATTTATTTTTAGTATTTTAGTATTTTTACACCATTTTCCAGAGTGGCTTCGGGAGTTTTCATTTACACTAACAGTGACAGAGTGACAGGGGCTTCCTCTTTCTCCACACAACCTAACCGGCATTTTTTTTTTTTTTTTTTGGTAAGTTCTTTTGTCCATTTTAGCCATTCTAACTAGGGTGAGATGAAATTGCAAAGTTGTTATCATTTGAATTCTCCTAATTGCTAAGGATGATGAATACTTTTGAAGCACATCTTGGTCATTTTCATTTCTTCTATTGAAAACTCTCTCTTTAGAACCCTATCCACCATTTGTTTCCTGGACTCTCTTTGTTTTCTGTTCGTTCGTTTGTTTTTTGTTTTGTTTGTTTTTTATTTCTGTTTATATTCTGGCTATTAATACTTTGTCAGATGTACAGCTGGCAAAGATTCTCTCTATGGGTTTCCTCTTCACACAGCTGATTTTTTTTTTCTTTTGCTACCCAGAAGCTTTTTAGTTTTATGATGTCCCAGTTGTCAATTGTTGGTATCAATTCCTGGGCAAATGGAGTTCTGTTCAAAAAGTAGTTCCCTACACTTAAATTTTGTAGAGTCCAGTTTATATTTTCTTCTAGCAATTTGTATTTCATATTCAAATTAAGATACTTGATATACTTGTACCTGATATTTGTATAGGCTGATAGATACTGGTTTTGGTTTAATTTCTTTTTCTTTTCCTTTGGTAACATAACAGGCACATGAGCAGCAGCATTCATCACTCTGGTCACTGTCAGTCTCATGGAGGTGATACCATGAGCCTGTATAGGTGTTATATACTCAGGGAGCTTGCGTTGCGACTGGAAGAAACAGGGGGAATGGAGGGCTGCTGTCCAGACAATTTTGTCCTAGAAAGGAGACTGCACTTCACTCTTCAGAGTTGCTTGCTTTAAGTGTAACCCTGGAAAATGGCCTTTGTAAAGAGAGGTAATTTTTGTCATTCTTGACAGACCTACCAAGATGTTCAGAAACCTGGAGGTCCATGTAGAACTACCTCCAAACAATATGCATCTTCACCTAAGTATTTTTTAAAAATATTCAATAATTTGAAAGGGGTGAAATTACTTAACCAAAAAGTTTGTACTGCTTCAGTTCTGTTTTATTCTGTAAATTTGCTTTTTCAGCTGTGTCCTATGCTGCTATTTCCTTACTAGTCTGGGGATAGCTCTCATCTGACTACTCAAACATTTTTTATCTCAGTTTTTCTGGGGATATGTTTCCATTGTAATCACAGGATTTCCTGCTTGGTGTCACGATGGAAGTAGATGGTTTCTCTGGTTGGTGGAAACAAGCATGCTCAGATAAGCATCAGTATTGCACCTCCCTCCTGCAGGATGACAAATTTCTTTCTACTCATGAGGCCTTGGTCCCTGTTTTCTCATTTGATCTAACACTCTGGACAGGTGTTATGTTATGTGTATGTGGTCATAGGTGAATTTTAATGACATTTCAAGGCATTCTGGAAAAAACAAAGTAATTCTGTGGATTGCTTTTGTCAAATAATAAAATTATTTGACATAAGTCTTATTGAAAACAGATGTGGAAATATGCAATTCTTACATTTTTTTTTTTTACTGTCCTTCCCTAGGGTCCTTTTGACTTATGCCAATCTGAAATTTGAAGTTGAAAGTTTCAGTGTCTTTTTTCCAGGTGTATTGTCTTTAATATACATGGAAAATTTGTGGCAAGGAACACTGAGCTTTAATTAGCCTATTAGCAGAAAGTTTGAGCCATCAGACTGCCTGAGCCTACCCTGCCATAGAATAGGGCTATAACACATAAGTGGCTGGAGCCAGGGTTCATTCAGACAGATTCTATCATGTGCTTTTTCTTTTGCTTTGACACATTCACAGTTTTGATTTTCTTCTGTTGAACAAGAGTGTAACTATCTGAGCATGAATTCAATAGAAAGCAGTGTTTAATGGTCATTTAAAAAATTGTGCTTGTGTTTCAACTACATGTTTTTAGACAGTGTTGTGTTTCTCTGTCTCTCTCCACTGAAACTCCCCTGCCCATTACCTCTTCTGTACTGCCATTGCATTTCCTAGCATTAGAGTAGCTAAGGTGGGATGGATTATCTATAAGTCAGACATGGTGTTTCCTTGAAGTGAGTGAACCCAAAAAGAAAATATGGCCACACATCATAAAGGAAATTGGAGGGGGAAATCTGTAGTACCTAAAGAGTCACCTTCAAATGAAATTATGCTTTTTATTTCCTAGTCTTGTAGCAATGTGTTCCATGTGATAGACATCCATCCTAGCATACAAACAGAAAAGATCAGTCATTGTTGTCGACTGAATGTGTCACCTCCTAAATCCATGTGTTGAAGCTGCATCTTCCAATGTGACTCTATTTAAGTAAAGTGCTTATAAAGGAGTCATAAAGATAAAGTTAGGACGACAGGATGAGGTGTGACTTGATGTGACTGGTGCCTGTTTAAGAGAAGAAACACCAGATTTTCTCTCTTGCCGTATCATGTGAATACACAGTAAAAAACAGAGCTATATGCAAGCCTGGAAACCCTTCCTTTACTAAAATCAACTGTCTAGGAATTTCAGCATTCGTAACCCTATGGATTAAGCCATATTCTATCATATTTGCCTGCAGAAGCCTGATCTAACATGGACTAACACATGCACATTCTTGGTCTCTCTCTCTCTCTCTCTCTCTCTCTCTCTCTCTCTCTCTCTCTCTCTCTCTCTCTCTTTGTGTGTGTGTGTGTGTGTGACTCTGTCTCCCTCTCTCTCCAAACAGCCAGTTATGGTCAGAAATGAGTCCACTCACCTTTGAACAGATATACTATCAAAAGTATTTGAGATTAGCATTTCCCCCATCTTAATTCTAAACTATTGCTATGAAATTTTGTTTTTTTCTTAATTCAGAAAGAAACATTATACAAATAATAGATAAATAAAAGAATATTTCTGTGATTTTTGTTTTTATTTTTCTGGAAGTTACAACAAATCTTAACTATCCATTATATCTCAAACTTCACGGAAATACTTCCTGAGTAATCTGCCTTGAGATTTTTATTAACTTTTTTAAAAATATATGCATTTTGTTTCCCATGTGTCTGTGCACCTGCCATAGGAAGTTGTAAACAAACAGTTGCTGCATGATGAATAATGGCCATATTCACTGATCTAAGGGCTGACTAGGCTTCCTACTAGAAGGGCTTTCCAGATGGATACTTATCCTTCATATGTGGTAACATCTCCTTCCCAGTCAACAAAAATGATATGGTAAATCTTTGCTGTTTTGCTTTGGAGCCTACAATCTTCCCTTGCTTGTAACTTCTTTGCCAAAATAAAATTAGAAAGCCATTCTTGGAAACAAACACAGTAGGAAGGCAAAGAAGAACTTCCTCAATAATTTCGGAGAGGTGTAAATATACTTGAAAATAAAGATGGCTTCTGGAGGTTCAATAAGATGTTAAAGTCATACCTTTCACAGCCTTTACTTAAGATCCATGGAGGACCAACGGGTGGTATCAATTCCAGTTTGAGTGACTATACCAGGATACGACAGTCTCTCTTCTGCTTTATGATCAGTGGTGTGCAGAAGGTGTGCTATCTCAGAGTCAATGTTTGGTAATTTACTTATGGAGTAGGAATGTGCAATATAAACATGACAATTTTAAAAGACAGGGAATCATTGTGAGCCCCAGAACCTTGAGGTGAGGTTACTTAGTCTTAGGATGTTGGGGACCAAAGAAGGAAGAGGCTTCCAATACTGTCACTACTGCCCTTATAGTATTTAGGTGTGGCTTTACAGACCTTGGCAGAGGTCTTGGTTTGTTTTACAGACCAAGTCAGACCTTTGACTAAGAATCTAAAGGCAGACAAATATCTTGCCTCTAGGCTATGACTGGAAATAAGCCATCCCTTATTCTTCCAGTGCCCTGTCTACAAAGTAAAAATATAAGTACACATGATTTAAAATGATCACATAGGAAATAGTACATGCTCACAGGCCCATACACTAATGCAAATAGAGTATGTTGTATTACTTTTATCTTGTCTTTTTACTGGTCAGTGATAAGTCTGGTGCCACTTAAATTAATCAAAATCAGTACAGATGTCGTAGTAAAAATGACCTTATTTCCTACAACCCATCCTTCAATTTGGTAAGCCTTTCATTAGCCATGTGGTTGGGAGGAGAAAAGAAGGAATATGTCTTCTGTGTTACAACTGTGTTGTGCCTCATTTGAAATTAATATTAACAGTAAAGAGTCAACCTGATTTCACCTTCTTTCAAACCCAAAGAGTTAAATCAACATTCAAATGAGCTACATACCAAAGTCCCTAATGCACTGTCTAGGGAGACAGCCACTTGACCACACTCCTTTTAATGAGGTAATGGAACCACAATAACCCCATCTCCTTGATAGAAGGTGAACACAACACAAATAAATGATCAACTTACAGAATGAACTCTGAATGACCGGTTTTGGTTTGAGTAGAGGCCTTTCCCAACTTTGCAAGCCAGTGATAAATCTTTCAGCAACAAGTTGATCTTTCTCAGAAAATTGGTTTTCTCCCACTATTTTCCCATTCTGTACTTGCCAAGATTGAGTGAATATGAGGTGGTGGAGACCTGAATACACACAACTATAGAAAATTAGCCTTGAATGAGCCACCAGTGTTTGGCTGACACTCTGGCTCCAGCTGGGAAGGATAGAAAGGGGAACAGGTTGCAATATTAATAATAATAGCAAACACAGTAGACCATCTGAAAAAAAATGAGTTATTGTCTGATTACCAGTCAATGTTGATTTCCTTTTCTTTTTCTTTTTCTTATTTTTTTTTTTTTGATTTTTTGTTGTTGTTGTTGTTTTGTTTTTTGGGGTTTGTTTTTTGTTTTGTTTTGTTTTTTGTTTGTTTTTTGCCACTTGCCAGTATCTTGGATCATCAGAGAAGAGGAAGCAGGAGCTTCAAGTGAGAAATTCCCCTCTTCAGACTGGCCCGTAGGCAAGTCTATAGGGTGTTTTCTTGTTTAAAGTTTGATGTGAGAGGTCCCAGTCCAATGGAGATGGTGACATCCTAGGGCAAGTAGTCCTGCATGGCAAAACAGAGCAAGCTGAACAGGCCAGGAAGAAAGAGCAGGCCAGTAGCCATGGCCTCTGCTTCAGTTCCTGCTTCCAGGTTCATGCCTGAGTTCCTGACATGATTTGCCTCAGTGATGGGCTGTTACCTGTAAGTATGAGATGAATTAAACCCTTTATTCCCAAGTTGAATTGAATTATAGTGGTTTATCACAGCAATAGAAACCTAAAACAGGAGGCTACAAGGTTAAAGGCATGGGTCAGTGTTTTTACTATGAAAACAATTGGCAGTACCATCTTGAATTTCTTTGTCCTTCTCATTTTTCCCATAGGCTTCATTATTTAAACTGTGTCCTTATTCTCTGTGAATTAATAAAGCATGTTGTGTCTGCTATACTACTTGATCCAGGCCTATTTCTGTTTCATGGAGAAGGCACATGAAGGAATTAGGACTTGAGTGTAGCAGGTCATATGAGACTTCTAAGGAAGAAAGTAAATCCAAGCTTACCAAGCAGCCACTATAAACCTCCATCCTGTGGAGATGCTATTCTGATAATGACATTTATGAAGCAGTCAGAGGATTCAGAAATAGTACAAGATTGTTCTTGGTTTTACTCTGTTGGTTCGTCTGGTCTTTGCTTTTCTCTCTGAATTAATTAGAACCAAACTGCATTAAAGTGATCAGTCAATTTGTACTTGGCAGAACTTATGGAAATGCCACCATGTCCTACTCTTGCCTGGAGATGCTAATGTTGTGTTTGGCTGCTGTCAGCCTGTGGCCTAATGAACCTATTGCTTGTCTTTTAAACTTGATCTGTCTGAGATCCAAGACTTGATTCTTTCTGGTCACCACTGGCTAGTTGAGCTGCTATTCTCTTGAGTCATTAATAGAATCCTGGATATCTCCACTTGTGTTGATTATCAAAACCTTGATGCTATTGGCAGACTAACCAAATAAGCATTCCCATGTGGACTAAAGCAGCTTGAACCAGGACATACTGCTGGCTAGTGGAACACAGGCTGAATTTGGCTCCTATGAGCACTTACCGCTTAGTACATGGGTTCATACTGTTGGGCCTGTTATGTTTTGTCTGTGGCTTGTCACCTCTAAATTCAAGTCAAAATTTAATATTAACTGAGATAATAGAACGTAGAACAAAGGGAGACCTTTAAGAAATAATGTCCTATCCTATTAAAAGGATGGATCTATCTGTCTGATTAATGAGCTAGTGAGTTACTTGATTTTCTTAAGGGTGAGTCTGTTATAAAAAGCCATTTTGACTTCATTTTTCCTGCTTTATTGCCATGTTATGTCTTGCACCACCTTAAAATGCTACCAGTGAGAAGGAAATAGCCAGATCCCTTCTGCTTTGAGCCAAAACCAATAGCCAAAACAAACCTCTCTCTTTTATAACTTATCTAGCTTGTGGTGTTGTGTTATTAGCAACAGAAAATGGTCTAAGACAACTGACCTGATGATGACACCTATCTTTTTTCTATGCCTCTGGGAAAAAGTTCACAGAGAAGGTGGCTGTTGGAACAATGTACTTCTTTTTAGAACTCCTTTGATACCCGAGTAAAGTGACTGCAGTGTTCCAGGACAACATGGACAGCTGAAATCTTGCCATAGGGACTTGTAATAGCTCATTCATTCATACATGCATTCAAATGCTAATTGGACACTTCTCATGTATTTGGACAAATATAAGGTGATTATATATATACATATATATATATATACATATATATACATATCAATGACCATCAGGACAAAACACTATGACAGAAATGTTTCCAAGTTAGAAAGATGTAAAGTAATATCTGCAAATAAGCTATTCAGGCTAAGAAAGTCATGATCATGGTGCTGTAAAAGAAAAAATAACTGTGAAGCAGGAGTTTGTACTAGAGTAACTGTGGGAAACCCCAAAGGGAAAGGATAGCCAATGTCAAAAATACAAACAGTCTGATATGCCAAATAGAATCAGTCAGCAATTGGCAAAGATACATGAGATACAAAGGGAAAGACATACTAAGTGGGGAATGGTGCAAGGAAAGTGAACATACAAGATGAGGTTGTCAAAATGAGAACAGAACAGGTCACTACATTACATGCTGCTGCTTTTAGGTGCAGTTCTTCATGCAGGAATGGCACAGACAGACATTAAGCCAGGCAGTGCTATGATTTTGCTTGTGATCTGTGAGGCTCACTTAGGTTGACAGAGCTAGATACATTCCTTAGTGTTGCTGACCAGGCTCAACCCTATAAGGAAAGTTATTGAGGGGGTTCAAGTGTAAAGCTGGCACTCTCTGCTCATTCACAAGCACTTGCAACCACAGAATTTTGACTCCCACATCTGTAAGAGGACCTTCCTTGACCTGCTTTCCCCTTGGCATTTTGAGCTCTCCAAGGGCCAGAGAAACTACTTGAAAATATCATTAGGACCTTTACCCTAGACATCATAAAGAAGCAAGGGTCTTTCATTCTACTCTTATACAAGACTCAAACCTAGCCCAAATTGTGATCATGACACATGTGGACTAATCTAAAGACCAGAAATGCTGATATAAAATGTTTTACCAATGTGTAAGTATTAAATATTATTTTAATATTTCTCCTAGGGCTCTGGCTCTTAGACCACTGAAACTCAGTAGCATGGTGGTCTGATGAGCTGGCTGGAGTGTATGTCATCAACATTGGTAGGTCTTCCAGGAGACTCTTGGCAAAACCATGCTTGTGAGGCATGGCTGCATCTGGTGAAACTTCATTTCCATGCAGGTGCTAGTGACATGGCCAAGCCATGTAGAAATGAGAAATTTAGTAGCTTCTCTCCTCTGTGGTCTGTCTATATAATTTCATGAGAGGAACAGTTGGAAATTTCTACCCCACTATTCAGTGACATTTTAAGAAGGAAGAATAAATTCAAGCACCTGGAACTTTTGGTCAAGTCATTGTGTTTTACTCATGGGTGTAAAGGGAATTTGGAAAGTAAAACACACCTTACGAGGAGACATAAACTTCTGCTTGAAAAGAAAAAACAAAACAAACAAACAAAAAAATGAGTGCAGTGTTGTTCAGGTGAAGAAATCCTCAGCTAGAGCGGAAGTGACTTCGACAACAAACATTTCTCTGAGGAGCCAGGTCAAGGTACTGGTCAGTTTGAGTCTCTGGTGAGAACTTCATTGTGGCTCACAGATAGCTTACCTTTTGTTGTTCTGTCACATAAGATGGAGAAGCTCTTTGGTATCTCCTCTGCTCAGGGCATAAGGCCCTTCATGAAGCCCCATCCACATTTCTTAATTTTACCCCAACCAACTCCCAAAGCCCTGGATCTACAAATAGTATTATATTGAGGGAGGGCTAGAACTTTAACATATAAAACTGAGGAAGACAAGCATTCCTTCAAATAAATATTCTTATACAAATTAATACATGCTTTCCACCTCAAAAGTCCCTAGACTTGTTGGTATTCTGACTATTTGAATATTTCTATTGCCTTTGCTACAATGTTCTATGGGTTGAAATGTAGGAGCTGTGATATATTTGAACTGTTGGGGCTGGACTCCTCACAATCTGTTGATCTCTGCCTTGTGTCCAGTTCTGGTTTTCTGTGGCAGTCTCCATTTGCAATGAAGGCTACTCTGATGAGGAAAGGTAGCTACCCATATCTGTGTATTTGTTAAGATTTGTTTGGAGTCACAGGGCATGGTCTACTTTAGAAAAGCTTTCCATGTGCTGCTAAGTAAATGTGTGTTATTTAATATTGGTGGCTCATGATTCTGTAGCTATCTCTTAGGGCCATTTGATGTATGGGTTGTTAATTTATGATGGTTTTTGTTTATTAGGGTTTTTTTTTTTGGTAGATGACTCATTTATGGTGGAAAGTGGGTTGTTGAAGTCGTTCACTGTTACCAAGTTCAAATTAATCTATGACTTTAAGTCTTATATTATGGCTTTATGAAATTAGATGCTCCTGGACTGTGCCTGGAAGTGTGAGGATGCTGTGTGTGGGGGCCTGAGTCTTAGATACTCTCTATACTAAGCTGGCATACAGATTGTGAGACCAAAGCTAGATTTGAGGGTCAGGCATGGTAAAGGTAGCTGGGATTCCAGGAACTCATCAGGCTGGGCCTGTGTACAGGCTAGGTCTGGAGGTTGGACATAATACAGCTGGGATCAGGCAGACTAATCAGATATGCCTGGAGCACAGAATGTGTGACCAGGCCCAAGCCTGGAGGTGGAGAGCTGGCCAGGCAGGACTCACAGATTAAATGGGCAAAGAACACATGAAAACAGGCTGGAAACTGGGGAAGGTTTAGGCAGACTAGCATTTGGGACCTTACCATACTGGACCAGAATCTAGCTAGGCCTGAAGGGTGGATGTGGTGCAGGTGGGCTAGAACCAGGCAAGCTTACCCCCAACATTATTATTCTTATTGAAAAGTGTCCACATATTTTCAGCCCATAATAGTGCTTATTTTATGGTTCACTGTTGTAGTCAAGAACTACTTGCCACACCTATTATGGCTAGATCAGGAGATGTAAAATGAATGTGGTATGTGCCAAGACACTCAAAATGAGTGTTTTAGTGATCTGTTCTACTTCCCATATAAGCCAATGAAAAAACAATGAGCAACTCTTCACGACTGAGACGAGAAAACACAAGAACTGTCTCAGCTCATGCCACTCATCTCCATGGCTTCATCATCTATTACACAGTAAAACAAACATAGCCACTGACTCTAAACCTTAATGAGTATATGCGACTCTGATAATATTTATCAGGTTTATTTGTTTGAGTGTGACTGAAATGAAAAGAAAATAGTACAGCTTTGGCTCATTAGTCTCCTCTGACATGTGCTGCATTTCTAAGGAAAACATTAGTGGCCTATTTTTAGCAAGTACCTTCATCCGCGGAAGCACTAATCACCGAGGAGTAATCCTCGGGTTGGAAAACACAAATTCCCAGAATTAAACTTTCTTGCTCATCTGTTTTCTGGTCACAGGAAATCTATCAACACCCTCATTTCTCATCAACATTGAGGACTGAATAATGATGCAATTCTGCCGCAAGGCTGCCTTCATTTTCCTCTTTGCTAAATTGGGCCCCTCCCAGCCCAGAAAAATAGAAAAGATCACTTCCTTCAGGGATCCCTTTCTATACCATTCCCTTCATTCACATATGTTAACACTTTTATATTATTTGCATTTCCGCTATATGTTTATTCTGTTACTCATTTATTTAATATGTTTACAGGCTGATAAAAGATAGGCATGCTCATTGTCCCAGGTCCTATGTTTGTGATAAGGGAATAAGTGAAGAAGCTACAGTTTCTTTCCTACAAGGCTGCAATTGTGGAATGATTCGCTCTGGCCTCTTGGTGGCTTGAAACCTGAAGAGCAGGGATTACCCACATGAAACCATCAGAAGCTTGGATCCAGTAACACTACCTCATAGGGTAGAAGGGAGCATGGGAATGTCACAAGACAGCATAAGAGACTACTCCCATAGTTCCTTAGCAGGCCCGGCAGGCCTGTTGCTGAAACTGTTATCATGTGACTTATTTCTCATGCTCCTGTAGGTAATCCCTTGTCCATACTTCTATAAATAAACCTAACTCAATACATCAATTAACTGTGCTAGACTTAGATGAAATAATTTCTCTGGTCTGTCATTGATGCAGTGTCTGGGATAAATTGATGTTTCTTCATAACTCCCAACAAAGTTAATGCAACAGCTATATAACTCATTAATACATATTCAATATATTAATAGGCTCAACAAGTGATTCTTGGTAAAATTTCCCATCTGAGAGGGAAGCAGCTCTCCACCACCAGTCTGAGGGGACAACTACTTGTTGACACTAATGTGTGAACATATTGAGGCATATGGACTCTGTGCCAATGGAGATTTAGAGAAGCAGAAGATTTAGAGATGGTCACGAAACACTGTTCAAAGCAGGGTCTAAGGAACAAAACAAGCTGTAGATTTGAATATGGTATCTTCCGCTGTTGTTTTGATTACATATGCAATTGTAACACAATAATATCATTAGCATTTACTTGAGATGTTGTAAAAGACAATTATTTTGTTCAGTTTTCCCAGTAGAGGGAATTTGTTACTTTTCACACACTATCTTGCTTTGCAGAGATTGTTAAAATCTCTGCACAGAACTTTGAACTAATTTCCAGTAGAAGCAAATAATATACAAGTGGTTCTGAAGAAAAGCACTTCTATGACTTTATGACAGGGTAGAAATATTATTAGAGCTTGACTTTAGAGTTGAATATAATTTTAGAAAGAAATGAAGGAGACACAAACCATCCCACCCTAAGGCAAAGTATGGAAGAGAGCTCAAAAGCATCTACAATTGCTTTTTTGGTGTTCTAACATGAACTTTGGTGTATTTTTAGATATTCCCACTAAAATAAGTACAATTCTTAGAGAAAGAACAACTGTTTTACAATTCCCACAGAGAAGCCAATGGGAAAAAAAAAATCTGTTGCTACTCTGTGGCCCATGAAGAGACTGTTAGTATAAACAGAGATTGATTGACTGATGAACTTCCCAATACACCACCTGCTGTCATGGAGAAAACAATAGTAGGTACATGGAATAGCTTGAAGCATTCTTTTATAGACTGCTCATTTGTGTAAGCTTCCTCCTTTGCTCCCATAAGAGTATACTATGTGGAACAGAAACCTCAAAATCATAATTGTTTGTGCTTATGTATCTACTGTAATTCTCTGGTTATTGGTAATATTTATTTTTATTCCAGTCTATTCTCAGCTAAGTATGGGCACCCAGCTTCCATGCTTTCCCATAATGAACTCTTCTTATCTGTCTGCATCTATAAACCTAAATAAATTCTTCTTTCCATAAGATGCTTTGCTCATGCTCATCAATAGAAAAAATTACTAAGGGCCCAGTGGAGAATCTGGGGAACAATTCTGGCTGCTTTTAAAAAGTATTTGGATTTCAAGGGAGTCAAACCTGGTTTTGAATTTCTACATATTTATTTATGTTTAACAGAAATTTTCCTCTATGAGCCTCAATTTTAGAATCTGTACAATGGAGGCAAAAGCATCATCTTTACAAATTGTGAGAATGCAAGGACCTGATTCAAGTACGAGAGAATATAAGATCTGAGTACTGTGAGAGAGAGTGACAGACACAAGTTAAGACATGAATACAAAAATGAAGAAGGAACCAGGGCGCAAATATTTCTATGCAAACTCAATGGGAAATCAACTCATGCATAAGTTTCTCTAAGTTGTATGTGTTCATGAATTACCTAATAGTATTATTAAGATGCAGATTATAATTACAAACTTTTTTTTAATTACAAACTATTTACATAAAATCCAACTTTCACTTTCAAATTCATCCTACTTCCCAGTAACATTCTGTATTTTTGACCACATGGCGGCAATGATGGAGATCACATGTGGAAACAAGTGTCCTCATCTTTGATTTTGTGCTCTGGAGGCCCAGCTCTCTAACTTTTAAATGGCAAACTCAATCCCAGATGGATTCAGTGTTCTATCTGCCATACTGATGACTACATAGAGGAAACGAACTTAATTACAAGAGGCACTGTTTGTCACTATCACTTCTTCTTATCAATAAGACTTAGCTTGCATGTCCTTTACAAACAGAACTGAGCTCACAAGCCCAGGAGCATCAGCGGAAACCTGGCCAAAGCCCAGGTGGAGGTTTTTTCTGGCAGGAAGGTAGGAAATGAGTGGTTCTTGCTGTCACCAGTTCTCTCCATTGTTGGAGTTCATGTCTCACTGCACAGGAAACAGATTCATCTGTGGTTTCCTCCATGAAATTTCTCCAAGAAGAGAAAATGACTCTATGGTAGCAGGTGGATAAGAAGGTAAAATATTTCTCATTGGCAAGTGCTCCCCAAGTGGCCAGAATCCAGGCCCAAGTTTCTACATCTTCAAATGTAATCAAAGAAAAGCTGATTAGGGGTTAGAAAAGTTGGAAGTTCCCTTTGGGTTATGAAATTACCAGCTCAGGTCCTTGGATAATAGTCTAATGACTCTGTACTTAGCAATAAACTCAGTGTAAATGTCATTTTCTCATTATACTTTGTTCTGATACCCTTTACACAAACTAATACCCAGCTTCTGAACATCCACACATACACGTATTCTAGTCATCCCCTTTCCAGTTCTCTCCAGATTTGACATATTTTTTTTAATTTTATGCTCACCATCTTTTCTACCTCTATAGAGAAAATTCTATGTAAAGAGTAATATTGTTTATGTAAGTGTCTCCAGCAAGTAGCCTGGGCTGGATATAGTACATACTCAATAAATACTTCCCCTATCTATGCACTAACCAGGCCTGATCCTCTCTAACTTTTTATGTCAGATGACATCATGGGCAGTATATTGTGGCAAACGATTCAATGAGCATTTCTGAATGAAGAATGTCCAATTTCATATCCTGTTCAGGATTCCTGAATCTTCCCTTCATTTCAATGCTCTGGATTCTTCTGCTTTGGCCATCATCCTTTCAACTTAGTCTGTGTGTTTCCAGTCCTATCATTCCCTCACAAACATGGCTTTCATTACACTTACTGTAACCACAGAAAGTTGTTTGCATTTCTAAAAGTGGGGAAACCTCCATGGCTATATAGTCATGGATCCTGGAAGACTTTAGTAAAGTTGCCTCCTTTGTGATATCCACTACTAAGAATATTTTTCTTCAGCTTGTTTTTTTTTTCAAAGAGGGTGGATGAACTGAATAAAAAGCAAGTCATAAATCGCTTTTCTAGTAATATTATACATTAGGAGCAAGTGCTATAATAGTATTCTCAATCCTCAAATTGTCTCATGACTTCCAAGTAGAGAAAAATGTGCTTCTCCAGAGTGAGCAATTTTGCCCTAAGTAGGGAAAATATCATTAGAAAATGTCTGACATCTAATATGTAGTCAAGTTTTTGGAAGGCATGCATAGACAAAATCCCTCAGGCTCCTCCCCTGCTCCCTCCTATGTTGGTGGCTTGAATTTGGGGATTTGTGGTAGAGTTAAACATATGTCCATACTTTTTTCTCCGAAGCCCAGCTGTCATTGTGTAGCCTCTGTCTTCCTGTACATAAAGCATCCCCTGTGCATCTGGAGACTTGGAGAAAGTGGTCTGCCAGTCTGCACATGGAATTTGCAGCTCTCAGCTTCAGCACCTGTGACTTGAGGGATCTGGAATATATTTGTGTTTCCTGGTCACAGTTGGAGCAGTGAGATTTGACTCTTAGAAGGCAGGGGCTTATTACAGTCGTTCTTAGTTCTTTCTAAATTGTGTATGCATTGTGAGAGTGAGATGCCTCTACCTACTGAAGGCCAGAGGAATGTGCTTGGAAGCCAACCAAGTCTAGACAGAATTCCTCGGCGGGGAATCAGTGGGGAAAGAGGTGAATGCCACAAGGTTCAGTCCAATTTTCTATCCTGTGTTTTTAGCATCTTTATATTTCTTGGTTTCAGTCAACATTAGAGAGAGAGAGTCTGTGAGCTGTGGATGACCATAACAAGCAGGTTGGGGTTTCCACTGGTGATTAATTTAAATGTTTCACCTTCCTTCCACTTCTAACCTGAAGTACATTATGGTCCCCAAGGAATCCCCAAGATTTTACAGGACTCAGGTTTACTGAGGGGAGCAACAAAAGGGAGGGAAAACTATTGTCTGTCATGTCTGGTTTATAGACACCTGTAATCAATCATCAGATGAGTGGGAATTTACTGAAACAATTGCATTAGGAATATACTAATCCCAATTGTCAGTGTGATGAGTCAGATACAGAAGGAGAACACAGGAGACGGGGAGATCTTTCCATCTTGTTTTCTGAACACAATAGAATAGCTTCATGAGCCAAGGCAGATCTGAACTACATAGCTGGCACTCCAATAAAAGCTAGCACCTCAAACCCTCACGTGGTCTGTGGCCTTTATTTTAAAATACTTGTCCTGACCCATTTAAAATACCATGTCTTGAGAAAATTGTCCATCTTGTACTTTCTATCCCCCTCATCCTCATCAGTATCACATGCCAATCGGCCATGGAATTCATCTGGTTTTACTTCTTGTTTTACTTCTACACATGCACACTGCCACTTCTCCCAGGTCTTCTGCAGGTTCTCCTCAGTCAAGTTCTCCTGCCAAACTCTAGTCTGAACCTTATGCCCTAACTTCAGCCAGCAGCATTACTGAATATATCTGAACTTGTTCTTTCTTGATCCATATTGTTATTAATTTTTATCATATTTAGACAGTTTATGGTTCATCCAACACTACCATGACCCCCAGCAACCCCCACTGCCAACACACATACCAAAGCATGACCTTGTTTTATGCCCTCGCTTTATCTGCTTTCCAGGCATTTCTTACTTGCTTCACTTAGATAACATTAACTTCTCAAGATGGGGTACAATCTTATCTCCTAGAAGCCTTCTCAATAATTTTTCTTTCACCCAAACATTCCATATCTATTCATAACTTCCTAGGTAACTGTGGAATGATGGGATGGCATTTTCTGGTCAGCAGTGAAATTGTATCTCCACAGTTCGTGTTCACACAGTCTTTTTTGAGCCAGAATGATTAGCTTCACTTTCCTTCAAATCAGCGCTCTAGGGGTTTGTTATCTGTGGCGTGCTTTAGTTCCTGACTTCACAGGGGTACAGACTGACCCTTCAGTACAGCTACCCCTGATATCCTGGTCAAAGCACCCTCCAAAGCCAGCAAGAAGAAAGAATTAAGGGGTTACCCAGGGTCCTGCAGTCCAACCCAGAACTTCTAGTTCTGAAGTCACTCAGTGGCCTTTCTGTAGCTTTAAGAAGCCTTTTCAAAGAGAATTTAATTCCAGAATGACTGAAAGTAGATGTGTTGGGTTAAGTATATGGTCACTACAAATTTTAAAATGTCCCAGAGTGAAGACAGAGAGAAAGGTAGGTCACATTTGAGATAAGGACACAATATGGTATTTCCAAGATTCCATATCAGTGTTTTCAGGTAGAAAAATCTAGTAGAACTAGTGCCCACTTGTTACTGTGTACTGATTCTGAGTACTGGCTAAATATGTGTACCAAGTTTCTGATTTGAATGGGGTTTTGTGTATAACCCATTTCCTGAATGTTTTGAACACTGAAGGACTAGTCCACAAAGAGTTTCCCTTCATTACACTCAAGTGTTTCTCATTGCACCTTAGTCACAGAGGAACTGAGGAACACTGAGGCAATCTCCCTTGAGCACAGATTCAAGTGACTCTTCCCCTAGGGGATTCACACAGAGAGGAATGTGTTATGAACTGGAGTTAACAGACACTGTGCTTATGTCTTTGCAACAAGTTTAAGCTTTGACGCACACATAAACATAGCATGTATGTGAGTGGCTCCCTAAGCAAGGCTCTGAGGGCACTGTCATGCTGTGAAGTGCTGCAACAACACTTGTAGTTTCACCTCTGACTTGGAAAAACCCAAAGATCCAACTTGTGTGAATCCAGGTGCAAGGGCAGCATCTAGGACAGCGTGAAGCCTGAGAAAGAGACAATCTTACTCTTTGCAGGTTTGTGTGGTTTCTGTGTATTTTCAGCATTTTTAGTATTCCTGAAATAAGAGCAATGATCACAAAGCAAATTGAAGGATTCCTTAACTACAACTTAAAATTTAAAATTTTCTTTTCAAAGTTTTTAAATTCCTGTTTCACTGGAGTTGTGACAGTAACACCCCTGTGCTCAGATTTTTCTTGGCCTCTGGATTCAATCCACCTTGAAGTGGAGGCAACATCAGAGGTTAGGCCAGGTGTTTGATGTAAGCTACACATTCATTTGAGAGACATAGACTGATTACAGGACTTAGTGCTTGAAACAGCAAATACAGTAAGTTCCTTAACCAGCTGGCCCTGAAAAAAAAATGTTAAAAGCAAAAGCCAGCAGAACATTTCTCTCTGTGTTTCCCTATGTTACCTCTTCCAGGCAAAAATCCCTTCTGTAATTAATGAGACATCAGTGAGGTTAGAATATGTAGAACTCTCACCCCTAAACTTTTCCAAGAAAAACAGGGTCCCCAGGAGTAATGACACTGTATGGCACCTTGCTAGCCAGCATCGTTGTCTTCTTTCACTGTTTCTTCTATTAAGAAAAAAAAACCAGTTTTAATTGAATCTCATATCTGTTATGATATTACAAACATGAATATAATATAAATTGGGACTGGTTGTGGTGGCACACACCTTTAATCCAAGCACTTGGGAGGCAGAGACAATCTCTGGAGTTCCAAGCCAGCCTGGTCTACATAGTCACATCTAGGACAAGCCATCCAGGACTCTGAAGTTCTGTATTAAAAAAAAATGGGTGATTCATAGGATTCATTACTATACATTGATTATTATTTCATTATGATTTTCTTTTCATTTTAAATGAAACTCAATAAAGCACATTTCAAAATCTCTAAATATGCACTGGGCCTCCTGAATGTCATCCTGCCCCCAAATCCCACTAAAAAGGCCTACATTTTGCTAACAATTATTCTCTACATGAGATGGAAGTGTTTTGTTTTGTTTGTGAAATTTGGGAGAAGGCAGATTTCACAGAGAAATTACAAGTCAAATTCAAAGAACTCAACAAGTTCTTATTAAGCATCACTATCTTTGTGTGTATGTCCCTCATTATGCTTCCATACACACAGGCTCTTAAATTGGTCTCAGATTGTAGGAGTTTGCAATCTGGTTGATATGCCCGTAATTCATCCATACCCCAAATGTTTTCCTACAAAGAGGCAGGCATTAAATAAATTCTCGTCCGCAGCTAGGCAATTACAGTTCCTTGATTGTAACAAACTAAGTTAGATTCTGCCCAACTTGGGCTTTTTAAAAATAGGAGTTTAAGATACTTAACTCTCAGAATTAAGGAAAAGACTCTTCATGATTTTTCTTAAAGCGTCACTATTGCTGGTAAGCCAGAGTGTGAAACGTGGGTTGAATTGTGATGTGGAAGGAAGCCATTGGATGGATGGGAAGGATGGAAGTGAATGATCTGCTTTATAATTTCAGAGTTTCCAGCTGCTGTGAGAACACTTTGTAGTTGTGTGGACTAATATGTGCACATTAAGTTGGGAGACTCATTTTGGGGTCCAGGTGGGAGCATATTGTCACAGGAAATGCCCATATATCTACTTCAGAGAGGAATAGGCAAAAGCCAAACATAAATTTAAAGTTACAAAAGGAAAAAGCATCAAAAGCCACCTTCTAGCTCATCTTTTATGCTCATGGCATTTTCACTTGAGCAGGGTGAATAACTGTGTTGTTTCTTGTGTGTGTGGGGGGGGTGGGATTTGGAAATAGAAAAGAACTATATTAGAGGATGGGTGGTTGGAACTGGAAAAGAACCACATTAGAGGATGGTGGCAACAATTCTGTGATGACAGCTTTAGGTGCTTATGCTTCCATGTGGAATGCAGACAAGTGAGCTGGGAGCTTCATGAGGGGACCAGGACTGGGAAATCTGCTTTCACCTTTTATGCTAGTGAGATATCAAGTGACAACTCTATTAAAATGTCTTGGTTAAAGATGCGTCTATAGGAGAAAGAGCATGCCACATTTACTGGCTGGTCAGCAGAGGGTAGAAATGGGGGATGTGTGTGTCACTAGGATCCATAGAAGAAAATGGTGAATAAACCTGCATGAAATATTGCTGCAAAGAAAAATTGAAGAGAGTACAAATGGATTTGGTGGTATGAAAATCCTTGCAGACTTGTACAGATGATGGAAACAGAAGTCCTATTGGGATGAGTCATGGAAAGAATGTGAAAAAGTGTGTAGAAAAATGAGGAATAGTAGGGCTACTATATAATAGCACTATAAGCCTATAGCATTAAGTAAGTACTATAGATTACTATAGACCAATGCACAATGTGAAGCCATCTCCCACAGTCTCAGAATAAGAAAGTCACACAACTAAGTTTTGTTAATGGCCTTGCATGCCATGCACATCTCCTGTGTCCCCATTTATCTTGAACAGTCTGAGAAAGCTCTCTGGAGATGTTTTCATAAGGGCACTGTCTTGTCCATGAAAGTCTTGCTCATCTTCTAATATTGTCACATTTGTTAAGATCTTGTCCTACACACACTTGAGGGACACAGACACTCATGCTGTGACAGCTGAAGCCTTGAGGAAGGAATAGTTAAAGGCTGTCTACTTGTCTAGTGGTGGTGGCAGAATCCTGTGAGTTATAGAAGGTTGGAGTCCAGCTTGTGCATAGAGATGACTAGTTCGGACTAGAAAAGTTATCTTTCAATAATTCCAGAGACTTTGTGTCTTGAGGGTAGGGAAATAGCAGGCCTGTGGATACAGTGGCAAGACATGGAAAATCATTTGGGTAATTGTTTGTCCTCTCAGTAACGGGGTGAGCACATACAGAGGTTGTAATTGGAGAGTCAAGAAGGTGAACATCATGGTTTAGAGGATCTGAAACATAAGAGAAATGATACATAGAAACACCTGGCACAGTTCAGTATCCATTTGAGATTTGTTGACTTGACCCTTATGAGGATCATTCAGTATAGTTTGATTTTTTTCAGCAGTGTTTAGTGACCTTTGAGCAAGAATTTTATAAATGTTATTGTTAATTATTGCTTACAATTCTTTTTATTTTATGGTGGGTAGGTTAACATATAGGTGAGGAAACAGCCACAGAGAAGCTGAGCAATCATACAGCTTGAGCAATGTGGGACCCTTTGCAGACCTTGGCAGTTAGAACTAACAACTAACTTTTTCATCCCTGTGTCATTAATAAGATAAATGAGATGATGCATATGAAGAGTCCAACACTGTTATACCCATGGGAGGTATTCAGTGAATGTTAGCTGTGAAAGGGCCTTTTAAGAATGTTTTCAACCACAGTTCCTAGGAAGTTTAAAAGAGATAGAAAGTACGAAATTCTGAGCCTAGTATCTGGGACTTAGGGAGTGTTGATGCACAACCCCACCAATACCAACATATACACGAATCTACAGTCTTAATTCTGATTGATGAGAACTGTGTTGCTTCTAAGGGCCACTAGGTGGAGCCACCAAAGAGCAAGTCTGTTCATTTACCTTCAGATGACAGCTCAGATACAGGTAAGCTAGCAGAAGCAGGAATGGCAACCAAAAAGAAAGGGGGTGGGGGATATAGAAGAAGAAAGAGAAGAAAAGAAAAAAATATGAATTGTTATAAATACACAAACAGATGGCTAGCAAAAGAAATAGGGTTGCACTTAAAGCATATATTTGAGTAAGCAACTAAAACAAAGAGCATTTATATCCAGAGAGACTGTTAATTTGATAGGCATGCAACAAGGGCCAATGCAAATTTCCTCTGCTGGAAAGCTAAAGGAATCAGAAATCTTGCCTATGCCCTCTCAAAACCATACTATACTCGAAAGCTACTAAACCTATGGATCAGACAAACATTTTGAACTCTGGTGTGTGCGTGTGCGTGTGTGTGTGTGTGTGTGTGTGTGTGTGTGTGTGTGTGTGTGTGCCCTTTCCATGCCTCCAATACAGGTAATGGATATGCTGAAGTGTAACTCAGTAAGGTTCATATCACTCCCCTACATCCAGCACGGCCTAACTTATAATTTGATAGCTATCTCACTAGCTGCCAACTCTGTCCAAGATCAACACATGAAAACACCCACTGTTCCCAGGAATGCTGCCTGCCTCATAAGGAGACAATCCCAGGTATCACTCTGTTGCAACCCTTCCACTCCAGGTGGCTCTCTGAGAGAAACAGAGCAGCCAGCATTTCTTATGCTTCTTTCCCTGTGAGCAGTGATGTAATACAATTGAAATTTTTGCCTGCTTATTGTCCTGTCACCCGTAGCCCTATGACTCTATAGTATCCTGAAAAAAGATTAGATTCTATTAAAAATAAAGCCCAGGTCTTATCATTATCATGTCCTTCAGATCTGTTTTCCAGGTTCCACTCTGCCATACTTGGGTATCTTTCTTCTTTCTCTTGCTTCCTGGATCTCCCCACTAAGGCCATATGTATCTGCTTGTAGCCAGTGCAACTGAGCTCCCCAAACACAGATTCCCATGAAAACTGAACAAAAGAGGAGGGAGAGGCAGAGCATGTTAAATGTCTCATTAGGCCTTCTGTCTGATTCTCATTAGATTCGCTGACTGCTTCTCATTAGGCCCATTGCCTCAACTTCTTTCAGGCCCTGAATATGTAGGCCAGTGCTTATTGTCATGGTTGGTCGAGAAGATCTATTTCATTTATTCATAAATTGAATGTGGCTTCTGAAAAGTCCCAGGCAGTTTCTTTTGGCAATGCTAAGGCAGGCTTATTGTTGTTATTTGCTATTTTTCGAGTAATCCTAAGCAGGGTGGGCAGAAGAAATAACTTAAAAGACCCAGCAGAAAACTTCAAACACTGCTTCAGAATTAGAGCACTGGGGAATAATTGTTGCAGCCAAAAGGCCAGTCTCCTGTGCAGACATCTGCAACAGGACATCGTGAGCAAAGTCACAAATACCACAGTGTTCAGAAAGAACCCACTATGGGAAGAATGAGGGTGCAGGGAAGGAGTAAGACCAGGGTGTTAGTAAGTTACAACTCTTGTTTTCTGAACCATTACTGAGCATGCACAGAGAGTGTTGAGCTGTGCAGATTAATAATCTACAAGCACTGTATACAGTGCATTATCATGTTGAAATAACAAGTGGCTGCTGGAAAAATCTCCCATGAGATGGCAGGTGGTTGAGAGAACATAGCGCCGATGACATGCTGATATAATGACATAGTGGACATCACTTTGGAGTCTCATGGGAGAGATGTATTTCCAGTGATGCAAACAAAAAGTAAAGAGCCTTTGCCCAAGAGTAAAAGCCAATAATAATCAGATGTTACTTATTCCCCCTTGATGTTGGTATTCTCATTTGTGTAAGCACAGTGTGTGCCCAACCGTTACTCTCAGAACCATCTGATGCCCTAAATCAGAGATTCTTCTCCCAAACAGTTATATTTTGCTTCCCCAGATTTGGAAGGCTGAAGCTTTAATAACCCTTAGAAAGCAGGTGTTTTCCCTTCAACCAAATGTCTGAAGTGTGTTTGGTATGACTCTATATGGGAAAGTCAGACTGAAAAAAAAAAACTGTGAAATTTGACATCAATGTAAGATTTGAACTTTCTCTGTTCCATCTCTCCACCCAGAGGCAAGGGAAGACGTGTCTCCATATATGGCCTTCTCCTCCATCAGGAAGCAAGGCAAGTCCTCCCCAAGGAAGAAGATCCATGACTCACCAAGAAGGGCAGGGTGGGGTCCCTGTCAGACACAGACACATTCCAGCTGCTGCATAAGCTGGAAAGGCATGGTCACTTCTTTGTGGGTTTTGTTTGAGTATGTGGTGTCCCACTCTGGAGTCATGTGTGTTCTGTGCCTTTGGAAGAATTTTTTCATAGCATGCAACCATACCAGTACAGTCACACGCTGCCTTTGTGTTAAGCTATATGGCCAGCCTCTAAAGTCCAACATGGACATTAGAGATTAGGACCTATTGTTAGGAAAGGGCATGGTCATTCCGAAGATGCTTGTGCAGAGTTCCCCTATCCACAATACTGCATCTAAGAAAATTTCATCATAGTAGAGGGGAACATTTTGGAGTGCCTGACCTCTGAACATGCCAGAATATGTGTATAGTGGATTGCAATGTTCATTCACAACATTTGCAAACAAAACCTGTTTGCCTTTCAAGTGGCTTCCTGAATGTACTGTGTTTGTGAAGTGCTGGTAAGTTGACAGGCCTTTGTGCATTCATGTTTGATAGAGACGTACTCATTGGTGCCTCTGAACCATGGTTGTGAGGATGGCATAAAATTTTGGCTCCAAAGCCCTCAGCTGAAAATCCAGTTCAGAGGCAGGCTAGAACAATGAGCTGAAAATAATCTTGCCCTTTCAAGGACTTTCTCCATCCAAACTTTCAGGGTAAGAACCTGATCTCCCAGAAAGTGTTTCTTTTATTGCCAACCACAGAGAATCACTGAGAAACTAATTAAAGAATTTGAATCTTAGTTCTTCTTTCGCTAGCTGACCCTGACCAGGGGCTAGATTCCAAACAAAGGCACTCTGAGCCAGTTAGACATAGAGTGAGAGTCATCAGCCTACAGAGGCTGTATGCTCTTAGGCTCCTCTTTCAAAGAGTTACCCAAATGCAAACTACCTTTCCTTTTTCCTTTTTTTACAATGGCATTTCATCAGAAATAATCAAGTTTGAAGTTCCTGAAAGTTATTCATTTATTGGATTCGACTTTCCACCCTTCCCTTGGATTCCAGGAGCCAGGTCAAGACAGTGAGTTCTCATGGAAAATTAAGTACATTTGCAAAGGTGCTTAGAGAAATATGCTTGTTTCAGGTTTCAGACTCTCAAGAGAATAGTGGTCATTGATTTCTAGCCTTCAAACAACGATAAAGACTTCCAGATATGAATGGGCTCCTATGGAATCCAGCCAGTCTGCTTGAAAGCCTCCTGCTGTAAAACACTTGGTTTCATCCTGGATGTCCACCCTCCTCTTCCTTTACTCCTCCCTCACTTTTTCAGATCGCCTCACTTGGCAGCCATCCTGATGATCACACAGAATGGCATTTATTGACTGAATAGTTGGCTTATTGAAGAGTAACTACTTTAAGATTGTGAAATGATTTCTGAAGGTTACACAATTATCTGTGGAAGCAAAGTCTTTATTATAACATATATCTTTTCTATACTCCCATGTAGTAGTCATAAACTTAGAGGAGGGGACCCCAGGAGAGAGCCTGGGGAAAAAAGAACAGTTTTACTAATTTCAAAAGGTAGTAGAGACTTTGAGAGTCATAATTCAAATGTAAAACTAATGAGAAGAAGCAGATACTATTTTATTTTAAAACATTTTCTGTCTTTGTGACCTATAAAATGTATTTTGGCATTAAAGCCCTCATATAAGAATAGTGAGTGGGTCTCATTTCTCAGACTATGCATTAACATTGCCACCAACATTATTCGTAAGTCTGAATGGTTCTATCAAACCATTTAAAATGCCATTGTTGAATGGAGATTTCCAAAAAGTATTTTGCACTGTATAAAGACCTTTTTAATCCAAAACAAAGTTACTTATATACAAGAGTTTCCAGGTATAAATGAAATTAGATACAGGCTTACATGAAGAATGGAAGCAATCAAGTCCTTCTCTCTGTTGGAGAGTATGGCTCTTGCTGCCTGCATGCCATAGGATAGCACTTTGAAACTGGACACAGTGCTTTTGCATATTTTCTAATTTCCTCACTTTGGAGATATATTCACCAGTGCCAGATAGATTTTCCTGCAAAAGACCAAACACTTGACTTTGAACTTTTGGTGAAAGATTTAATATGCAGCGATCAATGAGTGAAACTATTATGCAACACTAGAAATATGCAAAAAAATAAAATGGAAAGGAGGGAATTAATAGTCTTGAATTATTTGAACATGACAGCATGGAATTCACTTTAAGTAAAAACTTCTATGACAATGGAATCGTGAAGGAATTACAACTAAAATCTGAGGAAAATGGACATAGTGTTCTGTATTTTTTAAAAAAGAAATCACTGTTCTGAATTGTGCTATGTAGAATTCACTGTTTTCTCTTCCCTTAACAAAATCTTGGGTGTATTCCATAACTTCCTGGTCACATTTGGTAATTAAAACTTAGTGTGGCTTAATTTAAACCCTTAATTACATATCCAATTTAAAACTAGATCTGTGACTCGAAAAAGAGGTGGGGGCAAGATCTGTCTCTGGAGCCATGTTGTCCTCCCCCTTCTAAGCCCATCTTCTCCTAGGATCCCAAAGGAGAGCTAAAGGCTCAGAGAAATCCTTCCTTAAATTGCTTCTTTACTGTGGATAGAAATGCCTTTGGGCAAAGCTCTGATTTTTCCTGGTCCCATCTACTGCTAGTGGTTTTCACACACGTTATATGTGTATATTTGAGCTTTCTCCACCTTTCTTGATGCATCCTTGCTTGCCTTCATCCCTGAATAAGCATCTCAGGTCTTAACTTGCTAGACAGTAACTAAAGGCATTACATCCCCACAGGGCCTCTTCATATGGAACCAGTGAAATACTTAGGTTTCCTTTAATGTCAGGTGAACATGGAATTAAACTATGTGTTGGTGATCAACTTTCCCTTTCCAGAGTTTTCTGTCACTACTTCTGTAAGTTCTTACAAACACATCTTCAGAAATTTCTAGACCAAAAGTTGATTATAACCTGTGTGTTTCTGTATGTATGTGCTATACCCCAAGATCACACATCAAGTACCTTCAAAGACTGTGGTACTATGTCTTCTATTGAGAAATCTGAGTCCATCAGCTTTTGAATTTCAGATGGACCCTAGTTCTCAAGAAAGGATCAGTTTCCCTTTATTTTAGGTTCCCCCAATTACCCATTTTCCTGGAAGGGGATATATGATCTCCTCTGTTCTTATGGTCCAGTCCCTCCCACATCTTCCATAAACTGAAGAAGGCCCAATAGGGTAGTTTCTGGTATCATGAGACCATCCTTCTGTCTCTTTGTCCTCTATGGGTCATACTATCTGGAACTAACATGTGGTTGCTTCTTGATGGGTCTTGTTAGAATACGAGTATCTGTTTCTAGTGGTTTGGAATACCCTGTTATATGAGTTTTTCAGAGAAATGTTACTTTACAAAGGCAATTTAAATTTAAACATAACTAAATAAAAAAGCTTTGTTTCACATTCTATGTTAGCTGTTCATTGTCAAAATTATTCTTATATCTACAGCTCAAAAAGCAGAGTTTCTTTGTGAAAGTCTGAGGAAGGAGACTCAATTTTGCTTACTTTTCCAGGCATAAACATAGGCCATAGGAAAGACAGAGTAGTGCACATATGTACTCTGTTCTGTGCCTACATATGTAGAATCTTCCTATGAATTTGGCTTCTACATTAAGCTCCTAAATCAGTGGGTCTATTTGTGTACCCATCTCCTGTTCATGTTCCTTCTATTTATTCATCCATCCTAATGTCCTGACTGTTGTCACCTAAAGCTTGTGTTGCAGTTTCACTATGGGATCCACTGGTAACTTATTTCATGTAACTTGGAATATTGATGTTTAAAGTTTGAGAAGCTCCGGGCTTCCTTGAAAATACAGAAAGATACCTTATCTTGAATGAATCTGCCTGGCCTCATAATGAAGCTCTTGAAACATGTAAAACAGTCTCTATTTACATGCGAACTTTAACATGCCTCCATAATTGAAATTGCTTGTCAACTTTTCTGGATCTGGAAACAACCAAGAGGTAAGCTGTCAGACATTTTCTTCAATAGTCACTTGAAGAAATTTTCTTGATTAAGTTATCTGAAGTGGGAAGGCCCATCCTAAATGAAGGTGGCACCTTTTGATGTCTGCCAGATTAGGAGACCTAAGGTAAAAGCAAAGCTTTATTTCCTTATTGCCTTTGTTTCCCTGATGGGCATTTACCCTTCTGACCCACCACAACTGCTGCATCCTATATGGATAACAGAACTCAGCTTTTTTGGACTTCTAAAGTGAATTTAAGATTGGCAAATTCCCATGATTATTTTCTCAGATTATAGGATGTTTTATAAAAGAGAATTCCGAAAGAGCATGTTGAGATAAAAAATAATCCCATGGGGTTAATGAGACTGCTCAATAAATGAAGATACATGCTGGCAAGCCTGACTACCTGAGTTCCATCCTCTGAATTCATAGGGTAGAAGAACAGAAACAGTCCCCAAAGTTGCCCTCACACACACCCCCCACCCCCACACACTACGGTATGCACACACACAGTAAGTAAATAAACATAAAATTAAAACAACAAACCCACTACCTGACCCATGACAGTCCTTTCTCACCACCTGGAATTATTATTTGTTTATTTTCAGCTCATTATAAATCTTTCTAAACCTGAATGCCAACTCTATGATATGAAAGATAGTGTCTTCTTACTTCTTGCTTACCATTGGTCCCCAACCAATTGCCCAGAACACAACACAGAAGAAGCATATAGGTGTCTTTTAAGTGATCATACATATTCATGAACAAAACAAAAACCTTCCCATAATAACTGGCAGACATCCAGGTGAAGTGGGGATCACAGTAGATTTTAAAGGAGTTAGGTTAGAAACATTCCTAGATGAACAGATTGGCTGCAGAGGCCGGAAACCTGTCCCGAATGGCACAGGAAGCAGTCTGCAGATTCTTCTCAGCCACCTCTCTTGGAGGCCTCAGGGCAGGCATCAGGGCAGGGGCCCTGAAAACTAAGCCACAGTCCTGACTGGAGCAGAGGACTATGGGACAAAGGACAGGAGAAGTTACACGTGAGGACGGTAATAGGGTGGGGCTCAGTGGAGGACAGTTTGAAGGCAATGGTCAGAAGTTTATATTTGGTCCAGATGGTAACAGCAAGCCACTGAAGGGCCATGTTTACACATTTTCAAAATCCAATTAGGGTACCACATGTTTTTATGGTCTAATCACCCATTTTGGACCCATTAAATAAATTAGTTGAAAGAGAAAAACAAAAGGAAAAAATAAAATGATGTGTCATTTGATAGCATTAGGAAATCATGGGATAAATGTGTTAAATTGGAATGTTTGACCTGGAACCAAATGAATCCAAATATGGTCTTTATGACAGAGTCTCGAACTTTAACCAGACCCAGAGCTATGTTACAAAATATGTGCAGTTCAGAAAAAAAAAAATTAAAAGAGGGTGATTTGGGTGAGGAGAGCAGGCGTGTCCCCTGTGGAGAGGCTTACATGTCCCCTTGTCCAGGGCAGAAGGCAAGGCTGCCTGACATCTCATGTGACTGCAAGCTCTGCATCCCAGCAGTTCCATAGGCCACCAGCTGATGAGGAGGAAGCAGCAGCTTCAGTGGAATTCTCTCCAGAGAGGAAGAAGCCCAGTCATGCAGATAGGTCAGGCAAGGTGTGGGGGAGAACAGAAGGCAAAACAGGCACTAAGAAGAAAGTGAGACATGAGCTGGATTTCTGTGTGCCCCGTCCTTAGCCTAAGCCTCATATTAACACTTACCGAAAAGTAGTGTGGTGGCAAAAGAGGCTGGCAGCAATCAAGGCGAAGGCTGCTTGCTTGGGTGAAAGTAACTATGCTCATTGTCTTGTGCTGGATGATTTTATTTCTTTCAAGCAGTGTAGCACCAGGGTATAGTTCAGAAGTAAGATGCTTGCTTAGTTTGCACAAAGCCCTGAGTTCAATATCCAGCTTGAAATATAGTACAGGTAAAGTACGGTCACCCAACAGGGGTGTCTGAAAACTGAGGTAAGAAATGCAGAAACTTAGACCTCATCTCTGACTTACTGAATTAGAATCTTCAGAAATACCTCCTAAGTGATTCATAAGCACCCTGTAGTGTGAGAAACACCACACACAACACACACACACACACACACACACACAAAGAGCTGAGGTAAGCCAACTTCAAAGGAGGGTGTGTATTTTGTTCTGATGTCTCAGAGGCATCAGTCTGGGAGTAGGGGGTGGGTTCTTTGGGCCTGTGGCAGTACATCAGCGTGGGAATCAGTGAGAGCAGGTCTGGTCCCTTCACAGTGGCCAGGAGGCACCAAAAGGGGAAAATGGCTATATGGTCTGGCTATCTCTCCCAAGGTTGTGTTCCTAGTAACCTAATTTTCTTTCGAGGCAAGCCACTTCTTAATGGTCCCCATTTGCCGCCTCCCAGTAGCAACACAGACTGGCAAACAAATCTTTAAAATAAAGTAAACCAAAACAACTGTGTAGGAAGTTTGCAACCAATTTAATAAAATAAAATTAGAGGTGAGTGAAGTTAGAGATTTGTAATACAAAATAAATAGCTGCAATGTCTTCCCAAATAGCTCCCCCTAAGTCGTAAGAATTACTACTGACCACAGTTATTAATCCTTAAGTCTCTAACACCAAAGTTTCATCGTGTATACAAGCAGAAGCCTGTAAAAGGCCTGATAGGAACAGTTCTGCTCTTCAGTCCTGACAGCATGCTTTAACTAGCTTGTGTCCCTCTTTACACAATTCAAGTGGAGCAGCTGTAGTGTCCCTGAATTCTAGCTGGCTTCCCACGTCTTTGGGATTTTGTGTCGTTCCTTCACTCCTTTGGTTCCTAATCCAGACTTGTATCTTTTGTGAGTAGAGGCCCGGCTCAACCAGGAACTGAGGGAGCCAAGTGGAGACAGACAGAGCTGGAATCATTTGCCATTCGGCTGGAAACATAATGATCCCCCAGCTTCTCAAATGTGGAAATTTCCCAGAACCAGTGTTGTTTCAGGGCCTAGGGACCCTCCCTCATTAGTTCCAGCTAACTTTCCCTTCTTTTAAGTCTTTACTTATGTGCCTCTTGAGGCTCCAGACTTGATTAGCTCTCACTCTGTGGGCTTCTTCCCACAGCCTCTCAAACTTGCTGCCTTCCTTTTCCTTCCTTAGCCTCTAGGACAGCACACACAGTAGCTAATGGCAGTGGTAAGTATACTCAACTCTGTGATCCCAGTTACTCTGTCTCTGGAAGCAACAGTGCTGCTACCTGTGAAATGACAGTAATACCCACTTCACAGAGACGTGTCGTCACAGAAATATGGTTTTCTAAAGTGGCATGTTAGCACTGGGTGTAGCAAGTGCTCAAAAATGATAATTGTCATCTAGCTAGGCCTTTAATGGTAAATCCATTAGGTGTTCTTGGCTTGTAAGGAACAGTATATCCAAATGCCTCATTTATGCTGTGATTGCTTGAATTCTCTTTAGACACGGCTACCCTACAGTTCATGGGTGTACTAGGTGAGGAGACTGACACTCACATATTTAGTTACAGTAATCTTTTCACCAGAGTCCCTGAAGGAAGAAATCAAAGCAGAGGAATGTAAAAGTAAGAACTGTGTCAGCATAAAGCCACAAGTATGTCTTCTGACCCACAAGACCTTTGCTGACAACTGTAAAGGAGAAACAAAAGCTTCTGGCCTTTTAAGGTATTTTCAGAATAAGAGGGTTTGCAATCTTCCCTAGAATGAATTACATGACCTTCAGCACAACAAGTGACATCACCTGCAAGTCAGCTCTGGTAATCACAGGAAAGAATGTTTGCAAAGGGTACCCGAGTATGTGAACACACCCATTTTGTTTGTTGTCAAAGATTCCATATATTCTGGCAGATTTTGTCACATGCCAGTTCTCAGAGAACAATGATAAACACAAATGACAGTTTACTTCAAAGCACTGAAATAATGCCTGATTTCTATTCCTTTGGCTGCCCAGTCATTTTTCACAGGTCGTTTACATGGTGCTGGGTAGCTTGGTAAACTAATTACTCGGCTCATTCATGTGGTCATGTGTTCTTTTTAGTACAGCATGTGGAATAAGTTTGGTGATTTCAGTTCCTTCTCTTGGGATCCATAATCCAATTCTTAGACAAACAACCCCCACCTCCAGCCAGGTTCAAGTAGGCTCAGTTGTATCTTGATGTTGGAGTCATTGATTGCCAGCACTCAGGTATGACTTCTGCCAGGCAGCTCTAGCTGAGGACATAAATATCACCTAGAAAGGGAAGGCAATGTGTTGTTATGCCTGTGTATGTGCTTGTGCACATGAGTGTATGTATGAATGTGTATCTCTATGTGTGGATAGTGAATGAATTTATTTAGGAAGGGAATTATTCTGACAGAATTCCAAGTGTTTATTTGATAATGTCTTGATTAGGACACATTTTGGTTGTTTTTTTAAAAGCATGAAACAATTTTAGGTTCTTTAAAAAAAAAAACAAAAAGTATTTCTTGATCTTTCTAATATTTCCCAACAACATTTCTTGTCCTTCATATTCTCCCACTACTTTGCTACTCTGTATCAAAGGGAAAGTCTAAATCTTGTCACTGTGATATTCTGACAAAGACAGAAATGCTAAGGAGGTGAGGTGGGACCTCTGAGCTGGGTCAGAAGGAGCACATAGCTTCTCCCTTTCCATGCTGGAAACAGCACACCTTCCACATCTTAAGATCCCTGGGTGGACAGCTAACAACTTTACCTTTCCCCAAACTGCCGTACTGGGCATATTGGGAGAGATCATGTGGCAGGTCAGAGAGATCACTGGGAAACCCTGCCTCCGTGTTTACCCATGTGATACAGGAAAGGATTTTAGATGGTTCTAGACTCAAGCTTCTCCAATCTTGGCTGTTCGGTCAGCTATTGAGCAAACCAGCTGGCCAGTATCAAGAGGAGCAGAAATGACTGTTCTTATGAAGCTCTAATACTATATCCAATGTTGTATGTGCATGTGACCAGCCAGCAACATATTACTCTCTTAAGTTACTACGTGTTTGGGCAGTTCATTACATAGCAACTGAGAACTATAGCATATATCATTCAAAATTAGCTAAACCAGATCAGTGTGTAAGTTGGAGAACCATTACTAATTCAAGAGCAAAGAATAATCAGATTAAACCCACAAACATGAGTTCACAAGGAGAGACAATTGCAACTTAATGATAATCCATCCCACTCACTCAACTGGTTCTGGGTTCTGAGAAGGAGCTTCGGGTTATGAAAGGAGCTGATTCAGTTAATAAAAGTGTATATACTGTATGGCAACTTATGCTGATACCAGGTTCTTTATGTAAGATGGGGCCATACTAGAAGCTTGGTGAGGGTATATAGGATCTGGTCTTCTACTGTATAACCCTGTGGAATTATTTCAAAAGTATTTTTGAAGAGGATTAAAAATGAATGTATTAGATAGATGTGTGCATGTATGTATATTGTGTGTGAGCATGTATGCTTAAAGAAAAAAAAAAGAAACTAATTTGGGCAGACAGGAAATAGAAGTATTTGTCACCATCTTCTTGATAGTTTTCAAGACACAGTGTGACAAAAATTGTACCCTACTTCAAGGTTTTCATCCTCAAATCCATAATGCCTAATCACACAAAAATAAATCCTACAAATCCCAACTAACAATCTTCTAAAGTGCCTCTAGGTTGATAGAACATCAAAAACAAAGAAATTGGGGGAATGTCACTTCCAATAGGTATCTAAGAAATGGAATGGAAAAAGACTTCATGCAGACAGATATTTTGCAACTTGATTTATCATTACCTCCATAATTTTGAAAGCGTAGATTCCCCAAGTTCCTCCTATATAAGGTATACGAAGCCAAGGAAGCAGAAACTACTGTAATAAGTATATCTTTATATGTGCACCATTTTCATGTAAGACTGAATAATAGTGGAAACTGGATCCATGGCACAAAGCCTAAACTATAACCATTCTAAAAAATTATTTATAATCAAGTATCATTATATGAACTCAGCAGGTTATACTGACATATTTAGGAACACACACACACACACACACATACCAACAATGAAAGATATATAGACCATGAATTGAGAGAGAGAGTACACAGGAGGTGTACATTAGAAGTGTTGGAGGGAGGAAGGGGAAGAGGGAAGTTTTTGTAATTATAATTTAATTTTAAAAACATAAAATAATACCTATTTAAAAATTGTAAATGGGAGTGCCAAAAATTCAGTTGCCTTGTGTTCTCACCATGATCATGACATTTGACCACTGATAACTTACTACTCACCCTTCACTTTTTCCTTTCTATCCATCTTTGCTCTACACCTTGCTTCCTCTCAGTGATTATTTCTCTACATTAACACATGCATTATAATAGCATGTTTTGTGTTTTTCTATGATCTTGAACAAAAGCTGGAAAATAAATAATAGAAAAATTGCACACATATATACTCATGCATGCAATCCAGGAAGCATGTAACCCAGTTTTACAGGGATTGTTAGTACCATTAACTCAACTATTACCAGCAACAATACACATAAAAATTTCACAGGTGTTTTTTTCTCTTTCATGTTTCATCTCCAAATATTCTAGTTTATTTGGGAATTTAATTATTGTAGAAGCATTCCTATTAAAAACTTCAATTTTTAATGAAAAGGAGAATGAGTTTTTACCTGAAAAAAAAATCTGTGAGGGTCACATTCACTATATAAATACAGTGTCCATCCATAACACAATTTGTGGAGTTCTACTGGAGTGTGATGGTGAATCTTTGACAACTGGACTAATTTTAGAATGACTATGAAAACATACCTCTGGATGTTGCCATGAAAATATTTCTTAAAATGATTAACCGAGGAGCGATGGCCAACTCTGAATGTTTGCAGTATCATTTCTCGGGCTAGGGTCCTGAACCAAATATAACAGGAAATGTGAGAAAGGTAGAACACCAATATCCATTTCCTATTTTCTCACTGCTGGAAAAATGGAACTAGCTGCTACAAGCTCTTGTTGCCATGATATTTTCACTATCTCTAAATGGAGTTATTAATTGGTCTAAATAATAAAAACTAGAGTCAAATATAGAAGAAAATGCTGAGAGATCAGAGAGAAAGAGCAAGCCAAAGCCAGATTAACCTCATTAGCTTCCCTGTGGAAAAGAGAGCAAGTTCCTGTTTTTTCCTGCTTATATCTTCTCTCTGCCCAGGCATCTCACTTCTTGTCTTTGCCCAGCCATCCCACATTCTGACTGCCTGGACAGACCTCCAGACCTCTACGCTTAGCTAGTGGCAAGCCCCATGCTCTGATCTTTAGACAAGCTTTATTTCTACAAGCATGATATCACCACAAATATCCGTAGACTTTGAGCCAAATCCTTTATTAAGTTGCCTTTGTCAAATATTTTGTCCCAGCAAAGAGAAGAACAACTAACATGTTAAGCATGCAGAAGAATCTGAGAATGCCTATAATAAATAAATTTGACTCATTGTTTAGTGCAAAAAATTTCAAACTTGTTTAAGATGGATTTTATTTTAATTTAATCTTACTATTTCTTGACTATTTACTAACATTTCCTGAAAATGTTAGTATTTCAAGATGTGTTTCAGACAATGAAATACTCAACAGATCTAAACTAAGTGTTCATTTTTGTTGCATACCAAGATAGAAGAAGATTTTATCTTTTGATCTTATTTTAAAACTTATGCAACCCTCTTGGAATTAGTTACAACTAAGGTTTTCATTTTTTCCTCTGTGCCATGTATCTTTGAATAAATAATTATGTCAGGTCCTTGACTTTGACATTTCATGAAAGTACACAAATAATAAAGGCTGTTTGTATTTTCTGGGTGGACTATGAGAAACTGAGTATAGTTTCTCTTTGTCCTGGGTATGCAGAGCAATGACAGTATGGGAATAACCTGGCTGTTCCTGAATCACAAACTCAGATTCTAGATAAGAAATCATAATATTGTCTCCTGACAACCAATATGTAAGGCCACAGAGGCAAACCAGTTTAGGGAGTTAGGAACAAATGGAGGCTACAGAAGCACATCCCTTGCCATAGTGCTGATCCTTGAAGTCCAAATTTAAGGGTAACTCACTACCTAGTTGTCATTGCAACAAGTATGTTATATATAGTAATTAATTTAATCTTGATAAAAACATGTGACAGACCCTCTGGTGGTTCATATTTTATAAAATAGAATTGTTAGGAATCATCTATATAATCAGTAAAGGAAATGGCAATCATGGTAGTCAAGCAGACTCCAAAAACCAACCTCTCACAGCTATGTTGTTTTGTATTTGTACCTATTGTACACTGTTTGCTACTGAAAGGTTCTCTTCTAGCAGCCTTCTACAGTTGGTCTAACATCTGGCTGAAAGGCAAAGCAATGGAGAGTATCAGGATAGAGGACAGGTCCTGCAGTGGTGGAGACAAAGGGCAGCAGATTGCGTAGCTGAAAGGACTGAGCCTCAACATGAGGTCCATCATTATGTCTTCTATATTTTCTGTGACAAATTGCTTCCCTGGCACAAATATCACTGAACTGTACACTGTGTTTGAATGTGTCACTCAAAGATCATGTATCAGAATCTTTTTTTTTTTTATGAATGAATTTCTTTGTTTCTTTAATTTCACACAGTTTAAAATACAATATGAAATCAGGCTACAGTATATAAAAAACTTTCCAGCAAAATGATGTGCCAGCATCAGCTACTAAAAGAAACAAACAAAAAACTCCCCCATAAGATTTTTTTTGCATTTGTAAAAAAAAAAACAAAACAAAACAAAAAAAAAAAACATAGGGTTTTAAAGCATTAACCTTCGTGGTGAAATCACACCTTCTCTCTTCCAGTCATGCTGTGCATGCTGCTTTCTCTGTTGGGGTCTATATAAATTTGTTGAACTCTTACGTACATTCCAAAGACGTTTCAAGGAACCACAAATATATGTATACAAATACATATATGAAGTATATGTGTTAAAATGAAATTATCTCTATCAGGAATACTGCCTCAGTTATTGAATTTTTTAAAAAGAATACATTTTTTTTTTTAGCTGAGAATTATTGGGGTGAAAAGGATGTTATATTGTGTTTGACTATTTTCCAACTTGTATTTTCATATAATTTATATTTTTTAAATGCTAAAAATTTAAAAGCAAGATGTATCAGAATCTTGACTTCAAACATAGCAATGCTGTAGGTAAGGCCCGATGAATTGTACTGAGGTCACAAGAACTCACTTTCTTCAGTAGATTAATATTAGGAGATTTAGATCTTACCACAGAAAGATATTTGGCTTCCTCAGCTTCTTAATTCTTCTTATGCCAAATGACCTATCCTATTCTGACATATATGAAGTCTTCACCAAAACCCAAGAAACATCATTTTGGATCGCCTAGCAGATGCACCCAGAAGCATGAACTAAAATAAACCTTTATAAACTATACACATGTTAATATTCTACAAGAATCATACTAAGACAATGTATCTTAAGAAAGATGACTTGCCAATCAAAGGCCTCATAAAAGAACATTTTGATTATTGAATTCACTGCAGTTTAATTTTTGCTTTTCAGCATTCTCAACAATTCAAGGAATTTATTTTTCTGAAATTTATTGCATATTTTAACTTGTTTTGTCTAGTAATTCATCTTGATATATAACAATTAATCTTAAAAGGCTAGTGCATTAGACAAAAAAATATATTAATCTACATTCAAACATGGAACAGTCAGTAGGTGAGCATACTGAATGTAGGCTTTGTTTTGCTTTTTATGTACATGATATATATGCTATGTGTGTGTGTATGGTATGTATGTATGGTTTATGTGATTGATACACACATGGAATATATACACGTGGTGAGTGTGGTGAATGTAGTATATGTGTAACGTGTGTACTATGTATGTTTATCACATATACTTGCAATATATGTGTGTTTGTATATACATGGTATATGGGTATGGTGCTTTGTGTTGTCTTTGAGTGTTGCCTATGTGTGTTGCATCTGTGGTAAGTGTGTGTGATACATATGTATTGGATGTGGTTTATATATGTGGTATATATATATAGGATATGCTATATGCTCTATATGTGTGTGGTCTGTCTGTCTGGTATATGAATATATTGTATGTATGTTGCATATGTATGTGGTAAATTACTATATTATTTGTGTATAGTGTATATGTATAATGTATGTGTGTGGTACATGTGTTGTATCCACACATATATTGTGTATGTATATGAACATGCATGTTGAGTGATGCCTTGAAGTTGGAAATGGATACCTAGGAAGAAAGGCTGTCATTCCCTTGGGATAGGATCTTTCAATGAACCAGAGGTAGGCTGGCAGTCAACAATCCTCAGCAATCCTTCTCTTTCCATTCCCCTAGCACTGGGTTTACAGGGTTATGTGGCTATGCTTAGTTTTTAATGCATGAACTCAGGACTTGTAGCTCAAGCTGTTAAGCACTGGGCCATCTACCCAAGTCCATGTTGCAATTTTTGATATTTAGAAAGAATTATTAATTCTTAGTTAGGCATGGTGCTATAAATCTTTAATCCTAGCACTAAGAAAGCAACAATAAGTTCATCTCTTGAGTTTGTAACCATCCTGCTCTACATAGCAATTTCCAGGTCAGCTAGAGAAACACAATGAGAACCTTTTTCAAAAAGAAAAAAAAAAGAAAGAAAGAAAGCAAAATAAAGAAAATCACTTTTGAAAGCTAATGTCATCAAATTAAGTTTTCCTATGGAAAGCTCTGCTATCTCTTATCAGCGTTCCTTACATACTTCCTCAGGACAGTGAAGTTGCTGCAAACAGGTTCAGATCCATCCTTAAAACATCAATGGAACTTGCCAAATTCACAGCATTTGGTGCACTATCTGCATATGTACTTGTCATGGTATTCTGGAACTTTTGGTTCTGTTTCCTTAGTATTACCTACCAGTCCTAGCCCTGGGCTAGCTGCTAATGTCAGCTTGCTGTGGATGTGCCTTCCCAGTTCTGTGGTGGTGTTTTACACCCATTCTTCATTTGTGAATGTATTTCATGAATATAAACCCATTTATATATTAGCAGCCATCTTTACTTTATCACCATAAGATCCATGTGACAACCCATTACTTATGTTCTGGAAATATTTCTTATATATAAATTGGGGAAAACTGAAGTCTTCTAATCTCCTTCTGCAAAAGATATAATTAGTTGCTGCCACACTTCCTAAACCACAGTTACATTAGTGTTATACACTCAGCCTAGCTTCTGTCTGAGGACATGTTGTGAGGTAACCTTTCTTATCTTACAAGGTGGAAAGTAGAGGACTCTTGTGAGTTTTCTGGCGTTTTTACTATAGAGAAAACAAACTTCATAAACAATTCTCAGGAACATTTCAGAGATGGGCTTTAATGAGCAGTGACTCCCTCTGCCTATATTTAGCTATGAGGTATTTTCCTATGAAATACAGCTCCTAGCTGGCTGCCACTCATCATTTCCTCTGTGTTCAATACTTACCACTGTAAAACAATCCCACTTTGCCAGCTCTAAGCACTTAATTTTTATTCTCTTTCTTTTTATGAAAGTGAAAATAACACCCTATTATCTAGAGGACAAAATACATTGTCAGTAACAAATGCTATCTGCCTTTCTGGAGCCCCCTTGTGCTGTTATAGATTTAGCAGGTCTCACAAAATATCAAATACACAAGCCTTAAAGGGGAGAAGTCTCCATTCGAGTATATGAAAAAATTCCTAAATTCCAGAAGGGTGAATGAACAGATGGATACTTTTGGGACATGTGTGTGTGTGTCATTTTTGTTTTACATTTCCTTGGCTCTGCAAGAGAACACATTTCTACAAAGCATGGTAGCTAAAGGGAGGGATCATGTTAAACTAAACCTGGAAGCAAGAAATGAGAAGTAAATAGTTTAGCAAAAATGTAGTTCCATATGTTAATTCTAAAAAGTTTCATTATTGAAACCACAGATTTAAAATAACAGAACCACAGTCTAAGACAAAAGATAAATAATGGCTGCTAGAACAGAAATTACTTTTCTTACTTGAAGGTATATATGTCATTCAGCTTATTCATAGATGTATTTGGGGCTTCTGTTCATTAAGGGAATTCAATGTTTTAATAAACATCTATGAAAGCAATTACAGATTACACTGACCCTCTCCAGGTGGCAATTTCCTACATAGGAAATGAAGCTCCGGCTTCAAATAACACAGAGGAATGATTACACAATCACCTCTTGCCACAAGCATACATTGCTGGTAAACACCAAGTTATAACACTAAGGTAAATGCCAAACACATCCAAAGAGAAAACTAAAGGAACCCAAGGTAACCAGAATGAAGAAAAAGCCTTACCAGAGCTAATATAAAAGCATTTATTATGATGGGCAACTCAGATTTAGACAGATGCCCTAGAATATACAAACTGAGGGGCAAACACATATAAACAAAGTTTGGTGTTTTGGTTCCTTTGAGACATGCCTTTCTGAGACAGATATTGAACCCTGGTAGGGTCACCTACTCTGTGAAAAGATTTGGCAGGTGGCAAGATTTATTTCCCCCAAGTTTCAGGGGAAGCAAACACAGCACCACCAAAAGAAACAGGACCAAGCAACAACCAAATGAAAAAGTTTCCTTGAGAACTTGAATAGCCTAACCTACCATGCACAGCAGTGTGACAAGAGAAAGTTTGTTACCAGATGGAATGGAGTGTTGACTCAGAAACAGCATGAACTCTGGTCTCAGGCAGATGAAACTCTTGACATTGTCCAAAACCCAAACTGGTAGGGATTCCCAGACTTACAGAGAAAATGTTTACTCCCCTTTCTTTCCAATGCACATGCTAAAGAATTGTGTTATGGTCTGTGCAACAGCAGTGTAAATTTGCAATTGAAGGTAGTCTATGTTGAAGGTTAATAGAAAAAGACAGTGTGTTATTGAGTATTTCCCTTCCTTTCCTCTTCCTTTTGGCCTTCTTTCTCTTTCATTTCTTTTTGTTTCCCTTTCTGTTTTTAGCCCTTGTCTCCTACTTTCCTTCTACACTTTCACTAACCTTTATTGTTGTGGAATATTAGTTTTAAACATGCAATCCTCCTGCCTTAGCTCTAGGTTACTAAGATTCCAAGTGTGCACCACAATTTGCAGTTCACAAAATGTGATTATTTTATGTAAGAAATAACTACTCAGAAAAAAAAACTGATGTGAAAAATTATGAGATGAATTACAAGAGAAACAGGGAGGAAAAGCACAGTGAAAGAAGGAACCAATATTCATAAAGATAGTGACAGATACAGAACTTTCCAGATTTACTTAATTCCCATGTGTGGGAAGGCCAAAGGATTCTAAATTAAATGATTTAAAATGAAGTCCTCACCTATATGCATAGTAATAGAAGCAGGGGCAAAGCAAAGTGGAGAGTTTGAAGAACACTTAGACAAAGGAAAGCTATTTTAACCCACAGTGTAGAAGTCATTACCTGACATGAGACCAGATGGCACCGGAATCATAGTGTTGATGAACATCATAGTGAAAACAACTTTCAGTGGGGAAAAAAAGTAGCCTTTAACTTAGGCTCAGGAGAAAAGACGTGTTTCTTTAACAAACATTAGAAGCAATGTTGTCTTGTTTTGTCTTTCTGTGAAGATGCTTATTGAAAGAATTACTGACAGTGTAGCCCAGCAGAGGGTCATCTCTGAAATCTAGAGGAAGATGAAATAAGCAGCACTAAGTAGATGAGATGAAGTGGTAAGAAAATCTAAAAGCACCAACTGCCAAGCTATTTGACTCATTTCAGAAGAGACTTAAAAGCAAGATGCTACAGAATTGCTAGGAAGTAACATGATGGAGGATGATGGCTGCTCTGTCCATAAGAATATTTTAATTTCCCTATAGTCTTAGAGTCAGGAAGACAAATGTTGATTTTCTATATTAAGGACACTTGTTAAATTTTAAGTTAAGCAAGTAAAATTAGAAACTGAACATATGATTTTAACATAATGGTGTCAAGAAATATTAATGAAAATTAAAAGGCAGAGTACCTAGAAAACAGAAAACACAAATTAACCCATATTTCAATATATAGTATTTAGAAAGCTTATCAATAAGTAGTTCTGAAATTGAATTCATTTAGCAACCAGAATATTGATCATGTTACTACTGTTAATGTTAAATAAATCTTACCCTAATTTTGGAATTATGATTTGAATTTCACATGCATGTCCCCAAAGAAGTGAAGTTTAGCTATTGAGCTCATTAAGTAAAACTCTGCAAGTAAACCCACAGAATCAACTGACCTGGGCTCATAAGGGCTCACAAAGACTGAACGGACATCCAGGGAGCCTGTAAGGAACTGAATTTGGCACTCCACATGTGTGTTAGCTATGTGGCTTGGTCCTCTTGTGGGACTCTTGGTGGTGGGAACATGGGCTGACTCTAACTCTTTCACAGGCTTTTGGGACCCCACTCTTCTGAGTCACCTGCCCAGCCTTGGTGCATGGAGAGGTGTTTAGTCTTACTGATACTTGATATCCCAGGTTTTGTTGATACTCATGGGAGACCTGCCCTTTCCTGGGCAGAGGCAGAGGCAGAGTGGATTAGGAACGTGGTAGGGAGAGGCTGCAATGATGTAAATAAACAAATTTATTAAGAAAGACAGAAATAAACAAAGGAAGAAGAAAAAAAATGTGAGTTGAAAAGATGTTTGCCATTTTGGTGTAGAAATACTGTCATCTAGTATATGTCATATCAAGTTTTCTTTCCCTTTGGCTAATAGCATTGAAATAAGAGGCCTTGCTGCATGGTAGCATGAACACAACTTGGGATGGAGCTACAAATAGAGCCTTGAAGAATACCAGGTCAGAAGAGACAAAGAGGAACACCCCTCTGAACAGGGGAACAATCAACCAAAAATCATTACAGACCTAAAGACATATATATCCAAACTGGGTACATCCACTATTAAAAAGCAAACTTTAAGATTTCAAGACATAGATTAATCCCAACTCAGTAACAGTACATGTTTTCAGTATTACACATTTGATGGGAGATGTCATTCTGTAAATATGTTTCTCTTATTGGTTAATGAATAAAGCACTGTTGGCAAATAGGAAATCAAGATAGGCGGGACTAGGAGACAAGGAGGATTCAGGGAGAGGTAGGACCAAGAGGAGTTAAAGGTCCGGACCCTCTCTCCGGTAAGCCAAGACCACGTGGAAACACTTAGATTGATAGAAATGGGTCAATATTTAAGACAGAGCAAGCCAATAAGAAATGCTAGTATCAGGCCAACAGCTTTATATCTAATACAGTGTCTCTGAGTGTTATTTGTGGCTGACCTGGCTGTGGGACCAGGCTGGCAGGAAAATTGCCCATAACACACATTCTCTAAAAGATAGGTTGTCTGGACAAAAACAAATAAATCAAAAAACATGTGTCATATATCATATGGGCCTTACATATATCTATAGAATATTTTACCTAAGCATAGATCAACTTCATGGACCTGCCACCTGAAAGGACACAAGGTCTCATACTTGATTTAATGTTTTATTATTGCTCTGAATTTTCTTACTTTATTAAACTTCTCCCATGCAACCAGCCCTGGTCCTAGAGAAACAGTGTAGCAATGGTCCCTGTTATGGGGTGTAATATCTGTCTTCTTACTGGCCCCCATGTACATTGAACCTCTCCTTTATAGGGCTTGCCAGATTCCTGTAGGAATTCTGTCTCTCTTTCTAGTTTTGGTTTGATGACCCTTTACAAAGGGCACCAAAGGGTTTCTGGAAAAAGTGCTCTCCAGCCACCAAGTTATGTGAAATTTGAGTGGTCAAGCCAGAGGCTACATTCATGTTATTGATGTCTGGATACCACCAAGATTTCAGTCGGTGAAATGGCAGTGATAAAAGTACAGTGATGGAGGAAGTTATGAGGCCTCTATTTGTATATCCTGATTATATTTACATAGTACACATACAAATGTACACAAACATATCACACACACACACACACACACACACACACACCTAGTGCTTCAGTGTTCATCTATGTCAAAGACTTCTGACTAATTCAGGCTGATGATTCAGTCCTCAAGTTTTATATTTTAAAATATATTAAAGAAAAAATAACATAATCTCTGTCATCTCTACATCACTGACAACAATGATTAATTCATTTATTCACTCTTGAAACTTGACACATTTTGAGAAAAATTCAGAACTACATACCAGGGTCTATGGTTGGTCCTGCCAAATCTCCCAGCCTCACCTGATCTCCATGTTCTGTAGATGCCTTAATAAATTTCAGGGCCAGAGTCCCACAGAAGCTTTTTCCCTGTTTGTCATCAGTTAGGATTGACATTTACACTGTATCCTTTAAAAAGATTCCTAATTCCTGGATATGTAGAATATTCTGTGGTGTGAAAAGAATGACTGGAATGGAAGGGGCAGCTATTCAGGAAGTTTGTCTATCCATTTCATGCATCCTACAACTTGTGGTTAAAAAGAATCAAAGGTATTCAGGGCAGTAGCATCCTCAGTCATGACTCCTGGGAATATAAACCAGTCGTCTCTTGTGGAAAATATCAAGCTCTCATGAAGAAAACAATTGGAAAAACAGACATAACAAGGGGCGTACTTAGCTTTCTAATGTCATCCAAAGACCACAAAAATCTGTGATAGGAAGATGCTCAAATTCCTCTTTGATCTACTTAAAGTGAGTAATCACTACAGGAATACAAGTAGGGGCTCAAAAAGTCCAGAGAGTACAGATGTCATCTAGGTGAACAACCAGCTTTCTACGTTTTAAAGATTTCATTAACCCTTTACATCCACATTTTCTCAGTAATATTGAGAAATTTTCCTAATGTTTTTGAATGAAATGATCAGGACCTCACCTCCATCCCTAACATAGGTACAAAGGGACCCACATTTCACCAGCAGACTAGAGTCAACTAGAAGGACAACATTTCAATTATTTTGTGGCTAAGACCCTGGAAATAAAGAAATTTCAGTGAGCAAATGGAAAGTATAGATTAAAAATCAGAGAAAGACTTCAAGAAATGAAAACACTAGAAAATACTGGTCCCCCCTCCCACAGTTGACCCTGCCACCTGTGGTGGCTGACTTCCCCCAACCATCTACAGCACTCAGGAAAGTAGGCCCTACTGCACAGTAGAGTTAACCCTGATGGCAGAAGTGTAGGTGAGCCAGCCCAACTGTTGGGAGCATGAGAGAGAAATCTACATTACTCAACTGTCATGTGGCAGCATGGGTGGGATGGGGGGATATCCACCCCCCCTCTGTACCCCCATTAATGCTGGAGTCAGGTGGAAGAGCTGGCCCTGAAATCTTAAGAACATGAGATCTGTCTGTGCTGCTCACCAGCTGCAGTGCTCAGGAGAGTGGCCACTACACCTTCCCTGGACAATGCAGTAGAGCTGACCTTGATTGGCGTTCTCCCTGATTGGATAACTGACCCTGAGGATGTGAAAGCCTGAGTACCAACCCAGCCCCTTGTTCATCATTACAAGGGGTGAACTAGCCAGGGCAAAGCTGGAGTGCTCAAATTTTGGCGGTGAAGACAGGGGCGAGCTGGGAGGCTGACCGACCCTGCAACTATCCAGGCCCAGAATCAGGGTATGCCTCAGTCTACACCAACATCCACCTTATCTGCTGGAGCATAGGTGGGGGGGTGGTTAAGACCTATGGACTCAGGGCTATGGGATCTCCATGACCCAGGGTACCAATGGGATGTCCAGGAAGAATCCCAATGAGGGCCTAGTGTCGATGGTGTAGCAGAGACCAGGAGTCTTAGTCTAGACCAAAGATTCTTTGTGATGAATGTCTACATGTAAAAATGCATGGATAAATAAGTTTACTGTGTGACTCACTGTGTCATACTGCATCTTCTATGGCAAAAAAATTCCCCTTCTTTCCTTTGTCTCTTTCATTTCACTTTGTTTTATTTTTGGTGGAAGAGGGAGTTGGGTGGGATCAGGAGGCATGATGCAAAAGACACAAAGAACAAATAAAAAGAAAGATTAAACAAGAGAAAGAAAAATGCAGCTTCCTGGTTCTGTAGGACACCAAAAAGTCCCAAGAGGTCTCCAGCATCTCTGGCCTTCCTACGTGACTAACATGGGAAGCAATAAACTTAAGTGAGTCAGCGGTCCAGCTCTAAAGACGAGCAATTGCACATGCCCTGGCTGAACGCTTCAAGGCAGACTGTCTCACCTCTGTAAGCTCTGATATCCCCTTCTTTATTGAGGACTCAGTGATGTCTCCTTCATAGACATGAGAACGGTGTTAAACGTTTTCTTTTCAATAGTGTTCTTGGGTATCCTTTCTTAATACATATCTGGAGAAGAGCTGGAAAGAACAAAATGCCACTACTACATATTTTTGACATGTCTTTCAGTTACCAGATGAAGAGATTATTGGCTCTGAATTCTCACAGCTCTGCTCAGTCAGTCCTTCCTCATGCAATCCTCCCTCTGTCCTGAAGTATGTGGGATCCTTTGTGAGGACTCTTGAGAAAATCAGCCTACGTGCAGTGTGATGACCTGAAAACCCAGTCATCTCCAGCCTCTGCTATGGGAGCATGAGTCACCTAGCTCTCAGAATGTTGCAGTTCCCAAGGTGAGTGCTGCTTCTTTGCATACACAATGAGGTCTTAGCTATATATGATCATGTCTCCTTGAAAGTTCTTAGTCACATATTAGTCAGACCACCTCCAAATCAGAGGGTGTACTTATCTCCAGTTAAGTGTATAACTTATAGAAGCTCCTCAAAAGTCACAGCCCCTCTATCTCTGTAGCCTTGATAAGCTCAAGAGTTTGTAGATGGATCTTCCCTCTACCTTGAGAGATTCCCTTCTCTGGGAGGCCCTTGCCTACTATCTTTTGTCCAGTATAAACTGAGGCAGGGAACTGTCAGAAGGCATTATTTCAGAAAAATTTAAATTTTCATGAAAACCATTCGGGGAGATATAGAGTTTCTATATGGCTGCACCTCTAGTTTCTCTGTCATTAGCATGTGTTACAATTGATACACCAATATCTTGTGCATTATAATGCTGGTTCTAGCTATCCTGGAACTTGCTTTGTAGAGTAGGCTAGCTTCAATCTCACAGAGATCTATCTGCCTCTGCCTCCCTAGTGCTGGGATTTAAGGCATATGCCACCACACCCAGCTCTATATTTGCATTTCTATGGTGTATGCCATGTATATACCATTGCAGTATCACACAGCTAAACTCTGCATTTCACCTTTCTTCCCCAATCCTATGTTTTTTTGTTTTTTGGTTTTTTTTTTTTTTTTGGGCGGGGGGGGGGGGGGTTGGGAGTGTTTTGCCTGCTTATATGTCTGTATACCATGTTGCCCATCCTGGTGCCCATGGAAGTCAGAAGCAGGTATCATATCCCTTGAATTGGATCAGCATATGGTTATAATCTGCCATGTGGGTGCCAGGAATTGAACCAGGATCTTTTGTGAAAGCAGTCAATGCTCTTAAACAGCTGAGCCATCTCTCCAGCCCTTTTAGTTCCCGGCAACTTAATTCTTTTTATTGATGGATAATACTACTCACTCTAAGGATGTATCACATTTTCCCAGTAACTACTGATGGTAAGTTGTTACCATTTTCAGACAATTATCATTAAAACTAATGCATTTGTGTGTACTTAAGCTTTTCTAGAGACTTTTATTTTCTAAGTTCTTCACATAGATTATAGGTCTTATAATTCTACTTGTTATTCCTGAGTCCCTCCAATATAGACTTGTTTTATTTTAGAGGCTTTCTCATTTGAAAGATCTGCTTTTCAGATGGCAGCTTACTCATACACCAAGGTGGGATAGCATCAAAGATGGGAAAATGTGTGAATATGGTGGTTATGCCAGAATAATCAGCCAATAATTATTCAGCCTTAACTCCTTAAATGTTGTATTTACTAACTCTTTATCTCATGTTGCCTAGAAATTTAGAAAAACAGACTATCAGCTATGCTTGGATTTTTGAACCTTTAAATTCAGCATCTAAAGATTTCTAACACCACTCCTCATCCTCAGTCTTGTGAAATCACACAAAAATTCTGACTCTGTACTGATATTTTAGTTTTGTGTCTGGAGTTATGATTAAAGGAGAAACTAGCTTCATCCTCAGTGAGTCTTTGCTGCCTGGAACTAAGATTACAGCCTTTTGCATTGTGGGAGAACCTTGTTGAAGGACCAGTTGAGGAATGCCTAGTGAGAAGAAAAGATTAGAAGATCATCTTAAAGAGAAAGAATTGTACCCCTAAAGAGGGGGTGGTGTAATGGGCATGATAAATGGTTCCATACAGTGGAATATGGGTGCATTACAGATGCATGATAGGCATCTAGTTTCCATTATTATGTAAATTTGTGGTTCTCTTACATTTATGATTACTCCTTTAAGTTTAAATGGGGTGGCTCATTTATGGAGAGCTTCAAATATCATGGGTCAGTGGGGGCACTGGCAGAATGGCCTTGTCTCTTAATTCATAACTTTTGGGAGCTTTGTCTACATAGTACTACCATAAATGTCAGAAAACTGAAATCATTGATCTCTAATCTAACTGTTTTCCCAAATAAAAGCAAAACTTTTTAAAATAGAATTTTCTGAGTGAGTTGGCCAACAGTAGTAAAAAGGGACTTTTATGGATAGACTACCAGGATTGAAAATCAAGAAGACAGTATGACAGAGCAAGTATGACTTTTATTTCAAGTCCTTCATTGTCATTCTACTCTGTGGACAAGACTATCATTACTTGGCTCTTGACTACCTATGCTTATCTTTCCTTGTCACAAAGGCTCAATATTTCAAATGCCTAGAATTTAAAGTAATCACTTTTAGAATAATGTACCTAGTGTTTCCAAGGCCCCTTTCCTTTATGTTCTCTAAACAACTGCCCCAGTCCCTAGTGAGCTGGATGCCTGCTGTTATGTGAGCTTTGTATACCTCTATCATCACTGCAAGCCCTGCCACCTGCATCTGTCAATGTATTGTCCTCACTTTCCTCTTCTGGAGGATAGCAATAGCTACTTCATTATGCCCAGAACACTGTACCTTGTGCTAGAAAGGCACACCTAAAATTTGACCAAAACATCTTGAAATACAGGTTATACACTGAAGTTAAGAAGAAGGAGTTGAATATCACTGATTTTTATATCACAGCAGTAAGGACTACAGAACTCAACTGAGTCATTAAACCAGTGTTATCCAAAAACAGATAAAGATGCACACGCACAAAAGAAAACTAGATTAATATCCACAATAAACATGATGGGAAAATTCTCAATAAAATATGTGCTCAACTATGTTCATAAAAGCATTATTTGTAATAGCAAGAACCTAGAAGCAACCTAGATGCCCCTCAACTGAAGAATGGATAAAGAAGATGTGGCGCATCTACAAAATGGAATACTACTCTGCAGAAAAAAAAAATGTAATCTTGAAATTCACAGGCAAGAGGATGGAACTTGAAGAAAATATCCTGAATGAGGTAACCCAATCACAAAGAGATGAACATGGTGTGCACTTGCTCATATATGGATTTTAGACCTAGAGCAAAGGATCACCAGCCTATAATTCACACCACCAGAGGAGCTAGAATACAAGGTGTATTTTAAGAGATTCATATAAGGTCCCTCACAGAAGGGGGAAGGGACAAATTCTCCAGAGCACATGAGAAGTGGTGCAGGCAGTGAATGGAGAGGGAACTAGGAGTAAGAGAAGGGGAGGAGAGGAAAGCACATGAGACTATGATGATTGAGTCAGGGTAGGAATACAAGACAGAAGAGAGAGAGAGAGAGAGAGAGAGAGAGAGAGAGAGAGAGAGAGAGAGAGAGAGAGAGAATGTAAAAGAGGGAGCCATTATTGGTTTGAAGAGAAAATTGAACCTAAAGAAATGTTCAGAGACCTATAAGACTGACTCCAACTAACAATTTGAGCAACAGTGGAAAGGCTACCATAAATGCCCTTCCCTGATAGTGAGATCAACAACTAACTTATCCACCATCATAGAGCCCTCACCTAGTACCTGTTGGAAACAGAAGCAAACACCCATAACTAAACACTGAGTCGAACTAGAATCCAGATGCAGAGAAAGAGGACAAGACCAGGTTGCAGAAACACATAGAGACAGCTGACCTGAACAAGGAGGAGCTAATGGGCCCCCAGACTGGGAATCCAGCATGGGACTGGCTCAGACCCCCTGAACATGGGTCTCAGCTAGAAGGACTGAGTAGTCTAAGGGACCCCAGATAGTGTAACCAGGATGTATTCCTGGGGCACAAAAGGACCTTGCAGACACTTCCCCATGGAAGGATACTCCCTTAACCTAGAGACAGGAGAGAAGTCCTTGTCCCTACATCAAATGATTTCTCAGATTTACATGATTCCACCTGAATGGCATAGCCCTACATGTTGAGTTGGGGAGGGGTGGAAGTGGAGGGTGGTCAGTGTGCATGTGAGAGGGGAGAGAGGGTAAGAAGGAGGGAGGGACGGAGAGGGAACTGGGATCAATATGTAAAATAAATAAATAAATAAATTTAAAAATTAAAAAAAAAATACTTGCAAATTGAACCAATTAAATACTTGCAAGGAAATACCAAAAATACCATATATCTTGATCAAATTGGTTTTATTACAGGGATTCAGGAATGGTCCAGCACAAACCAATACACATACTTCATCACATTGATAGACTAAATACAAAAATCACATGATCATCTCAATAGACTCCAATAAAATCCAAAATTCCTTAAAGGTACTTTATGGAAAGGCTAAGGATGGGAAGCCCATTCTTCACCTATTAAAGTGTACATACATAACAGAAACACATAGCCAGCATCATAGTAAATAGAGAAAAGCCCAAAGCATTCTCACTATATTAGGAACAAGACAAGGGTATCCCCTCTCTCTATTACTATTTGATATAGTGATTGGGTCTTACCTAGAGCAATGAGACAAGTGGAAGAAATGGAATGATTAAAATAGAAAAGGAAGTAAAAAAATTATACTTTTTTGCAACTGATATAGTTGTAAACAGAAGAGATCCTAAGGGCTTCATCAAAAAAAAAAAAAAAAACTATTATAACTAATAAATACCTTCAACAAAGTGGAAATTGCAAAATTAACATATAAAATAAATGGAAATACTGTCAACAAAGTGGAAATTGCAAAATTAACATATAAAATAAATGGTTATATACCAATAATAAAGCTACTGAAAAAAAAAATCAGTGAAATAGTCCTATTCACAGTATCAGCAAACATTATTATAACTGCTAGCAAAGCTAACCAAGAAAATTAAAGACTTTTACAATGAAAACTTTTAGACATTACAGAGATAAATTGAGGAGGACATTAGAATATGGAAAAACATTCCATGTTTTTGGTTTGTAAGAAACAATATTGTGAAAATATCCATCCTGCAAAAATCCATTTACAGATTCAATGCAGTCCTATAAGAATCCCAAAACCATTCTGTACACACATAGAAAAAGTATATCAAAATTCGTATATAAGCACTTATTACCAAGGATATGCAAAGTCATCCTCAGGAAAAAAATACTGTGAATGCTGTTACCACACCTGATATCAACTCATACTAAAAAGAGAAGAACTATGCTAATAAGAAGAGTGTGGTACTGGCACAAACACACAGACAGACACATACACATACACACACACACACACACACACACACACACACACACATACAAATCCAAGTTATAGAGATTACACTTGGTTGCTCATTTGAATTTGATGGTAAGAAAATACTGCTGAAAACATCATATATTTTGGCACAGGATATGGAGAAAAAAAGTTGGTACTGGTGTGAAAGCTTATTGCCTTCTAGCTAGCTTTTAGAGCACCCAAAGGTGACATTCTTGCCTCTGGGAGAGTAAAGTCATTAACAGTCTTACACAGATGTGAACCGTGTGAGCCTCAATAGCCATATAGGTCTGACAAGTTAGGCCCATGACCTAATAGTGGTACAAACGCTATGGGAGTAACCATTTGCTTTCTAGTTGGATTTAAGACCCACTCCACAGGAAGAAATTTATGCTTGGTACTGTCAATCTAACAAATAACCCAAGACTAAGGAGTCCACAGGCCCTAAGGGGAAAACTATTAATATTTCCTTGCTGACTTAGCATATTATCAAACAGATCTCTAAATACTTGTTGATATACCTCATCAGAAAAATTTTCTTTTCCCAGTGGGTGACAGTTAATAGAATGATTCATAACTGGTAAAGATACAGAGTTTCTGCAAAGTACACTCTTCTAAATGGGACTTATGTGTGTGTTACCGTCTCTTACCCCACGGCTCAGGGAACATCATGTAAGTGGGGTCAGAAAGATTGTGTGAGTCAGAGGTCAGAAAAAACTGCTATAAAACACTGTGTTTGGGTCCAGTCAGAGCTGTTGCATTCTTGAATTCAAAAGCACTCCTGTACCAGAACAGGACCTGACCAAACTAAGCCAGCCAACATTCCATGTGGATGGGTTAGTCATAAAAGGGCCCATGCCTTTGAGAGGAGCTATTGGCAACTGATGGCTGTTAGGGGAGAAAGAGTCAGTCTGGTACGTTTATCCCTGACACCTCATTTTCCTTTTTTTGGGGGGGGGGTAAGGAATGTATTGGCAAGAAAAGGAAACCACTGTGAAGGTAAGACTACTAAGGATAATAAAATAAAAAGTTGAAAGAGCCCCGAACTTTAATATATATGCTGTGGGGCTCACTGGTACTTAAATGGGTTGTTATATGAAAAAAGTAAGCAGAATAACTATAGTAGATAATATTTGCTTCCTCTCTTCAATCTCTGACAGTCTGACAGTCCCAGAAATTCCTTTCCAATCCCTTATAATGAGTGTACTTGGACCATGGTTGGTGGGGGGAGGGCGACAAAAAACTTGCAATATGCTTACGTTCTATGTTCTTGTATGTACAGGGTAGAAGAAACTGTCAGAACACCAACAAATGGTCATTCAACATTTAGTTTTCAGAAATATTAGTAATCATGAATCTTAGCACTGTGGGGACAGCTAGACAGCAACTGCTCAGAAATCGTAACAGTTTTGATCCACAGACTAAGCATTTTCTCTCCTGCATCCTTTCACTTCCTCCTTTCCATGATCCCTCCTTGTCCTTTTTGTTTGTCTGTTTCTCTGAATTCTTTTGGAGTCTCTCCTGGAACTTGCTCTGTAGACCAGGCTAGCCTTGAACTCATAGAGATCTGCCTGCCCCTGCCTCCTGAAGTGCTGGAATTAAAGGTGTGTACCACCAACACCCAGCTCGCCTATTTTCTTATCTCATCTGCTTTCTTTGTTGGCTTTTGTATGATGATCTTAAGATATGCAGACTCTTCCATTCATATGCTGGTTTTGGGGGAAGGTTGTGCCCATTAGTAACTTGATCTAGAGGTTTGCATGAGACAGGAATTCTAATATCCAGTCTTGTTTATAAGTTTCCAAGCTAAGGCCAGATTTCAGAGCTTTGTCCCAGAATCTACACATCTTTATGTTTACAAATATCTCTTGACTCTGGGAAGCCAAATATTTTTGGCTCAGTGGTTCTTCCATTTGTACATATGCACATTCACATAGGAATTCGGGGAAAATGTACTCAGTGTATTTGTTGCCTAGTTTTAGGAAGTTTGATTTGGTCGGTCAGTTCTAGAGATGTATTTGTCAGTGAGCACTGACATTATCTTGGAACCAAATAGTCTCTGAGTCTGACTTGAAAAAACTTTTACCCACGAGAAGCCTGAAATGGGTCCATGGAGATGAGCTGGTCATCACCTGTGAACAAGGTACTGAGGACATGGAACCTGAAATTGTGTCTGGGGATCCAAGTTGATGAGAGAGAGATTCAGGAGAACAAAATTGCTATGAAGGAAGGAAAGTGATGCTGATGACTCAATCAGAAACCCAAATCCTCACCATCTTAAGTTTGAATGTGCCAATGTTCCCTCTTGGCTCTTTGTGGCAAGACGATCATTGGCTTACTTCACTCAGATCAATGGCACAGTGATTTCAATAGTCTGTAAAAGCAACATAAACAGCCACACTCAGTTCAGTCACACTCCAATTAAAAAGTAGCAGAAATGCTGTGGTGCAGTTTCTCACTCAGCTGCAGATCATTGGAATTCCAGGGCACTTGGGCACATGTACTTTACTTGTATGAAGGAGACAGGGCACAGAGTAGTTTCATTCATGTAAGATATGTATGGTCAAACCTTTTTTTCTGGAGAAAAAACAAGACTATTAGGAAAACAGTTCATTACCTTTGGGCCACAATCTTTTATTTCAGCTAGCAAGTATTGAGAACCGAGCCAGTGTTTGGAGCCAGGAACAGAAACTTAGCTGGAGCTGGAGGGGCCAGAGCAGCCCACATCCAGCTAATGAGAACTAATTGGGTCTTCCTGCCACTAGGCTCAAGATAATTGGACCCCTGGACATGCTGACCTTTTTATTTGCTCACCATTTAACATGTGCTCTTGGCTACTGAGCTTGGAGTTTAAACAATGGTACATTTAAGCCACCAGCCACATTCTTCCTCATGTCCATCCATCCTTTTTTGCTTCTTCCTTCCTTCTGTCTGCCCTCCATTCTGGCCTTTTGAGAAAGGTGGTACTAGTGGCCTCTGAGTAGAGTCACTCTGCCAATCAAAGACAGACATTCCTTGTTGTCTGGCCCTCTCTCTAAGGTTGAGGAGAATTAGTCCTTAGTGAGACCTCGGCCTCAGAAGTGGAGTGAAGAACGGGGATAACATGGCTCTACTCTTGCTTGGTGTTCTTAGCTACTGGGCTGGCCAGATCCCTTACCTTACTGGTCCATATGCTAGCTGGCAAGTGAAGCAGCTGTTCTGTGAGCAGCAACCTGGCCCTAGGTGACTTCTTTAGTGCTGCTAGTTGCCTACTGAGCTAATTTAGTCTAGTCCTTCAGCCTGTAGAGGTTGATTTACAGTCACTGGACCTCTTATAGCCATGCTTTTCTTGTTGCTAAGATGAGAAGTGTCCTGAAGTTGTAGCTCTGACTATTTGGGGTACCCAGGGGAACTCTAGAATTCCAAGTAAGCTGCCATCAGGTTTGCTGGATACAGGATACAGGTTTGCTGCTTTGTACGTAAGCACTGTCACTCATGCTGTGTATTCCTAGAGCAGAGGATGAGGACCTCTCAGCTATGACCCATGCCCTCTTGTTCTAAAGTAACATGTGCAATGCACCTACATGAATGCATGTGACCATGCATACGTAGTACTTAAAGGCTTAATTGTTCTCATACTCAATGGGGATCTGGCCATAAAACCTATACTTTCACCTCTACATTCAGTTCAGTGTGTTTCCACTTAATTGTGGTGTAAAGGGGTAATTTATAAAGATGTCATAAATATTCTTTTAATGCTATAGGGCAATTAAATACAACATCAATATGACAGCTTTGTGGACTTCTAATTTGAAGCTAGATTTTAGAAAAATAGTTGCTTGAAACAAAATGACAAGCAAGTAGTTATGAAGTGGTGTGATTCCACATCAGAAATCAGGAAGCAGGGACTTTTGTTTTATGATTAGGAACTCACTCTAGACCTTAGCTTCTGGGTGGCTTTATACACCATGTACTTTCCATACTTTGTTTGGAAAACATCCCTGCCTGCCATTTTATTCCAAAGAAAGCTTATCTCACAGGACCCAGAGGAAGGAACTTTGAATTGGCTGCTTTATCTTTGGAAATTTTCTTAGCCGAATCCCAGAGCTAGGTGTCCATCAGTGACCTACACAATCTACTCACAGTCATTCCAGCAGACTCCAGAACAGTTTGTTTAGGTGTCTGTTTGCTTAGATTTTTAGAGATCCATTAGGGAGGAATCAAGTTAGTATCCTCACAAGAGAATACATGCTCACTTTTTTTTTTTTTTGGTTTTTGTTTTGTTTTGTGTGGAGCCAGGCACGGTGACATACTTGTTATCCTATCACTTAGGAAGCTGAGGTAGGTAGGCAGATTACTGTGAGTTCTGCTTTATGTAGCAAGTTCCAGGACAGCCAGTACTACAGAGTGAGTTTCTGTCTCAAAAACAAGTAAACAAACAAACAAAACAATAACAAAAATTGTTAGATGATGAGTAAATGCATGAATGGATACCCCGTGTCTAGAAATAAATCTAACTAAAGTACAAATATTTTGTAGCAAGTTGGGTTAACATTATTTTTCTATATTGGAAAGACATGTGTAAAAGAACAATATTGAAAGACCAAGAAAGTTGGGAATCTAAATCTGATTCTGATACTGACTAGTGTGATGACTTTAAGTAAGTAGCTTAATTAATGCTAAATTTCCTTGTTGTACATTAGAAGCAACAACAAAAATAACAACTCATGTCATTTCTTAGAAAGTTATCTTACATAAGAAACTGTTTTCATATATATGAATATGAATCAGTAGATTAATGCTCACCTAGCACGCATGAAGCCCTCTGTTCAAATCCCAGTATAGCAAATAAAACAGCAATAACAGCAAATCAATTGCCTTAGTATCTGCCTTGGAAAGAATATAAATGAATGTTTACTTCATTGTTCTTATTAACGTAATTCCTGTTTTTATGCCAGTGGGTACTATGCAATGCATACTTGGTTCAGTGTTCCCCGTGGAAGCATCTGCTAGTGACCCACACTGCACATACTTCTTTGTCTATTGTGATATCTTGTGGCCCCTGCCTTCGTTGGTCCTGGGGTACCAGATGCTATTTTTTCTGTTACCATATCAGCTACCATATTTGCTCATCTATTGAATACTTTTCCAGACATTTCCTCAGTAGCTCCACATCTCACCCACACATTATCCACATAGATCCTGGTGCCGCTTGCATAAAACAAATGGCAATGAGTAGACAAAAGGCAATGAGTTGCGCTATCTGTGGCCTCTGAATGTATCTGTCTAAGTCATCCTACTTCCAATGCTAACATCTCTCCCTTTTAATCACTAATGTCTCTCTGCTGTTGAAGTCTTCTTTACCAACTGTATCTCCAAACTTCATCTTAATCACCAACATCCTTCTTTCTGAATGTTAACTTAGGAGAGTTATAACTCTTCCATCTTAAAATAGACCAATAAAGAAAAATCGCATCTTCTTGGACCCTTGGCTGTCCTGAATGAGCACTCAGCCTTCTTTTACAGTTGGCTTTTTTGTTTTGTTTCCCTAAGGTTGCCTTATTCATCTACCAGTCAAGGGCTGTTGGTCTCCATCTTTTTCTTACTTCGGTTTTTCCCTGCCCTTCTGTAATACAATAATCACTTCCAAAACTATACATTTTGTCCTTAAGCTTGGTGACAGACACCTGTGAATCTCTGTGTGCTCTCCTGTTTTTACCTAAAAATCCTGAACTGCTCTTAAGCTCCTACTGAATCTTTTTTTCTTTTTTTTTTAAATATTTATTTTTATTTTTATTTTCCATATCCATCCCAGTCCCCTCTCCCTCCCTCCCTGCTCCTTCCCTCCTTCTTTCCCGCTCTCCCACTCTCTCATGCCCCCCCAATCACCCTCCCCTCCCATCCCCTGGCCCACTCCACATGTTGGGTCCTGTGGTAGACTGATTCCCATTTTCCTTAGGAACCTCCATACTGATTTCCAAAGTGGCTGTCCAAGTTTGTACTCCCACCAGCAGTGGCGGAGTGTTCCCCTTTCTCCACATCCTCTCCAGCATAAGTTGTCATTGGTGTTTCTAATTTTAGCCATTCTGGCAGAAAGTAAGATGGTATCTCAAAGTTGATTTGGTTTGCATTTCCCTGATAGCTAAGGATGTTGAGCACTTTCTAATCTTAATCCTTGCACAAGACTTTCAGCAAATTTTGGTGATTACAGTACATTGAATGAAACTTTTTTGTTAATGTGTATTGAGTGTACATATAATTGGGTCTCAGTCTGATCTTTCTCTTCATGCTACACAGCATGAATTAGTCAGATACATCTCTTTTACTGTCTGCCTTACCTTTCCTTATCCCTTAGTAACTAACATCATTTTTTAAAAATTATATAGAAAGAAGATAAAAAATACTGTATGCTTAGATCATGTTTGCTTCAGAGCACTGGCTTTCTAATAATTAAATTTACTGACAAGAAAACCACACAAATATTTCAGTTAACCTTGGAAAGATTGGTAATTGAGGGAATTCTTTCAGTTTCAATCCCCAAAGCCTTCTGGAATTTGGCAAATCCATAGATATCTCCTCCCATCTAACACCCAAATCATGGAAATGGCTGACTTATAATGCCATGTGCACTTTCTTTTATGGAAAGGTAGGTTTGAGTTGCCCTCCAACTTTTCTTGAGAAAAGCTGAAAAAAAATGGAAACTTCTTAAGTAATTGATTTAGCTTCCCTGAAGGTCCTGGCTCTTGGCAAGGCTGAGATCGGAAACTGCAATAAGATTCCTTTTTCTGTTGTGTTTTCAACATTTGGTCCTTAATCCATATAAAAGCACAGTTGCTATGAGGGAATGTTGTTGGGGTCACTCGGAACACAGGAAAGGAATAGAATTATAACACATAACCACACCCTGTAGAAGGAGAACAGGTCTTATCTGGCTTCTATTTTTCTTCCCAGGAAAGCCTTAAAACCAGGGGAAGGAGGTAAAGCGATCTCAGAAGACTTGAGATACAGGCAGTTAGAATACTAGCTTGCTGGGCTATTCTGGGCTGGGCTAGGAGAAGTTGAGGGTGCCCATCTTTCCTCACTCCTGTAGATCTTGGAGGGCTACAACTGGACTATATGGAGACCTCCTGTCAATGTTCCCACTCTGATTACCTTTCTTTATTCTCTCACCTCACTGAGCCTGAGAAGTTAACTCTCAAAATTGACATTTGGCTCTAAGCCCACAGGAGGTTACCATCTGTCAAAGCTCATTCCACAGTTGAAATAATTATGATGGATACGGATGATGCACTGACCAGACCAGTGGTTATGTTTTACTTACTATGTGCCCTTCTATGGTCCATGTATGTTTCAGAGGGGGAAATAAGTTTCATCAGTAGTGAGGGATCACCTTTGCATGTGACTGCCTCATAAACCCAGTCTGAACTTCCTGTAAGCTAGGCCTATGTGTAAAAGGAGAAAACATTAATCAACAGAGTCCAAATCTCTGTCTTTCAGACCCTACTTCATAGTTTCCATATGAGCAAACATCTCTTTTTTCCTTCTGTTTACTATTAGGGAGGTGACTCTTCTGTGAAAATAAGAACAAGATGGGAAAAGGAGAATTTTGGATAGTGAGTGGTAAGTGTGTGTGTAGGTGCATGCACACACATGTGTGTTTACAGTTGAGGTGAGAGGCTATGGGTGCTTGGAAGAGTAGAATCCACTTACAATACAAAATATTCTTGGAAGGAAAGTCTATAGTGGTGACATCAGGGAATATACGGGAAGGAAAAGGAGTCTTGGGGAAAATAAATCTCCTCCCTGCTTTTCACAGTTGTCTCAGGAAGCTGCTAGGTCTCAAGACTATGCTAAAAGTTGGCCTGTAATCCTTGAGGCAATGTCTGTATTTTCTTAGTATCCTTCTTTTCTTCGTTCCTGTCTCTTCTGATTTTGCCTTTTTGCTCATGTTTTTAGCTTTGCCATTATGTCTGGTCTCCACGCTTCTGTGAACTTCTCACCACGTTCTTCCAATGTGACAATATTGTCTTAGCTCGTATTTCTTGTTGATTACATGTATTTATAAGGGAGGAAGAAATGTTCCATTATCCACTTTCACACCCATATTTTGGATTAGAAGAGGTGTTTCCTTTGGAATTAAGTGCCTGTGTTCTGCCAAATTCTCAACTTTCTGCCACTAAGCTGAACTGTACAGGGAACTACTTTCCCTGAACAACCAGGATGCTCTATGTGTTCTGAATCTCTTGCTTTGCTTGTTGACAATATTTTATCTGATGCTCATAGCCTTCTTATTCTGAGGACCATGTGGAGCTAATTATAAAGTCAGCTGACTTAACTTATAAAGGGGTGGGTGTCATGCTCAGGTGCTTATAAACTATTGCCCTGTATACTAAAGTCTCTTTCGTGACTGTTTATAGGCAATTCAAACAAAGTTTAAAGACTTTAATTCATTTATTTTGGACTAGAATAACTTTTAGTGTTTATATTCTTTAAAATGATTGTCTTAAAGTAGTTGTACTAATATTAAAAGATCAAAATTGGAAGTCTCACACTTCCTGATTTTACTTATCATGAAGCTTTAATAATCAAAATAGAGTGGTACTCATCCAAAGACAGATATGTAGACCAGATAACTGAAATAGAAAATACAGAAATAAACTTCTACATACATAATCAAATGGTTTTGACAAGGACACCGAGGTCATTCAGTGACGAAAGATTCTGGGAAACTTAAGATCCCCATTTTAAAATGGAAATTAAACCATTAACATACATAATATACAGAATAGATCAAAGACCTCAACATCAAATCTAAAACTATAAAACTCTTAGAAGAAAACATAGGAGAAAATCTTAATGATGTTGAATTCAACAGTGATTTCTTGGATATAGTATTAAAAATCTGAGAACACAATGAGAAAGTTAGATAAAATTTATCTAACACAAAAAAGGAACCTGATTTAAAAATGGACAGAGGATTTGTAGTGTCTCACCAAAGGTAATATATAAGCTGCTACTGAGCTTATAAAAAGATACGTAACATTGCTGCTTTGATGAAGATATGAAACATCTACTAAAGGTTCATATAGTGGACATTTGGTTCCTATTACAACAATATTTAGAGTTAAGGCCTTAGGAAGTGATTGGATTATGAGGTCACTGACTCCTCTGTGGTTTGACCAATTGATGGGTTGGTTTATGTATTAAAGTCTTAATATAACAATGTTCAGAGTTGGGGCTTTGAGAAGTGATTGGATCATGAGGTCACTGACTCCTCTGTGGTTTTCCCCTTGATAGATTTATAATTGATAGATTCATATTGATATATTATTGAGAGGTAATGAAATTTATGGTATAAGAACTAGTTGAAGCTGGGCATTGGTAGTGCATGCCTTTAATCCCAACACCCAGGAGGAAGAGGTAGGTGGATTTCTTTGAGTTTGACACTAGCCTGGTCTACAGAGTAAGTTCCAGGACAAGCTCCAGAGCAAATCCTGTCTCAAAAAATGAAACAAAACAAAAAGAACTAGTGGAAAAGAGAGTTCAATTTGAGGACTGCTCTTTCCCTTGTCCATGATATCTTTCATTCCTACTTCTGTTCTTGCTCTAAAACTCTCATTCTCTCTCGCTTTCCTTCTAGTCTGTCAGGTGATGGGCAGCAATGGTTCTCATACATGTTCTCAACTATGATATTATGCTTTATAAGACCACAAATCATTAAAATGGGGCCAAGAAACCATTGTAACTATTAGCCAAAATAAATCCCTCCTTAATTAAAAATTTTCAGGTATTTTGTCATAGCAATGGAGAACAAACCAGCAAGATAACTAGTCATTAGAGAAATATAAGCCCAAACCACAATCCTACTACAATGACTTCTGTAATATAAAAAAGAAAGAAAAAAGAAAAAGAAGATGTGTTGGTAACATTACATTGGTACTAATAATAAAATCATATAAAAAGTTAATACTATAATTTTTTATTTTAAAAACCAAAGCAGTATATTATCTACATTCACAATACTTTGCTTCAGGCAACATTGAAATCAGAGCCTCAAAAATTGACCTTTATACCTATATTTATATCAGCATTATTCATAATATTTATAATATGGCAACTATAGTGTCTGATGATCAATAGATAAACAAAACTGCATGATATATTCATACAATGAGAATATTATCTTGTGTTTAAATGGTATGAGATCTGACACATACTACCATGTCAATGACTGTAAGAACATTATGCTAAGTGAAATAAGCCAGACATGAAACAAAAGAACACAAACAAAAAAGCCACAATACTGCATGACTCCACTTACAAGAATTATCTGGATTAATCAAATTCACATAAAGTGAAACAGTGATTTTCAGGGAATGGGACAAAAAGAAAATGAGGAGTCCATCTTCAAAGGGTTTAGAGTTTCATTTTTTTTTTCAAGATTAAAATGTTCTAGAGATTGCTGCTCAACATGTAAATATACTTTAGCACTTCCTAGCTGCCTCCTAAAAAGTAGCTATGATTGGCCTCTTGAGATGACTCAGTCAGTCTAGTGCTTGTCTGGCAAACATAAAGACCTAACTTTGGGTCTAGAACGATTGTAAAAAGTCAGGCATGGTTGAACATGATTATAACCCAAGAGTTAAAGAAGCAGAGACACAAGGATGCCTGGGGCTTGATGGCTGGCAAACTGGCTGAACTACTCCTTGAACTATAGGACAATGAGACTGTATCAAAAGGTACAACATGTAGTATCCCAGAGGATCCACACAACATTCATGCTTACCCTTTGGCCTTTGCGCTTAAACATGTGTACGTGCATTCATGAACACATATACACACAAAGTTATATCTATGTTGATATCAGCATAGTTATGATGGTTTATTAGCATATATATTTTATCATAGGATAAAATATCACAGGATAAAATATCTGGTAAAAGTAGTGATTAGATTTTGTTCTTTTTCAAATAAACCTGTTTTCTAATCCTGCTGTTATCACTAGCATTTAGCAAATGCCTCACCTTATGATAAAGGTCATATTTACTCATCAGTTAATGTAGCCCTATATCTATACGTTTACTGTTGGGATTAAATATGAAAACATCATTTGTTATGTACCTTGTACAAGATTTGGTTCATAAAAACACTCAAAAAATTTTAGGGTTCCTTTATTTACATTTTCATGGGCACACATTGATGAACCTAACTGAATTGTAACAGAAATGTGGTTTATATGGAGACTTTCTTGTCCAAAATCTAAAATCAACAACACATGCCTTGTGGTTTCTTCCCTACCATTTAAAGGATCAGTATGAAGTTGACCTCAGACTCTACTGGCCAGTGACATTCCGTAGCCATTTTTGGTACTTTCCTGGACATCGCCTAACAAACCTCAAAACTGTGCTAGCCATTTTCCTGTAAGGGTTGTTCTGACAAAATCAGTGTGTCATTTTTTCCCCAGCCAAGGATGAAGGGTAGGACAGACTAATTTACATATACTGTCAACATGCTGCCATTTTTTCCTATGGCTGCTATTTTTCAACTCATCTCAGAATCTTCCATTTTGCTGTGTCTTTTGTTGGAAAATGGATCTTTTTCAGAAAGTTCCAGTGTCTTTCTCAGGGATTCCTTTTCTGTCAGCACACTCTCAGTCAGGATCCTCAAGTGGCCAACATGGAAGTCAGCATCAAAGTTGGTACAATGTGTGACCTGTTATCATGGCTCCATCTCATCTATGCTTAGACCTACTGTAAAAGGGTCGGACACAGCACAAAGTGTATCTCTGTGCTGTTCAAAGACGGTTTGTCAGAGGAGTAAAGAAGACAAGTAGATAAATGTGAAACTGAATTTCTGTGATAGCTGTGGACCAAGTAAAAGATAGTAGAAGCCTTTTAAAAAAACAACATAAAAATGTTGATTTTATTAGCCAGGGAATTCTGGAAAGTCTCAAATTTCCAAAGTCACTTTACCACAAATAAATAAATGATTTTACATCTTTATGGTCTCTGAGGAGTTCTCCCTTTTATGACTCAGGTGCTCAACTAGTTTTTACCATTCAACTTTTTTTTTTTTTTTTTTTTTTTTTTGGTATTTATATGAATTAGTATGTTGTAAATTAGGATAATGGAAACATTTTTCTGGATGAGTTTTTCAATTCTGTGTGTCTAAAATTGCTTAGAGGGGCTCAGTTAACTGATGTCCATGACACACACAGTATCTTTAAATTTACGTTCTCTAACTATATTTCTACTCTATGAAGAAGATAATCTCTGTCTTTGTCTTGTTTTAAGTATTGATTTATACCACTCTCATCAAGTTCCTGATAAATAAAGTCTACAAGCACAAAATTGACTTCATCTTGTGCTGGAGAAACAGTTTTAGGGGGACAACTGGAGAGACTTGAGAGACATAATGATGTCTGCCACTCATGTGTCCTGCCGTCACCTCTCTTCCTCTGAAGCTTCTCCCATTTTCCTTTTACATGTTTCATTTCTCTCCATCCTTTCTTTACTAATCATTGCAAATTCATTAAAAAGTTCCTTAATGGATATTTATTAGTTTCATAAATGAGCTATAAGATTTTCTTTTTTTTTTTTTTTTTTATGACTATAAGGTCCAGAGGTATGAGAAAACCCAAAGATCCTGTATTGCTGCTATACTTTTGCTGGTCACTTGCTCAAGCACACCACAGCATCCTCTTTCTGAAGCCTCCCCCTCTGTCTGCAGGTGGCACTGACCACCTGTGTCATGTCCCTACACCATAACCTGAGATGTATACCTCAGTGCTACATGAATGCCATGGTTTACTCTTTCTCCTATCCCTGGCCAGTCACTAAGAGGAGAGGGATGTTTGCCTGCCTCCCTGTGCCTAACAATGGGACACTTAGGTACTTTTGAGTGGGTGAATTGATATGGAATAGATGATAGTTTTGCCCAATGAAAGGCAAGGAGGTTGTCAATATTATCTTCCAGTCTACTTTGAAAATAATGGGTCTGAAGGTATCAAAGAGAAGAAATGAGTGGTTCTTACTGGGTGATTCTTACTGAAGATTTATTAAGCCTTTTTATTTCTAGGGCTGACCTTTCAATGGTTTCTACAGGAAAATGAGGGTCTGGGGATACTGTTTTACCGTTATTGTGAACTTTTTATGTTATGTAAAAATTTAAAAAAGGGGGGGGAAGGAGTAAAGAAGCGTCCAGTACATAGACATGGATCATTCGGAAATGGTCTTCTGGAAAGTGTAAGGCAATGTGTGCTTCTGGAGCCAGTAAGCTTGGATTTCAACTATCAGCTGAATCTTGGTGATAGTCCTTAGCCTTCTAGATGGAGAGGGAACTTTAACATAACAACAGAGACATGGGCCCAGGGAATGAGTCATTTCCTCCTGCTGGCTCCTTGTGTGGCTGGCTGGCTGGCCTTGGAATGAATTTGAAGTGACCCCTGATGTGTTCTCACCCCCCACAAAGTAACCTTAAAAATATCTTTGTGTCTAACCGGACATGAGTTAAAGTCAAAATGACTCTGTCCTAGCCAATAACATAGGTCACTGTGTGTAGGGGCGGGGGTGCAGCTGGGGAATGATGTTTGTGTTGCCTCACTTACCAAAAGTGCTTCTTGGGGAGAAGAGAAATGTCAAAGAGGCCATCCCAGGAAGGACGAGCTTAGTCCTGGACTAGAGTTTCTTAGCACAGCTACTGAATGAGGTCACGCCATTCCAGTGACTGCTAGAGTGGGACCCATGGGAAATGTGGAACCATAGAAAAGAGCTGAACACACACACACACACACACACAGAGAGAGAGGGGGGGGGCAGAGAGAGAGGAGAGGAGAGGTACATACATGAACACTCCACGGTACATGTTAAAGTACAGGGATTCCTTTGCTGTCAACGCCTGACAAGTCCTAGACCTACAGATTAGAAAGGTCACCATGGCTGCGGACATTTCTTTGGACACAGGAGACCAGATGGAAAAGCACCTGCCCCATAATTTCTATGGTGACAACACTCCTTGGTGACAATGCACAGGTTTGATAATCAGTTGTTGAGCGTAGGAATCGGCACTGAATATCCTGGAGAAAAAGAAGCCAGAAGAAGAGAGAGCCAGCTCTGGTTTGCTAAAAGAGAGATTAAATTTCAACCCCTGAAGGAAAACAAAGAGTGAAAATGAAAAAAGAAAAAGAAAAAAAATACAACCTAAACCCAGAGTTCATTCCTAGTGCTTTTCAAGATCTTTTTCAATGTATACCTGTTCTCCAAGCAGTTCGACAGATATTCAAGCCCTCTTGAATGCTGCCCAGAGCAGCTGGGCATCCCACTGACCTTTCTTTCTGGATTAAGCTGGGATGGGGAAAGGAAAGCCTCACCCTCCACCTTCTTTCTGATCCAACACAGCTGCATTTTCTCATTCCTGAGAACTGGATGAGTTTCCTGAGCCCTGGGTTGATATACCATACCATCTTCAGTGCAGCTGTAATTTTAACAAGGGAAAGCCAGCTTGAACCTCTCTAATCCTTACTCCAGACACCTTGAGCTCCTGAGACTGCTGTATGCATGCATGTGCATTTAAGGGTTTCTGTTAGCTGTACTTCTGAGAATGTGGCTCAGTCTAAAGTTGTTTTTTTGGGGGGGGGCAGGAGGAAGGGCTTCAAAGAACATCTGCCTTTCTGCATTATTCTGACTGGTAGATTTGTGGCTTTAACATTTACAAAAGCAAAATCGATGTTGTTATCCTCTGTTCACCTATTTATGTCATAATCTTCCTGTTTCCTCTTCTGGGGTCAAATGATGGATGCTATTTCCTCTCTTCTCTATGAACCATAGAAGAATTAATCCAGAATTAAAAGTATGAGAGGCAATTGGGGTAAAGGCTTGAGAAATCTACTGCAGCTAGTTTCAGAATTGCACAACCAATTTGAGTTTCTTTCTTTCTTTCTTTCTTTCTTTTTTTTTTTTTTCAAGACTTATATTTTGGGAGGCAACTGTTTTATGAATGAACATAAGCCTGATACATGAAATGCGTAGGATTGGTCTGAGAGCCTTGTCTGGGTCAACTGTCACATCTGGCTCTTATGAATCTGGCACATTGTGACTCATGGATACATAAATAGTAATCCTTGATAGTGACCACTTGTGACTCCACAAACAATGTCAAATGCCAGAGAACTGCTGTAGCTGCTTGGCGAAACTGCTCATGTTCTCTCTGCCCCTGACATTGGGTGGGTAGTTATGGAGGCTCTCTACTGTTTTCAGGAAACCAAGCTCCAGGCCTTCTCTCTGAGACCTCAAGTAGCCTGGTCCTGGTAATTTTTAGCCTGATAATCCCCCTGCACTGTCCTCTCAGGAGTGCCAATGGATGGCATGAGACTAATTGATAGATGGTCTGGGTTATTCAACTTCTCTGGGTCTCAATCCCCTCACCAAGTGAAAACAAAGTGTAACTTAGAGGCATTAAAATAGTGAGCATGTACGAAAATTTCCTAAGACCTATGTACTGTTCTAAGTGGGATACTAGGATTGTTTCTCTTAAAACCTTAACAATACAACTTGGATAGTCCACTTGCTGGTGAAGAAACTGACACACATAAAATTGGCAGGATTGGCTTGAATCAGAATTTCTTGATCCCTTACTTTCCAGCATCAGTTCCCAACTAAGGACACTGTTGCATCCAAAGAGACACTTAGTAATGTCTGGGGACATTCCTACTTATCACCCAGTTGAGAGAAGTATGCTACTGGTCTTTTGGAGGCTGAGGACAAGGATTCTGATTCACACTATAGTGCTGGACCACCCCACAAATAGGAATTGCCCAACCCCAGATGTCCACAATACTGAAGCAGAGAAAGGCCAGCTCAGAGCCTATTCTCACTACCACACTAACTCACCAGACAGTACTACCAGGGATGAGGGTGGAGAGCATAAATTTCGGGGATACATGGAAAGACCAAATTACAATGTAGAGCATCTGAATGAGCTCAGTAAAGTCAGTTTTCTATTGTTTCTATTGGCTTCTTCTCTCAGTCTCCATTTTCTGCTATCAATGGTGTTTTAAAGGTTGCATGCACATTTTGTCAGAAAGCCCTGGTATAGTGTGAAAGGAGGCTCCTCCCACCTAGCTGCCTTGTACACTATTATTGCTTGTTTTCACATGTGGGTTTTATGGCTCAGACTTCCACTGGGGTCTGTCCCTGGCCTCCCTTCTTGTGCTATAGGCCAGTAGCTTTGTTAGGAAGATAGCTTTCTTCTTCCATGTAATACCTGAAGATATTTATTATTATTATTATTAATTTTTATTTTACATACAGATCCCAGTTCCCTCCATCCCTCCCTCCCTCTTTTCCCCTCTCCCACCCTCCCATGCCCCCTGACTACCCTTCCATCCCACCCACCCCCACTCCACATTTAGGGTGATGCTTCCAGGGGTCATCTAAATCTGTCAAGTCATTTGGGACTAAGCCCTCCCTCCTGTCCCTCCATGGGGAATGTGCTCCCAAAGTCCTTTTGTGCACCAGGGATACATCCTGGTTCTACTGTCTGAGGTCACTTAAACTGCCCAGGCCTTCTAGCTGAAACCCAAGTTCAGGGAATCTGACTCAGTCCTATGTTAGTTTCCCAGCTATCAATCTGGGGGCCTGGCCCATTAGCTCCTCCTTGTTCAGGTCAGCTGTCTCTACGTGTTTCTGTAGACTGGTCTTGTCCTCCCTCTGCATCTGGATACCTGAAGGTATTTGAGTAGGCAGTGATCAGCAGCTCTCCAAGGTCCAGTGACAGAGAACTCATAGGTTTACATGAGAATGTGTCATGCCAGTTGTCCCAAAGTTAGGAAATTGATCTCCTAAATTAATACTTTAGTGGGTTATACCATCTGTTATATGTCTCATTCCTGTGGGATTCTAGAATATAACAAAAACACTCCTTTTTCCTAGCAACTGAATGGACCAACAGGTAGTAAGCTTTGAAGGACCAAAGTAGATATTGAACACTAAAGGGTGACTGGGGGAACCTTGACTTGGTTTTGCTTTCTTCTGTGACTCTTCTCAGTAGTAGCAACGGTCTTGAGCCCCAAGTTATATCTGTAATTATATAGAGCTGTCTAATGGCCTGGTGCTAATGTGCTCAGTTTTCTGTGGGAAAGAAAACTGCTAGGCAAGCCGCACAGATCCCACATTCCTAGGGGCCACTCCATCATGTGGTGGTATGGGAAACTGTTACTTACGGAAAGCAGGTACTAACAAGTACAGGCACACACTCACCATGCATTTCTAAGAGGTAACAGTGCTTGGCACTCTTCCATCTACACTACACTACACATATTAATTTCACTTAATTATAATAATTAGCAGTCTGGAAAAGTGCCATTTTATTCTTATTTTGGATATGGGGAAACACATGAGAAACACTGAGGAACTGAGCCCTTTCTCTAAGAGAGTAGAAGCTATCAGGGCCAGAGAGTGAACTCAGCGACATAATCTAGAGGCTATATTCTTGATCATTAAGATGATCTATCTCCATGTAGAAAAGGCCAAGGTCAAGGGAAGTAAAAGTTCTGAAGTTAAAAAATAAAGTCAAGAACAAGGAATGATGGCTATAACTGGGCACATGCCTAAGGCACCTGGCACCTGTATTTGTCATGAAGAACAGAAGTCAATGACTAGGTTCAGATAATGGTTGAAGAAGGGATTTTACATAGACCTGACAAAAACTAACAAGCCATTGTTACTCTAATTGGGACATAGAGACTTATAAATAACTGAAAGCTTAATCAATACCTAAGAACTCTCAAACAATCTTCACCAGGTATTTGCAACACTTTTATAGACTACTTGAAGTAGCATTCTGCTACTATGAGGGGCACAAATCTATGCACATCAAGGCAGAAATACCATAGTTTCTAAAGGAAAATCTTACCACACATTCCTTCAAAGCATGGGTGAGATATTCATACAGATGTCTTCAAATAGAAGGTGACTGTTTAATTCTGTGTTTCATCTATTTAAATAGTTCATGGATTGGTCTTGGGCTCAGTAGAGAAACTGAGAGTTTCATCATTCCCTGATGAATCGCCCTAAGCCTCATCTTTTTCAGTTCTAAATGAGCTTTTTATGCCCACTAAACTCTAAGTAGGAGATATGCAACCACTCACTTGAGTCATCTGCCAGGTAGGAAGGTTGATCAGCTAAGCAGTCAGCAGGGGTTAGTGAAGAAACTGCAAATAAATGCACAGCATGCCAGTAGACATTCATCAAACTATCCTCAGTGTTTCTTAGTCCTTGACATCCTTCCTTTCATGCACTGAAACTGACTCAAGTCCTTTCATTTCCTTGAGGCCCACATTTCAGGTAAGTGTTTTCTGTCTGAATGGGTAAGTCTACAGGCATGGCCTGACTGTGCTCCTCTGAATATCTGTGGAAATTTAACCTCACTCGCTGTATCAATCTCATTTGTAATAACATCTATTGCCATCATTGAACAGTACAAAAGTCACATTCATACAATTTCTGCTGGAAGCTCTTCACCCTGTCCCAAGTCTTGCTGTTCTCAGTTCAGCAGCCATGTCACTGAGGCTTTCTGAAAAGACCTCCTGCTTTACCACTGCTTGTCTTTTCAGTTTGTTATGGTTGCACACTGGCCCTTAATCCCATATGTCCTTGCCACATGATTTTGCTTTTATCTTCTTCTGAGGCTGAGCATCTTGCTGTGCTTTGTGCTTTCCAGCAATACCACCTCCTCTCAACCTCAGATGTCACAGTTAATGTCCCTAATAATCCATTGTGTTGTCACTTCCTACTTACTTCTCGCTGCAAATTTTATAACAGTGAACATGAGTATCATCTTCCTAGAGAGTTGATCGGATATTAGGAGATAAGGTAAGAGTGAATATTGTCTATATCTCCTTAAGTTTGCAACTGGATCTTAAAAACCTGCATTTGAAGATGTCTAGACTGTTATTTTACTCACCATTGTCCCTTACCCTCTAACTATAGCCCTGCTCTTAGATACCACATCTTGTCACTGACCTCTGACCCTTTGACACTTTCTCATCCTGCTTAGTCTTAAAGACCTTAGGTCCAGATTCTCTGAAGTTTTATATTACTTATATGTCATAGAGTGGAATCTGAACAACTTAGTGAGAACGCCTGTGTGTCTTTGTGTGTTGTTATGTCAGCATGTATGAAGGCAGACCCACATGCCTCATTTTAACTATACAGGATTTATGGTGTTGATTTGCAAGTTTTTGAAGGTTTGTATTTGGGGGTAGGGAGTATACTCTACAGTAGAAATTGAGGAAATCAGACAGGCAGTTACATGGAAATTAAATTAAAATTAAATTACATTAAATTAAAATGTAAGCTCCTTTAAGTCAGCTGCTCATGGTCTCTTGTCATGCCCCACAACACTCAAGAAAGTACCTTGTTTCATGTGATTGAGTTCAGACCCAGGAAAGAGAGAACTTGCATTAATCAAAAGCAGATGGTGCAACTGAGACCCTACAGGTTAAACTCTATGCCAGTCTTTGAGCAGAAATGGAGTGGATTTCAGAAGCAAAATATTTGTGTGTGATGAGTTGGAGTTTGGGAAGGTTTTTATTTTTGAATGGAAAAAAAAATCACCAAAGAGCCAAGAAGAAACTAACGGATAAAATGCTTTGCACATATGGGTTGGAAAATTGTGCTTGCTTAAGTCAAAATGCAGCTTCTGGAGATCACAGTGGCTTTGCCTCACAGGTGCCTGACCCGCAGGCCACAGCACTGCTCCATGTGTTTGGCCCTGGTCCTCCCCTCCAGCCGGCCATGGGAGAAGATCAGATTCAGTGAGGCAGAAACTTCTAGAACTGCTTGAAAATGCTGCTTTTGCCAAAGAAGATCCCCTTCTTCCCCTTCTCACCCTTTTATCCACACACAGGAGCATTAAAGAACTAAATAGCTCTCGTCTCAGCTTCCTCCTGGCTCACTCTTTTGGCTCATGCTCCACAGAGCAGCAGCTGGTTTTCAGCTGATGTTTAAGCTTGCACACTCCACGTTAAATCACTCAGATTCTTCATAAAGTAAAGACATCCTTTTATTTGCTTGTTTTCATTACTTTTAGATGTTGTTCCTATAAGGCTGTTTCATGAATATTTATTGCTTCTTCAGAACATTCCATTATACATGGGCCCTACATGCAAACTGAATAAGGACTGAAATATACCAGGAAGGAGGCAATGAAAGGAGAAGAGGTGATTTTTTTTTTTTTTTTTTTTTTTTTTTTTTGTCATTTTTTGTTGTGTTTGCTTTTTGCACGGAATCTTTTGGTAACACAAATGACTGATTCCCTTCATTCTTTTCCCAAAAGACTCTACTTCCTTTTTTCCCAAAAGACTCTACTTCCTCTTTTCTAGCTTAGGAAATTTTGATTGATGGGCTTGGAGAGTCTCAACATGGGATTCATACTTGTTTCCAGGCAGGGGTTACTAGTGTACAGTAGTCCTACCATGATGTGGCTCTCATCTGCTCTATGTTGTATGTCTTAGACTCACATTGTTGAACAAAGGTGTTAAAACATTTGTTTTAAAACATTGGTATGCTCAAATCAGCACCATGTCTTGCAAGTCATGTTGGAACAAGCTAGCACACCCTATGTATGTGTTCTTTATGCTGAGTAGTTATTTAAGAATAGTGCCAGGGCAGCCTTGTGCACTAGTAATCACTGCATGACTAGTTCATGGACAGCCATAGTTCTAGGGCATGCTTGCAGCCAAAGCAGCAGAAAACCTTCTCTTTAACATCATCAGGCATCTGTTGGTCACCCTTAATTTCACAGTGGCACCCCATTTCCCCAGCTTCTTATCTCTAATTTTTGTTTTCTTTTTTCTTTTATTTTTTGTTTTGTTCTTTGTTTTTCAAGACAGGGTTTCTCTCTATTGCTTTGGAGACTGTCCTGGAACTCACTCTGTAGACCAGGTGGCTTCGAACTCAGAGATCTGCCTGCCTCTGTCTCCCAAGTTCTGGGACTAAAGGCATGTGCCACCAGCGCCTGGCTAGTTTTCATATTCTTTAATAACACTGGCAACCACATTTCAATGGTGCCATTCATTACAAGCCAGGCACAGTTTTCACTGCTTTGCGTGTATTAGCTCACTCCTCCTTCAATAACTCCAAACAACAAGAATCTCTTCCTCAATTTCATTTGACAAAAAAAGAAAAGATCGCACTAGGAGGCACTGGCCATTCAGTGGCAGAACTGAATTTTGAGGCTTAACCATCACATCACACAGTGTAGACTAAGGGAAGAAACCATGTCTGACTTTACACATGACCTTGAGTTATGCAATATCCCAGCATCTTAAGATTCTCCCCACCATAGCTGATCAAGTTCACTTTGTATGTGATCTGAGTGCTGTCTTCTAGTTCTCCCTGTAATACTTTTCACTAACCCCATTTATGAGAATAAGTCAAGTTTGTAACTCACCCAAGATCAGGGACTCTGTAGTTGGTGAGGAAGAAGTTTAAGCACAAAATTTTTTCACCATGCTGAATATATATATATATATATATATATATATATATATATATGTGTGTGTGTGTGTGTGTGTGTGTGTGTGTGTAACAGAAAACACAGACTGCTCTTTGTTAAAGCACCTTCAGAATAATGGAATTGATAAGAGATTTTTGAGGACAGGGTAAGAAGTTGATCAAATTTTACTCCACAAGTCTGAACCATCTTATTGGATCTATCCCTCCTCCCAATTCATACATAACCCCACACACACACACACACACATGGGGGCGGGGTGGGGGGAGATACCAGAACGCCTATAAGTCTTTATTCAGAAACTATAAGAATTATGCTTCATCAAACAAGATTATATTTTCAATAAAGTACAGCAACTAGATTGTGAAAGTTAAAGTGAAGAACTTCTAAAACACCCCCTGCCCCAAATAAAAGCTCCTTAAATGCTTCCATAGAGACACATTTTGTTAACTTTTCTATTAGGAAGTCATTCACACCAACTTCCCTACTGTCTGTTCCTAGAATTTTCTGTACAGATTTATTTCTTACAGATTTTCCAAGCCTTCTCATGCTCTGTAAGAACATATCCCAATTCCTTAGTTTCTTAGAGAGAGTTCGTTACATGTAATGCCTCTTTTTCAATGTCCCCCTTTGCTCACACCACACACTTAGCATTCATGTTGACTCAGATGAGGGCAAAAAGAGCTTTGACTTCTCTACTCTATCTTTTGACTTTTCCTTTGGTTTCCGTCTTCTATGAGGATGTTAGGCTCCTGTTCTTTTGGCCAGAGCTTGGCATATAGGTGCCATAACTATGAGGACTTCCCCAATCCTTCATTTAGACTATAATATGAAACGCCTTTAAGATGAAGGAACACAACAGTAATACACCATATTTCACATTGTATATCCCAGGGTTTTCTTTATTCATTTTTTACTATCAACTTTCTTAGTTAAAGTTTCTGTTGTTATGATAAAACATCTTAACTATAAGCATCTTGGGGAAGAAAGGGTTCATTTGGCTTATAACTCTCAGCTCACACTCCATCACTAAGGGCAGTTGGGGCAGGAACATGGAGGAAGGAATTGAAGCAGGAGCCATGGAGGAATTCCACTTACTGGCTGTCTCATTATGGCTTGCTCAGCTTGCTTTTCTATACAACTCAGGGCCACTTGCCCAGAGGTTGCAACCCTGACACATACACCCAGTGGCCTGGCCAAGAAAATACCCTACATACTCACTTAAAGGTAATATGAGGAAGGCATTTTCTCAATTGAGGTTTGTACTCCCAAATAATTGTAGCTTATGCCAAGTTGACAGAAAAGTGGCCAAAGCATTAATATTTTCAGAAGCTGACCCAGGCAAAGAAATGGAGTGTATTCAAAGTGGTGAACTTGCTAAAAGGCAGAGCTAGGAACTGATGGATAGCAGGCTGACTCAGTCTCCCTCACCATCTTCTTTTTCCAAATACTCATTCAACGAAGTCTGAGGAGATCATGGAGTGCTCTGCATTGCCTTGTAATGCTTCAAAACTTGCTTGTCTCTGTGCTCATGACTGAAGAAAGCTGAATTAATGTTTAATACAAGTTTTTTTAAATCATCGAAGACAATTTTCATGGTAAGAACATCACTCTAGTTTCTCCTGCTCTGCTAGAAAAAAACATGGAGAAAAGCATGTTTTCCACAACACTTTCTGTATGACATTTACCTTAAATTAAATATTGCAGATAGAAGGTGTTATTAGGCACATAAGAATCTACATTAGAATGTATCTAAGAGTTATTTTGGTTATACTGGGACTAATGCAAATCGTTCTCTCTCTCCTCATCCCCCCTTCCTTTTTGATATATTTGAGGCAAAGTCCAGTTATGCTAACCAGGCTTCCTTCATACTCTTTTTCTAGCCCAAGTTGGCCTGGAATTCCCAGTCTTCTAGCATCAGCATCCCAAGTGCTAGCTAGGGTAATTGCCATGTTTTGCCATACCTAGTTCAATCCTTGTTCTTTAATTTCAATATTTACTTTTTAAAGGTCTGTAGGACTCAAGTGCGTTGTTAATTTTTTCATGCATATGATGCTCATATTTGCATTTCTAGCTGGACTGAGTCACTGTTCAGGCTTCAGGAAGTCACCTGAGCTTTCTTGGGGTGGGTGGTATACTAGACTGGGCTGCCTAGGAGTACAATGTGTAGGACTGAGGTGATGGTAGGCAAAGAGCAGAATTCATCAGGCTTCATTTCACTGAATAGGCATAATCAAGTCAGAATATTAATGTGGTAATTGCTTCCCCCTTTGTGTTTTCAGAGAGAGAGAAACAGCTGGGGTGGTTGACATCTGAAACAGGAGCCGCTGATCGATCGTTCCTTGCACAGCAGATGGGCTTGGGTTATGAATAAGCAGCAAATGTGAAAAAGAGATTCATGGGGTTGAGCCAGGCTTGCTTCATGCAAAACGGTTAACCCTTCCTGTTTGCCATTGGCCCAAGTTTTGGCTAGCTAGACTGCTTTTATTATGTTGTGGTCAGAGACCTAAATGTTGTAAAGAACAAAATGTGTTAAAGAATAGAGAAAGACCACACTGAGAAAATAACATGAGCAGATCTGAGGCACGCCTAATGATTGCTAGATCGAAGCAGAACCCTGACAGTGTTTTTGAGTGAGTGGCAGTGAAGTCCTTATACCTGTATTCATATTCTTAGAAAGTACAGAAATCATATCTCAAAAGAGTAAGAGGGATAGGGAGTCCACACAAGGGGATCCTGGGAATGATGTGGTTTGAGAGCTATTTAACAAACAAAGCAAACAAACAAAAAACACTCATTGCTAGTATCTCTGGAACACTCCCCACTTTAATGCTTACAATTGTGTATTTGAGAGCCTTTCTTCATGTCACTGATGGAAGCTTGATAAAACGCTGTGTTCTTGAGAGGGGTGACCTGTTGCCTGTTGAAATAATATGTAAAATCCTTTCCAAGTGTCATTGTCCAAGATAGCAGAAAACAAAAACAACTCTCTGTGAATCAGGACAAATGACAGAGGAAAGTATAAAGTGGGAAAGAGAGGGGTGTCCTTAGGCACAGGCTTCTGGTTTCCCTTGACCTTAAGAATGTTGACCTTGAGACATGCGACTCGTCCAGCTGGATGAGTCTTAATTCTTTGAAAATGTCAAAAACAATCTCAAGTACAATGACTAGGTCATAGACCAGTACACATATTAAACATGACTGAGATTATGGAAGTATTTTAACAATTTTTGAGACAAGAACAAGCATAAGGTATCAGCGGTGTGATGATGGTAGGTGGAAAGCTGGTACATAGAAGTAGTTCTTGCAGTGGGAGGGACATTAACTGTCAAAAATTAGATAGAGTACTGAGGAGAGGAGAGGGGGAAACAGGACAGATTGGAGTACTCTTTTTAGATAAAGAAGCCATAGCTTCCCTCTAGGAGACATGTACCAAACAACTCCTACTAGTTGTAGAGGAAGGTTTCCAGTTACCAAGAAGGGACCATCAAGTTTGTATTTCTGCTTAATAGTTGGGATATTTTGACTTCATCCCAGGGGCAGCATTTGCTTCCTTCCATGGCTACTGTAGGTTCAGAATATTAAAAATCCTTTCATGGTTAAAACGGAACAAAACCAAAAGGGAAAGCTGAAGACAAACGGGGAGAGAGTTCCAAGCCCCACAATCCCAAGCAGAATAGACAGTATTTCTAGATGGACCATGGGGTGGGTGAAGGAGGAGCAAAGCTCCTTAAAACTCAAGTACCAATTTGATTGCCATTATGGTTGTACTTGGTGGCCCCTAAGGGGGTGATTATGCCATTCTCTCAGAAGGATTCATATATTTTAGGAGTGCATTTTCCCTTCTTGTCATATGAAGTAGGTTGATTATAAATTGAAGCTGTTGCTCATAGTCTTTTACACCTCCTTACTTGCTTTTCTGTTCCATGTGAACCAGTGTGAGGCCCCTCTTTTTAGAAGTGAAGAAAATATGGAAGCCATGATCTTGATCCTCACAGCATCCCAATATGTGGTCCAGCTAATGCCTCTCTACTTCACTAGTCACACAGTCACATGTATTTTATTAGCACCAATAGAGAATAGAGTAAATTCTAAACCCCTTGATTAATGTCATTGTAGAATTGACTTCTGATTTCTATATATTCTAAACTTAAAGTTTTTCTCCTTCTTTTCCTTCTTTCCTTTTGCCATTTTGTTCTTTACAGTGCCTATCTTTGTGTTTCTTCTTGTGCTTGCCAATGTAGTTCCAAGAACACTCAATCAAGGCTTGAGGTTATCTCGGGATATTTGTGACTAAAGTTCACAGAGAAAAGTGATGGCTTCAGATGGGAGTGAATGCAAAGTAAGAGCTGGCCAAATCCTCTCCTGACTCCCAGTGGGCAAACAAAACTCACCATCAAAACCAGGGAGCCAGAAACTTTGGGCTTAAGAGATGACAAAAGAATGGTTCTTAGCTGAGGATGCTGTACTCCTTGCATATCTAGCCAGGTGAAATGAACAGTAGGCCTAGGGTTACCTAAGATATAAACTCTGAACAGTCTCTAGTTGGGAATGCCTTGACAAGCAGCCAGAAGCCTTCTCTTCTCCTGCCCCTCCTCATGCCCACAAAGGACAAAGTGCAGGCTGTTGCTTCAGGTGAACGCTGTTCTGGGAAAACAAGGAAAGCAAACAAATACTACTGTGTGTTTAACTGGTTCCCAGGCTCCATTTCAAAGGCAGTCCCCTATGGCATTGTTTGCTCCTGTGGTTCCCAGCATTGGTGTTTGATATCATGCAGACCTATTCCGAGATTTCCTGGGAGAGCAGCATATAGTTTATAATGTGAAGCAAAAGTTTCCCACTTTTTTGAAGAAAGGCAATATGTTAACCGGTCTAGTAGGTATATAAAATTTCCTTGTTGTGTTAGATGCTGAGGGAACATGAAAAAATTCATGTGATGTGCTTTAAAAAGGACCAATGCCGTGGCTTTTCTTAGGCAATTTGGTGACAATATTTGTCTGTGATTCAAATATAGTATTCTCTCTGGGACAACTGTCCTCTTTCCTAGGTTATAATATGGAAGGAGAAGGCCTAGGCATTAGGGAATTGCTTATTAGGGTAGATTTGCAAAAGCATGGAATACTCCCTGGGTCATTGACAAGCATGTTGGAATTCTTAAAACTTCCCCACACATTTCCTCCATCATGAATGTGATCTGTTGATCAACAGGATCTCTCCTATTCCAGCTGGGGTGACTAGCAAAGCAAGCAAGTCTACTCCATTGTGACGTAAACAAGAAAATTTGACTTTAACCACAAGATAGAAAATTCAAAGGAGTTTTGAATACTGGCAAACAGCTTTAGGAATGAAATTCAAGGGATGCCCTCCAAGAGATGTTGAAGGATGAAAGGAATCATACTTGGCCTTTGGGCCAAGGCTGAGCACTATGGTTAGGCATGGAAGACCATGGTGTTCATGAAGGAGAATCCCTTTCCTGCTTACTGCCTCTGTCATTATGACTACCCCCTCACATCCAGAGAGGCTAAGTATGGCTCAGAAATCATAGCCAGGAGGATAGAAACAAGATGTAGAGTGCAGCATAAATTTCAAACACCCAAGGCTATTTTTTTTTAAACAGAGAAAGTGCTGCCTCTGAGGTCTAAAACATTCCCCATAGGAAAAAATCAACTCCACAGGCAATGGTATATGCTTACTGATATGCTCACCATAGATGCATTACCCATGACACATGAAATGCCAGTACTAGCAAAGCTTGCTCTTTAAAAACTATAACCCATGTAAATATAATAAAATATTCTCTTCTGTTTAACAGTTCCCTTTCTTACTCAGCCCCATAGCACATGCTGGGCCAGATCCAAGCAGTAGCCCCTGGGTTAGTCTCAGAAACACACCAGCAGCTCAGCATAGCACAACAGTGGTTTAAGTCACTTTGAGATATGACTAGCAATAGCCAGCAGGGTATTCATGGCTTCTCATTCCATGCATAGGACTTGGATTGGAGTGACAGACTTTACCTGTTTACCTATCATGGGAATCCCTCATCTTCTTATGGATCAATAAATGATTCATAACCACAAAAGAATACATTGCTAATTGGATGGCCAGCCAGCAAAGCAACTTTGATGGAAGCCACTGACTCAGGTGTGTTCGGATCATGTTTTCCTAGAGTAAATTACAACCTCGGAAAAGGGAGGCAATCATATGAGAAGTGGAGAGAGCCAAGCCATAGAGTTAGCAATGTGTTCCTCCTATGCCAGTGACTGACAGGGTAACTTTACTGTTCCAAGGATGCAAGGGAAATCAGCAGAGCATGTGCCTAGAGGGCTTGCAGTAAGCTGGACTCTGTGTCAAGGGATTTCTGTGGATATTTCTCATAATTACATCTTTCAGTCTATCAAGTCAGGGTTAGGAAGTATTTTGTTGTCTTTGTATCTATGTGTAATAGCTGGATACCTTACAGGATACTTCCGTATTATAAAAGAGGTAAACGTAAAAGAATGACTTTTTTCAAAGTTATAATTGAATTTTTCCCTTACAAATTTGCTAAGAAAGGTTACCAAAAGATTCATGACAGAAAAAGAATAAACTACTACCAGGCTGGGCATTGGTGGCACATGCCTTTAATGCCAGCACTCAGGAGGCAGAGGCACGGTGATCTTTGTGAGTTTGAGGCCAGCCTGGTCTACAGAGCTAGTTCCAGGACAGGCTCCAAAGCAATACAGAGAAACGCTGTCTCAAAAAAAAAAAAAAAAAACCAAAAACAAAAACACAAAGCCAAAAAAAACAAAAACAAACAAACAAACAAACAAAAACAAAACAAAAAAACAAAATAATAATAAAAAAGGAATAAAGAAATAAACTACCCTTTCTCCTTCACATAACTGAGATTACAAAGTGAATCTTCATAAATCATAAATACACATGTACAACTAATCCAGGAGGCCGTGTTTTAAAATATAGCTAAATATATCGTTTCAATGTGTATACTAATTTTAGATAATGCATAAAAATTAAAACTTCATATGCACATATGTTTAGTACAATTTGTATAAAGAACATTGGGAATAATACAATTAACACATATATATGTATTCAATGTATCCTTTAAAGATTGAACATCCTGGCAATTTTAGTTATCTTATCAGTAGCCAAAGGTCCAAATAGCTAACTACAAATTTGCCTTTCACTTTTCTTTTGGATCTTCACTTAAAAAAAAAGAAAAGAAAAAGAAAAAGAAAAATGAACTCCTAAGAATAACAAGGAAAACCTATAATCCTATTGCCTGTCTTAAATAAGAATTATTTAAAATTTGTAATTTTAAATTTGTCAGAAAATATTTTTGTGATTTTTAAAATAAAAATGTAATTATAATTATTTATTTAGTTTGGGTTGTCTGTTAAGAAATTTATCTCCTGATATTTGTTTTACTTCCATTCTCTATTTGAATTTATCTTTATTTTGCCAGAGAGGTTTTAGGTTTAGAACACATTTCCTCTACAATATTTTCTTTTACTTTCTCTTATTTTTGCTTCTAATATTAAGTGCAGAATGTTTGTATGTGTTTCCATGTATTTCAATATTTTACAAATAAAACTCAACTTCTTATCCTACCAAAAAATTTTGTCAATTCATCAGGCAATTCCATCAAACAATTATATAAATTCATTGAACATTGATTTAACAAGCCCATCTAGTCAATTTGTAGAAGATTTATTTATTTTTAGTTTATATATATGAGTGTTTTGACTGTATGGAGCTATGGGTACCACATGAGTACAGTGTTTGCAGAGGTCAGAAGAGGGTGCTGAAGTCTCCGGAGCTGCAGCTACAGGTAGTTATTAACTGTAATGTGGGTACTTAAAACCAAACAGGGCTTGGAAGGGTGGGAGGGAGAGGGAAGGAACTGGGATTGATATATAAAATAATATTGTTTCTAATTTCAATAAAAAATATTCTCAAAAAAATAACTAAAAGAAAGAAAACAAACAAATGAGGTCCTTTGCAAGAACAGCATGTGTTTTGAAACACAGACCCATCTCTTTGGTCTCTCTTTGGTTAATTTTCCAGCCAGTAATAAATAAATATATGTTAACACCTTGTAGAAGAAGACTTCACTATTTGCATGTACATTTTCATCCATGAACTTCAAAGCTGCTTTCCAAGTTCTAACAACAAATGGAGAAAACTGAGCATGTCAGGAATTTGAGCATGTATCTAAGTATCAAATCTACAGTTTTAACTATTTACCTACCTATTGGGTTTTGTGGCTCATTGTAATTAGAATTCCTGGCATCAGTACACCTTCTGACTTCACAGATGCTTCTGATTGTGATAAAAAAGTAGCCATCCATATCTGTTTAGGTCTTTGTTGTTGGAGTCTGTCCAATGCATTTTCAACATCCATTGAGATTATGGTATGGTTTTCTCATTACTGTCTTATATGGACTCTTACCCTCATTAAATTAATCTATTTGCTCATTTCAAAGTTTTATGCTGTGTATAAATCACTCTCTTTACTGGATACTGTTCTGTATTGGGCAGGATTTCCCCGTGAAAATGAGAGAAAAACCAAAGTGCAACATCTGAAGCAGAAGAGGAAACACAAAAGACCATTTAATTGAGAAATCCAACAAAGTTGATTCAAGAGTGTCTCAGGACGCTCTATTGCTCCCCTTCCTTCTGGAAACTTGGCATTTGTCTCTCTAGAAGACATTCTCCTTGATCATCTTTGACATTCTGTTGGCTAGCAAGCATGATTTCTATATCTCCCCCTCGTAGAATTGCTCTAACATAGATAATTGGGGTCAGCCTTCCTTTCTCTTTCTGAGCTATGACCTCCCCCAGAGACTTCCTTTCTTCTGCCACTATTTTCCCCCTCCACTATTTCTCATGGACATAACCCTTGTTAAACAAACTTGAAACAGGTACAAGAGTATGAAAAGGCTTACGGTTCAAAATGATACTATGCATTTATAGGATTCTCAGTCTGGAGACATTCACTTCAAACTGTAACCATCTTGATAGGAGGAAGATATTCTAAGGAGAAACTGTGTTTGCCCATTGACTATTGGACTATTCAAACAACAGTCTCTGGGAAAGTAAAATTACCCCAGGAATCCCAGCTTAGGGAAATTGTCTCTCAGGAAGATTTCACATGGTTCTGACAACTTGTTAAACAACCTTGCAAGACTATCTGGAGCTCCCAAAATTAATGGGCTAGCCCATTACTTGACCAGGAATCCTTAGTCATGCAGACTTTTTGCCTTCTGTCTAAACCTCTGTCAGGACCCCTAAATAATTCAGATAGTCACTGGACCGCTTTGTTCATCTTCTCTATGTGGCCACATTAAATAAATCTCTTTGTGTTTTTCATTATTACTTGTTTCTTTAATTTGTCTGTTCAGACAGCTGGTCAAGCATATGACTTCTAGGGGCTCAAGCTCTTATGCTAATAGCCCCAATATCAATATTATGGAACCATGGCCAGCAGAGATACATTTTGTATGCTAGCTACTCACAAGTTGACCCTCAATGAAGCAGAAAGATTGAATGGTGCAATGTGACTGTTGGAATCATTTCATTCCATGGGCTTTTTCTTACCTTTCCTTTCCAGCCATCAGCAGCTGCTTTTGGCCTCTGTTTGGTGAAGCAGATCCATAAGAATTTGGATATAGTTTGAACTCTCACAAAATTTCTCATTGGTAATCTGTGCACGTTGGACTTTATCGGCCCTTTTACTTTGGAGGCTTCTTTGAATTTCAGTGATTGTTTGGATACATTTCAGTAGCTGCTATTTGGTGAGCAGCTTTGTCTTTGAGAATCTTCTGAGTTGTTTCAGTTACATTAAACCGTATGGTAATCACACCATTTATGTACAGCAAGCATATTTATTTTAGAAGCTCTTTGGAGCAAATTTAATCCATTGAACTGTTTGGATATTCACCATGTGTCAGGGAAGGTTGTGGTGTGTAGGTCCTTTAGGATTCTGTTGAACCTTCAGGGTTCTTTGGGACCAGTTGATATCATCATTGTGTAGCCATTTATGCTGTCTGTCCATACTGGTGTCCTCTAGGGGGAACTGCCCTGAGTAGTTTTTTGTAGACTTACAATCCTCAAAGTCACACAGGATAACAGTAATATTTCCTGAGAATGCTTGAAAAACTAGTAAAACCCCTGGCCACTTCATTGTTTCATTGCTCTTTTGAACTTATTGTACTCTTGTATTCCTAGTCTGAGCTCTTCTTTCTTGTCCCCCCCCTGAGGGGGGGGGAAGCAGCTAGCTAAAATATAGGAATTTTGTGGTTAATACTAACTATTGAGACTGAAACAAACAAGCAATAAACATCTGGTTATATAGGCCTAACCTCAGTGAGACCTGATAGCTGAGCTTCCTTTCTGGTGGAATGGTTTGGGCTGAAACTTTAAGGAAACTCATGCTCACACATATACACAACAACAATAAGAAACAACAAGACAAAACAAAAATATCTGGAAAAACTCCTCTTACAGGACTTAGGAGAGATAACAATCTTCTAAACCAAGTATTTAAAGGGAAATAAGCATCTAAAAGACTTTTCTTAATGTATAGTTTTCTTGTGTGAACAACAGTAATTGCAGATTTAAGATAAAAATGCTCGCAACTTATATAGTTCTGCATTTACTATAAATTTTGATTATAATTTTCTTTAAAAACAAGTTTAAAAAATTAAATCTATTTTTAATAGTCAAGAATAACATAAAATGAGAACACAAATATTATTTTGTTATTGCTTAAAAAATTTCTAACCTGGGGAAGGCAAGGTGGTTCAGTGAGCGTGGTCACTTGCCACCAAGCCTGAGAGCGCACATGCAGGAAAGAAAGCAATGATTAGACATTGCACTTCAAGCAGTATCTCTTGTTATTAAAGCATCCTGGGTAATTCCCATCTAAAGAAGATATCCACAAATAAATACTCAATTCTCTTACTAATTTTATTTAATTATTTGCTATTGTTGTACTATAGAAAAAAACCTTGTAAGTATTGATTGTTAATATTATGTAGACTCACAGCTTCTACTATAAGAGCATGGGGAATAATTTTGAGGTGGTAGGCAATTGCCCACAGGATAGAAAGCAGATTGCCAGGCCCAAGAGCCCCTCTTTCCATAACTCTGAGTTGCATGAAATTGGCACTAAAGAGTCTTATTGGAACTAATTCCTTGTTGTCTGTCACCCTCTTCACATTAAATCATACAGGAAAGATCTCATCCTGGTTATAAGGGATAGTCAGGATTAAACCTTTGGATGGTTAACTGTCAATGATTTCAGATAATATTGTTCAGAGAGAGGGTAGCTATCAGGCTCAAAAAAAAAAAAAAAAAAAAAAAAAAAAAGATACACTGTGTATGGTAGTACTTACCTATAACCCCAGCACTTGGGAGGCTGAAGCATGATGACCATTGGTTTGAGGCCAGCATGGACTTCATAGTTGGAGACCAGTCTTAAAGATAGCAGAAATGGATTGGACTTACTTGAGCCAAACCCTTTAAAAAAGTAACTAAGCCAAGAAGTTATGGAGAAATGACTTTCACATATGGTTCCTTGACAATGATTAGATGTTCTACTTCTGTTTGGTATGCAATATTTGAATTAAGACAAAGAGAAGGGCAATGTAAGCATACTGGCCCCTCTCCTCAGCTATTCAGACTATTGAAACAACATTCTCTAAGAAGTTAGAATTCTACAAAGAATATCATGCTAGGAAAATAAAGGGCCAAGACCTGGTGACAATAAGAGAAGGCACTGGTTTCCCAGAAAAAGATTTCATAAGGTTCTTGAGATATGTTAGGCCACCTTGGAGGACAGGCTAGAACAACAAGAGATTTATATGGGATCATGCCTTGACCAGTACTGTGTGGGATCATAACTTTACCAAGACTGATTATGTATGCAATCTCCTTGCTTTCTGTTTAATCCTGAACTTGATATCAGCACCCCAAAGATGGATTTAAGAAGGTAACTTGGCCTCTTCATCCCTCTTTTAAACATTCTGCATCAAATATATGCCCTTTTGTTTCTTCCTACAATTTCCTATCTTTAATTGGTTATTGAGGTTGGAACCCAAACCCAGCTAATTAGGGAAGCTCTTACCTAATATACCAGAAAACAAAAGGACCTATATTGTATTGAACCATCCGTTTTAGGGCATTTCTGTTGCTTTTACTGGCCAAAGGGTGTTTTATTCAACAACCAATAAGAGAAACATATAACAGAATATCCCCCATCACATTTCTGTGAGGATTATAACGGAAACCCACTGCAATGAAATGGCACCACTTTCGGCCACCTGTAGACGTAAGAAAAATTAATCAGTGCTAAAGATATTAGGGCACTTGCAGAAGTTGTGTAAAAGTTAAGGATTATTATGCATTCATCAAGTAGCATTTTTAATACATTCATAAGTAAACAAGTCAGTTCAATAGACCAAGGGAAGGAGGCTATAGGTAGTGAATATTTAAACTACCTTTTGAAGGTAATGGGTTTATACTTGGTATCTGTGACTACCCAGGAAGGGCTTGACAGTGAAATGTAGATGGTGAGAATATTGCAGTTTTGTGGTTTTGGGCACGGTTGAGGCTGGCCATTCAGAAGCAGTTTGATGCCTAGAGGCTGTGAGTGAGGAAAGAGGGCAGGGCAGGGAGAGTCACTTGGTAAGTTTGTCATGGTTCCCAGCAGGGTTTGGCTGCTCAGGCTAAAACTGCTTCAGTCTGGTGCTTTTCAAGCCAACACTGAGAAGGACATTCCTTCCTTGTTTGTTTTGCACTGAAACCAGGAGAGAGATTTGGTAGCTTCCACAAGCAAGGGAACCGGTATGTATTCTGAACACACTTGATTCTCTTCATCTTCTGTCTCTGCTTTCCTTTCCCTGAAGTCTAGTTACATCTCAAAAATAAAATATCACCACACACAGCATCAAATATTCCAGCTTGTGGGCAAACTATAGTTAGCAACCAATTTTGTAAGTTGTCTTTTTTAACAGTGGAAGTGCAGAGTGAAGGTAAATGAGCATCCTCTGTACCATACTATGCTACTTTAAAGAATTTCATAATGTTTTGAAACTGTTTGTCTGTTTTTCAACTGTTTATATATAGTCCTCTCCCATAGAAGGGAGGAATACAATGTAATTTTTCTTAGTAAGTCAAAAATGGATGGTCTTTTAAACTAGAAAACAATGAATTTAAAAAAGACAATTCTATATTTTATGATCTACTTGACTGACTTATTCTTTTCCACATATTTGTTGATGAACCGATACCATGATTGTTAATAATTATTTGGGTAAGAGGTGGTAGGGGAATATTCAAGTCATCTTACTTCTGAATTATTATCCCCCCACCAGCCAACTACTGTCCCTTCTTACCAATAATTGAGTTGAATATGTGCAAATGTCTGAATTCATGTAGTAAATCGTCTTTCAAACCTCCCCTCTCACTCTCTCCTTCCCTCCATCTTTTCTAACATGATCACAATGGCTGAGATGCATTTTGTTATTAGATTCCCACATGTGCCATTGTCATAAGAAATTTCAGAAGATGTAGAAATGGATGGTAGAGTTCCTCTTCTTCATTTAGCAAGGCTCCAAGATAGTATTAAATGATTAAAAACATATATTGCAGTGAAAGTTGATGTTTGATTAACAATATATAGAAATTGCCATTTTTAAATCAATAAACATGTTCTATCTTCATTGAGACAGCTATGTTTGTACAATCCCATGTGGAGAACACTAAGGTTCACAACCCTCAGAGCAGAGCTCCCAAGTACAGCATAGACAAATCTCACAGAGGAGAGATTTATTTGGCAAAAAAATTCTACTTTGCAATACAGTATCATTATATATCTACAAAAATGTCACTTTAGCCATACAAATTCAATACAGTTAATCAAAGATACCCTACTGATTGGGGTACCCAGAAGACACAGGGCTTCTCAGCCTGTGACACATCTGACCCCATGGTTGTCCAGGATAAAGGAAAGACAAAAAGGAAGAAGCAGAGAGAGTCTATCCAGTCTTTTAAATATGGCAATGAGTAGTAGAAGGTTATAGTTCCACCTTAGTTGTTAACTTTTCTGGATCTGGCAGCCAGAAAGACTGCTTGTTATGATGTTTTGCTGTGAAGAGACATGTATTGAATGTTTTTGTATCTGTGTGTGCCCTGAACAGTTGCAAGTGGTTTGTTTTGTTATGACAGCATTACAGAGTAAATTACTGCTCAAAGATTATTTACAGGCAGTGGTTGGATCTGATAGTTTCTCTTCCTTGTCTGGGCGACGGATCTTTGGATATCAAATTTCCTGTCTGTACTGTTGTCCTGTGAAACTGCTTGATTCTAGTAAATGCAAAGTTTGGCAGTCCTTGATGAAGTACATTTATTAGTTAAGTCTAAATGAAACATATGGATAACATTTCTCTTGAAATATCTAAAGATGAAAAACACTTCAAAAATGCATTGGAGACTTGCTGTTCATCCGGCCAACTAATGTTATAGCAATTTTCTCCTAATCAACAGAACTACAAACTTGCCCATGGTATATTGTACTTGAAGGTCACCATTTTGGTTTTCATGGCTCTTCTATCTTAGGAAGGCTACCTTGAATTCCTGAAGTGGACCCAACCAACCCTAGTGAGCCACAACTCAAGCTGTGAGCACTTTGTGTAGTGACACCCTCATTGTCTCCTCCAAATTTCCTGCCATAGCCAAACCTTAAGCACAATTAATGCCAAATGCATAGGGACAAATGAGATCCAGGAAACCACCACACAGAAGACACTCTGAAGCTGAACAAGTGTGATATTGGCTTTCACTCACACAATCCTGAGCCATAATGGATTTATTGCCATATTTTGTTGAAGGAAGAACAAACATGGAAACTATCTGTCACTACGGCTTCTTCATTTTACAGACAAATATGTAACATTTATATGATCTTGACATTATTTCTGTACTAGCCATTTTGACATTCTCATAGAAATAATTTTAAATAAAGATACCTCAAATGACTCTTGAAGTTGTAACCTCTGTATTCCTATCCTCTTTCTCCTACAGATTGGGTGTGACTCTTTTATCGCTTCTCAAACCATTATGAATATGCAGATGAATTGCTTTTTTAATCACCATGTATTTTCCACCTTGACTAGAACGAACATCTTTTCTTATATCCCCCTTAATTGTAATAGTTTTTTCTTCCCCCTACAAAATCACAGAAATTTTCTGTTTGACTTTGACCTTCGTATTTAAATGAACCTCAGACCTCTCTACCAGGGAGTTGCAATTTGGGGCCTGGCATCTGGTAACACACTGTAAATCACCAAGAAGGCTAGTTGCCTTTCCACCAGAAAGAGTGGTTTCCTTCAGCCTGGTGCTTTCTTCTGTCCACTGCAATTTCATAAGCCAGCCTTGTCCAATTCTGATCATGTGTATGCTTATCAGAATTCCAACCTGTTACAGTCAAAATATTCTCTCTTGCTAACACTTTGATTAAGGATTGGGAACTGGCACAAGATGAATCAACACTATTGCAACATGTTTCTCTCTCACTTACATGAGCTGGGAATACCTTCATATAGTGACATTTTCAGTACAATCATATTGACTTTCATTCTTTTATAATTGGCATATATCACACCAGAAAATCTTTCAATAAGCTTTCAGCATGGCATAAGGGTATAATCCCAGCACTGGGGGCAGAGGCAGCAAGATTGAGTTCAAAGCCAGCCTGAGCACGTAGAGAGATTGTTTCAGAAACAAAACAAACAGAAGAGAAGGCAGTGCTTTGACAGACTGAAAGAACTCCAGCCAAACAAAACCCAGTTGTCCAGCATTAAGGGCTGGCATCGTTTAATTTTTTGTTGTTGTTTTCAGTTTTTAAACTCTAATCTTGACACTTAAAGCCTTTGTAGCTCTACAAACATGAATTTGGATATGCATGTTTTTAATAGACTGAAATTGTAAAAAAAAAAAAATTGAAAATTGAGATCAAACAGCATCTCATTGTTCCCTTCTGTGTCACCATTACTTCTGTCTAGATTTTATCCTAGCCAACCTTGCATGGGTGGGGGACTAGGAAACGCTGGAACAGATGATGCCTTTGTGGTGTGTTTCCAATGATCCTCAAGTAGCAGTTCAGACTTCAGTCTGGAACAAAGCAATACTTCTCCCAAGTCAGTGAGCTTCCCCAGAGATTGGGTTAGCAGGAAGAAGTCCACTTAAATGAAGAAGCTAAATGAATGGTGCTTGTTTCAGGGGTATGTATCACGAGCAGCTATCTCTTCCTTCTGTCTCCATCCTCCAGGCTCTTGGGCCCACACCTCCCTGTGTCTTGAATCCCTGTCCCACTCCTCTAGGCTTTAAATCTGGTCTGTTCTTGATGTTTGAAGAAGCAGTGTGAATCTCCATTGCTTATTAAATATGCAGGCTCTGTTTGATCATCCATGTCTGTCTGTTAGTCAGTGGGTGCCAACTGTTAGTGGCAACCTGTTCTCAACAAGTGTTTCTGCATCACATAGTGTTCTCCTATAAGAGGAAGCAAAATATAAGTAAGATTTATTAAAATAGGACTAATTTTCCATTTTATTTTACATTAAATGTGGCATTGTAGTCCCAGTAAAGTATCTCTGTTCCAAGCACATATTATGTGTATGTCTCTGAATGACTTTTTAATACTTCTAAATTGTCTTAATTTGTTCAATAGGTGAATTAATTGCATTTTGTGTTTATTTGTAATATTAATTGTATTTTGAGTGCACACACACATAGAAGCCAGATTTCAAAGTCAGAATATTCCATAATTGTTCACCTCCTTACTTTAGGGAACAGTCCCTCATTGAACCTAGAACCCACCAACTGTCTTAGACAGGCTTATCATCAATGATCTCCAAGGATCTACCTCTTTACATGCCCCCACAGCTGGAGTTACAGATGCATGCCTTTGCCCTTGACTTTTATACAATTGCTGGGGATTCAAACTCAGGTCTTCATGTTTGTGTAGGAGGCACTGTCCTACTGTTATCCCACCAACCTCTAAATCATTTTATCTAAAGTGAGTCTCATGAACCAAGTAAGCTATATAAAATTCAGAATAGTCATATATAGCAAAACAGCAGCAGAATGGAATATTTGTGTACACACACACACACACACACACACACATATATATATATATATATATATATATATATATATATTATATACATATATATGTGCATGCACACACACATATATATACGTGTGTGTGTGTGTGTGTAATATTTCTGAAGACTGGTAGCATACATGAATTGCATGTAGACTATTAGGCATTTAATTCATATATGTGTAGCTCAGACATTAGTAAAAACCATAAAATTCCATCTGTAGTCAGTTTGGCTGTCTTAGTTTGTGATAATGGAGTGATGAAACTTATTGCTTTTGTCCCTTGTCATTCAGGTTAACTACTTAGCTAACAATTACCCAACAAAAGGGTTGAATTAATTGCAGTAGCCTTAATTCAAATTCACTGATATAACATAGATGCAAAAAATTTATTCATGTGTAAATGTGTGTGTGTACATGCATATATGCTTGCTTGTAACATTGGGGGTGCGTGTGTATATGTACACACATGCAGGCCAATGACTAACATTAATTGTTGGTCCTCTGGAGTCATTATCCCTATGATTTCCAAAACAGAGCCTCTCACTAGGTTCAATGGGCCATTTCATGTAGCTGTGAAAGGGAAGCCTGAATTGTGTTGAAGATGACAAGAATTTGGAGATGACAAAGGCGTGGAATATCTGTCAAGAATAGCTACAGACAGGTTGTAGAATAGCCTAAGAGAGAGAAATATACTGCACTCAGCAAAGTTGGAAGGGAACAGTTATCTAATCCCTTTGACACTGGACATAAAGCTACAAAATTTGGAGTTTTACCTTCTGGGTTTTGGTCTTGCTTTGGTCCAGTATTTCCTCATCATGCCCTTCTTCTTTCTATATAGAATGGTAACATACATTCTAGACCATTGTACATTGAAAGTATATAATTTACTTTTTTATTTCACAGGAGCATATAATTAAGTGATTGGCTTAAATATCAGAAGAGACCTTGGACTTTTAAACAGTCTTGAGACTGAAAGACTATAGGCACTTTTGAAGTTGGACTTAATGCATGCATATTGCACTGTGATATTGGGCCGGGGAGAAGAATATGGTGGTTTAAAAGAAAATGCTCCCCCATATACTCATATATTTGAATGTATAAAGGGGTTTGAATGCAACTGGGGTTGATGAAACTGTTTAAGAAATATATCACTGTGGATGGGCTTTAAGTTTTCAAGAGCCTATGCCATTTTCAGATAACTATCTGTCTTTTTTGTGTGGACAAGTAGGAGATACTTATCTATTATCATGCCTTCCTGCTTGTTTCTATGTTCCCTACCATAATGGACTCACCCCCTGAAACTGTAAGGTCAAATAAACTCTTCTATAAGTTGCCTTGGTAATGGTATTGTCATAGCAATTAAAAAGCAAAGCAAAACAAAACAAAACCCAAAACAATATTATCTCATGCTTTCCAAGGTTTTAGAATTCCTTTTCAAGGGCTGGAAGCTATTTTGGTATTTTGGTCTTGGTAAGTGAATTGGTTCTTTTACAGTTTTGATCTCTCATGTCATAGCTATACTACTTCTTGACATGTGCTCAAAGGACTCAAGATGCTACTACTGAATAGAAACTGCCAAGCCATGTTCATTGAAAGGGATATATCTACATTACAGTTGCTGCATCTGTGGCTTAGGAAATGGTGTGAAAGGGAGGGGGGATTTAAGGGTCAGAATACCAGAAATGGCTGCATACATGAGAATGATGTCATTTAATCAATAGTAACACTGTGAAAAGAAAGTCTCAATAACCCCATTTATGTACAACCAATATCCAATTAAAAACAAGTCAGGATAATATATTTTCTTTAAAACATAAAAATAATAGTATATATTATAAATCACTTGTATATGGAGAACTTGAAGGAAAATTCTATTATAGACTATATTGTGTTTTAGACAGGAATGATTCATTTTGAAAAAAAAATTGCCTTAGGAAATCCTAGACTTGCTTATATATGAATGTTACCTATTAAGTCAAAGTTTGCTTAAACTACAATACATATAAACATGGGTTATTTACAGAGTAAAGGATTAGGAAAAGGGATGGATCTTCTTAGGAAGGAGAAATAGAACAGATAATTATGGATGGATGTGGGGGGAACAAGAGGCTCAAACAGAAAGGGAGAAGAAATAGGGGCAATGGAGGGAGTATGGAGAATGCATCTAAAATTAAGGGCCATTTGAGGGATGCTATGGAAACCTAATACAATAGAATATCCACAAAACATATTCATGTAAGAAGGCAAGCTAAATGAAATTGTCAAAAACAAGAGGTCAGAGTACTAGCTGGGTATTTCTCATTGTCAAATGAAGTTTTTTTCAGTTCTGGGAAGGGGTTACATCTAATTAAGTTGTTGACCCTAAGGCCCCTTGGGAACCTTTAAACAACCAGGCTATAGTCAAGGCTATTGATTGCTTTCCATACACTAACGGTAAGGCCGCATTGCTGAAGACAACATGCATATCTCATTGAACACGGGAAATCTAGCTGGGACCTATCAAGAGCCTTCATCCCTGCTGACTAGCGTTCATGGTACTGAAAGGTGTTTTTCATGCTACCAAACGAGAAAGGTAAACACCAACCCAGCTTCAAACTCTTCTGTTTACAATGTTGACTAGCCTGCAAGATACAATGGTATAATAATGGCACAAAGCTTTTGAGAGCAACTAATCAATACCTGATTTGAGTTAAAGCCCATTCCCTGAGCTGGAACTCATACCAAACACTGCTTAAGTCACCAGTACCTGAGACTAGATATGTCAAAAACTTGGGGGAAACCAAATACTATCATTTTGCAAAGGAATATAGCAATAAAATGACTCCTAATGGTATTTCTAGATTTAGATCTGTACCTTGTTCAACCATTATCAGAGAAACTTCCTCCTGCAGCAGATTGAAACAAATACTCATAGCCAGACAATATGCTGAAGACAATACCTACACAGCTCACTGACTATGGGAAAGTTAATCTGATGCCTACCTAGAGCCTCCAGGCCTATAAATTAGGGTTCATGGTACTGAGAAGTACTCTGCACAATACCAAAGGAGAAAGAAAAACACCAATTCAACTGCAAACCATCAGGTCCCTCCCCTCAGGAAAGTCTTCAGGAGTACAGACAGAAAGATACTAAGAGCCAAAGGGGATGACAACAGGACACAAAACCTAAATGCAACAGTATGGCTGAACACATGAATGCATAAAGACTGTGGCACCATGCAACACAATCAGCATAGGTGCCAGAAGGGATCCTAGAGCTGAGAGATCACCAATGATAACCATTGGTAAATGAAAACAAGTCTTCTCCAACTGGATGTCATTGGGGTACAAACTACTCTTAAGTGCAGGCCCTACTTCCTAGCAGTAAATGGCTAACACAATATGGGGGTTCTAATGTTCTGTAAGGCATTTAAAAAAAAAAAATATATATATATATATATGTATGTATATATATATACATATATATATATATGTTTGTTTTGTGCTTTAAAAAAATGGTATTCCTGTGGGGGGGGGTGTGCGCATGTGTGTGTTGTTTTCTCTTTGGGTCTTTTTATTATGTTTATGTGTTTATTTGCCCTATTATGGTTGTTCATTTTTGTTTTATCTCACTTTATTTTATTGTTATCTTTTAGATACCTGCTTGTTTTCTAAGAGAAACAGAAGGGTGTGGATTTAATTGGGATGGGAGGTGGACAGTTCTCAGAGGAGGTGGTGGGGGAACTGTAATCAGAATACATTGCAATTATAAAATATATTTTCAGTAAAGAAAAGTAAAGAAAAGAAGAGAGAGAGAGAGAGAGAAAGAGAGAGAGAGAGAGAGAGAGAGAGAGAGAGAGAGAGAGAGAGAGAGAGAAGGAGTTCCTAGGCTTATCAAGCTAGGAGGGGGAGATAGACACCATACAGAGAAAACACCTTGTGTTGTAGTAATGTTTGATGCTATGAAGAGCTGGACAACAGGAAAGGGAACTGGCGATTGACAACTTGAAGAGAAGTATGTTCTGCTAAGCAAAATGGCTTGGAGGTTGGCAAGGTAAAACATCACCACCAAGAGGCATTTGAAAATGACTGGAAGAAGTGAGCAATCAGGTCTTGTGGCTCTCAAAGGGGAAAAGATTCTAGATGGGGGAGGAGAAAGTACATTGTTCTTAAACTAGGATAAGAGACAAGTGTTCTGAAATACTAAGCAAGCCCACAGAGTTGGCGTGGAGCAAGAAAGACAAAATGTAGGAGATAACATAACAGACTAAGTCAGACTGATCCATGTATGGCCCTTGGCTGTCTATGCAGCAGCAAACTGGAGATATACCCTGACTACAGGTTTTAGACCTCCCATAATTTAATCATTTAAATATTCAAGCATGAATTTGATTTATTTATATTATTCACAGTCTCAAATGTTTTTTTTTTTCCTGCAGTGGAAATTGGGGAAATTTTTCTAGATTTTGCTTTGTAATACCCAGTCTTCAAAACCATTTTTTAAAGGAAAAAAGTAGGATCATTTTGACCTTGGAGTAGATCTGTATATTCTGCTATTCTAGATCAATGTCAAAAAGATAAAATAGTCAGCAAATAATATTATAAAGTAGCTCAATATTTGATAGATAGCCATAATACTTCAAAATAGGTATGTATTCTAAAAATAACATTTTCCTCATCTTTAAAAATATGCATACACAAAAATAAGCTTCACAAAGAAATCAGTAAGGAGGAAATGTATGTCTACATGTGTGTTTGTATGACAGTGTGAGATCTTCAGTGTCTCCCAAACTTGATGTGTAGACTTTGTACTCATTGTTAGGAAGACATATTAGAGACTTTTAGAAGGACAGCTTAAGTCATTGTGGGCATGTCTTTGAAGGGACCCAGCTTGAGTTCCATCTATCTTTCTTGCTCTGTGATCATAAGAGGTTTGGTTTTCTCTGTCATACTTTCCCTTCCTAATGTGTTGCCACAGGCATAAATCCATGGGGCTAATCAATCACAGACTGAAACCTGGTAAAACTCTGTGTCAAAATAACTATCTCTGTGTATGTTGACTTTTCATATAATGAACCACTGACAAGAACACAGTGTATTCATTCATTATAGTGCAGAAGTCTATGAAAACATACATCCCACTTAGGACTCTCTTAAGGAAAAGAGTAAACAATGAGTCAAATGAATGTACAGAAAAAATATAAAAGCAGAAAGTAACAGTAAAATTTGAAATAAATCTTACAACAGGATAAGTAATTAGAAACTAACTTATTTGAAAAGGAAAAAACTATCTTAAAACTATGAAAAACAAAATGTAACGGACATATAAACAGCCAAGGCTTATCTAATTCTATGTTTTAATTAAAATACATGGGTGAAAAGACAGTAATAATGTTTTCCCAAATAGTGGACTGACAACAATAATTGATAATATCTAAAGTTGGAAGGATGAGGGAGTGAAAGTGTTATTTATTTATCTAGTATTTCTGTGGCATGTGTTTCTCAGACACTTCCACCAAGATTTTAAATCTATTTTCTACTTGATGTATTTGAGAGACTTGATGCAACTGGCATGCAGAAATAACAATGTAAGTCATTGGAGGAAAATATAAACTAGAAAAAGACCCAGAATTCAATATATGGCAACTAGTCTTTTAATCCAATGAAGGAAAGTATATTTTGTTCAATTAATAATGCTGGCACATTTAGTTATAAATGTAAAAAAATCAGATCCTTAGTTCACAATATATCAAAGTTAAATTCTAAATAGATTTGTTTTAAATAATCATGAGTAATTTTAAAAAAAATTCTCTTTGGTTCTGTGATCCCATGACTAGAAGTTTACCACTCAAGTATATTAACCAAAATATTCCAAGCATTATTTAAAGTAAGAAGAAACTAGAAACTCTAAATATTGGTCAATGTATATTTAGTTGAAGTTTTATGTGTACATCCTTAAAATAAAATGTATATGATTATTATAGAAACTGAGGTAGATCTGTGATTATACATGGAAAGAACTTGCAGTTATTTTAACCTAAGGGGAAAAAGATAAAATTAAAATTAATGTCATGTGTTGTACATTTTTGTTATGTTTTTCAAGAGGAAGCATACAAAATAACAATTACATTAATTATAGTAATTATAGAAAATCATTATTTGTTGCTATGATTCAGGTACTATTAAATGTGCCTCATCTCTCAATAACTCCAGTAAGTTCACAATCTGTTGGGCCCTGTGTCAGAAAGTCTTTCAATTGACCATTGTACTAGTAAACAGAGGAGCTAGATTCAAATCCAGATGTCTGTCTCCAAGCCCTACACTGTTGGCTTCTCTAGGCTATCGATCCCAAATCTCACACTCTTGAGTATTTTCTGGGCACAAACCAAAACAAAATCCCAATTTGTACTTACCTGAGGAATACAAATTATGCCTTAGAATATGTGACTCTTATAGTCATTTTATATCAGACTTACAAACTTGTTTTATTTTTGGTGTTCAGGTTTTCACTTTCTTTCTTTTTTTTCTTTTTTCTTTTCTTTTTTTTTTTTTTTTTTTACCTGATTAAAAAAAATAAAGGAAAAAGAAAAAGAAGGAATTACAAGTGGCCTAAGGCCTAAGGGAAAACAGACCCCCATTTGGCCCAGCATCTCTCCAGGGCACAAATCAATAAAAGTTGAAGTGGCTGAACCTGAGCACAGCAGGCCAGCCATTTGCCACTCAGCCCCTTTCTTGAGCCAGTGAATAGGATTAACTTGCTGGGCAGAACCTGGGCGCCAATCTCTTAACTATCAGCAAAGAGATCAGAGAGGGTTACTGTCCTCCTTATCACCTCTTCTATCTATTGATCAAGTCCTCTCCTTTTCTGTGTGCCTGACACCATGATACCTAGGAGCTCAGAATGCTGTTGAACTCAGAACAGACAACAATTCTGGGGGCAGCTCATGTACCCTCCCCTGGGAAAGGAGGTCTGGGAGTTAGTGCTGGTTGGCTCAGTCTCTGGCAGAAGGGCTTGGTTTTGTTGGCAGAGAAGAAGTCACCATATGTCTCCAGATAGTGGCAAGTTTGCCACTTTCAAAGGAGAGTTAACGATGCCCTTTGCAGGAGACTCAGGTGTCAAGCATGCTGGCAAGCCCCTGGCTGCTACCTGAGACCTCCAGAATACTGCATTGTTCTTCTCCAACTTCTGAGGGTGAAAGAGATCTAACCATTATTATGTAGACACAGAAATAAAATCAATCCTTCTGTGATCCAGTTGGTGTGAACTGATAAAGTTCCTGGGATAAAATGGAAAAGTCAGACTTGACAGATTTCCAAATTGTCCCTCCCATGCCCAGTAGAGTGATGATTCCGTAGCATTTTGTTTCTATTTCTCTAGAGCAGTGGTTCTCAACTTCCCTAATGCTTTGACCCTTTAATGCAGTTCCTCATGTTGTGGTGACCTCCAACCATAAAATTACTTTAGTTGCTACTTCATAATTGTAATTTTGCTGTAAATATCTGATATGCAGACTCTCTTATATGTGACCCCCGTTCATTCAATTCTTAGACTGTCTCAATTCACAGGCTGAGAACCACTGCTTTAGATGATGTGAGGGGTGAGTGCAAACACAGACTAGCCATGATCCCATGACTTAAATCTTCATCATCAGGAAAAAGCTACAAAGAGAAAATATTCAACAATATTTATAAATTGTGCTAATACAAATAAATTCTCTTATTATCTTCTACTAGTGAGTTATCAGGGTGAAGACGTTTATTTACAAGGTCAGGTTGTGAGAAGCAAATTCAAAGGCAGATGACATGAACTTAAGATGAAATATTTTGGAAAAAGTGATAGTATTTGTATGTTATTTCTCTGACTGCTTCATGAGTTGTGTTTCTTTTTAAAAATCAAGGTTAGTCAGAGACCAGAGTTTTGGCTGCCTCTTTTACAAGAAAGTTTTGAAATTTGTCTAGGTTATCAGCTCTAAAACTTTATGGTCTCAGAACTACTTTACATGACAGAAAATTATTTAAGACTTTGAAGAGGCTTTACTTATATGATTCTGTCTTATATACAGAGGGTATTTTTCATCACAATCAAAACATTTTTAAAACTTATAATTAATTAAAAAAGCACTAATAAACCTATCACATCAATGCAAATAATATAAGAAATAGCTGTATTTTCCAAAATGAAAATAAAATTAATAAGCATTGTTTTACATCTTGTCAATCATGCTGATATGTGATTATATAGAGGACAGTTGATATTTTGTATTATTTCTGCTTTCTTAATTTTTAAAGTTTAATACATACATATATATATACATATATATATATATATATATATATATATATATATATATATATATATGGCATTCCTCTTCCTTTCCTTGTAGCCACTTCTGCCTAGTGGCTACAGCATTAGAGAAAATTATATTCCCTCTTCCATCTACCACTAACAATCAGTACATCTTGAGAATATGTGAGACCTCATGAGTGTCTCACCTAGGCATGGTGGAAAGTTGAATGGCACAGTCGTATGCAGGCATGTTCTGTGGTGTTATGTAGCCTAAGGAAAATCCACTATATATTCTTATAAAAAATGAAATTTAAAAAGAATGATGCCATGTTGTAATATTACTAATCTGCTCATGGATTTAACTGTAAACAACCCCCCACCCCAGGAAAGAGACAGACGGGGATCTCCAGGTCATACATTGAAAACTGTCAAGCTGGTATTTAAGCAGACTAACAAATAACTAAGATGAAATATGAGCAAACCACTCAGGTACTAGTTCAAATATGATGACAACAGCACATTATTTCCATTAAAAAGGTGAGTATGCTGACTTTAAACAAGGTAAATTACGATTTTGAGACACAAACCATGTGAAGGTCTGTTATGAGAAAGTCAGGTGGAAAAAAAAGAAAATTCTCATTTCAACATCACTGACAGCCAGATGACTTCACACACAGACCCAGTTAGTGTCGAGGCAATCTGAGAACTTCTGGTGAATTAGATAATTGAGAGTTTATGAGCTGTTCGAAATTAGAAGACTAATGACATTTTTCTTAAAATTAGTGCTGTATTTGAAGCAATTGTGTCAAGGTTATTTGCATAAACAACACTCCAATTTTAATTCAGTTGCAGGTTAAATTGGATAGGACAGGTCTTTGGGGTAAAAGCTTATTTTTAATCTCTCAAGGATTTGTAGAAAAATGACAAGAAAATAGATGGAGAGGGCCACTGTGAAGCTAGTGCAATTAAATGCAAGATTTATTTGCTTATTTCTGGGTTTGGTTCATTTTTGGAAGTATCTTTGTGGGATAGCTGCAATGTTAATGTCCAAGATCTGACCTTCAGGGGATATATGGACCACACAAGGATCCAGAGTTGAAAATAGAAGTAAGAGTTTTAATACATTAAGATCCAACAGTTTCCCACAAGGCCATGCATCTGAAACACAAATTGGCTTATGGCAAACAGACCCAAATAAACTTTAAAAAACATTAGATTATTTGTAATAGCATTTTTCCTCCTGGTAACTAAAGAACAATAAATTAGCTGCACAATAATCTTAAATAATAAAAACACATGAAGATATATATATGTATGTATGTATGTATGTATGTATATGCATGCATGCATATTTACATATGCAAACAATATGCAATACACATATTTACATATGCACACATAATTGCAAACACATGCATGTACACATATACTTACTTACATGCAAAAACTAGAGAATTTTGAATATAAGAGATCAGTGAGTTTTCAGCACAGTAATCCAGACGAAACATACACATGCAAACACATACATTCACATATATAAGCACAACAATCTCAAACAACAACATATACATAAGTACATACATATTAATATACATGTATATATATACATATACTCACCAAAAATCTAGATTTGTGTGTTTATCTAATATCAGACTTATTAAAGCTTCTAAATCCTAATTTAGAGGTAATAACATAGATATTTCTGACCTTTACTAATAAATAGTTAGAAAACCTTGACCAGTTCAGTAATGTATAAACACCTTTTTATATCATAAATAACTATAATGATATATTTCTTGCAGAGTTTTGAGGGTCTAGTGTGACCACATGTACAGTGTTTCAAGCTTATTGTCTGGTGCTTAGAAATGCTCCAGGAATCCACTCCATCCCTACCCTTCTCCATCTGCTCCAAAGAACACAGCAATCCACAGTCCTGAGGACCCAAGGATTCTGACTCCATTAACAGAAAGAGATGATATTAACAAGAATTCTCTGACATTTGTGATTTGGGTTTGCAAGTTAGAAGAGATAACTTGAGGTCACAAGTGGGAAAGCTGCTATAGAAATCATTTAGAGAAGTACAGAACTGTTGTTCAACTGAGGATGCCAAGATGCTGTAACTGAACATAACTGTACTGTTTTCTTTCCTATGAAAGAACTCAAGTGAGATGTGAAGCCAAGACTGAGCCAGCAAACCAGACTAGATTTCTTGACTTCATTGTTGACTTCAGTTTTGTTTCAAGAGAAGTCTTTAAGATAATGTCTTGACAGTGATATTTGATGCTTCAACACACACACACGCACACACACACATCTTGCCAGTGCAAGTAAACTTAAATATGGAAAACACTGTGTTTTAGTCAAAGAGATTCTCTCACAGGTAGAATGGACTTGCACTAACTTTCTGGCACTGGGATAACCACTACAGAGAGCTGCTCATCTGACGCTGGGGACAGCATGGCCAGGAATGGGAGTTGCCCCTAGTAAGCAAGTATGAAGACCATCCCCTGGAAACACAAGGAATTTTGGGGTGTTAGTAGCTAATCTTATTCCTTAGTGTCCTGAGAGGTACTTGAGGGAATTAGGGCATGAATCTCTGGCTTCTGTGTCTCCATTCTTCCTGTAATAAATCTTGATTATCTTAATTAAAAGGTGCTCAGAATTTGGTGAATGAGACTAATGCTTATTTTGGTAACTGTGCAACATATTCTAGCTTTTTAAATATGGTGGGGTATTAATCATTCTTGAGGGAAGTAAGTTAACAAGCCTGTTTCTATGTGAGGAATTCTGTTGCACTCATCTGTGTTCACATTTCAACTCAAGGTTTGCTTTGACTTTCCAGGTTGTGCAACAGGGACCCATTATCTTAAAACCACAAGAATGCAAAACAAGGGATGAGAGAATGTTTCTGCTACACATAAGTCTCTTGTTTTATATAAGACACAGTATTATCTGTAGTTTTTCTAGATCTATTTGCATATAATGAGCAAAGCTCATAGTATTTTGTGAATTTCAGTTTTGGTTAAAATAGCTGTTGCAATTCAGACTATTCAATTCATCAAAATTCTACTTTTCTGGGTTTTAACCTGCAAAGAGAATCAGTTTGGAAAACATAAGAACATACTTAAATCAAGTGAATAAAGTTTGCGGTTATCAAAACTTTTAGATTAAAAGCCACAGCTTTTGTTCCCTGAAATTCAGCAGGATAGAATTATAGAGTCAGGCTGTATATGAGGTCCAGATTAGGCATCTCTAAGGTTTGTCATTAAAGTGTGTTCCAATGGGCTCAACACTGTGCCTAAGACTGACTAGGGATAATTCTAGGTCCTTAACTGCTAGGTCACTAATGTAGATTCCATTTTTGGAAATACAAAGAAATACAATGTATATCACACATTGGTGAATTTTATTGCTTTCCTTCCTTCTCTCTCTCTCTCTCTCTCCCTCTTTCTCTCCCTCCCTTCCTTTCTTTTTTATTTCTTTGATGGGGGATGCCCTTCTATATATATATATATATATATATATATATATATATATATATATATATATGTTTCTCTTATTAGATGATAAATAAAACATGGATTGGCCAATAGACTGGCAGGGAATATGAACAGGGCTACCAGATGAGAATACTGGGGGAGAGGACACACAGAGAGGCCACCAGGGAGACACCATGTAGCCACCAAATAAATAACAAGTCCAGGCATTCTTTGGAAAGCCAAGACTACTGGAGATATTTAGATTAATAGTTATATGTTAATTAAATTCAGAATAAGCTAGCCATTAAGAAGTCTGAGCCAAACAGTTTATAATTAATATAAGCCTCTGTGTATTTATTTGGGACTCAACTGCTGTGGGACCAAGCAAGACAAAAAAAAAAAAAAACTCCTTTTCCTTTTCTTCCTTCCTTCCTTTCTTTCTTCCTTCCTTCCTTTCTTTCTTTCTCTTTCTTCCTTCCTTTCTTCTTTCTGTCTGTCTTTCTTTAATGTGAGGGCTTAATTCAAACTACAGTGAATGCTTATCTTTGAATGGCTACAGTAGGGTTTAGTATTTTTCATTTTTATTTTATTTTTTTCATGTACTTTGGTTTCTTTCCAAAGGTGAGGGAAGATATAGCCATTTATATAAGACTGTGAACTCCTGAATTCTTTGAATGTTAGATGGGGAACCTGTAGATGAAGAGCCAAAGAGATCTCTAAACTTGTTTTTTCTGACATGGTCCCTTCAGCACATTGGTGATAAGAAAGACTTCATTTAAGCTACTGTGTTTACCTGGTTTTATATCAGACAGAGAAGAACTTTGGGATAAGAATTAGTGAAGCTTTACAGTTTGTGTTTCACAGCACACGTTAACAGACATTCTATACAGGTGTTCTAGTCTGCTTCCTGCTACTGTGACAAAGCACAATGATCAAAGGCAGTAGCTGAGCAAAGTGTTTGCTTCAGTTTACAGGTTTCAGTCCATCATCAAAGGAAGCCAACGTAGGAACTCAAGCAAAGAGCTTGAAGCAGAAGCAGTAGGGAAAGGCTGCTTGCTGGCTCTCTGTCTGGATCATGCTTGCCCATTTTCTCATAAAGCCAGGGATCACCTGCCCAGTAATGGTACCACTCACAGTAGGCTGGCCTTTCCTAAATCAGTCTTCAGTCATAGCATTCTCTCACATATACCACCATAGGCCAATATGATCAAGGCAGTTCTCGAGATGACTCTAAGTTGTGTTCAGCTGACAATAAAAAAATAAAGAGCACCATGGCCAATGGCATCAGAAGCTGATACTGCAATGTTTGTGTTCAGGGGTACACTAGGGCAGTGTTTTGCATGCTAAGCTTGAAGTTCTGGGGTTTCTATTTTACCCTCCTCCTGCTTGTTTCCCAGATTTCTGATTTCCTACCGAGCCCTCCAGCTCTGGGGAACTTCTAGGAGCCACTTACAGGTGATGCAGATTTCCTCTGCCTTGCCACTGTTCTATCAGGGAAAGGCCTACATACTTTCTAACAACTCTTTCAACTTTCAGAAGCAAAGAAGACCAACTCAGTTGGGAGTTTCTTCCAAACTAGGTCAGGAAAAGGACTAGACAGAGATCATGCTTCTCTAGTACTTGCCAAAGACAATGAAGAAGATACATCTCTACATGTTGGGAATTGCTATGCTATTTTGTGTGTATATCAGTTTATGTGTGGCTACTTCTATCTTCAGAGGAATACCTGCAAGCCCAGAAAAAAAAAAAAAAAAGGAAGGCACTTCACTCTTCAGTTCTTCAGGTACTACAAATGCATCACTTATTGATCATTTTAATAAATGCATTAAATTGTGCATTTAACCCTGATTAGAAGATTTAGTTTTTCTACCTTTTGTCTATGTCCCATAACTCTAAAGCTTACGAATGAAATTTTTGCAAGATTTTTAGTATAATTGAAGAAAACATATCAGTTACATAAAAAAGCAAAACAAGTATATATGGGATACACATAATAATTAGCTACATAAAACCATTAGCTATAAACTTATTCCTTTGGCCAGTAAGTTTCAAAATTTATTTAGAAGCAATTTATTTAGAAGGAAGAAAATAATGGAAATTATCCCTAACTTGCTCATGTGTTTTAAGTCCATGGAGAAATGCTATTAGGAATGTTCAGGATAAAATTTTGTTTCATTAGCTCATGTAAAATTCCCCCACTACAGCAGTCAGGCTAACTTCCAAATGTCTGGGGCCTCACCTCCTTGTTGCATGAATTCCCCAAAGGGTAGAATTGATCAGTTATCAATATTCATTGAAAATGTTCAATCTGTTTGTATAGACATGGATAGTTGCATGATAACAAAAGGTTTCATTCTGTTCTCTTTCCTCTGTCAGTAAAGACGCCAACTCTGTGAATATTCCCCTGCAGTACCCTGGTCACTATGTTCTAATGTGCTAGAGGCTCTAACCACTGGTGAGTCATCATACTAGAGAGTGACCACACAAATTCAGACCACACAAGTCTTCAACCTGGGCCCCGAGTAGGTCAAAGAATCTTGAAGCATTTCAGTATCCTTGGGAAAAAAATTGACTGTTGAATTATATACTATAAATTCATGATGGGAAGAATTGATAAAGCTTACTTCATAATATTTTTCCTTCATGTGATTCAGCTAATAGAAACTTGACATTACATGATTACTAATACTTGCTGCCCAGTTGTAAGGGCAAATTTCTTTTAAATTATTCTTTTAAATGTTTCTTTTCCTTAAAAATTTAATAGTAAAGTTTAATTTTTGTGTCTGTTGTTTCATCCTTTCATTAAAATATTTAAAGACTAAAAATCCTAAAAGAAAATTGTACAATAAAATATATAGTGTTGTAGCAATACAGTTTTCATATATATATATGTGTGTGTGTGTGTGTAAATATATATCTTATTTTACATATCAATCCCAGTTCCCTCTCCCTTTCATCTTCCCATTCCCCCAGAACTCCCCCAGTCCAATCCCTCATCCACTCTACAAGGAAGGTGAGGCCAGGAGGGATCATCAAAATCTGTCAAGTCATTTGGGGTAGGGCCTAGGCCTTCCCCTGTGTCTCTAGGCTAAGGGAATATCCTTCTATGGGGAATGTGCACCCAAAGTCTTTTCATGCACCAAGAATACATCCTGGTTCCACTGTCAGAGGTCCTATAGACTACCCAGGCCTTATGAAACCCATGTTCAGGGGATCTGGGTCAGTCCTATGCTGGTTTCATGAGCTCATCCTTGTTCAGGTCAGCTGTTTCTGTGGGTTTCTGCAACCTGGTCTTGACCCCTTTGCTCATTACTTCTCCCTCTCTGCAACTGGATTCCAGCTTGGCTCAGTGTTTAGCTGTGGGTGTCTACTTCTGCTTCCATCAGCTACTGGACGAAGGCTCTGAGATGGCAGATAAGGTAGCTGTCAATCTCATTATCAGGGAAGGGTATTTAAGGTAGCCTCTCCACTATCGCTTAGATTGCTAGTTGGGGTCATCCTTGTAGGTCTCTGGACATTTCCCTAGTGCCAGATTTCTCTTTAAACCTATAATGGCTTCCCCTGTTATGCTATCTCTTTTCTTGCTCTCCTCTATTCTTCCCGACTCAATCTTTCTGCTTCCTCATGTTCTCCTCTCCCCTCCTCTTCTCCCCTAGTCTTTCTCCTAACTCCCTCTCTCCTCACTGTCCCCCTCCCTATTTGCTCAGGAGATCTTGTCCCTTTCCCCTTCTGTGGGGGACCATCATATGACATTCTTAAATGAGGACCAAATTTTTGGTGCTATTGCTACCATTTGGAGTGTATTTGTCCAATCTAGAAGACATTATTTACAAACCGTATGCTAAAATTATTGAGCGTAATACCCATCTTAATTAAGGGTTTGTAAATAAGATGAGTGATTGCGATAAATCTTATGTCTTGATTCTACTTGTCATTTGGTCTAATCATGGTTTTAGGTGTTGCTGTTCATTACTGCTTTCTCATGCTACCTTTCTCCAGTGAACTGTCTTACAAACTTTGCAGTAGGGTTGGTGGACACTGCCTGGTTTGAAGGAGTTAGAAGTACCATTCCTTCTGGAATTGTTAAATCACACCCAACTTCAACAAATAATCGATTTTTAAAAAGAAATTATGTTCACATATAGAAAGGATAGTATGAAGGTTTGATACTTTCTGTCCTTCCCTGTCAACAGTGTCCCATCCAAGAGTCGTACAGTCTATCAGTCATGAATCCAATCAATGTATTGCTAGCACCTTGGAGACATACATCATATTAGAGTCCACTCTTGGTGGTGTACACTCCAGTGAATTTTAATAACTTTATAATGAAGTGAATCCTCCATTGTAGTATTTTATAGAGTTGTTCCATTTCAGCAAATGTCCATGTGTTCTCTTATTCATGTTTTATGAATCTTATTTAAATTAGAAACAATCTGGTTTTATATATCAATTCCAGTTTCCTATCTCTCCCATTCTCCCATGTCCCCCTTAACTCCCCCATTCCATCCCCCATTCACTCCCCAGGGAGGGTGAGGCCTTCAATGAGGGATCATCAAAGTCTGTCAAGTCATTTGGGGCAGGGCCTAGGCCCTCCTCCATGTATCTAGGCTAATGGAGTATCTCTCCATGGGGAATGGCTTCCAAAGTCCATTCATGCCCTAGGGATAAATATTGGTTCCCCTCCCAGAGGCCTTATGACTGCCCGAGGCATCCATGTTTAGGAGGCCTGGTTTGTTCCTCCTGGTCCTCCAACTGTCAGTCTGGGGTCCGTGAGCTCCCACTTACTGAGGTCAGCTGTTTCTGTGGGTTTTCCCAGCATGGTCTTGACCCCTTTGTTTATCACCCTTCTCTCTCTACAACTGGATTCCAGGAGTTTGGCTCAGTGCTTAGTTGTGGGTCTCTGCTTTTGTTAGCCATTTTAAATCTCTAGAATCCACTAATCCTTTTACTGAATCTATAGTGTGGTGGTTTGAAGGAAAATTCCCCCATAGGCTCACGTGTTTAGTTCCCAGTTGAACTGTTTAGGAGGATTAGGAGGTGTGGCATTGTTGGAGTAGTTGTGTACTTGTTGGAGGAGGTGAGTTTCTGGAGGTGGATTTTGAGTATTCTAAAGCTCAGACCAGGCCCAATGTCCTTGTCTCTGCCTACTGCCCATGGATCAGGGTTTAAAACTCTCAAAAGCTCTCAGCTACTTTTCTAATGCCATGCCTGTCTGCTACTCACCATGATGACAACATACTAACCTCTGAAACTGTAAGCATGCCCCAGTTAAACACCTTTCTCTCATAAATCACTTTGGCCATGTTGTCTCTTCACAGCAATAGAATAGTAATTAAAACACATAGTTTTGTCATTTCCACAGCCATGATATTTCAATGAGAATCATGGTTGCCTCTTCAGATTGACTTCTGTTAGCTTACAATAAATAGTTAAGATGACTACAAGTTTCATGGCTTGAAAGCTCATTTCTTTTTAGTGCTGAATGGTGTTCTGTATTTAGCAGAATTGATTGCTTTGCTCACAGACCCAGACTTCTTGAGTTTATAAGTTTTTTGTTTGTTTGTTTTCTAAAGTAATTATGGAAGGGCTGTTCTCCACATTTGTTCTTCCACTTCCTCACTGTTTAAATTGTGTGTTAGCTATATGATCTATATGAGGGCAACTTTATCTTTTGTTTAGCTTTTTATGCTTTTTGTTTTGGAATTTTTTGTCTTTTTTTTCATTGTTTTGGTTTTGCTTTTTGAATCTGTACTTATGTATCTGTGAGTGTATGAGAGAGAAACAGAGAGAGAGAGAGAGGGAGGGAGAGAACATGGATTTGGGAAGGTAGGGATGTGGGGATGATGTCTGGGAGGAGTTGAGAAAAGGGAAGACATGGTCAGAACAGATTTAATGAAAAAAAAAACCAATTTAAAAAGTTGTGTGTGTGGATTGGGCTTCTTCATAAACACATGACATTACCCATCTATTCCTAGTTTTCTGAAAGATTTTAATATGAATAAGTACCATGTTTTGCAATTGTGTTTTCGATTTCTTTTGACCTAATATGTGGCTTCTCCTTAACCAACTGGATGTGATAATTAGAGAGATAATCTTTCAGAGCATGAAATACTATGTTGGTGTGTTTTTAATCAATCCTAATTTAATTTTTATAATGTTTACATTCATTTTCATCCTCCCCTTTAAGCTCCTTTTCAGCATATACTAATTACATAGAATAATAGGTTTCACTGTGGTTTCTCTTGTATTTACATAACATAATTTACATAACATTGGTTACCTGCTCTTGTCTGCTTTCAACTTCCCTTAATGCTCTTCATCACTGTCTTCTACTTTCTGGTCCTTTGTGCATGTATGTGACTGAGTTAGTTTCCTGATATCATAATCTGTGCTAATCAGGGTTCTTAGGAGGAACAAAACTAACGGAATAGAATGAATATATATATATTTATAAAGCAGATTTATTAAAGTGCTAACAGGTTGTGGTTCAACTAGCCCAAGCATGGCTGTCTTCTAACAGAAAAACCAACAAGGATCTGGTAGTTTTTCAGTCCATGAGACAGCATGTCTCAGCTTGTCTTCAGTGTACTTTGTAGAAAATGTTCCGTCCTTTCCATCGTAATTTATCTATATATTCATCTTCATAGAGCAGTAGAGCTCCATCAGCCTCTATCTTTTCAAAGGGCTCAGTCCTTTGAAAATTTTATGCAAGCAATCATAGTTACTATAGATTTAATGGTGAATTAGATTTGCTATGCCTAGAATTCAATTTTTAACTCACATACATTTCTCTGGCTTTTCAATTATCACTGTACCTCCTCCCATTATGCTGTTTAAGCCTTGGAAGGAATGCTATATATGTCTAATTTATGGATGGATATTTGACAATCATTTATTTTCTGTACTTCAGACAGTTGTTAGGCTTTGCAGTCATGCCTGACTCTTAGTACAAAGTTTCTCTGGTCAAGGTTAATAGCAGTACAATGTTATGGGCACACACATATGTACAAGACAACTGAACAAGCACAGCACACTATTTCCATTTAATAAAATAGTAGTAGTGGCTTCCCTGCTAAAGCTTAGGGCCTTCTCAGCTGTAGGCTTTTGACCTGATTTACAGAATAAAATATAAATTGTCCACTGTGAAGTTTTAATCAAATCCAAGCAGGAAATGGTTGGTTACACCTGTAACAGAGTTATCATTCACTATTGCACCAGAGGGCTCATCTTTGCTGGCCAATATATATTGTTGCACACAGAACAGAATCCATAGCTGAGTAAGACTAGTGATGACAGCTTTCCCCAAGTATACACAACACTTACTGGCACTATGGGGACTGAATCATCAATATAAAATAAGGGAGTTCGAAGGAGGACTTAACAGTTAGGAGTATTTGCTGCTCTGGCAAAAGACCCAGATTCAGTTCCCAGTACCTACACCAGGTAGCTCACAAAGTCCTGTACAAACACATGTGCACACACAGGTACCACAAATAGAGATACATACCACCCTGCCATACACACACACGGGGGCGGGGTGGGGGAGAGAACTAAGGCCTAATCCTCAGAGTCCGTCACTGAGGTCAGGTGAAAAAGAAGTAACCAGAAAGACAGAAAGACATTTGAAAAACATAACTGGGAAAATGTAGCTGAGCCAATGGGTGAAGTATGGTCTTAAGGAAGCCACAATCTCAGAATGCAGCTTAGGGAAACACTGTCAGGAGGTGAGAGATGATGGAGAGAGGAAGTGTCAGAGCTTTCCCCAATCCAAATGTTACATTTACTTTGATGCAAATTAAGACCACTGATGAGCTATGAATAAATAGTTGAAAAGATGGCTATTATAAATATGTATGGGAGGCGACATGGATGTTGATGAACCTTATAACAATGGCATCTTACCACTGTCCTTTGAATCTTGCTGTCTAAAAGAATTATGCCTGAAGTTTACAAGCAAATCTAATGAGAGATCTGTACATTGCTAATGAGAATACATGCTTTGGTGTCTGTTGACTTCTTTTAATGTAGAGAAAAAGATGGAAAATTGTTGCTGAGAAGAAAAGAAGCATTTGAACCTAGATTCTTCTTAAATACTTGTACTCAGTAAAGAATATTTGTAGAAAGGTGATGAAAGTAGATAATTGGTTCTCCACATAAGAGGCCAGTGATGAAATTAGGATGATATGAAAAGACAAATGGAAACATACCCTGATCACCAGTTAATGAGATCCCATGTGAAGAAATGTCAAATAATGAGGATGAGGTTAAAGTTCTAGAAGAAGAAACTATATAAAGCTTGGCCACATTAGGACTGGAAAAATAAATTTCTAGTCTCCAGCACAGCTTCCAGATAAGCAGTTTAGAGAAAGGACAAGGAATCAGAAAGGATCTGAATGAAGGTAAATGGAAATTACAGTAGGTCTCTTTAGGTACATATAAATTATGCTTAGTACTTCTTGTCACATTTTGATAAAAATTGTGTGGAGATGACAAGCGATTAAACATGGGCCGGAGATCTATGGAGCATTCAGCCAGGTAAGAGAAAGTCCAGTATCCTTTTGTGGTGGATGATGACAAAGAATGATATCATCTGCAGCACACAGCACATGGAGGTGGGAAGGGGATCAGAAGACCATATAATTACAATGCCAGAGGTAGAAGGCTGAGGTGATGGGTTTTAATCAGGATTGCCTGATCTTTTTAGAACTTCTGTGGTATCTTGTTTCCTCCCTCTCTTTCAAGCCCTCACTCTCATCTATGTGATGGAGTTTAATATCTGGTGTTTGTTTCTGTGCTCATCTATGCTGGGTTCACCCCACTCACTGTTGTCTAGATCCTTGAGGATGGAGAATCTTCATTAGTCATCTTAATATCCACTATGTGATTCCCTAGGCCCTTAAATATGAAAAAATTCACAAGACACGCAAGGCTCCTCCCTCACCAAAATACAAGTAGCATTTTACCAAAGAGGGCTTTGAGCAGCTTGGTAAAAACCACTTGAGGTTTGGGATGTGCTGAATCTACATTCTTTGGATGCCAAAAAGGTGCAAGATCAGACTATTTTGGTAACTACTCAAGACGTAGTCATTATTATAAGACATCCATTTATAAAAATGCTTTCTAAATTTTCATCTTGACTATCTGCTTTTAGAGGTGTGTGTCATTGTGGCTAACCAGTATTTCTGTGACTGATGATTACTGCTAGTTTATGTATGTCTTTGTGTGTCTGTGGAGACCAGCCCACAGACTGCCTCTTGCGTGCATTTATAAAGCAAGTCCTCTGAAGACAAGAAAGAACTTGCTCAGAATTACAATGAAATAATATCCTAATACAAACACAAGTCTTGCTTTTTGAAGCTCTTTATAAATACCCACAGAGAAGTCATTTATTACATTCTCTACATACAGTTATCAAAGTTGCTGAATCTTCTGTTATCCCATGTACAATTCCAAAGAGTCCTGAGTTGTTCTCAACCAACATGGAAAAATCTTAGATTTATAAACGTTAAGTTTCTTGGTATAAAACTAAAAGTTAGGTAAAGAAGAACTGGTATCCATTGCCAAATTTTCTGATTTCAAACCATCTCTGTTTATTCATTCATAATAATGTTTATAGTAAATATTTGATAAAGTATCATTGAAATGAATTCAATAATCCCAATGAAAATCAATATGTGAAAACTATGACTAAAATTGTGACAAAATCAAAAATGTAGACAAAACTCAGTTTGTTTTGTCTCCTTGCCTTTTTGATATGTGGCATTAGAGATTGCTTTTCTAATTATCAACATTTTTCCATTCAAACTTAGGTCATAGATAGGCAACTCTAAAAACACTTTAAATTGGAAATCTGTCAGTTGATAAAGTGTTATGTCCAAACGCAGATAATACATACAATTTAAAATTTCTTTCCAAGGGTAGATTACTCCATTCCTTCTTAGTCAAGGTCTATTTTAGGAAGGCACCCACCATCTGGGAAGAGGTATGTTTAGCTTTTCTCCTTCTCCCCAAGTTTTTATTTCACCAGTGTGCTGTAGCCAGCTGGCCCTTTCCCACTTACTGTTCTCAGATGGTGTTTTCCATGTCCACTCTTTTTTTTTTTTTTTCTTCTTTGTTTTCCCCCCGATGGATTCCCATTTTTCCAAGCACCCTCTTTTATGAGCTAGACTTAAATAGCTCTATATTTTTTTCCCACATAATCCAGGACTCCCTCCCCCTTGCCTTGTCATGGATGAGAGAATAATTACTTCCTAAATGCAGTACTCTATTCTCTCTGTCCTGCCACAGACCACATCAAACGTTTGAGACATGAATAAGCCTCTGATCCAAGATGGGCCCACATTCCAGGAGCCAACTCAAGCTGTCCATATGGCTCCATACTTGAAAGCAGAGTAGATAGCAACAACCCACTCTCATTCCTACCACCCAACATACCCTCTAAAGTTTGGGAGTGACTCACCAGCATGGCAGAGAACTGTAATCCTTTTCAAAGATTGTAACTCCTTTTTGCATAGTTTTGATCTGATTCTGACCTTTATTTTAAAAGATTTGAAGATATTAGTCTTTTACTATTTTCTTTGTGAATTCTGTCTGCATTTTGATGAATGCATCAAGTATTGTAGCTCAGAGATGGGCTAAAGGGTTGCCACTTCCTTCCCACTTGATTTGCTCTAGAGTCTCATGTCTCCAGTAATTTTTCTGGAGTGGGGGTTTATTGACTCTTCCTAAGGACCTTGTTATTTTCTAGGAAACAAGACAAAACATAAAATTAGTTTGAGGTTTATCTTTGATGAATCTGGTAAGTTGGCAATTTCCTAATAAGGAATATATTGCTGTAGTAGGATTCTATTTATACCATCAACATTTACTCTGCTCTAAAACTCATGGTAAGAAAATGACTTTTTAAAAGGCCTTGATTTTACATATGAGGAATCTGCATGGGAAGTCCCCCAAATATATGTTTTTCCAAGCTTCTTGTATTTTCAGGTAAGCGATATCTTATCTCTTGTCAAGGTGAGAAGTAGGACCAGAGGCTATGTCTTCAAACCCATTTTTTTTTTTTTAACTTTAATATAGTATAGGAATCATTAACTGAGTAAGAGTAACACAGTAAAAGTTATTGTCAGGATGAGTGATGGCAGCACTTACTGATGTGGATATTGAAAACCAAACTCAGAAAGTATAAGAAATACAGAGAAGAGCATAAGATTGTTTTATTCAAAGAGTAACTTAGTGGTTTTTGGCTACAAAGAAGAGAAACATTCTTTCTCTTCATAGTTCCAAAGACTCTTTAATGTACTATTCAATTATTAAAGACAAAAACCAAAAACAAAACCAGAAAAGATGAGGGCTTTGTGAAGTTTATATTGGCAGGGTATAGGGGATTAATTTAGTAAAGGTGAATGTAAAGAATGACTAAAAATAGTTGTCAGGATAGCTAACCCAGGTAACTTGGATTTTGAAGAATGATTAATTTGCAAGGGGAATTATATGATCTTGGGTAAATAGCAACAGAGACTTTAAGTTGGGATATGATAAATGACAGGAAATACAAAGATGAAACTTAAATCCTGAAAAATTGGAAGTATGAATTTGAGAGTTCAAGTGTAAGAGTAAGACTTAAAACCATTGGTAAAATATAGATTAAGAAACCAAAGAAAAATCCCCAGGAACTAAGTGGGTAAAACAACAGATGAACAATCAGGAAGATGACAACTAAGAGGTTAGCATTACAAAGCACAGTAGCAAAGCCATTGTGTCTGAGTAACAACTATTGCAAACTTCTACACAACCAAAATTTTAGCATTAATATAGCTTGTTAGCTTGTTGAATTGGATTTATAAGTAACATTCAATTAAATTGGCTTCTAGATTAAGATGATTTACTGACAATGTTGAAGGCCTAAACTAGTTATCAGCCTAAACATTCATGGTTGTATTATTTCATCAAGGGTTCTGGATGTGGTATGATCCACAATTAGTTTATTCACTTCTATTTATTTTTACCAATAAAAAAATCAACATTTATTAAAATCCTTTGGTAGAGGGCAAAATGAAATTATTGGTAACCCTAATTCTGGACACTTCTAAAGTCACACAAATACATGAGCAAAGAATAGAGGTTCTTACTAGACCTTTGTGCTTTAATGTATGAACCTTTCTTATTGTAAAAGTTTATTAAACATATGTAAATATATTTTTATATTTACATATAACATCATAAAAATAAGCATCACTCATAATCCAACCATTTATAGATTTTCTGAACTCTTAAACTATTAATCCAGCTACTTAGACTTTTGGAAATAATTTTATTCTCCCATTTTCTGATTTTTCCTGCTTTATTGTTTGTCTATTTGGTTCTCCTTTTTTTTTTCTTTTCTTTTAATTTTTTGAATACCCCATCCTATTTCCTTTACTGCTCCAGAGTAGCACATACTCTTACAGGTTATCAGAAATTTATGATACAATCTCAAGAGAGATGAGACTGTTTTTTATTATCTGAGTGTTAATCTCTACTCCTTTCTTTCCATTGAACCATCAACACAAACAACCACACCCATCCCCACTGTTCTTTGTCCTCTCTTCATCTCCTTTACATTAACCCCCTTCTTCCCGTCTTTCCATTCTATATAGAAACTTAATAATACTTGCTAGTCCCAATATAGATTCTTTCTTCTTTTGATTTTTTTCTAGTTTTCTCTACCCACAACCACAATAATGTATTATTATGTACAGTACTATCAGTATCCCTTAGTCCCTAAAGTAATTGGGATTCAGTGGCTATATTGTAGTTAACTTTTAGTTACTCTATTTTCATATTGAATTTACTGATGACAGTGACTCATACTTTAGACAATACTGAACTCTTCACAGGATGTTCAGGGAGATAGAGCGTAACACTATGAATACTATTAAAAAATAGAAAGATGTACTTTTATTCCATTAGAATACAGTCCGTTCCTGAACAATTCTACAAACATCTCCCCTGAAAGTTGAAAAGTGCTCTGATTAAACTACTATCACCATCAACAACAGTGATACCAAACACTTAACCCCAGACAGGCTGATCCCAAGAGAAAAGCATATGTAACATGAAAATGTAGTCAACCTTCTCCAAAAATTACCAACCCCCAATGAGAGCACCTTAAAATAAATTCTGGATGAAGAAATTTAAAGTAGTACTATAAATATGACCAAAGACATGAATATGTTTTTGAATGAGAATATGTTTTGAATGTTTCTGAGAAAACAGAAACAATTGTGTGAATTGAGGAAGTCAATTAAGGATATGAAAACAGAACCGAGTAAAGAAACCGATATTCTGATGAAAAAACAAAATGAAAGATGGTAGAATAAAAATTTAAAATGTCAAATAAATAGTTCCCTAGAAAGCCTTGGACTGGAGCCCGTAGAGGACAGAAGATCAGGGTTTGAGATCATGGTAGAGGAATTAGATAGTTTAATAAATGTCAATAATAAATTTTAAAAGTATGTATAGAGCATGCAATATCTTTGGGGAACCAGGAATAGCAAAATTTATGAACTCATGATATACAGAAGGAGAAAGTCTTCAAGCCAAAATTATGGGAAAAAATTAAAAATAAAACCACAGGAAAAAAACTTTAAAAAATTAGACAAAGCGATGCTCTTCCCAAAATAAGTATCATGTAGAATATCAAATAGACAAGGCCAAAAAAGAAACTCTCGCTGTCAGTTTATAGTTAAAGTCCTGGATATACAGAGAAAACAAAGTTAGTTGAAAACTATGAGTGAGAGATACAATAGAAAAAGCAAATTATAGAGCACCCTTCCTGATGAAGAAAGGTAAACATTCTCAAAAATACACTCAGAAACTGAATCCAGAGCCACATAAATATATCATTTGCCATTATTAAATTGGCTTCATTCTAGTCATTAATTATTAGAAAAAAGTTTGTAGCAATCATCTGAGTATCTCAGTAGATGCAGGAATAAAAGCTCTCAAAAACTTTAATATTCATTCATGATAGAAGACCCTGAAAGATTAGGGTTGGAGGGGAAATACCATTTGCAACCCTATTTGCAAATGCTATTTTGCATATGGTTTCCCATAGCATTTGCATATGGGAAACCTACAGTAACATCATGCTACATGAAAAAGTAAGAAGGAAATCAAATGTTGTTATTAAGATTGGGAAGAAAAGAAATGTGCTAGTTCTCTATTCAACTTAGTGTTTGAAGTCTTATTTAGGTCAATAAATCAAGAAAAGTAATAAGAACAGTAAACAAATGGCTTACAAATCAGAAAAGAAGAACTCAAACTATCTCTATTTACAGACTATATAGTTCTATGGATAAAAATACCTAAAATAAAGTCTTTGCTGATGCATACTTTTAGCAAAGTGACAGGTTATAATAGAATGACAGAAAAATCAGTAGCCTTCCTATATGCATATCAGTGATAAACATACTGAGAAAGAAATCAGAATCCCATTCATAATAGGTTCAAAACATAAAATGGCTTGTAATTAACCAACCCAAAGAAGGAAAAAACAAACAAACAAAAACTCAACACTAAAAAATTCAAAACTGTTAACAAGTGAAATCAGTCAAGTCAGTTAACAGTGGAAAAAACTCCCACAGTCATTGATTAGTAGAGATATTATTGTGAAAATGCCCACTCTTTCAATGAAATCTGCAGATTCAATGCAATTACAATCAAAACTTATGCCACTCTTCACAGAAATAGAAAGAAAACAAGTTCTGTAGTGTAGGCATCAGATAGTGACTCCACAAGGACCTGAAGAAAAGAATATCAAATATTTATTGGGAATGCCCACAAATAACAATAATGTAGAGAGATGCTGAAGCCTCCCATTTTGCCCTGGGATCAATTGAAGCTATTATCAAATCTCTGACTACTACACAAGAGAGCACGAGAGACTCCTCCTCTTCCTTATAAGAGACTACATTGCACACAGAAATCACACACTAAGGCCAGTACCCCAAAACTATTAATGGAATGAATTCCCATGACAGTTCCCCCTTTTGTCTAATCAAGGTTCTTAATCTAGTATAAAACCATGTATAATAAGAACAAATATAAATTATTGCCCAAGAGAAAAAAAATGCAATAACATACACAAAAACAGAACTACAAACAACAAGAACAAAATCAGCAAGAGACAAAAACACATACTAAATGTCCAGGCTATAGGTAATTGATAAATAACAGCAATTATTCCAATAACTGTTCTATCCTGAGAAGCATAATTCTTGTACTAAAGTGCCTTAGCCAAGATATGAGAAGATGGTAACTAAGACTATCTAGTCTTTAACCCCTTCAAAGACCTGAGAAGGAAAATATATTCCCTGAGTTAGCAGGAAGTACAAGCAAGCCACTATTGTTTTGAGAATTCATTATACCAGTACTGTAGTTAAAATGGAAACTTGCAAGACCCTGGATAAAGAAAGCAATCCTGATCAGAGAGGATGCTCTGGAAGCTACCACCATTCTCATTTCCACAGTGCAGATCTGGAAGACTGGATAGCTACCTGGAGAACATTGAATCTGGATCCTTGTCTTCTACCTTGCACACACACACATAATCAATTCCAAATGGATCCAGGATCCTAAAATAGACCCAAGATTATGAAACTGCTGGGAGAAGAGTAAGGAATGAACTTCAGAACACAGACAACAATAAGGACTTTCTGAATAGAACCCTGGTCAAGTTTAAAATAAGACCAAGAATTGAAAATACGGGAATTTATAAAAATTAAAGGGCTCTATTTAGCAAAGGAAACTGTTAAATAAATAAAGAGATAGTATATTTAGTGATAGAAAATATTTATCAGCCATAACCTGAAAGAGGGCCGAAAATCTAGAATAAAAATCTATACATCAAGAACACAAAATATCTCAAAAAAAATGTATGGAGCTGAACAAATAAAAATACCTAATGAATATTTTAAAGTGTTCAATTTCCTCAGCCTTTAGAGAAACACAAATGAACACAAATTAAAACTACTTTGTGATTCTATTTCACCTCCGTCAGACTAGCTCACCAAGAAAATGACAGTAAATTCTGGTGAGATTGTGGGAAAGGGGAACATTTATTCACCTTGTTTCAATTATAAATTGGTGCAACCCTTTGGAAATCACTGTGGAAGGGTCACCAAAAGCTATAAATTTATCTACCATATGACTCAGCTATGCCATATCTGGATATATTCCAAAAGGTCTCTATATCCTACTGTAAGAAACATGCACAGTCAAGCCCATTGCTGCTTTATTTACAATAGGCAGGAAATGTAACCAACATAGATGTTCATGAACTCATGATGACTAATGAAATTGCACATATACATAAAGGTATTTTATTTACTTATAAAAAATAGAAATTATAACATTTATAAGATAATAAAAGAAACCAGAAAGTTATACTGTAAGATAACCTAGATGTTGTTAGATGATGCTACATATTATATCATATGCAGCTAAGAATATCTAGCTAAGAATTATTAGACTAATATGTCTTACTTATAGTGCCTGAAAGTCATGAAACTAGAAATGGGGCATTAGATTAGAAGGAAAAAATGAAGCCTTATGCGAGGAAGATAGTAGCACACTTGTAATATGAACACTGAGGGTTAAAAATCTTGATATTGAAAAGGTTTAAATGGGATGGAGATAGGGGAATGGAGAGAGGAGTGGGAGAGGAGAGAATGAACTGAATCCTATAGAGACCTCTACTTTGTAAGATTGTTAAAATACCATCACCATCATCAAGTGGTTAAAAGCATGATGCATGCATGGATGAATGCTGTTATTCCCAGTAGCCATAGGTTATCAAACAAAAAATTCCAGGACTATGTGTGAAAAACCTCTCTATAATTACTGATCCTGGAAGACCCCAAACAGTACAGCGCATTGCCACTGCTCTTGGTTATCCACTACCAGAAAGAGACTTTAAAACTTTAATTCTCAAGATGTTACAACCTTACATGAGGCCTGGGGTTACCTCCCTGTTGAGTAGCTTTCACCATGCTGAGAAGTACTGTGCTAGTTGCTGGGAGACAAAAGCCATCAACATCTTACACAGATGTGGACTCTACAACCTATAATAATGAGTTTCCAGCCTCATGCACACTGGTCTAATATTGACAACCAGCCACTTCCTTTCTTTTAAAATGTGTATTTATTTGAATAAATATTGTGTAAATTTTTGTGAAGTGAATTTTGATCACATCCTATTTTTTTTATTAAGACATTCATTCTGTAGTCAATACTGCATTAAAATGTATGCGTACTTTTTTTGTAAAATGTGTATGGATTCAGAGAAATCAAAAATATTAACTTTTGGATAAATATTGAATAAAAAGATAATAACTGCAGTGATGGTGAACCTTCAAGTCAATGTGAGGGCATTCATATTCTAAGAACATATTCAGTACCATAGATTTTTTGTTTTTCTTATGAAAGAATATCAGAAAACTGGTGGTGACACTTAAATCTTTTGTATCATTTAATCTCAAGATTATAAAAATGATTGGAATATGAAAATAGTCCTCATGGCAAAATATATGCTATAGGAACAATTCTTTTTAAATGTAAGGGAAAATCCACCCCACCCCCCACCCTACACCTATCCCCAAAGGGAAAACCAGTTCTTGGAATTTTAAATACAGTACATACTGGAAGAAGAAAATTCAGTTTTAAGCTAGAAAATGAAGCAAAAGAACTCTGCCTATGAAAAGAAGAAAGAGAAGAGATGGAAACCAAGATAAAAATGATTTAAGAGAGTGAATGAGAAGACCCAGAAGGCTCAGTAGCAGAATTCTTTTCAGCGCCAAGGGAAAAAAAAGTAAAGTTGGTTGATAAATATCATTAAGTAACTTTTTCAGTGTAAATGTTTGCATCTTGAAATTCTTTCAGAGTACAGAATATGAGAAGAAATTAGACCCATACAAGGAAACACCACTGGGGAATATAAGAATGCTAAAGATGGCAAAATAATTTAAATTTTTTCCAGATAGATAAACTAGTATATATACACAAAAAGGTGTATATGCAATCAAACACGTAAGTCACAATAATCCATTAATATTTAGTGCATATATACATGCATATCTGTTTTTCAAGTATCAAGATGAAGTCCAGTATTTCAAGATCAGACTGAAAGCAAGAAGCCAATGGATCAATGTTGTTAAATTGTTTTGAGAAAAAAGACTTCCATGCTGTGATTCTATATCTAGCTAAACTGTCAATAATTTGTAAGAATAAAAATAAGAATAGTTGCAAACTTGCACTTTCTCCACTATTATGCCTTTCCAATACATCTGAGGAATCCATTCATAGCTTTTAACCAACAGAAGAGATTTTAGTTTCCAAGTAGAAGAACAAAGGATTAAGAAATAGGAACAAAAATGAACAAGGGAATTTCCAGGATGATATAATGTCACAGACAAAGGTAGTCCAGACCCAAAGGTAGTCCAGATTCAAAGAAAGACAGGCATGTTGAGGTATGTTATTACCATTATTTAAATAATGGCATATTTTTCACCTTGCATAATGGGTAAATGAGTTGATGCTTCAAAACAAAGAAGTACATCATTAAGGAGAAATGCATGAGATGGGGAATTCAAACAAGGAGTAAACAAAGGGAATTTTAAGGATGATGAACTGAGGAAAATCCCAAGATGACAGTTACAGAACAAGTTTAGAGATGTATCAAAAAAACAAGCAATGATAACAATTAAAAACTACAATTGAATTGAAGGATTATAGACTCATCTTCTGAAGATTAATCTGATAACTTTTTGGAAGAAATCTGAAAATGTAAGAATGCCTATAAAGAAAACTAAGTAACTAAAATTGGCATGTATTAACTTTAGTAAAATGAAAGAAAGGAAGGAAACAGAATCACTGTACATAGAATTCTAAACTTTGATTAATATTTCATTGGAAAATAATTTTAACCCTCAGCATTGATTCAGCCTCAAGATTACAACACTGTGTGAGTATGGGAAAGAATACATGAAGGATTGAAACACAGTCTACCAGTGCAGGGAATCATCAGATATGTCTGAAACATGATGCATTAATCCTGAAAGCAAAGGGAGGAAAATTGAGAGTTCAAAGAGGTTGCAAGCGCTTCCACCAGTGTTATACCAGAGCAACTTTTCTGGATGTATTCTGCAGCAATCCAGACCTCCAACGATTCTGGCTAAGAATATCCTTCACTTAACAAGAATTATGACTTGCAAGAAATCTCTATGTTTTTCTTAAGTCTTTTAGTGTAATTTACCTTAAAACTGTTGCTATAATTATTATTAAGTGAAGCAATTAACAGTGAACTTGAAAATATTGACCAGTACACACTCTTCCAGCAAAGATTCCTAGGCAGGCAACCAACCACGGAGGTCTGCGTCAGCGTACTCATCTGGTCCATTGGTCCTGACCACGTGGATTGCTTACTTTCCAGGTACTGCAGTTGTGCCTCCACTAGGGTATAACAAAGTACGTTTTCTGGAACTGGACTGAAGCTACCCAGACCTCCCAGGATTTTGGCTGAGAATATCTTCCATTTAACAAAGAATTATGAGTAGGATTGTATTGCAATAAGTTAACCTTTCGTTTAATTTAATTCTCGATGTTGGATTGGTACTGAAATCTATTTATGGGCTTTTTCCTTCTTCTCCTCTTCCAGGAACATTATCTGGCATTCTAAACTTGGGGAAGTCTGTATAAGGAACCTCTAAATCTTGGCAGAAAGTATAACTTTTAGAGATCTCATGAGTAAGACCAAGCTGTGGGATGTTTCAGAATTGACCTTCAAGATCATCTTTTCCAACCCCCTCATTTTACATGCTACAGGAAAATGTAGCCAAAAAAGGCTGAGTGATTTATCCAAGGCTATGCAGCTTATTAATGGCACAGAGAAGATGAAAATTCAATTTCTAGCCCAACCGATTTTAGTTTCTGCATTACACTAGACTACAATGCTGCAAACTATACTGCAATACACAGCATAGCAGAAACTAACTAACCTTATATCCCATGCTTGCTTATCGTTTTTTATTTTATATAACAAAGTCCAATTAAATGAAAACAAACATTTATACACAATATTTGGGAATTTGGGCATCGTTCTTTCCAAACTACTTCCTGCTGGTAAGGGGCGCTGTCATGGGGGATTCAAAGAAGATTCAGAAATCCTGGCTGTAGTCTGTAGGGCTGCTTTGTCCAGCTGTTTTGAATGTAGGATCACCTTATACTCTGTTTCTGGTGGTCTGGCGTGATCAAACCACATTAGTCTGGAAGGAATCCACATCTATTCATTTCTTTTAGCACTCCATACCCTATTATTGGACACTACAGTAAAATTCACTGACCTTCACCATATATACTATGCATTCTGTGCTGTGTCATACTATATTACCAGATACCACTTCGCTCTGGGCTGCATAGCATAAAAAACATAACATTACCAAATAAATAACGTGGAAGAAATTTTAGTTTCTAATTTGCATTTAATCAACAGGATCCCAGTAATCACTTCTCTGTAGGCCCAGTTTTCGACTCTTGATCAGAGGTTGGTTCTATCCTTGCCCACAATTCTTAAGCTTCTGAGTAATCTTGAGATTCAATCATCTTGCATGTACCATGGGGCCACAGTTTCTCCTGATTTCCTACCCCAAGGAAGATAATAGTCCAGCATCACTGATCAGGAGCTGATCTCCGGGCCCCTCCATTGTTATCTGTCAATTTCCAAGGTGCTTCACTTTGAAGTCAGAATTCCATGGAAGGTTCTGCTCTCAGTTTTCTGTGAGCTCTGGTCTGGAGGACTGATGGATGTTAGTGCCTTTTCTAACACACCAGGGAAACTCTCAGCTGGACCTTATAACTGAGAAGATATTTGCCGGTCTCTTATCTAGCACTGTCCTCTAAGAACCAAGGCTGTCATCTATAACAAGGGCTTAAAAACATCATTCTTACCCCTTCCTAGTAACTACTGTTCAGCAGCCACAACTAAGCAGCTGGGATGTGAGTTTTCAAAGTAATTAGCATGTAGCTACAGTGTAGGCCAATGAAGTCAGATCTGCATTTATCATCACTAGCTGATGGCCTGAGAATCAATTCCCTCATTTATGAAACACAGATATAAGGATGATATATATCCTAATTTTTAAAAATTATTTAGCATGTAGTAAACGTTCAAAGTATCAGAGATTATTCTTATTTCAAGGCCTCCTTTAAAAGTCTTGGTGACATTATCTGCTTAAATAACTTGTCCACAAACTCACAGTTAAATGGAGTGGGCATTAGACCAGAAGCCTGTGTCCTTACCATTTGCATATTCTGCCTTTTAGATAAGCAAGTCCCTAGGCAGGCTGATTTTCTGAGCAATTCTCTGCCCACCTGTTGGGTGGATCCAGCTTGGATTCCCCCTAGTGCCAGGCGGCTGCCTGAATCGTGACGAGAACATGTTGATCACTGTTGGACCTGTGCCTAGCCCACCCAGCAGAAACTTCCCCGCCAGCCTCTGCAACAAGGACAGCTCTCTGCTCAGTTCCAACCTATAGAGCATGGCTGGTGCCAGCTCTACTCCCTGGCCCAGGCCTGTCTGGCTGCAGGTAGGACATTGTGACTCACGGGAGAATTCAGAGTTCCCATAGTTCTTTGTCTAATGTCTTCTGCAGGGTCAATGCTATAACCACATAAGGAAGAAGATAGGGGAAGAAAAAAAAAAAAAAAAGGAAAAGAAAGTTTGTGTTTACTTACCATAGGCTTCATGAAGCCAACAGGAAATGGCTCAGGGCAGGTCAACCACCACACTGTCCTGAGTAAGAGGGAATGATAATCTCTTTGAGTGACTAAAGAGTTAATCATGACCTAGCTGAGAGTTGTTAGATCAGCTTCCTGCTTGAGTTTTGGAGAATTCCCTTTGTTTCACTGCAGCAATCCGCTTCTGTGCTTGTGTCTATTTTAATATCCTGGAATGCAAGGGTTTATCCATTATGCTCTTTAACTGTGGGTTTTTCCGACCCTCAGGGTAGATTTATACTTCTTGCTGAATGATTATGCAGTGAGTCTTCACCAAGGGATGTTCTGTTCCAAGAATGACACATTTTTTTTTTCGGGGATGACTTTCTACCTAACAGGGGTAGGTGGGAGGTCAGGGGAAGCCCCTACCCAGGAGAAAATAGCTTCTTTGTGTGCCTGAAGAAAAACACTCAGATGATGAACAGCCTGATTTGGGGGCTGTGTGTGGGTGAGCCACTCCAGTGAAGTTGTCCTCAACGCTCCCTCATAAGAGGAGATGATGAATTTAATGAGCAGAACTCTGACAAGTATTAAAGCCAAAGACAATTAGGAAAGGAATAACTTGAATTCTTAACAGTTATGAAATCAATTTCATCAAATGAAATTATATATTCATATACCTTTGTAGTATATTTTATCTAGATAGAGATCACATTAAAATTTACATATACAAGCCTTTCGAAGAGATGCTGCCAGAAAGCAGAAGGCCATGGTAAAATCCTGTTAGAAATACCTTCTTCTCGAATACCACCATGGTTGTTCACAAAGGATACTGGAGAATTTAAGACTCTAAGAAATCCTACAATAAGGACATTTTCTGCTTTAATGATCTCAGTAGTCCACATACAAATATGACCTCCATCTCCCTACCTCAATGTATACAGATATCCCTAGGACTCATTGCTGATGTCCTCTAATGTAAGAAGGTCTTTGAGATACCAATGCCTAACCTCTTTGTCATTATTTACAAAGTGCATTTTGATGCTCTGTTGTGTTCCTAAATGTTTCTAAAACTGTGCTTTTGAGATGTGTGTATGGGGGTGTGTGTGTGTGGGTGATTTGAGAGAATACCTTCACTAAAATCTATATCTATTGAAAAATATAGTAAACATTTATATCAAGTCATTATTGAGTCAATAGCAAAACATCTTTGTATGGTTGAGGAAATTTTTTATTTTAAGGATTTTTCTTTAACTTTTTAGATTATTAGAGCAAACTCTGGGCTGCATGCCCCAACTCTACCTTTTCTTAACTGCATTCCACATTACTAGGTGACCCACCTTCTCCATGAAAAAAGCTCTCTATCCTGTTTTGTTTTGTTTTGTTTTTCCATTATGCCAGATTTTTAAGCCCTTCTTGTCCTGTTGCAACTTCTTGAGTATTTAACTTCCTTCCTGATGTTAATCTCCAAATTTTCAAGACCCTAAATATTTATCTCCTCTTGTGAAGATGCACATAGTCAATTAGACGATATAAGGATTTCCAGTCCCATCACTGATCTATTTTCTAGTCGTATATTAAACTGTTCATTCTTTTAAGAAGTTCATAAAATATCCTGGACTATATAAAATATTCTCATATATGATTTCACATGGCACAATTTAGCAACAGTGTTCCACCCCAACACACTTTAATATAGCAATTGCTTTGTACTGACAGCTCTCAATAACACTGCAAGTGAGCAGATCCTAACAGAGATAGGCAGTTTTGCTTCTTCTGACTTCCTCATCCACAGAACAAAAGCAAGTCCATTATATTTTTTCCTATGATAAAAATGAGTAAAAGCTAAATTGCAACTTGTTTCTAATAATGTATTTGTTGTCTTACATCTTAAAGTGACAGTGGGTACAATAGAATTATACTTCTGCTTAGGATGGTTTGCCTGTTTTTCCATTCCTATATTCTATCATGAAATGAAACACACTGCCTCCATTGGTAAGTGTCAGCCATTAGGTAATGCAGACATCTACTAAATGGTACTTTCCAGAATAATGATAAATGAGATGATCTAAAGACACAGGAATGCATATCCTGAGCCCTGTGAGTTTCCACACCTGCTAGTGCCTTCTATACATTCACCACACTTTTCTGAAGGTGTGAATTATGACTCCTTTCTGAAAAAAAAATTCCATTACATGATGTGTGACTTAGCCTTTGATAAACATTACAGACATGATGTTAGACCTACCCTTCAGAAAGGGAGGTGAAATAACTGTATTTCATCATAAAGTAAAACACAATGGATCATGAAATGACAGTTCAGCCTCACTTTTGTCTATATTAGCACCATTAATTAGATAGTTAATTAGTTTGAATAATTATTACAAAACTTTGGGTAACTGACATGTTATCATAATGGCAACTCATAGATCCTATTCAATTGCCTTATACATAGAAAACATTTCAAAGCAGAAGTATATTTACCTAACAAACAACAGCTCTTCAAGAGTCCCACATTTTCCATTGAAGATAGGCAGGTGAAGGATATGCAGACTTCACTGAGTTGAAGAAATTCAGGAATTCACAGCCTATAAAAAGTCTGCATACATTTTAAGAATAGACATGAACAAAAAATTTTTTTTAAATAAAACCAGATTTTTTTCTCATGCAATATTCAGCTTGACAATAACACGTATTGTCATTGTAAATTGGTAGGAAGTCTACAATACCAAGTTAAGTTTTCATGACCTATAAGACCTTTGTTATGGAAAATAATTTATCCAGGGTTCTTCCGGTCTTCATTCAATATTGAGAAGCCTCGATACAGACCTGGGAGTGAGGCTTGCAGAGCACAGCCACTGTTCTTGTCACCTCAGCTACCTTCAAGATGTAATTAACAGAATGCCAGAGAGCAATGCCCCTGCTGTTTGTTCCTGGTGAGGAGTAAAGAGACCAAAGCTTGATCATCACCCAAAGGTATCACCAATTCATATGGAAAACAGCAAAAAGAAAAAAATGACGCCTAATATTTTTAGATGGAGAACTTGTGTACTTTAAGTCACTAAATACCTATGTTCTAAATGAGTCTGACTTTAAGAGAAGGTGCCATTCATGCTTAAGGCTGAAAGGATATAAATAAAGAAACCATGTAAGCTGTGATCTAGATGTAGTTTGCAAAGATATTTTGAAGACATTTAAAAGGAATCTTGGGATACAGTAAGAGGTACAAAAATAAAATGAAGAATATATTCTTAGAAGTGTTTATCACTATCAGATATTAAAAATTACCATCTTCCCTCGAACTCCAACCAGTCTTGAGAAAGATAGCCCAGTAAAATGTATTTGGAGTACACAAACCCAAAGCTGCTTCGCTCTTTTCACACGTGTTACAGGGAGAGCCTGACTTTGCCTCCACCAGGCCTATCCTCTTCTCCCAACCATGATTAGTCACTCGGTGTTTAAAACTGAAACGTTCATTTTAAATACTACAAAAATGTGGCACAGAGCACAGGCAAGGCATCTGTTCCAGCAAAATGTTATGTTTTGATCATTTTCAAAAATGATTTTTCTGTTTTTAAAGAAAGTGTGTGGACATGGCGATGAGTCAGTCAGTCTGAGGGGTACTGTATGCTGGGTTATTTTGAAAGCTGCAAAATTTAAAAATACACGGAGAAAAATAATTTTCCTTAAATATTATTTCAATTTTATTCTTTGACTTAGTATTTTTTCTTTTTTTAATCTCTCCATAGCATCAAACTCATTGCCAGAGTAAAAATGTACCATCCCCTGATGGCTGCTGTAGAATCTTCATTGTGTGGAACCCATGATATGGGTCTCCAATACTGTTTTTTAGATATATTTGCAGACTTTAGTGTTTTACATGAGAAAGAATCTTATACAAAGTTAGTTTATTGAGATAAAAAGCTGTAATTCTTTGTAAGCCAGGTCACTTAATATTACCAAAAACAATGTGTTTCTTTACTATGGTTTTCACCTCTTAAAACTACATCTACTACTTAAGGGAAAAATTTGAAAACAACACATCATAACATCAATATTTTAATTCCTGGCTTATATGTCCTTTCATTTTCTAAAATGAACTGCAGTTGGTTTCTTAATATTGGTTGATATCCTCCCAAGATGTGGTTTTTCTCCAGAATTAGAATACTTGTAAACTTGCTGTCATGTACAATAGAGCTAGATTTTGGTAGCATTTCTCTTAGTTTCTCTTTGGTTTTCAATCGAACCTATCTCTCCTTTAGTCTTACAATATTCCCTTTGTGTGGATTCTGAAAAGTGAACTGGCCTCTGTAAATATGTATGTGTAGTTTTGCTTCACTTGGCTGTTTTGATGTACCACCGAGAAACACCATGTTACCATAGAAAATTGACCCCAACTTGCTGAGATTTCTAAAGAAAATCACCTGGATTGGGTGTCTCTGTCTTTATCTACAAATAAAAAAAAGGATAATCTATTCCTTCATGGTTTATTGAATTTTGAGATGGCAGAAACTATTTGCATTTGCACAGCACTTGTGAGTTAGAGTTTATAATTCCACCATATTGATTGAAAGAGATCAGAACAGCCACCCCACCAACTATTTTTATGTTGATCTGTTCATTTTGGCCATTCAAAGCAGCACAATCAATTGGGCTAACCATTTGAGATACAAATTGGCTAGTAGGAAAGCCAAAACACCAGATTGGCTTCTTTTTTTAATTGGTGTTTTTCACGATATGAAAATATTGGGTGAAAATGGAAAAACTGAGTCAAGGATCCAGATGTTTGATCTGCCTGTTGCCAAATAGCCACACATTTTGTAGCATTCACATTTGCAACTGAATTTCTCAGTTTTCACCAGAAAGCCTGTCATCATATAGATATAGTCTCAGAGGAACTGTAAACACGAAACTGATATGGTCCCAAGAAAAGGATCTCTTTTACCCAAGATGACAGTTGCTTGTGCATCTGCTGTTTTCTTTTCACTAGGCAGCTTCCTGGACAGAAAGGGGGCAGCGTCCATTGTTCAAATTCTATAGCTTTTTTTTTTTTTTTTTTTTTTTTTTTTTTTTTTTTGGTAAATATAGACTCAACTCTACCTTGAAAGAAGATAAATAACTATCATGACAAGGACAGCTTCTTTCTGTACTTGTCCACTGAGTAACTCATATATAGACTTAAAAGTTGTCTCTGCAACACTGACAAGGTATGACCCAGACCCATGTCCTTTGCAATGGCAGTTTCATTACATTCCTACCAAGGCTTCTTATAGGCTTTGGAGTAGCATATGCAATGCTCTTCTTTGTGATCTTAATCAAGCTGTTAATAAAATAAGGGTACATTTCAAATGAGGTCATCAAAAGATAAATAAAAACTGCCATTGGGAGGCTGAGGTTAAAGTATTGAAATTAGATGTACTGCCATTTTCCTACATTTTGGTAACTGGTATTTGTTTACTTGGCTTCTTCTGCATCCAGGCACACATTAATTCAAAGCCACAACCACAGTGTGTATTAGCTGTAATTTTTCTTTTATTCTGCTTGGATTCACTCCTCTTGAAATATCACATTTTAATTATGTGCATAGCAATGACTTCATTGCTTCTTAACTCAGCAGCCAACTCATTTTCCCCGATGGTATGATGACCTGTCCTGTGGGAGAAATCCATCTGTTTATATTCTTTAAGCCTTATCTTCACAAGGAACAGGTTTTATGTTTTGAAACCATTTTTCCTTGTTTCAGTACTTATTCCTTGTCTAGAGAGGCAAAATGAGGGAATCAGGAGGAACTCTCTGCAGTCAGGAAGCTTTTCTAGCAAGAGCAACAAGAGAATACAATGGTTTAAACAGCATAGCCAATTATTTGCCAAGGGTCAAGCATTTTATTCCATGTAGTTATCAGTTATCATTGAAAAATGCATGTATACAGCCATATATCACATATATTCATATATGCATGAAATTAGCAGAAGCTTCAGAATATAACATTATGAATTCATTTGTAGTTTTGATAGGGTTATGCCTAAGACAAAGAAATTAAATATTTGGCTCTTGAAAATAATGTGAATATGAAAGAAAGCTTACAGCTTTTAGCTTAGTTTTCTGTCTGATGCTATTAATAGATTATTCGTGGAAGTTATTCTACCTATCTGGCATGAACACCTGACTTGACAATAAACATTAGATGAAAGATGAAATGTCATTAAAAGATCTGTACTATCAGCTTCCATAAGTCATCATGGGGAACCGTATCGTCTGTCATTGGGGTTTCTTTTTATTTTTATCTATGAGGGAAATTTGCTCTAGAAAGAATGCAGTATTCATTTGCAGAATGTTTTCCTCATCCCCATAGTTCTGGAATGTTCTATCATAGCAGAGTTTCACTGGTGATAGCCCATTTAACTGGGGGGATAATATAAAATGGTGTGGCATCTCAGAGTTGCATTCAGAGAAAATATCATTTTTGAGCCTAGATCACAGCTGGTAAATGATTGGAAAAGCACCCTTCTCAATCTATAGGGGAGGCATGACTCCACAGGGAAAGAGACTTCATCTACAAACAGTAGCTAATTAAGCAACAAGATAGAAAACCAATCAAACACACAGTTTTGTTAACCCTAAGCACTGTCAGTTAACAAATCCCTAGCATGCTGGCTTGGTTGTTTAAAATGTATTGAGAAACAACCAGGGGTTGAGTTTTCTGTTTCTGATCCCAAGCTCAAAACTCATAGGAAGGGGCTATGTTAGTAGAATTTTGAGAAAGACCCTGATCTTTTTCACTCAAGAATAAACAATTATGGGGAAGGACATAGACATCACCTCTCTATGGATTAAAGCTTTTTTCCCAGGAGCACTAATGGCCGGTGAAGGGAATATGAACTGTGAAGTTAAGTGGAGAAAGCATTTCCCAGCAGACACTTGTATGCTAGCCGACCCTAGTCCAGATAACACTTCCTTGTTATATACTGTGTCTACAACACATAGTCTTACAACAGCAAAATATGTGTCTACATTTTTGTAGCAATAGTTATGTCATAACAAAAAGCATGGATTATTTGGATTAGTGGTCAGTCCTACAAACAGTGGGTTTTGCAATAGCTTCCTTTTACAGTTTTTTTCCTAATAAACATTATTGTATAAATTCTCACATACTGGTTAAGAAGTACCAAGGAATCAGTATTTGGTAATAAGCATCAGAAAGTCATGATCTTTCAGTCACTGTTTCTGGGCTAACTCTGACATTCTATAGGGAAGAACTGGCTTATTTGAAAATAAATGAGTATTTAGCCTGTGTCCTTGAAATTATCTTTTAAGTTTGACGAATATTTTATGTAATCCACACAATAACTCTGAACTGGATGCAACCATTCTTTCTTTATAAAGCAGGAAATTAAGCCTAAGTGAGAAAGACAATTTACCAAAACTGATGAAACTAATGTGATAGTTTGGGGATTATAGACTTAAGTGCATTTATTTTAAGTACATTAGGAGTCCCCTCATGAGCTCTGTGGAGTGCTGTGCTGTGCTGTGCTATGTTGATACTCAGGAATTACTGCTTGTGCTAGCCAGCTGGACTCCTGCATTTCACTCTGCCTTGCTCCCTGCCCCGGCACCAGACAGTAACCCTGTTTTTACATTGATGTTCATTCAGAACTCCCCTTGATGCTTTCTCTAAACAAATGATATCACGGGTATCAGTGGTTTCAGCTTTTCTGATTTTTCTAGGTACCAGGAGTTTCCTCAGTCCAGTGGTGATTATCACACAAATCTCAAGCCATACCAACTCTCCCCTAGATGGGAAAATTTCCTTCAGTTGAAAACTATTTTAAACCCACTCATTTAACACCTAATATAAAGTCCAGTGGTTCTGGTAGCAGTTTTAGAATATTTGAAATGTTTTTTAAGAAGTGGAACCAGAGCATTATGGCATACAAATGTAAGACTGTGGTAAAGTCTATTTTTTTTTTTTTTAACTGAAACCTCATTTGGGCCCCACACTTTTCACAGCTTTAAAGTGTTATACCAAACACTGAGCAATGGTCCTAAGAATCAAGACATTTACTTTTCATCTGTGGTATTTGATGCATACAGGTACTGATATATAAATTTGTTTAGAGAGTCCAAGCACATAATCAGTAGAGGGAGCATAGCAAGGTGATTGACAGTGCCATAGATCACAAGCCAAACCTTTTCGGCCATCAAGATGACTCTAGCTGAGAGAGCATTAGCTATGTAGCCTGGAAATATGAGTCAGATCCCTGGAGTACACGCCAGCATGTTATCTTCTGACTTTCATGCATACACCAAGGCACATGCATTCACATGCAAACACACACAACACACACACACACACACACACACACACACACACCATGCATGCACAGAATAAATAAATAGTAAAGTAAAATGAATAAAGAATAAAGAATAAAATCAGGGAATTATGGATACTAGTTCTACATTCTAGGCCTTGAAAGCATAAAACAGCTGTACATAATGTGTTTCCTTTTTATTTCCATAGCAAAATGTCTCCAGACCTTTAGCTAGTATCAATAGTGCTCATCTTTGTTTTTGTTGGTTTATCCATGTCTAAGTATAGAACTTATATTTAGTGTGCCCATGTGTTTACTTGAATGCCTTTCTTAGCTCACAGCTGAGAATAGCTGTCACCTGGAAATCTGAATATTACACCTATGTGTTCTGACTTGATTTCTCCATGCCACTGATTATTGATGTTGGTAATAGTTGTGCTTCAATTTAGTACACCTGTTTAAACTTAGTTTGGGACTGTGGAGTTGACACGGTAGGAGCTGGAAGATTCTCCTTCAACCCCAGGAAGTGTTAATGTCATCTTGTGATTATGTCCTATTTCTTTTCCTGAGGGAATTTTGAGCTCCCTGTGGTGAACTTGAGAGTCATTGAATTACTGACAATAAGAAAAGTTAGTTGAACTATGATAACACAAAGAAGGATTGGGAGTGAGAAGGTTTGGGAGACTGAAGTGATGGGATTTTATGATTGAGAATTGAATAATGTACTGTGTTATGAGTAGGTTTTTCCACCCGCCCTGGTCCCAGGGCTGCACCCCCCTCCCGCCCTTCTTTTTATTTTAGACAGAAAAGAGGAGATGATGGGAGATGTCATTCTGTAAATGTTTCTTGTATGGGTTAATGAATAAAGCACTGTTGGCCAATAGGAAAGCAAGATAGGTGAGACTAGGAGACTAGGAGGAAAGCGGAAGTAGTTGGGAAGAGATTCAAGAAGGTGGACTGACAGAGAGAACGCCAGCCCCTCTCTCCGGTAAGATGAAACCACGTGGAAATACTTAGCTTAATAGAAATGGGTTAATATTTAAGACAGAGCTAGCCAATGAGAAGCAAGTAACAGGCCAATAGCTTTATATCTAATACAGCGTCTCTGTATGTTATTTGGGGCTGGCCTGGCGATGGGACAAGACCGGCTTGGGAAAAAAACCTATCAGTACTCCTAACAGTACTCTCTTTGAATTTGTCTAGGGTCTAGGTAACACTGATAGTGACACAGCCTGCTCTCCTTGTTCTGTCACTGTCATGATTCTTGGCATGTACACCATCACGCTTCCTTTATTGTATCCCATATAGCATTTCCTCCCTCTAGTCCATGTTTTTCTGAAGCTTATATTCATTGTAATTTAATTCAAATTTCTCATGTTGAAATAGCATCCTCAACAAGGCCATGTCTTTCCCTAGGATAGCTCAGCAGCAAGAATACCATTGCTTACATATTTATGATTTTGGGAGTACCAAGTCTATTGGATTTCTTTCCCAACATAATATTTTTGCTGGTTATTTGGGAATTTCACATTATTCTATTCTGATCATGCTCACTTCTCAGTCATTCCAGATTTATTTGACTCCCTTGTGAACCCCCCCAAAAAATAATAAGAAGAAAAAATTCCAATTTGTGTTGCCTATAAACTTACTGTAACATGGTCAAACAGTGGCCAACCCCTTAAAGAAAACTGAGTCCTCCTTACCTGCATCCCCACCAGAAGCCATCAATTGTGGATTGATATGTTTCAGCATCCTTATCACAATTTGTAAGAGTTCTCTTTGATTTCTTTCTGTCTAGGCTATTACTTTTTCGGGGTTGGAGTGGGGGTTGGGGTTGTCACAGAAGCATTCCATGTCCCATTCTTAATTGTGAGTCTGCAGTTATTGATACCACTACAAAAATAGCTTCCTTGACTTTTATAGTCATTGGGAGCACAGAGCATGGACTTGACATGGTTTCTGGCAATACCTAGGACAATGACCATCCACTCGGTCTCAGGTATCAACATGTGCCATGAACCTAGCATGTCTATGGCTATATCACTCTGAATGTTCCTGATATCATCTATTGGATTTTTAAAAGAAAAAGTCTCTTGTGATTTTCTCTATCTTTTTATGAGCTATTCACTCATAATTTACTCAACAAATATTCATTCACTTTCTACTTTGTGTCAGGAACAGTTCTGAGAGCTTGGCTGTACATTTAACAGCATTGACAAAAGACTTTGACCTCCTGGAGGTTGCAATCCAACATAGGGAAGTGGATGTCACACATACAAAATATATAGGGTAGAAGATGGTACTTTGTGCTAAGTATGATATTAAAACCATGCAGATGCGTAAAGGGTTCCCTTTTGAGAAGAGGGATTGGGAAGACCTTACTTGATATTTGAATGTTAAAGATCAAAGAAGGGCCTCTTGGTTGAATTTAAGAAAAAAGAATAGCCATAACATGTTCAATGTTTGGAACATCCCTGCATCATTTGAGGACTATCAAGTGTGGCCTATGTGATAAAAAAAGGTAGAGGAAGGCAAGTTTAGGAGATGTTATATTAGTAAAGAAAATAAGGGACTTGTAGGGATTTATTATGTTTGCCTTTTTAAAAAAGTAGCTATCTAAGAAAACATCAGAGTATTTGTAAAAGAAAAATTTAGTGTACCCCAAAGAATCATGTTGGTTTAAACTTAGGAGACTACTTAGGGCTACAATAATATAAGCAAAAAGGTATTTTAAGTTGTCAGTCATTGATCCACAGTGGTGGTGTAAATGAATTAAGGAGCATATAAATTGTAAAAATATCAGGAGGTACAGAAGATAGCATTCATGGGGTAGGGGAGGGAGAATGAGAATCTGACTCTATGACTTGAACAATACAAAGGATGAAGGCATATCAACTGAGCTATAACCACGTTTGGGGAAGATGATTAGAGTTTTGATTATAGAGGTGGTGTAATAGTATGATTGAATATTTGAATTTGAGGAGAGCTTACAAACATAGAGATCTATTTTTTTAATGAGTATATGGATGATTTTGAAGACCATGCAACTGAATATGATCATCAAAAAATTGGGTTTAGAAAACATGAGAACTTTAGGTCCTAGATATCCCAAAGCCCAGCAGCCCAGCAAATGGAGAGAATATCACAGGACCAACTTGTAATTAAAAAATAAAGCAAAGAATTCATGCCATACAACAGGACTCACATAGGAGGTTTATTGGCACAGGAGAGAGAAGGGGCAAAGACTGGTTGCTGGGGACAAGAGTGGTGGAAGAGAAAGACAGAAAGAGTGGGAGAGAGGGAGGGAGAGAGAGAAAGAGAGAAAGATGGGTTGTGGGCAGAGCCCTTTTAAAAGGGAAGGTATTATATGTGCACAGGTGGTACTCTTAGTGGCTGCAGCTGAGGACATACCCCATCAGAACCCCAAGGGCAAGTCAGTGGAATGCTTCAATATTAACACAACTAGCATTGCCAAGGGAACAAAATAAGACGTGGCTGCATAAAAGTCAAGTAAGGAAGACCTAAGATCTGTGTCTAATAATGACACAGACTGTAGCTCTTCATTTTCTTATGATAGTGTTCAATTTTACAAATTGTTTTAAATAGTTGTTTATAGCACCTTTGTTCATTTTCATGTGTGAAGTAACAAAACTACTGATAGATCAATTTAATGAAAATTTGCCATTATATCTAGAAATATGCAATTTTTAATTGCTTTTGTTCAAATACTTGTGGTAGAGGGCATGTAGGCAACATCCTGAGTAGTGGTATGGGTGAGAGAGACTGGTGTCAGGTGTCAATGTCCAGATACCTCAATCAAAGATTTGTCTAAAAGGGGGAAACAGAATGAAAGTGGTGACTGAATAACACATTACTATTATTCAAGAGTCATAAGTTTTGTTTGAATATTTATTTGCTTTGGTGATACGGGTCTCTCCATTTTTGTTGTTGTTGTTTAAATTCCTCTTCCTTTGTCTGCCTTCTAAGTGTTGAACTTGATCAGTGTATGATGTTCAGCTTCCTCTTGTTAAGACATTTCTGAGAAAATCACATTTACAAGAGGGAAATTGATCAGATCATATTTTTGGAGGTTTTAGTTCAGGGTGGATGGGTCCCACTGCTCTTGGGCCTATGGTACAAAGGTACTTCATGGCAGAAATGTGGTAGAGTACACATATTCACCTCATAGTGGATGGGAAGCAACTAGAGAAAGAGGAAGCCTGATCCCCTTTAACACAGCCTTTCTAACCACCTAGCTGCCTTCAGTAGGCCTCATCTCTTCAAGATTGCAACATGTTGAAATAGTACCACAGGCTGATGGTTATTCTTTGGGAGCTTGGGGGGAAATCATTTAAAATCAAGGCAGGTGAGTGGCATGTGCTTTCCACACCCCACCACTTTATGAGGAACTATTGATACTTGATAGCTCCTGGTGAGAAATAATCATTCTTATTTTGAGGGTGTTCCTACTGGTTGGTTTCCCATGCCCCAGTGGATGGCCCCATACTCGAAAACATATGGGTAGCAGTGACTGAACTTTGTGGGTTATCAAAAAGAAAAACATGTATCATGAAGCTAAAAGGCAGATAATTGGAGGATATGGAGAGAAATGGCAGAAGAATGGAGGAGTAGATACGATATTTCACCATGTACATATGAAGTGCTCAAAAATAAAGAAAAACACTAATGAAACAAAAGTAAAAAGATCCAGATTATAAAAAGGGATGAGACTTAAATATCCTATGCTTTCCAAATTCTCCTTCACTGATCTTTATGTTTGCAAATAAAGCTTAGAAACTCCTAGTCAAAAGACTTCTCTTTTGAACTTAAGGCCTGAAAATGAAGTATCAACATCCAATTAGTTTCCAGAATACACACATATGCAAGCCATTACACTTAACAGTTCCTAAACACAACCTGTGAGTTCTTGCTTACCAAATTTACTTTAGCTCAGTGTCCTCTCTTTTGTAGCTGACACTTATCTATGGTTGCTCAAGTTAGAAACTTAGATGTAACTCTTGATACCCCCCCCACTCCCAGTTCTCCACATCCCACTCATAAACAGCGTGTCAAAGCTACCTTAAGACACAGGTGTCTATAACCCTGCTTCATTTGTGATAGGATGTAGTCATCATCTTGTATCTTCTTTGGAAGCTCTAGTCCAATGTTACCTATTTTCAGATTGTTTCATCCATGGAAGATGGTGTTAAGATATTGGCGGAGCTGAAGGTAGAAAATAGGGTGCTTTAATATCTAGGTCATTTCACTTTCTCTAGCTAGCAACTGTGCAGAACAACTCTTCTTTCCTCTGGTTTAAGAAGATTGTTTTCTCATCACTCTTTAACAAACTGGATTTTCAGAAGCATCCATGCTCATCTGATGTCTCCCTCCTTGTGATCATCTTCTAAGATAGCATCATTTCTTTCCTGGACCATGCCTTTTCACCAGTCTTTTAAATTGTTAATCTTTCCTTTCTCTGACCTATTCACACAATTGTCAGAGTCATCTTTAAGAACCTTAAATCATCCTATTTAATGACTTTCAGTCTGTGTAAAAGACAGACTTATCCATCAGGGTGATCCCCAGACAACGTATACCTTGGCCTTTGTTCCTCTAATATATTCTCACTCTGTTTACACTACATTTTCCCCGATCTCCTTCAGCCCTCCCAGAGACTACTCCCAGAGACTGCTGCTCAATATTACATAAAAATATTTTCCTCTGTCTATCCTTGTTATTTTCTATTTTGGCTTTCTGAGTTTTTTATTTGATACAATAAAATTTCTAGTTATTATTTATTTACATAACTGATATTTTTCCATTTCACCAAGAGCTTCAATAGGTAAGAGAACAAGACTGTAATATCTGTCATCATTTTACAGTGCCAGTTTGACTTACAGGTTGTATTCCCAGAGGAGAGCAGACAAGTGCTTGGAAATAGTGAATGAATGCATAGTAATTACTCACACTGTTAGGTTGCAATGACATTATTTTTTCCAAGATATAACTAACCACCAAATCAGCTGTTCACATCTGGAATTATATCTGGCATATTAGGAATTAGCATGTGGACTAATTCCTAAAACTAGAGAAGTCTTGGTTTAAGGAGGCAGAATTTTAGCTATTAGAGATCCTTTCTCAACCTACCTCCTCTTGCCTTCTATTAATCATATTACTTCCTCCCCTCAACTCTTCCTAATGTGCTATTTTCAAAAGGAAAACCCAAAGTTCCTAGCATGGCATGTAAAACATTTTTTTTTTAAATCTGTACTCTGAAAGTGGGTAAGTAGTTTCTACCCCACAGCTTGATCTGACTTGGAAATAGTATGGTCATACATGTAGGCAGGCTTTTCCATCTTACCATCCATGCGATTGTTCATGCAGCTGTTTTCACTGATATGCTGACACATGACAAACTCTGGCACGTGTTTCTGATCTAACTGAAGCCACTCTCCTTTTAATGAGCATCCCCTAACTTCTAATCAGTCCTCTTGCACTGCCTTCTCCCCCAGTGTTTGTCTAGTAGGTGAATGTCTTATTCTCTCTATACTCCTCTCTAATGGCTTTACATGTACTAGACTATGAACCTGAAGGACATCTTGTTCCTATTTGTATTCCAGAACACGTGCAAAGCCTGAAAGGTACTTTGCAAGCTTGAGCTAAATGAATGATTGAATTGTAATTTGTCATTTACACACTTTTAACATCCCAAGAAATAAATTTGCCACGATAAACTCCTATTTGTTTCCTTTCCGTGTTTAGTTGCCAAACTGCATTTTATAGTGGGTTGCTCCCCATTCCTTCAACTCTTTCTTTTGTAGCTTTGGGCTCAGCCAAGGCCCATCTGCTCCCCCTGCCACCTGGCCTATTGATTCTGCCTCCTGTTCTCTTCTTCTTCAGTGGCAAATTGATCCCTAGAGCCTATTTTCTGCAGGGACAGAAGATATCTTTGGACTCTGATCCTTCTTGGAGTTGGGGAGGGACAGGGTGGTCTGACCACTCTCACCAAGCTCCCACAGTGCTAAGAGCAGCTCCAGGCCTAGTGAGGGAATCCATTCCACCTCAACTCTGAGGGTGTAGTGGGAGGAGACATTCTGCAAATCAAAGAAATAATCAGAGACTCATTTGCATGCACTATTGATTCTGGCTCCAGGAAATGTTAATAGCAGAGAGAGTGGGGCCTTCATGCCTCTTTATACTGAAATTCAACTCGATGCCTTTTGAATCCTAGTTATGCTACTAGAGTATGAATGTCACTTGGTTAGTGAGAATATGTAAGTCAGAACTCTCCTTTGAGGGGGAATGATGATGCACTCTTAACCTTTCCTGACAAGACAGCCTCCCTCCCAGCTTCTTGCAAACCACTTGTCTTACAAGGAGAGCACAGTGCAATGCTGTTTTATGTATGAGTATTGCACTTTCTCTGTGACCACACCAACAACTACCTGGTTTTTCCTTCCTCAGTTGAAAGGACCAGGAGAAAGCCCTGCAACCTCATGAGTCTGCCTGTTTGTTGAAATCAGTTCAAGATCATGCAGGTCTGCAAAACTCGGCTGAAGCAGCTTGTTGCATAATTTACCAGAGAAGAGAGGGCCATCTGGAGAGCCAATCTGGAGAACTCGAGCAAAGGCAGAGTCTTTTTTCCCCCCTTCTTAAGTTATCCTGATTGACTCCCTGCCTATATCAGGCCTCCGCAATCTTTGGCTTGAATATTGAATCATAATGGTCTAGGTCAAAGGCCTTGGCCTTTTGGCATGGAACCCTGGCAGAGTACTACCTGGCCTACAAATGCAAGTAGCCCCACCCACTATAGCTGTTTAAGGTTCTCAGTCAACTCCCACACGCCTTATCCCATGACATTGTGGGGGCCTGTGTCATTCCAAAGGACAGCTGGTTTACACATATGCAGAGGAGGCAGCTACCCACAAAGGGATGTGGGAGAGCTCTGCCAAATGAAGAAATAAATAAATAAAAAATAATGAGAAGAAATATGCCTTAACCTTTAGTCAAGAAATAAGTCACAGCTTCCTCGGAGATTAAACCCTTTCTTTGTGGTACAGCAGTCTAATTCTTTTAAATGTAGCACCTGTAAATGATTCTATAGAAATCTTATCAGAACCTAGCGTTTTCTCAAATGTTCATGTGGTCTTTTAAAGGCAACAAGGAGTTCCTACAGAATTGCCCCTCAATTCATCAAGCTTGGGGAGGAAGCAGAGAGACCAGGGAGGGAGAAGATCCCTTTCAGCTAGTCTCCGCCTGCCTCTTCCACAGTCCTACTCTGTTCCCTGCACCTGGCCTCCCTGGGGCTCCAGGTGCTGCCTCTGTACTGACTCCAGTTGATTTGTGTGATTTCCTGAAATGTTCAGCAGCTTTCTGGGCTGGGAAGGAAACAGCACAGACATCAGTTTACATCTGCAACAGGTATGGGATGAGAGAATGTGATAGGAATTTTCCAATCCTATTCTAGTTAGTGTTCTTAATTTGTCTGTTCTGATGGGACCATATATAAATGCAGACAATGTCTATTGTCGGGTGAAGTCAGTTAAAAATCAAATACTTTAAAGTCTAACTTTAAAAATGGCATTCCAGGATTAATTTCTTACCAATATAGTAGAAATAATACTTATTAGATTAGATCTTTAAAAATCTGATATAAATTTAAGTCCTGAAATATAACTCTACATCCAGTTAAAAAATGATCTGTTTTCCTTTTCTTCCTAATGTGGGTTAAATGGTTTCCTCAAACCAGCATTCCTGTTTCAGCAGTGTAGAATTCCTCGACATGTGCCTCCAGCAGACTACAGCTCTCCTTCCAAGGGCTCTGGTTCTGGAATGGGAAGACACACTTTCAGCTTGATTCCTTGCCAGAACTTGACCTTGGGTGTGCAGGCAATAATGATTTGTGCAGTTCAGCATGTCTATAGTGTCGCATAAACACTCTCCTTTCTTTCTTACTTCACTGTTATATTTCGGAACCATATATATTTTTAATCAAGTATTGACTTAAAAAGAGCACACAACAGAGGTTCAGATGAAATTTCTTTCCAATAAAATTAGAGCTTAAAAATTTCAAGGAATCGTTGTCAAACTATCTTTGTCTTTGGAGTCTCATAAACCATAAGAAAATTGTCCTTTTTTGCCATTTTCATTTGTCTGTTACTTTCTGAGGAGATCATGCTGCTCAAATGTCACAAGGCCTTTAGGTGAAGCTGTCTGGTAGTGTGCTTTGAGGGCCTAGACAGGTAATACTTGAGTACGTGGAAAAGTATGAACAATCAGCTAATCCCATATGTCAGGTGTTCGCAATCTTCTTTATCCTTTGTACTGTGACAGGGGTCTAAAGAGGTTCATGAAATCCCTTTACAACAAATATTAAGTAAATGCACGAAACCATACAGACTTAAAGAAACCCAAATATGCCGAAGTATAGTTTCCTCTAGGACAAAACATTTTTCTCGAAATGTAAAATGCATGTTCATTTTGGTTAAGATATAAAATTTGGTAATTATAATGCACATATAGGTTGATTTTACATTTTTATTCATATATGCCAATTATAACAATGATGAGTTTCATTGTGACTTTTCATTATATGCAAGAAAGGGTTAAAGTTTTTCTATTGCTTCAATTTTATTTATTTATTTTTATATTTTATTTTATTTATTTTACATATCGATCCCAGTTCCCTCTCCCTCACTCCCTTTCTCCCTCTCTCCCTTTTTCCCTCTCTCCCCCATCACATACACCCTGACCATTTTCCCCTCCCCTCCTCCCCCCACTCCACATGTAGGGTGATTATAGCTTCAATTTAGAAGTGTCTTTCCAACATTAACTTATCTTTAATGGGAGATCGGGTTTGCTTTCAAAAGAAAAAAAAAAGTTCTTAAAGCACAGTGTGTACAAACTTAAGAACCTCTATTTCACATGTAGTCCTGGGGATTTTTAATTAGACCGAGCTCAGTTAACCAGGAGACCAGTACCAGGACAGGTAGCCATTTCATCTGGGACAAGGATTTAAACATTTTGATATTTAGGTTCTGTTTTAGGCCACCTGTCCAGGAACATCCAGAAACAGGGTCAGAGAATCTACACTTTTCAAGGCCCTTAGAGACCTAATTCTCAGCAACCACTGGTAATTGACCCCTGCCCTCTTGAGGCAGAATGCTCTCAAAGGAGGCCTCTAAAGGTTTCTTTCAAAGAATGCCTGAGTTTGTAGATTCAGCTCAAATGTCCTAACCCAGACTATCCCAAACTGGCATCATCTTCAGCTGTGACTGGAACAGGGTATTTAAAAGGCAGATAAGATTTCATGTTACCAACTTAAAACAAAACAGCAACAACAAACAACAACAACAACAACCCCCCCCAAAAAAAAACCCCCAAAACAACTTTTGATGTCTGCTCAGTTGTATCCTCACCAGATAGCTTTTTGTCTCTCTTGCCCAAGTGCATAGCATGGGGGCAGGGACTCCAGCTTGTGGCTGGACAAAGTGAGAGCACTACTGACAGGAGAGTGGCGGGTGGGGGGGGGGGACTCTTGGGTTGACTCTCTGGATCTGGATCGTGGGCTTTTTCATCCTTGTGAAGTCAACGTGCTGCTGCGCTTTATTCATTAGCACCTACAAGGGACTAATTGCCATCAGGCATGTAGGTGGAATTCCTGGCAGGGAGCAAGATATGGAATAGGTTTGATGACAACCAATGATCTGCCAAAGCCCTGTCAGAAGGAGAACAGAGCCTTGCTGTCACTCATCCACCCCTTTAAATTCAAATGAAGATGCTTCAGGGTGGGGAGGGGGAGGGGGCTGGCATGTGTCCAACTTTGCATTGATGATACTGTACTTTTTTTTTTTTTTTTTTTTTTTTTAACTGTATATGTGAAAGTCCCTGCTCTCGGTAGAGCTGTTTCTAAAATGGGGGGAGGGGAGAAAAAGAAAATCTGAAGGCTTTATTAGGCTAGAATTTGCTCTTTATTGTAATGTCAGTTGTAAGAGGTGACTCAGTCGTCTCTGGTGGCATCAAGGGGTCTTCTCACTTCCTGTAACTGTCAGCACAGTCTCATATGAATTATGTACACATTTCCATGGAGCTCCTCAGTTTCTCAAGCAGGCCCGGATCCACAAAAGACAAAAGCTGCCAGGGCTGTTATGAGACATTCAGAGGTCAGTCATGCAAATGGAACAAGATCCCCTGGCAGGAAGTATTTCAAGTTTTGCATGTAATAGTGGTTTTTATGTAGTTAAGAGACACAAGGCATGAGCTGCCTAGAATATGTTCACATCCCTGGGGACAGTGAGTAGTAGCAAGTAGCATCAGTGGATAGCAAAGCTTGTATGTTCAAATCAAATCTACTCCCTGATAAATGACAAGCACACTCTAGACTAACACTAGTAGCAAATGTGCCCAACTCCAGCCTTTTCCATGGACTGTAGAATCACCTTCCCTTCCCATTCGTGGTGTGGCTGTTCACTTCTCCCTGCTATTTTCTGTGCTATGGAGGGAGGAGTAACAGGTTCCAGCCTTTGCAGTGCCAGATCAGTTGTTACTCAGTAAAATGAAGAAGGCATGACTCACTGCCTCATGCTGGTTTACTGGAGGAAGCTGCAGAATCCCTGCTCTCAAACACATTCAGCAAATGACAGAAAGTAAACCATATTGAGTAACTCTATGGCTGGAGAGTTCAGAAAGATGCTCCCGTCATAGTCTTTGAAGTCAATGTGTTCATAACTATTTAAAATCGTGACAACCTATGCAACATTTTTCTTTCTTTCTTTCTTTCTTTCTTTCTTTTTTTTTTTTTTTTTTTTTTTTTTTTTTTGCAGAAAATGTTTTTCAAGAATCTTACACTGAAATCCTTACTATTTATTTCACAAGTACTTTATTTTGTTTTTCTATGCTTGGAATGACTACATTTTCTTAAGATGACTACAAATGTTATGCCAGTGACATTTGTAGGTGGAATCAAAACAGCATTAATTAGTTTTATTGAAGAGTTCCCTGACTTTAGCCTGTCTGTTAATAACAAACACACAGTTTATTTTCCTAAGGTGTTGTGAGGACCAAGTCCCTCATAGCTCAGCATGTTACCTTAAAGTACCTTTACCTAATCCCATAGGCTCCCATCAATTGTACAGATTCTGGAGATGTCTTATTGGGATAACTGGTGGTCAATAATATCTGTTTCTTGGAACTTTGATCTAGTGGTAAATTAATGGTATATGGTTCTATTAATTGGATAAAGCTTACCTCCATTTCTAAGAAGGGTTATTCCATGATCAAATGTTAGCATATACAGTTACGGAAAAGACACAGGTTAGTAAAAGTAGGAGAGAGTAAAGGTTTTTCTCCTTAATCTTTTGTGCCCTAAAAAAAAGAGCATAGCTTCATGTTGTTCTGTGCTGTATGTCTATAGAAACATTCACACACTGTGAAACAGAAAGGAGGTGGAGGCTAGAAGGAGAATGCAGAGAGAAGAGGAAAGGAGAAGTGGGGAGGAGTAGGGAGAGGAGGAAACAGGAGGGTAGACTATATGAGAGGAGAGAAGAGACAATCGATGCAGGTGTAAAATATATGAAACTGACTGGAGTCAAGGTCCCTCTGACAGACCACAGAGTCTGTCAGACTCCTTAAAAATTAGCCATCAAAATTCCCTCTTTGAAATCTGCATATTAAACCTTTCCACCTAGTAGGATGGATGGTTCTGATGGCATTTAAATCAATAAGTCTTGGACTGGTGTGTGAGCTGAGCCTCCCAACCTAAGGATAGAGCACAGCTAGGAAAGAAGTTGTTCTGCAAAGTAGGGTTAGATACCAGATATAGTCATGGAAAATAAGAATAGGGAAAGTTTGAAATTGGATCCAATGTTAGTGTGTGCAGTGAGTCAAGTCTCTCAACTGCAGAAAATTCATGAGGCAAGGACTTGTATGGAATGTTCCGGTGTAGTTTGTGAGATAATTCTTGGATGTGTATCTCCAAGTATCCATAGAAGTAGAATAAAATATTGTGTGCAAGACTTGAAATGAAGTTGGAAACAAGCTTACAAAAGAAAAAGTTCTTTCACAGCGTTGGCTTTCTTTTAAAAAAAATTAGCACTGAGTATTTCATTCCAAACTTATTGTTTCTAACCAATAATTTAAAGTTTCTTCTCATATAAAATGTTAACATTTTCTTGAGAAATTATTTTATTAATTTTTAAGTCAGAATACATAGTAATGGGTTTCATTCAGGCATTTTTGTACATCTGTGCCTTTAAATTTTATTCTAGTGCATCTCCCTTTCCTGCTGTCCTCTTGAGGAAGATTCAAAGCTATGGGAAGATGAATAATGGTCACCCCTTTGCTTTATATTTGTCCTGTTTAATTAGTAGATTTCTGCATGCCCAGGAGGCCTTAGCAAGCCATTTTTCTGAATTTATGTCATTCTGGGTCATATACAAGGCAGGGGCTCAAGTAAATCTGTACTTCTAAATCATATTTCTAAAGATGGCATTGGAAAGGCAAGGTAAGTTTAACTTAGGGAACTTTCAAATTAATGCTTCAGTAGTTACAGGATTAATAGGATTATAATAGGATTAGACACAGATTTTTGATGTACCAAACCAATATTTTCTTGTAGTTTATGTTTGGGAATACAAGCTATACATTTTGGTTGTTTGCATTGAAATTATACAGATAATTTGATCAACATGTAACTACAAGTGGTTTTTGGTTTCTCTCTACTAAATATTAGTCTCTCTTCTATCTCTCTTTTCACACACATGCAGAATAAAGTCAATCTTTGACCTATACCCTTAGTACAGTTGCAAAGCCCAAGAATGGGAGGGTGAAAATGAACAAATTGACTTTGAAATCTCAGAAATGTCCAGTAATTTAAAAAGCAGTTTGCCTTTACAAATACAAACTGACATTCAGCTTGCTATTTATGATGCCCAAATACTCTGTTTGATAGTCCAGTTCAGATTCTTCCTTCACCTTGGACCACTCAAGCTTCTGTCATCCAAGCTGGCCTCATGCCTAGGTCACTGGGAAGGCCCTCTGCCCCCTCTCCCACCTTCAGTGATGCCTGAAATACTTTAAGTAGGAGACCAATCAATCAATTTTGCCTCCACAATATGAGTAACAGCTAGACCTAAATCCATACAAGATAAAAAACGAAATCAGACATTTTCTAAGGCTTCAAGTATGTATGGGACAATGAGAAGGAGAGGGATGTTATGCAGAGGTGTCCTCCAGGCCACAAGGCATGTGAGCTGCACCAAGTCTCAAAACAGGAAAGGAAGTTCCAAATTTCAAAGCCAAATGCCTATCATCTACACTAGTTTATCCAAGGTTTGTGTTAATGCAACTATATCAATGACCTCATGATCCAAAGAAAGTTTACAGGTTATGTATATGAGCATTACTCTGACAGCCTGGTTCTTGGTGAGTACTGGGATTACAGGAATACCGGTTTCTTGGATACTGGTGATCCACCAGAGGTTTCCATGTCTAATCAGCAGGCACTCTACCAAGTGAGCCTCATCCCTGGCCTAAATCTCATAAAAATCCTAAGAAAAAAAGTTTCAGTGTGATTTCTTGTAATCCAACTCCCCCAACCCCTAAAAAATCAGTTACAAATACCTAGAAACATCTTTCCACTTGTAAATGCCTAGAATGTCAAGCAAGGATAAACTATAAAGAGGATAACGGAAAATCCTCATGACTATATTTTAGTTACAAAATCAGTATGACAGTAGAAAGGAAGGTCCACCTTCCACTGTTTCTTTAGGGACACTGAAATGTACATGCAACTCTAAATTTATCAAGGGCTTGTATCAAAATGTCTCTGCATACAGTTCAACTGGAATTATTTGACCCAAATGTTCTATGTGACATAAATCTTACTCCTTAACTTTATCTCTTGGAAAGAATTGACCTGTTGCGAAATGCTGGGCTGAATATGTTTTGTAGTGTTTATAGGTGAGAACTGCAGGTACAATAAAAAATACTATAAAGAATGATTTGAATCTGGAATGTCCCCTGCAGTCCTGTGTATTTAAAGACTGTTCCTCAGCTGGTGGCACTGTTGGGATGTGGTGTAGAATTATTAAATGGGGCCCAGTTGAAGGAATAGATTTTTGAGGGCTGATATAAAATTGAGGAGAATTTGAGGTCCTGGCCCTTTCCTTTCCCTCATTTCCAGACTTCTACAAGGTCAGCATATCCTCTGGCTACACAATCCTACCATGATGCCCTGCTGCCACAAGCCAAGAGGCAACAGGCCAACTGAAGACAGACAAAAATCTCTGAAATTTGAGCTAAATACATGTTCCTTCCCTATAAATTGATTTACTTAGTTTTGCCACAGTGATTGAAAACAGATTATCACATGTAGAACTGATTACTTTGTCTGTCTCTCCCAGCAATATAACCTATCAAAACTGTTCTAAACAGATCAAATCTATTTTAATAACTCATGAAAATAGAATTTTGTTTTAGAGAAGTGTGTATTGTTACTTAGAACTCAACTACCCAGTCTCTCCCAAGGAGTTCATTAAGGAGGTCCTCAGACAGTAGCTGTCTTCTGACTCAACTTTTCCAAAATACATGATTCTGACAGCATGGGGTGACGAATCAGGGTCTTGAACATTCAATTGGAATTTGGATTTAGAAAAGTAATGGAGATGTGTTTGGTGAATTGCTGAAGAAAAGCATGTAGACACTGCTCTCAGTATCATCTACCATTTGGATTTATTTCAGACTTGTGGTCTGATGCAGCTGAGCCACAGATTACTCACAGGTAAGTGAGATATGGAAAGAAGCTTTCCTGTAATTATGGTAAGGCACTAATGTTTTAAAAAATAATGTTTCATTTGACTTTCAAGTGTAAAAGATATCCTCTTCCATTTTATAGCAGTGGTCTGTAATCGTCATAAATACATAAATCCCAGACATTTACCAGACTGGTTTCCTACAAAGGCTAACCCTTTATAGGAATGTACCAGTAAGCCAGGCGTTGGTGGCACATGCCTTTAATCCCAGCACTCTGGAGGCAGAGGTAGGTGAATCCCTTTGAGTTGAGGCCAGCCTGGCCTACAGAGCTAGTTCCAGGACAGGCTCCAAAGCAATAAAGAGAAACCATGTTTCAAAACAAACAAACAAATAAATAATAATAAAGGAATAGAGTGGCTCTTCCAGATACCCAAAGAAACTGAAGGAAAGTACTGGGCATGAGTTTACTAATGCTATTAATGTTCTTTCCTTTCCTTTTCTCCATATTGCCATTTCTTCATGATTACTAGGAGGGGCCGTTACAACTCTTTAAAAAAGAATATGGTATTTAGTTTTAGTGAAAAGGTTTGAAAAAAATCTGATAATATCCCTGAAGTTATTAAGGTGGGGTACTGTCCAGCATCAGGCCACAAACACAGGGGAGGCATGAAGATGGTGTGTGGTTTCTGATAGAACTGGGCTCTGAGAATAGTCCATTTTTTGGTGTTAATTATAAAGTAAAATTGCAGGAACATCGAAGTGCTTATACAAAGATACTCATAGACTATATATATAGACTATATATATATATATATATATATATATATATATATGATTAATAATTGTTTTAAAATTTCACTCCTTGGAAAATCTATTTCTATTGCAAGAGGATACTTGATTTATAGGTTAAAAAAATCAAATCAATGCTAATTCTAATTTTCAAAGTCTCTGTGCATACATAATAAGATAATTCAAATAAAAACTATATACTAGAGCTGAGTGCTATGAATTAAGTAATAATTTCAGATACTTTAATCCCTGAAAAATTACTGGTTTTCAGAGAAGAGACAGTTTAATTACTTCCATGATATTCTTGATCAGCTTTGCTGTTCAGTGTCCTCCTGAGACTTTCTTTCCTTTAACAAGCACTTCAGCAGTGCTATGCATTCCAGAGAGTATTCCTAGATCATTACAAGTGTTCATTTATGCTATCCTTATAACAGCCCTACATACTACATAGTTCTAGCAACAGGGTACTCAACTGAAGCATGGGTAAATAAATATCTTGCCCTGAGTGAGTTTTTCAACCACTTTGACTGTAAATTCTGCACATACTGATTCATTCATGTTATCTCATTAATTTATACTCATATGACACATATGGCTGATCCACTATTGCATAAAATACCTATTATTCTATCCTCATTGGGTCACAGGAGGAGGTATGTTCCACACATACCAAATTTGCACAGTGAGAATTGGAAGTTCTGATAAGCTTATCTTTCATAAAAAGGAGTTGATTACTCTTTCTGTTGAGGAAGACTGTGGCACACAGAAAGTATTGATTTTATTTTTTTCTCTTGAGTTAGATATCGAGCATCCAAAATTCTCTACAAAATACCTAATGATATGGAAGTTCTAAACAGAGGTAGTGATAATCTCAACCCATTTACATTAGAAACATCTCTTGATCCCTGCATAAGTTCATACCTACATATCTCTTGCAACCAGCCCTTAAGAAACTTGCATGAAGATGGGTACTATTTCTCTAGGTATAAGATTTGTAAGGGATTGGAGAGGTGGTTCACAGGTTAAAAGTACTAGTTGTTCTTCCAGAGGACCTGGGTTCAATTCCTAGTGTCTATACAGTAGCCCACAACCATTTGTAACCCTAGTCCCAAAGGTTCTAATACCTCTGTCTAGCCTTTGTGGACACTGCATCAAGAAAAAGTCACCTAAACTCATTAAAAGAAAAAAAAATTAAAAAAGGTCTATACTTTCTAAAATTTGTAGTACTATACCTGTCCTAAATCAATTCATGACAAATTTAGCTCTCATCTTATTTTCAACTTAGAAAGGCCCCCTCAAGTGATGCTTTAACTTAGATTGAATATTAGCTAACAAATTACATATCATTTTCAATCAGTGATATACATTTCAAATTGAAATTACTAATGGTAGATATCGCTGCAGTTTCCACAGCCATTTGTCACAGGGCCATTAGAAAGCACACACTGACTTTAAATCTCTCTTAAGAAGTATGTGTGTGCGTGTGTGTGTATACACATTAATTTTTCTCATTGACATGTTATTATTAACTTATCCTCAGAAGATCACTGTGGGAGGATAAGATAACAAAAATTAATTGGGATATTTTGATTTAGAAATTCTGTAAGAGAAACTCATGGGGAGCATCTCTAATTAATTTTAAAATGTTATCCTTGTACTCACAAAATTAAGTAAATTGGGGATATACTATAGAGTTTTGAATTAGACTTTTGTATTGAAAAATTCATAACATAAAGGTAACATGTACCTAGGATGACAGGATTTTTAGACACTAATGTTAATAGCTGTAATTATTCTGCAAAGAAGAGTCATGAGCCATTCCCCAAGTCCAAGAGCCTAGGCATATCCCTGAAATTTAGAAAGAGATCTTATACTAATCAAGAAAGAAATAAGATTGGTAGAAATGAAAACTGATGCACAGGAGAGGTCAGAACAAAGAGAAGGGCACAAATGTCATTATTAGAAAGTAGAAGTGAGTAGAGAGGGAGCTAGGAGAAAGAGAAAGGGAGGAGAGGAAAGCATGTGCGACTAGAAAGATTGAGTCAGGGGAGGAATAGAAGACAGAAGAGCGGGGAGAGAGAGAGAGAGAAACAAATAGAAACAGAGAGAGAGAGAGAGAGAGAGAGAGAGAGAGAGAGAGAGAGAAAGAACATAAAAGAGGGAGCCATTATAGGATTGAAGAGAAAACTGAACCTAAGGAAATGTCCAGAGACATACAATACTGACTCCAACTAACAATTTGAGCAACAGTGGAAAGGCTACCATAAATGCCCTTCCCTGATAAAGAGAACAATGACTAACTTATATACCAACATGGAGCCCTCATCTAGTACCTGTTGGAAACAGAAGCAAACACCTACAAGTAAACACTGAGTCGAACTAGAATCCAGATGCAGAGAGGGGGGACAAGACTACACTGCAGAAACTCACAGAGACAGCTGACCTTAACAAGGAGGAGCTAAAGGTCCCCCAGATTGATAGCTGGAAATCCAGCATGGGACTGACTCAGATCCCCTGAACACGGGTCTCATCTAGAAGGCCTAAGAAGTCTAAGGAACCTCAGACAGTAGAACCAGGATGTATTCCTGGTGTGTAAAAGGATCTTGCGGTACATACCCCATGGAGGGGTACTCCCTTAACCTAGAGACAGGAGCAGGAGAGAAGTCCTAGTCCCTATTTCAAATGACTTAAGAGATTTAGATGACCTCCTCATGGATGGCATCACCCTACATGTGGAGTGGGGGAGGGTGGTCAGGGTGCATGTGAGGCGGGGGAGAGAGGGAAAAAGGAGAGAGAAAAGGAGGGAGGGAGAGGGAACTGGGATCAATATGTAAAAAAATAAATAAAATAAAAAATTTTAAATAAATAAATAAATAGATCTTAAAAAAAAAGAAAGTAGAAGTGATTTTAGAAAGCTTTGCTTGCTTATTTAATTTCTTCTGGAAGCAGAAGGCAGCATAACATAGCAGGATGCTAAGAGGGACTTAAAGAAACAGGAACTGACATGCATGTGAGTGTGTCTGTAATGTTTACTTTTAAGTGGTTTGTATTGATCTGGTATCAAGATGGCGGCTTTAAGGTTTTTGTTTATTTTTTTTTTCATGGAAATGGGAGAAATAGGCTGTTCAATATGAAAAGGCATGCATTGTAATGTCAGTGATAATCTGTAAATCAAATGGAAGCAGTGAAGTTTAAGCACCTGCTGCACAAGGCTAAGAATTTGAGTTAGCTTCATCCTGACATTTGGAACCCTTGTGCTTTTGCGGTTGAAGCATAAGAATGGTGCTCTCTTACTTAGCTTCAGAACGGAGGAAGGAACAAGTATTCTCCCACAGCTCTATGGAATTCTTGAGCTGAATTTGCTCAGCTAAGTACCTAAAATACCTTCCCCTCTAGACAAAACAAATTAAATGTCCAAACACAGGTTGTCATAAGCCCATGACAAACCTTTGTTCCCTTCCACCGATATTCTTGCCTGTAAAGCATATTGGCTACTGAGAGGAAATCCAATTATTCCATGTAACTACAAAGAAGTGCAATGGTGAAAATATGACCCAAATAATCCACCCCAGTGAAAATAAAACTGGACCCTCTGCAAGTCACCATAACATTTTCTTCTCTTCAATCCTCCCAAGATCTCTTCTCCTACCTTGAGTCAAGACATGATGTTCTTAGTTTATGAAATTGAAGACAGTAGACCTCCATAGAGATTTATATTTCTGTAGAAGATTTATATATTCCAAAAATAGCAATGCCTTTGAAGAAAATGGGGTATGGCATTTGGGTACCTGCCTTAGGTATTTAATGCAAACTTGTGACATACTGTGTGGAGTTGCTATTGTTACTATAACTAGTAAGTTACAGTCCAAAAACATGCAGATCAGACTTCATCTTCCTGGTTCAAATGCTCTCACTTCACCCACTATATCTCAGTCCTTCAAGATGGAATTGTATTTTCCCATTTAATTAAGCAGTGCTTGCACTGTAACATTTCCTTAAATACATAAAAATGGGTCACCACAATACAAATAGATTTAAAAAAAAAAGCCTTGGAAGTCATTACACTAATATAAATTAATCTACAATGAGGAGTTACTACATACGAAGAATGGAAATGGAAAATAAAAGCACAAGAGGAAAGCCTGAGCAAATACAGATAAAGTGTGAGAATACAAATTTCAGAGTAATTGGAATGCTTAGATATTGGTGGTGGGACTCAACAGTGGATTGGCCTTGTTAGAGAAGCCTGGCAATTTATTCTGATGTTAAACATAAATGCACCACCACAAACTTCATTTCTAAACATTTTCACAAGAAAGTGGGAATATTTTAAGCACATGCATCTATATGTGAACACTTGTAGCAGCTTTCTAAATCCAACAGCCTAAAACTACTCCAACTGTGTAGCACACATATGTATTAGGATGATATTCCAAAGTAATTAGAGAACATACTACTGAGAGTTGCAACAATGTGGATGAATCTCAAAATCATGTTAAATGTAAGAACACACACACAACACACACACACACACACACACACACACACACACGCATGCAAAGCTGCCCACTGTGTTATTCATTTCTATGGTTGAGAAAAGGCAAAACTGGGGCAAAGAATCATATCAGTATTTACTTGTGTCTGGGGTGAGAGAAGAGAATTGGCTCTGTCTATGGAACACAAGAAACATTGTAGAGTGATAGAAATATTCTATATCTTGATTTTAAGGTGGCTACATGAGACTTTGTAAACTCTAGTACTATACTATAGAAGAATAGATTTGGGTTTATTTTAAAATGCACATCATGATACAACTTTAAAAAGTGATTTCTTTGAATATAAGTGTTGTGGAATATTTAAGATGTATTTGTTTATGGTGTGGAATATTTGTTTAATAATGCAAAGATATGTTGCATTCTTTTATGTTATATTTGTTTAACACTGTAAGGCTGTGTTGCTTTGCCTATCTAAAACACTGAATTGGTCTAATAGCGATCTGAATAGCCACTAGCTAGGAAGGAGAAAAGATAGGTGGGGATGCCAGTAATGGAATGAATAGGAGAAGAGAGGCGGAAGAACAAGAAGGAAGAGGAGCATGAAAAGGAGGAGAGTAGGATGCCAGGGGCCAGCCATCCAGCCACATAGCCAACCCTAGAGTAAGAAGGGAAGAAAGACATACAGAATAAATAAAGGTGAAAAGCCTAGAATGTAGAAGAAAATAAATGTGTTAATTTAAGTTAGAAAACTGGCGAGAATTAATCCAATCTAAGGCCTGGTGTTCCTAAGTAAGGCTATGTCTTTGTGTATTTGTTTGAGAGCTGGTTGGCAGTCTTCCAAAGAGAAGGAAAAATACTACATAAAAGTTTACTTCAAGAATCCTTTATAATACACACACACACACACACACACACACACACACACACACACACACGAGATGCGGCACACTACTGTTATTTCTAGAAAAGTGCATATTAGTAAAAAAACTGAATGTTGATGGTTAAATCTCTTTGAACAATTCCTAGTTTGTTCTTTTTACAAATCCCACCCTCAAAGTACCACAAGATTTTGTAATGCAAGTGAGGATACAATAAGCTAGTAATTTGTTCCATCCCCCATCACCCTGTTACAAATTCAGACAAAGTTTCTGAGTGTGAAAGGATTTGAGTCTATTACCAAGATTAATGGAAACACAGATGGGATCTTTTGAAGAACTAACAGCTTCATCTGAACCTCAGTGGAAACAATTGTCTTAGAGTCATGTGAACTGCTATAAAAGCTAAGTTACAAGCTAAGTCTCACTGCCCTCAGGCATGGCTTGACAGCCTTTGGGGTCTAAGAGCAGAGGACTGAGAACAGAGATTTATGCCACAAATTAAGCTCCTGAAGGCCCCAGTGGACTATCCTGTGAGCCCTTTGGCCATATGTAACTGTATTGCTGTCACTACAAGGGGACATTCTAAAACTGAGTTGGGGTTTGGGATAGGAGCATTTAATAAAACAAAACTTGTAAAAATAAAAATAAAAATTTAAAAGCTGTTTCGAAATTCTAAAACTTGCTTCATGTCCCAGTGATGTCTGAACATGCTTGAGGCCATTGTTTAAATTTTTTTTTTTCAATCAGTGGGGTGTGCTTTTTAAATTACTGAAGATGTCTAAACACAGTAAAGTTTCTCATCTGTGAAAAATGCAAGTTTTTTTTTTCTGAGAATTCCTACTTACCATACCTATTATTGTCTTTATAAGTCATCTGAGACCCTTGAGATTAAGAGGTATAAATAACATCAGTGACAACACTGAGAAATCTTAAAATGAAGAACAGGTCAGGATGAGAAATGCTTTTTTAAATTTGTCTTAACAGAACCACATGAGGTATTGAATATTACCAAATAGTTCTTGCATTTTCAAAGGGCTGTGATGTTTTTCTCTGTGCTCACATGTTGTTTGACAAGGTCAAGCAAGCTGGTGAGCAGAAAGACTTATCTGTGTTCTTTGACAGAGACAGAATCATGAAAAATGAATAAACAGGCAGAGGCAGGCACACTACCAGCTTCTATGCATTCTAAAGTTGCTATCAGTGTGAACAAAGCTTTCTTTCTAATCCCAGGAGCAGAATTTCAAAATACAGGATTTGCTGGAGTATTTATTCAGTTTCTCAACACCTGACTAAAGCCAAGTCCTAACCACAACAAATAATTGGTCCTTCAAAAGCTCTATATATTCTAGCATCTCCAACAGGTGAATCATTCAGATATGTACACACACATTTGTACCTCTCTTGGTCACACATAAGCAAGCACAATGAAAGAAAACACAGAAGAAATAGAATGCGAGGCAGGTCCACAATACTATCTCTCCTTCCTTAATATATATAGGAGGTAAATTCATAAAAAGAGCTACATAAAGACCCTAATATGTCGAAATGTGATTCCACTCAGACACATTTCTTTCGGAGTATAACTGAAGACTTTCAGAGGAAACTGGGGAGTGCCTTTTCTTTGAACGATTTGAGTTAATTCCACTGTTTATTTTGGCCTCACGGACATGTTTGCCTTGCAGTGTAATTTAGTCTTCCAGTCACTGTAATGGCTCTAACTATTCTTGAGTATCTCTCATTGTGTGTAGGGGCTCTGACCAAAAAGCACCGAGTTCTTCTCATCCACTGATACTCCTGAGCATTAGAAAAACTTTTGAAGAGGAAAACAGATATCAGTGCATAGCCAGCTGCTGAGTTCAACTGTTGGGTGGTCTTTCTGTCAGCATTGTCCCATGGTTCCCATGGTACATCTGCCTACCATTTAAATCCTGGATTATGGAAGAGCTTTCTGAAGGGTCCAGAAACAGAGAAAATTATTTATCCCCATCATCTTGGACCATAACAGAAACAGGATGGGACCAGCACCTGTTCTAGGTCTCAGAGCTGATTGCTTTCTGCATCTACTATTAGATATTCCCATAGTCATTCCCAAGAAGGATCAGAGAATGTGTACTCCAGGCAGTGAAGACCCATGATGCCTCTTTATACTGAGATCTCAGCAGGTAACATTTGTCTGGAGGCTAGATGGTACAACTGTCACCACAGAATCTGACCCCAGAAAATTTCTTTCAGAAAGGCAAATGACTTGGCCTGGGTGGACCCTGGCTGCTCCTCGCTCTAGTGAATGGAGACAGAAAGCAATGGTAGCCTATGTGTTCTTTGTGATCTCCTTCAAGTTTTGCTCACCAACCCAAACTTCGCTCTCCTCACTCTATAACAGGAGTTACTGGGTATTTCACATGACTTTCAACTTCCAGTTTCTGGGTTGCAGAGAATGCTTGTCCCTTTGTCCTGTGGGACTATTTGACCTCCTGGGCTCATTCCATTGTCCTGTAGGTAGGAAATGATCTCCCTTGAGGAAGTGGATAAGGAAAACACAGGCTTCTTAAAAACTGAAATTGATTTTTCTTCAAACCTGGAGCATCTGGCCTGGCTCTATCCATTTGGAATTTTACAGATTTTTCTAGGATCCTGACTTTCAGATCCACATGTAACTTGGAATCTTGACTTTAGTAGTGCCACAGAAGTTAGTGTAATGTTAATGTAATGCCTCAAGGCAACACAGCTGTTAATCCCATATCTGCACTGGAGTGAAGATTAGATCTTGCTTTTCTTCTACTACCTCAGAGAGAAACAGGATGTCTTGCCCTGGGATGAATAAACTATCAATTCCCTAGGCCTAATCAACCATTACTCTTATACAGAGTCCCCATCATTAAGTGGGAAGGGGGCAATAATATAATTCATTTTATAAAATGATCATGTTTCTTTCTTCATGAAAAGGAAAGCAAATGTTCTGTATTTAATGCAAGGATTATAATAGAGAACAGAGAGGGACGGTGACAAATGACAAATTCCTGGGGATCAAATGACATTTGGACTATCTTGAAGGCATCAGCAGTCGCAGGGGGTGATGGTAAACTAGAGAGAAGTGAGAGAAGGCTTGCTAACTCTTGCAGGACATTAGATTTTTGTGGATAAAGCAGACACCCATAAGACAAATATGGAAATCCCTTAACTCTCTCAACACATGCATTCACCCCCCCCCCCAGCTTTCCCTTGTCAAAGAACAAATCTATGCCCTTACCAAGAGAATATTTCAAGGATAAAGATCAATTAATATTTCTTCTTTTACTATATAATACAGTTTCTGTAAGGTCCAGAATGTATTTCAGTTGAAAAGTAATCTTGAGATAATTTACCACTCTGATATTTTTCACTTCCTTACAGATTCCACAAAAAAAAAAAAAAAAAAAAAAAAAAAAAAAAAAATTCAAAATTTTACTAAATTCTATTACCTGGGCAATAAATTTATATTAATACAAGAAGTAATTGCCATTGTGTCCACTTTCTTACCATATCAGTCTCTCACATCAACTAGATAGAAGTGAGCTATGTGTGGCTTGAGGTTTCCCAAACTGATCAAGTGGACAATAAATTGAAAATTAGTGAAGAAAGATGTACAAAGAAACAGTAGGAAGAGAAATAGCCCCATATACCCATATACCAGCTATCGCCAGTCACATTGGAACAAAAAAAAAAATAAAAATAAATAAAAAGAAAGAAAGAAAAAGAAAAAACGAAGGAAGGAAAAAAAGGAAGGAAGAAAGAAAATAGGCTCAGCTGAGAGGAATAGTCAGGTGGCCACCACAGAAAATGTCTGATGTGTCTAATGTTCTTGACTTGTTTTGCTATTTGTGTTCCTGCTTTCCTTCAGATTTCACAGTTTCTTTGTCCCTGGCTTGTGGAGACACTAACCATACATCCTGATTTCCACTTTTTAGCCTGGCTAAACTAGCTGTTTAGTCTTCTACTCAGATTTAAATATGTACCACTTATTATTTTACCTACATACACTTCTCCACTTGTCTTAGTCTCACCTAGTAATGGGCTGGTAGAGAAGTAATAGCAAACAATAGATTTTCCCCCTTTTTGTCTGTAGTTTGTGAATTCCAGGAATGTGATGTATTTGGTGTGCACCCTTTTGTTCATGTCATCATTGATGGTGGTATTTAGAAGAGCAACAGAGCACCTGGATAAGAGAAAAATAACAGAAAGCCAAATTTGCTTTGAAATGACCAATAGACTCTAGGCATATCAAACCCATTCCCACAATAATGACATTCATCCATTGGTAGGAGCAGGGCTCTTGTACCTAGTCAATATAAAGGTTCCATCTATCAATAGTATTGCATCGGGAATTTGTTTATATAACATGGATTTGTGGATACATTCAAACTATAGACCCACTCATTTTAGTACCTTGATCCATAATATTAATGCAGTTTTTCTTTTTGCCTCAATTGTCGTAATTCCACAAAACTCTGCATAACTTTGACTCTTGGAAGCTAAATGCTTATTTTGGGCTCCCAAAAGAATAAGTCATTCTCCATACTTCATTAATATATGTCATTTTATACAAGTAAAAGTAATATTATAGATATTGCTAATATTGGGTAGGATGACTTGTATTATGGAAAAGTAGGAAATATAGGCAAGATCTGTTTTAAAAGAAATATTTATGGTACAAACTGGATTGTACTATAAAAGCTCATTGACAAACTGTATATAAGAAAAGATATCCCTTGACATATAATATTCAAAACACCTAACATACAGAATAAAGAAAGAATATTAAGAGCAGCGAAGGAAAAAGGACAGGTAACATATAAAGGCACACCTATCAAAATTACACCTGACTTCTCCATGGAAATTCTCAAGGCCAGAAGGTCCTGGATATATGTTCTACAAGTACTAAGAGTATAAGGAGTAGGATTTTTCCTCCTGCTGCCAGTCTTGTCCTGCTGCCGCACCAGCCCCAATTAATACACAGAGATTCTGTATATGATATAATTCTGTTGGTCAGTTACTTGTTTCTTATAGGCTAGCTCTGTCTTAATTATTAACCCATTTGTATGTATTTCCATGTGGTCTTACCAGCGAGAGGTGGCTGGCGGTTCTGCCTTCTCCTGACTCTCCATCTTGACCCCTCCTTACTCCTTCCTCTTCCCTCCTTATCTCCTAGTCCCTCCTATCTTCCTTTCCAATTGGCCAACAGTGCTTTATTCATTAATCAGTATGAGAAACATATACAGAATGACATCTCCCATCATCTCCTCTTTTCTGTCCTGGATATATATTCTACAAGTACTAAGAGTCCATGGATGCCAGCCCAGGCTACTATACCCAGCAAAACTCTCAATCACTATAGATGGAGAGAAAATATATTTAATGACAAAGCCAGATTTTCCCAATATATATCTACAAATCCAGCCCTACAGAAAGTTTTGGAAGGAAAACTCCAACCCAAGGAAGTAAACTACACCCACAAAGATATAGGCAACAGATAATCTCACTACACCAGAAACCAAGGGTAAAGCAGGACAAATATATTCACAATAACACTGTCAACAACAAATCTAAAACAAACAAGCATCAACAATAAATGGTTCTTCCTCACCCTCAACATTAACAGTCTTAACTCACCTATAAAAAGACACAGGCTAACAGAATGGATATGAAGACAGAACCCATCCTTCTGCTGCATACAAGAAACACATCTAAGCTTCAAAGATAGAAATTACCTCAGGTTAAAGGGTTGGGAAAAGATCTTCCAATCAAATGGACCCAAGAAATAAGCAGGTGTGGCTATCCTAATATCTAACAAGTTAGACTTCAAATCAAAATTAATCAAAAGAGATGAAGACGGTCATTTCTTATTCATTGCAGGAGAAATCCATCAACACAAAGTCTCAATTCTGAACATCTATGCCCCAAATTCAAAGGCATCCACATTCGTAAAAGAAATGCTACTAAAACTCAAACCTCACACACTTATAGTGGGAGACTTCAACACACCACTCTCACCACTAGACAGGACCACCAATCAGAAACTCAACAAAGAAACAAAAGAACTAACAGAAGTTATGTCTCAGCTGGGTTTAACAGACATCTATAGAGCATTCCATCCAAACACAAAAAAATATACCTTCTTCTCTGATCCACATGGAACCTTCTCTAAAATTGAACACATGCTATGTGGCATAACAAACTCAACAGCTACAAGAAATTTGGAATAGTCCCTTGTTTCTTATCAGACCACCATGCTTTAAAATTGGATTTCAACAACACAAATCATAGAAAACCTACAAACTCATGAAAACTGAACAAAGTGCAATTGCACCACACCTGGGTCAAAGAAGAAATAAAGAAAGAAATTAAGGACTTTCTAAAATTCAACAAGAATGAGGATACAACATATCTGAACTTATGGGACACCTTGAAAGCAGTGTTACAAGGGAAGTTCATTGCATTAAGTGCCCATATGAAGAAAACAGAGGGTAGTCACATAAGAGAATTAACAGCACAACTGAAAGCCTTAGAACAGAGAGAAGCAACTTCACCCCGGAGGAGTAGATGCCAGGAAATAATCAAGTTTAGGGCTGAATTCCACAAAATAGAAACCAGGAAAACAATACAAAAAAATTAATGCAACGAAGAGTTGTTTATTTTTTTTTTCAGAAAATTAACAAGATAGACAAACCTTTATCCAAACTTAATGAAAAATCAGAGAGAGAGCATGCAAATTAACAAAATCAGAAATGAAAAGGGTAACATAACAACAGACACAGAGGAAATCCAGACAATTTTCAGGTCATACTTTGAAAATCTGTATTCCATAAAAATTGAAAATTCAAAGGAAATGGACAAATTTCTGGGTAACTATCACTTACCAAAATTAAATCAAGAAAAGGCAACTTAAATAGACCTATAACCCACAATGAAATGAAATAGAAGCAGTCATCAAAAGCCTTCCAACCAAAAAAAGCCCAAGGTCAGATGGCTTCAGTGCAGAATTCTACCAGAAATTCAAGGAAGAACTAATACCTATACTCCTCAAATTGTTCCACACAATAGAAACAGAAGGTTCATTGCCAAACTCTTTCTACAAGGCCACAATAACCTTGGTACCTAAGCATCACAAAGACACAACTAAGAAAGAAAACTTCAGACCAATATCCCTGATGAACATCGATGCAAAGACACTCAATAAAATACTGGCAAACCAAATCTAAGAATACATCAGAGAAAACATCCACCATGACAAAGTAGGCTTCATCCCTGGAATGCAGGGATGGTTTAACATATGGAAATCTATCAATGTGATCTACCATATAAACAAACTGAAAAAGAAAAACCATATGATCATCTCCCTAGATGCTGAAAAAACCTTCAACAAAATTCAACACCCTTTCATGATAAAGGTCTTGGAAAAAATCAGGGATAACAGGAACATACCTAAACATAATAAGAGCAATATACAGCAAACCAACAGCCAACATCAAATTGAATGGAGAGAAGCTTAAGGCGATTCCATTCAAATCAGGAACAAGACAAAGCTGCCCTCTCTCTCCATATCTCTTCAATATCATACTTGGAAGTTCTAGCTAAAGCTGTAAGACAACAAACGGAAATCAAGGGGATACAAATTAGAAAGGAAGAAGTCAAACTGTCTCTATTTGCAGATGATATAATAGTTTACACAAGCGACCCAATAAACTCTACCAGGGAACTCCTATAGCTGATAAACACCTTCAGCAAACTAGCAAAAAAAAAAAAAAAAAAATCAGTAGCCCTACCTTTTTCAGATGACAAAGAGGCTGAGAAAGAAATCAGAGAAACATCACCCTTTACAATAGCCACAAACAACATAAAGTATCTTGGGGGTAATGCTTACCAAACAAGTGAAAGACCTATATAATAAGAACTGTGTGGCTCTAAAGAAAGAAATTAAAGAAGATACCAGAAAATGGAAAGATCTCCCATGCTCTTGGATAGGTAGGATAAATAGAGTAAAAATGGCAATATTGCCAAAAGCAATCTACAGATTCAATGCAATCCCCGTTAAAATCCCACCACAATTCTTCACTGACCTTGAAAGGATAATAATCAATCTTATATGGAAAAACAAAAGACCCAGGATAGCCAAAACAACCCTGTACAATAAGAGAATTTCAGGAGGTATCATCCCTGAATTTAAGCTCTACTACAGAGCTATAGTACTGAAAACAGCCTGGTATTGGCATAAAAATAGACAGGTAGACCAAAGGAATCAAATTGAAAATCCTGATATAAACCCACACACCTATGAACACCTGATTTTCGACAAAATAGCTAAAATTATACAATGGGGCAAGGACAGCATATTCAACAAATGGTGCTGGCACAATTGGATGAGGGTGTGTAGAAGACTGCAAATAGACCCATGTCTGTCGCCATGCACAAAACTCAAGTCCAAATGGATCAAAGACCTCAACATCAATCCAGCCACACTGAACCTCTTAGAAGAGAAACTAGGAGGTACCCTTGAACAAATTGGTATAAGAGACTGCTTCCTGAACATAACTCCAGTAGCACAGACACTGGGATCAACAATTAATAAATGGGACCTCTTCAAACTTAGAAGGTACTGTAAGGCAAAGGACACAGTGGACACGACCAAACATCAGCTCACAGACTGGTAAAAGATTTTCACCAATCCTACATCTGACAAAAGGCTGATCTCCAAAATATACAAAGAACTCAAGAAACTAGTCAACAAAACACCAAACAACCCTATTTTAAAAATGGGGTACAGAACTGAAGAAAGAATTCTTAATAGAGGAAATCAAAAAGGCTGAAAGACACTTAAGAAAGTGCTCAACATCCTTAGCTATCAGGGAAATGCAAATCAAAACAACTTTGAGATACCATCTTACTCCTGTCAGAATGGCTAATATTAGAAACACCAGTGACAATTTATGCTGGAGAGGATGTGTAGAAATGGGAACATTCCTCCCTGCTGGTGGGAGTGCAAACTCGTATAGCCATTTTGGAGATCAGTATGGTGGTTCCCCAGGAAAATGGGAATCAGTCTATCACAGGACCCAGAAATCCCCCTCTTAGGCATATACCCAAATGATCCACATCCATGCAACAAAGACATGTGCTCAACTATGTTCATAGCAGCATTATTTGAAATAGCAAGAACCTGGAAGCAACCTAAATGCCCCTCAACTGAAGAATGGATAAAGAAGATGTGGCACATCTACACAATGGAATACTACTCCGCAGGAAAAACATAATGGAATCTTGAAAATTGCAGGCAAGTGGGTGGCACTTGAAGGAACCATCCTGAATGAGGTAACCCAGTCACAGAAGGAGGAACATGGTGTGTACTCGCTCATTTATGGGTTTTAGATCTAGAGCAAAGGAGCACCAGCCTATAATTCACCCACCAGAATAACTAGGATACAAAGTGTATTCTAAGAGTTTCATATAAAGTCTCTCACCGAAGGGGAAAGGGACAAGTCCCCCAAAGCACATGGGAAGTAGTGGGGGGCAATGAATGGAGAGAAAAGTAGGAGAAGGAGAAGAGGAGGAGAGGAATGTACATGTGACTAGGAAGATTGAGTCACGGTAGGAATAGAAGACGAGAGAGAGAGAGAGAGAGAGAGAGAGAGAGAGAGAGAGAGAGAGAGAGAGAGAGAGAGAGAGAGAGAGAAACATAAAAGAGGGAGCCATTATTGGTTTGAAGAGAAAACTGAACCTAAAGAAATCTCTAGAGACCTACAAGACTGCCACCAACTAACAATTTCAGCAACAGTGGAAAGTCTAACATAAATTCTCTTCTCGGATAGTGAGATCAACAACTAACTTATCCACCATCATGGAGCCCTCATCTAGTACCTGTTGGAAACAGAAGCAAACACTCATGCCTAAACACTGAGTCGAACCAGAATCCAGATGCAGAGGGAGAGGAAAAGAAGAGGTTGCAGAAACACATAGAGACAGCTGACCTGAACAAGGAGGAGCTAACGGTCCCCCAGATTGATAGCTGGGAATCCAGCATGGGACTGACTGAGGCCCCCCTGAACATGGGTCTCAGCCAGCAGGACTGAGCAGTCTAAGGGACCTCAGACAGTGGACCCAGGATGTATACCTGGTGCACAAAAGGACGTTGTGGACACATCCCCCATGGAGGGATACTGCCTTTACCTGGAGACAGGAGAGAAGTCCTAGTCCCTACTTCAAATGACTTGACAGATCTACATGACCCCACCTAGATGGCATTGCCCTAATGTGGAATTGGGGTGGGGGGATGGGAGTGGAGTGTGGTTAGGGTGCTTGTGAGCAGGGAGAGAGGGTAAGATGGAGGGAGAAAGGGAGGAAGGGAGGGAGAGGGAACTGAGATCGACATGTAAAATAATAAAGAAAGAAAGAAAATTTTAGGAACAGAAACAGAAAAGATACTGACAAATGGGAGAGAACAATAATGTTGCAGTGAAACACTAGAAACTGCTTGGGGGAAGGGAAAAAGACAGAGCTGATATTTCACAACTGTAGATCATAATTCTGGTACTCATTCTTAGTGCCCAAAACCTTGTCAGGATCATACTTGAATCCTCTTCAATTCCAGAATAACGCCTATTCAATTGGCATTAGTCTGTGCTTGGTAGTGTCTTTTAAGCTCTGAGTACTTTATATTTTCTTCATTTACCTACAAGGATTATTTATTATTCAAAAGAACTGTATTCCAAAGGGTAATGGCCAACTATGGTCTCTATTCTAGTTAATAAATTGGGATGAGAGCTAACATTTGTCAAACTTTCCTGGAAAATCTATTGTCATCTTCTCAGTGAGTATTTTTAAAACCCAATTGAAATACAGTTATTAGCACCATTTTTTTCAGATGTGAAATATAAAGATTCAGAAAGAATTGTAACTGTCTCATACTAATGCATGGAAAAATATTGGAAACTGACATCAGAGAATTTGCTCTGTTGGGTCTTATGCAGTCCTTCATGACCAGTAATGAGAAAAAGAAAATTATCTTGATAAATCCAAACTTAGGTCATTCCACTGAGAAGAACACAGGAAGACTGTTGACAGCATGAAGTTTCTCAGTAGAAAATTTTCTTATAATACTCCCCCCCCACACACACAGAAAAAGAGAGAAAGACAGAGGGAGAAAGATAGAGACAAAGGCAAGGCACACACACACACACACACACACACACACAAAGACAGAGAGACAGAGACATTCTTGTCAGCTAAAGAAGATAGTTGAAGTGTGTCACGTAGTTCTAAGGATAATGCCAGTAAAATCTCATTATAAACTTGTGTTTATACAACTAAACACAACCAAATAAATAAGTTAATAATTAAAACCTTTGCACATTTGTTTGGAATAAGAAAGTTGGTGTTGTGCTCGTATCCCTATTATTTAGAGAAGGTTGTATAATTATTAAGAGGCTCTTGCTATCCAGAGTAATGAAAGAAGAAACAACACTAAGAGGGTTGTATACATGGTTACTTAATTATCCTTAGTGTGTTTGAACATAGCATTAAGAATAAAAGTGATGTTGTAGATGAGAAGGAAGAATTCTGTACTTGAGGGGCTCCAGATGCACTTGAGAGAAGAGATGGGGAAAGAGAATTAGAACTAGGTCTTTCCTTTTATATAATTACAACACTGGGCATTCTGCCTGGCTCATAGTAGTATTTAATAAATGTCTTTTGTGTCCTAAGTGGGAATAATTTCCCAATTAAAACTATATGAAACACATAAAATATGATGTTGGCAGAGTTTATAGGAGGTTTTGTTTCATCAAAGGGAGACAACAACATAAATCTAAGTTTCTAAGTTATCAATTTAAACACCAACTTTTACTCTTATGATCACAATAATGTATTTTCAGTTCATCTAGTATTTCCCAAGGGTACCATTATCCAGATGCTGTGTAAAGCACCGAGGCTATAGAGACAACAGAAACAGTCTTTGCTCTCAAGTTTTTCACTGTCTTGTGCTATGACCTTTATCCTTAGGAAATGTATGTTAGAACTGTGCAGGTACACTAAGCAATAGGTGCCCTACTTGTAGATGAATGTAAGATTGTTAGGATAAACACAGAGACAGGAGGGCAAGCATTTCAGCTGTGAGTCATTTATAACACCAGGACCATGAATCTTAAAGCTAAAGTTACTGACTGCAACAAGGCAAAAGGGAGGTAGTATTACCTATACATCGTTCTAATAGTTTAGGTGTGCTACTTCATTTAATTTGTACAACTTCATTCTAAAAATGATGTGATTGATGTATAAAAACATGAAATACTTTCCCAAAGCCAGGGATGTAGCAAATTGTAGAGCTACACTGTTCATACCAAATCAGCATATAGTTGCATTGTAGTTATGCAAAGGCAGAGGAAAAGTGATGATCTAGCCTCATGCCTAATTTTGCATCCTTCCTTTCTTCTCATTTTTTTATTTGGGTGGGGGGTGGTCTGGGTTGCTTGTACTCTGCTGAGAGCTTGTCTCCATGGAAATATAGTTTAAAATGGTATGGTTATAAATTACTGAGTATCTAATATTAGATTATTTCTAAACATTTATTCTTTAAATTTTTTTGCTGTGTGGCAAGACAGAGGTTGAGGCTAGCCTGGTCTATAGATATAGTCCCATGACAACCAATGCTATATTAAGAAGCCATGTTTCAGAACCAAAACCAAAACTAACAAACAAACAAGTTGCATTTTTTTTCACATTTCTTTAAACAAATACCTGATAGGAAGTACTTTGAAGGAAAAAGTAATTTTACTGGCTCACAGTTTGAAGTGATACAGTCTATCCTAGAAGGGAAACAAGCGGAAAGGTGCTTCCAAGGTTTTGGGAGCCTGCAGATTGAACTCTTTACAGTCTCAGGTCTTCAGAGGATAAGAAGCTGAGGTGAATAGGTCTGAGGATTAGGCTAGTAATCAAAAGCTCAAAGGAAATCTTTCATTACTCCCTCTTTCCAGAGATGCCATACTTTCAGAACTTCATAACTTTTATAAACAAAATCTCATCCTGAGTCCTAACTGTTCAAATGCACTTTCCTATGGAGTATTTCATGCTCAAACTCTATTGGGGATTTCAAGAAGAGCATAACATACAGTGTAGCATTCATTAATAATGGCTGTTCATTAATGAAAATGTGTAGAATTAGGAAGAGTTTATGTATATGGTTTGCTTCTTAGAAATAATGTCAAATTCCTTAACATAGTTTTGACTGTAACAAGAAATTTATTTGGGAAGATTTAGGAGACCTTCTTTAAGAGATGGCTCAAAAACAAAACAAAACAAAACAAACAAACAACAACAACAAAACTGAGAAAAACACCCAGGCCATAGATTCAGTCTCAGATTTGGAGGGATACAAAGTCTCAGTCATGGATAAGAACCAAGGCAACTGAGGTGGACGTTTCTAAAACAGAACTTACCTCTAATAACTTCAGAAGTTGTGCAATCAGGAAGTCCATTTGTAATATATTTTCATAAGGAAATTTGGGTGTATGTAGTTCTTTCTACTATTTTGCCTTCCAAATTTTCTGTCATATGTTAAACAAGTTGAAATTAATGGGGATATATTTGTTTTAATTTTACTTGACAAGTTATGGCTTCTGTAATTTTAATTTATTCTTAATTTTTAAAATTTTACTTTTTTATTTTAAAATTATTTTTCTTTTACCTCCCTTCCCTTCTCCTGCCCCTACCTCCCTTTTCCTACTCCCCATCCACCCCTCAGAGGGGGTAAAGCCTTTCTTGGGGAGTCAACAAAGTCTGATATACCAAGTTGTAGCAGGACCAAGCCTCCCCACCCCTTTTATCAAAGCTGAACAGGGTAGCCTACCATAGGTAATGGGCTCCAAAAAGCTTGTTCATGTACCTGGGATAGGTTCTGAAGTCAATGCTAGACCCCCACCCCTGCAACAGATGAAGCCACATAACTGTCACCCACATTCAGAGAGTCTAGTTTAGTCCCATGCAGGTTCACCATCTGTCAGTCCATAGTCACTGAGTTCCTACTAGCTTTGGTCAGATGTTTCTGTGGTTTTTCCCCATCATGCTCTTGACCTGCCTTGTTCATGTGATCCCTCCACCCTCTCTTCAGCTGAATTTCAAGAGCTCAGCCCAGTATGTATTCACTTACAAGTGGATATTACTCATAAGTAAAGCAAAGGATCACCAGGCTACAATCCACAACCCCAGAGAAGCTATATAAAAAGGGGGACCCTAGAGGAAAATACATGGAAGGCTCCAGGAATAGAAAATAGTTAAGATCTCCTGGGTAAACTGGGAGGTGGAGCAGAAGGGAGGGGATGGGTCATGGGAACATGAGGGATCAAGAAGATCAAGTTGCAAGAGGGACTGAGGGAAAGAGCAATGAAAGAGCTTTATTTTTCTTTTCTCTTTATTATTTATTTTTCTTATTTTGCATATTGATCCCAGTTCCCTCCCCCTCCCTCTCTCCCAACTTCCCATATCCCCCTACTCCACATGTAGGGTGATGATCCAGGATGTATCCCTGGTCCTCATAAGGACTTTAGGAGCACATTCCCCATAGAGGGATACTCCCTTAACCTAGAGGCAGGAGGGAGGGCCTAGTTCCTACTCCAAAAGACTTGACAGATATAGATGACCCCTCCTGAAAGAACTTTCTTGATAGAGGGAGCTATTATGGGTTGGGGAGAAACCTTGTGTTAGAAAAATTCACAGGAATCCACAAAGATGACCTCCACTAAGATCCTAGTAATAGTGGAGAGGGTGTCTGAATGGGCCTTCTCCTTTCGTCATATTAATTGTCATCATAAAACCTCTATCTGGTAACTGATGGAAGCAGATGCCATGACACACTTTTAAAAATTTTACTTTAATACTATTGAGTCATAAGAAAAGGATAAAATTGTTATAATTTGCTGGAAAATGAATGAAACTGGAGGGCATTATATTAAGTTAAATAAGCCAGGCACAGAAGAACAAATACTACATATTCTGTTTGTAAAAGATAAAACAGCTGATATTGTAGACGCCAAGAGAACCAAGATTTTGGGGCAGGGAAGGCTGTCCTGACATATGTAGCAGTTGGAGAGCTTGTTCTGAAATACAGTAAGATATAGAAATTCATTTTAATATTCTATTGCAAAGTCAGGTAACTTTGGTGTAATAATTTATTATACACTCCAAAACCCAACTGGAGGAAAAGCAATAAAGGTTCTCAATACATAAAGCTGGGAATATTTGAGCAGGACATGATCATGATACCTTACACTCACTTTTAAGTTATTATTCTCTATACCATAGGTAAGTACAAACATGGCAAAATAAATAAAACTGAGAGATATTAAAAAAGAATAGCCTGACAATGCTACTGATGAATATGATAACCTTAAAGATATGAAATGTATAATTATAATTATAAATGTAAAAATAGTGCAAAGTCCTTTATAAAAAATAATGTGTCATGCATAAGGCCTATATAACTTTATACAAGGGAATTTCATGTTAGAAATCTACAGGTTTAATCTGTTTGTGTATGGGTATATGCTTGTACAGGTTGTCTGTACATTTTTGTGCAGGTGAATACATCTATGTACAAAAGCATGTAGAGGCTAGAGGTCATCATTGAGTGTATTTCTCTACTGTTATTAACCTTATTGTTTTAGTCATAATATCTCATTTAACCTGGTGCTCATTGATTCAGCTAGGCTGGCCATTCGATGGGCTTCAGGGCTGGGGTTGTAGACAAAGGCCATTGTACCCAGCTATAATGTAGATTTGAAGGTCCAACTTTAGTTTTTGATACTGTCAAAACAGGCATACCTCTAATCAGGAAGCTTTCCAGTCCCAAATTTTATAATTTATATCATAAATTATAAAATTTATATCATTAATTATAAAATTATAAAATTTGTCTTCAATAAGACAAAAAGTCTTATACAGCATTAACAGAAGAAATTATAGCCTCACAAAAATAAATACAGTGCATGTTTAATTTAAGAAATCCAATACAGCAAGATAACTGCAAACATACATGTGTTGTAGTGATTTTCCAAATCCTTGATAAAATCTCAATCCTTGCAAAAGGCTGTGCTACTTTGTGACTCATTGTTTTTTCTTACTTTTAATTTTCTGGCCTCATGGAAGTTCTACTGTTTTGGTGGAAAAGCATGGAGGCATTCACCCAGAAAATGATCCCAACAGTCTTTCCCATGTGTTCTTGGTTCAATGTTTCATTTTGTTTTGCTTTTCTCAAGTACTTGACTCAAAAGAAAGTCCAAATAACCACAATAAATAAAATAGTGGCAATAAAGTTTAAAGTTTTCTCTATTGTTTATAACTTGCAAATTAGGAAACAATGCAATTCTTATCTTTTAAATATTTTTCAATAATTGTTTCTAGAGTATACATATATATGATTCCAAATGTATGTTCTAAATCTGTGAGGTAAATGAACAGTTTCTCCCTGTTTTATTAAATTAATTAATAATATTAATATTGTTAATGATAAATAATATTAATATTCACTCCAAACAAGTAAAATGATTAGATTAAAAGTGAATGACTGCTCATGCTAAGCTTCATATGGATAGAACCATATATAATTCCTATTTTTGAAGGACAAAATTATTTAGATATTGAAAACCTCATGTTGTTCAAATGCACAGATAGATTTATTATTGATCCCTTACATCATTTAAATATTATTAGTGTAATATTAAATATTACAGAAGTAAGGTCATTGGGGTTTTGTCTATTAAAACATTCTTACAATGTAAGTGTCCAGTTTTTATCAAAATTCAAAGAAACGGAAATGAGGTTAAAACTAAAAGGATTATTCCCCATAGCTTAGTAAAATATTACTACCTGCAAAGATGTTTAAATACAGCATGGAGGGATTAGACAAAGAACGCAGCAAGTAAAAATCTAACCGTGTAATCGGGAGGATCTCAGCATGAATTGCTGGTACCCATGTAACAGCCAGGCATGGCAGTGTGTGTCTGTAATTACAGCATAAGCGTGATTTGAGAGACATGTTGGTCATTCTGTCTTGTCTAAACAGTGTTCTAGGTTGAGTGAGAGGCACTGTTTCAAATGATAAAGTGGGGAAGTGATTCAATGATTCATGAGTACATGGAAGTCAGTCTCTGACTTCCCCATGGATCTTCACAGGTCAATGCAATATTTTCATAAATACTGTGCGCGCGCGCACACACACCCACACCCCCCCCCACACACACACTGCACACACACACACTGTACACATACATGCTGTAACACACATACTGCACACACTTGTGTACACATGCACACACCAAAAAGATGCCAATTGGATACATAACTATAGCCTATCACATATTACCTTGTAAAGTTACCATATATGCCTTGAAATTTTCTCATATGCATTGGTTTGTTGGACTGATTAGGAGAGAAAGGTAACTTTGTACTCGATTGTTTTGTAAAAGGAACACTATTTTTAATAAACAAATAATTAAAGTTATCTGTAGTTGATAAATATTGCAGATTTTCAATAGAAAGAAAAAGTACATCTGGTATACTGAGGAAAAGTATAGTGTATGCAATGTAGTGAACTCATATAATACGCTACTTCATTTTCCACCTGCCTATAAGTGCTCTATGTGTGTATGTAATTAATACATTACATTACATGTTAGGGGAAACCCTATAGAAGAGAAGGTCCAAGAAAGTATAAGATAGCAGCCTAGAGTGGAAGTCTTTAGGGTCCAAGAATAAGACCTCTTGGTTGTATGGATTTGAGTGTGTGTTTGAAATTGTCCTCCTATCATCTCACTGAGTGAGCTGGTGGTCATATGTTGAGGAGCAATAAATAATAAAATATATTTTAACTGACATATAGAAAAATTTATATAAAAGAAATAGAGGTTCACATTGTGTTTGAAAATACAGCTCCCATTGTCATCACCCAAATACACAGACTATGTACCAATTTACATAGAGGCCACCATGTACAGATTGTTTTCTTACCTGAAATGTAGAAATCTAAAATCAACAGTAGAATGAAAAGAAAACAGAATAAAAGTAACATTTGTGTTGATGAAACACTAGAAAATAACAGAATTCTTTGTGCTGAATAGTAAACCATACCAGACTGAAACAGCGAATAAGGTATAAAAATCTGACAACACTAAATTCACTTATCAAAATCTATGGAAATAGAAAACAAATGGGTGATTTCAACTTAGCTGATAAAAAAAGGTTTCAGTGTAATTCCACACACATATGCACGCATGCACGCGTGCGCACACACACACACACACACACACACACACACCACATACACCCTACATACCACACATTCACACACCACACCATACATACACCACTCACACACCACACACTCCACACAACACACACATACCACTCACACACACACACACACACACATACACACAAAGCAAAATATATCTTACATAATATAAACAAGAAAATAAGGCAAACGGTAAATAGTTGATCATATTGACAACTATCCAGCAATTTTAAAATGAGAATATAAACTATATCAACATACTTAAATTGTTTTTGTTTTTCGTGACATAAATTGCTTAAATGACACACTAAAACAGAAAGTTCATTGAACAAATAAAAGTATAATTCAATCTTTGTTTCCAAGAAGCACAAGTAGTATTTAATATGTTTTCTTTTACACTTTCAAGGATAGAATAATCTTTAGATCATAAAAACAGACTAAATATAACATGTGAATCTACAAGGATGACCCCAGCAAAGACTCCCAGCAATAGTGTGACATGTACCTTGAACTGTCTGTTTCCTGTGACCAGATTGGTGACTACCAATATTGTTACCAATTCTTAGGTAAGCCTTAGTTTCTTAAATCTAATATTATGCTATAATAAACCATTATCAAACACATCATAAGGGGATAAATACAGTTGATCATGAGAAAGCAATTCAATGTTACCTCTGACATGTCCTGATGGAGAATGAAACGAGTGATTATCTATAATTTTAATAAAACACTTGATAAAAACTCAATATACATTTATTGTATTAAATATACATATGAAACAAATGATCATTTGTTATATTGTGAAGTAAAACAAGGTTGGCTGCTCTTGAGTGATGTAAAAGGACAAGGATACTAAATGCTTTAAATTGTAGGCAAAACTATAAACTTGCTTATCAGGTTTTAATAATGAGGATTCCTCAAAGCCTCTATGTAAAATAATTGGTCATCAGTCTTTGACAAAGATAATGGATCTTTAAAATATCAGGGGCCTAATAGGAGGGGCTTCTGTCATATGAGGCACAGCTTGGAAAGAATATAAGGACTTGGACCCTGCCTTTCTCTGTCTTATGTTTCATGCTCACAGAAAGGTAAACAGCTTTGTTCACCACTTACTCCCACAAACTTAACAGTCAACCATCATGGAACCTTGGAAACTGAGTCAAACTAAACCTTTGCTCCTCATAAGTTATTGGTCTCATGTGATGGTTTTGATGGAGAAATTGAAAGCTGGTTCATAGTGCTAGAGAATGTAGAAAATTGGTTTTGTAGATATTTTGAACAAATAAAAGCCTCTAAATGTACACTAAATAAGGAAGTAAAGCCTTCAGAATTTCTAATAAAGTTATCACAGGCAAAACTAATAGAAGTGACATTGGAAATACAGTTTATGAAGCTTAGAATTAGCAACTTAATGCAGATAAAGTGATTTAGAAAATTAAAAGGATAAGAAGTACACACATTAAAAACCCACATTTAATAAAGATACATGATTCATTCATAGCAGAGGAATGTTGGATAACTAGCAGGTGCATGGGGGGGGGCACAGCCTCAGCTGGTGATAGCATATGCAAACCATGTGGTCATTGAGGGGGAAATCTGGAATTCTAAGCTCATCTAAGAGTGAGAAATTTCCATGACCCACTAAGCTCTCATCAGTGCACTTGCTTATCAAAAATACTAGTTTGTATCATTAATAGTAGGGTACAGAATTTCTGTAAACATGCCAGATGTTTCACTGCTTAAAAAATGTAATGGAATGAAAACTGTCAAAATGAACCTATATGATGAAGTTATGAAGATTAAAAGGCTGGAGACATACATATCATATTCTATAATAGTATATGAAATAATATGGAAAAGGAGTTGGGCTTTCCTTTAAAGGAAATTCAAATCAAGGGGAACTTTCAGAGCTCAATCCTATGAAAACTGAATATAGCCAGCCACTCAGCCATTTCCTCTGATTTCCCTATTAAAGAGTTCGCAGAAGAGCTTCCTAAAACAATAGCTGAGTTTATTCTTTTTTTTTTTTTTTTCACCCTCATTGGGTTTTTGATTAAACTCAGGGATGAACTTAAGTGGTATATAGAAGTTCTTTAAGAGATTCTCGTTAGTTCCCAAGGCTGTTATGTTGTTGCCAGGGACTTGTGCTTGTGTGGGTACTGGAGCCACCAGAGGACATGGTAATAAAGAGTGTTAATGATGACAGCATCTACTTGATTCCATTAGAGCAGTGGTTCCCAAGCTTTCTAATGCTGTAACCCTTTCATACAATTTCTCATGTTGTAGTGAACCCCCAAACATAAAGTTATTTTTCATGTGTAAATTTACTACTGTTGTTAATCATAACATCAGTATTTTTAGAGGGGTCATGACCCCCAGGTTGAGAACCACTGCATATTTGCCAGGCATGACAGTGTCTTTGCATTCATGGTCTCTCAGTGGATGTGACTGTTTAAACAAAACTTGAACTAGATCAAGCTAGCCTAGACACAACTTTTGTTGGGGAAAGGCTCATTAAGTCCCATGCTCCAGTAGGTGGTCTTACACCCTTGCAGATACAGGCAAAAGGAAGTGGGTTAAAATATAGGTAGACAGACAGACAGATAGATGATAGGTATACAGATGGTAGATAGATGGATAGATAGATAGATAGATAGATAGATGATACGTAGACAGACAGATGATAGAGTGATACATTGAGTTCTCTCCATCAGGAGACAGTAATCCAATATTATTTGGGCAACAGAAGTTCAGTTTTAAGGGTTAATTTATTTTTTTAAAGGGCATAATGTTGTATGGGTAAGGAAGTGAGAGTGACTTGAGGAAGAGTTGGAGGTAACTATAATAAAAATACATTTTATAAAATTATCAAAGAACTAATAAAAATAGGTAATTAAAAAAAAGAAAACATGAAGTTAGAAGCAAAAATGCTTGTAGGGATATGAAAGAATTGGATGGTAGGCACAAGATGGTGGATTTGATCAGATTGCATTAAATCAGTGCAGGAACATTACAAATAGTACAAATAATTAGTATGTATTCCATAGAGCATTAGAACTTATTCCTCCTGTATAACTCTATTCTTGTTCCTGTTGTCTTTGTGTTCTTGCTGCATATCCTTCTTAATGTCTGACGGCTGTATTTCTCTTCTGTGAAATCATTTTTTTAATCCTCCATATTTTGCCATTATTTAGCTTATTTTACTTAGCATGATACTATTAATTCTACCCATGTAGCTATAAGTGATAAAATTGTGTTTCTATCAGTAAGTAATGCACCATATAGAAGGACACATTCCTTACACATTGTGTTTTCTTCAATCTATCTACCCATGGACAGACATTCCAATAAGCTTTCTGTCTGGATTATTGGTAAATGGAGGTGTAATAAATATGGAAGTGCAGATATCTTTTTGAGATACTGGTTTCATTTCCCTTAGATAAATACTTAGTAATGGGATTGCCATACTAAGTAATAGGATCACTTTGACATGGGGTGTGTGCTCCATGCTGATTTACAGAATTAATACTGTAGCTTCCAGTCACAATAGTTTTGTAAATGCTCCCCATTCTTCACATTTTCAGCATTTGCCATTTTTGTTTTATTTCTTACTACAATGACATACTCCAATTGTTTGGATCTATATTTCCATAATGATTAGGGATGTTGAACATCTCTTCATGTATGTGTTGACTACTTATGCATTTTGGAGGTAATGTCTATTTATAGCACTTGCTATTTTTAATAAAATTATGTGTTCTTTTTCTATTGTATTTTATGCATATTCTTGATAAGTTATAGACATTATTAGTGCCTTCACAGATGAACAATTTGCAGATGTCTTCTCCAGTTCTTAAGGCTGCCTTATCACTATTGGTTGATTATTAAGTATGAGCTTCTTAGTTTGATATGATCTAATATGTCTAATTTTGCTTTTTGTTTTCCATGATCTGTGGAAATCTAATAAATATAATGACCATACTGATTTTTGTATGTTTCCATTATATTTTTCTAAGAGTTTAATTTGATATATTTTTTATTGATTTTCATATATAGTAAGGGTTTGAAATATTTTTAAAAATTGGATTTCTCATTTTCCCACCCAGATGTTAAAATCTGTCAAATGCATGCTTTTATTGCTATTATTTCAGTATTATTTTAGTTGTTCTCATAGATATGTGCTTATTTAAACCATGGGTATAAATTTAATCATCAGAAAGAAGCAGATAAAAGAAATTACTGCCATACTAAATTATAAAAAGGGAGGTTTGTGATGGGCTCAGATCAGTCTCTTGGGTTGTATCTGGTCAGAGATGGTACTAGAAATGCATCTTCTTGGAATATGATCTATTGGAGTCTCCTAAGGAGTGTAAGGAAACTGTCATTTCTTCTAGAAAGATTCTCTACCACAACACATACCTTAAGGAGCAAGTTCATTGTAATTGTAATGGCTTGAACAAGAATGGTTCCCATAGGCTCATAATTTTTGAATTCTTAGTCTTCAGGGATCAACACTTCTTGGGAGGTGTGACATTGTTGGTGGAAGTATATTACTTGTGGTGAGCTTTAAAGTTTCAAAAGCTCAAGCCAGGCCCAGTATCTCTTTTTCCACTACAGAACTTTCTGCTACTACTCCAAACCATGTCAGCCTGCATGTTGCTATGTTCCCTGCCATTATGATAATGGACTAAACCTCTTAAACTGTAAGCAAGCCCCAATTAAATGTTTTCTTTTATAAGGGTTGGCATAGACATTGTGTCTCTTCACAACAACAGAACACTGACTAAGACATTTGTGTCATGGCTTCCAATTGAAATTATTCATGTATTTCCAAGCATAGTTTATCTCATATTAAGTAGCTTTCCTAAAAGTTGGATCAGGGGCTTGGAGTAACAATTCAGTAGTCAAGAGCATTTGCTTTACTTAAAGGGTCAGGATTTTATTCTTAGCACTCCTACCGTGTGGCTCACAGTTGTCTACAACTCCAGTTCAGAGGTTCTGATGCCTTTTCTTAGCCTCTTCAGTTGAAAATCCATACACCTGGGCATACTGGCATATACATAAAATTATTCCAAAATAAGTTTCTTTTTTTATATAGTGGATTAGAACCACCTAGGGTGCTTACTAAAACTTAGAGTTGAAGCCTCAACCTATACATGAAAAGTTATAATTGCTATAACCAGAAGCTAAACAAATCTGTGTTTACTCATGAATTATATATGCATGCCCCCAGGATGTAAAAACTAAAATTTGAGAGAGCAGCTACTCAATGGGTAATATCAAGTCCAATGGAAAGGTCAAACACTTAATCATAAATATGAGACATGGTGTGTGTGAGAGAGAAACAGAGAGAGAGAGACAGAGAGAGAGAGACAGAGAATTCCTTAGAAAGGTAGCAATGCCATATTACTATTTATCCACATTATAAAACTTTCTGTTTCTGTATGATCCTTTTGGGGCTCATGGTAGTTATTTTGTGGACATTTTACAGAGAAGTGATGGAATGCTAACTTATTTAAGAGTTGATATATCTTTAGTTTGTATATGTGGTTGCTATTTGCTTGGGTGTTAAATATTTCCTTGAGAAATGTGGGTAGTGTTAAAAAGAACTATCTCATGGGATCACTGTGGTACTTTCAGTCTCAAAATGTTGTTACTTTGATTACTTGATGACAAAGATGATCCAAAATATGAGTTAGAAGGGAAACCTCTTATTTTCTCTGGAGCTTGGCTTTGGAACTACACTAGGAGGGAACACCTTAGACTGTTACCCAGAGGTATTTTGGTGGAGGCATTGCAAGACACTGCTGGAAAAAACAAGATAGTTATGAATGGAGATCATTCTTATTTTAACATGCCAATGAGGTGACCAACAAGATCTAAAGAAGGAGTTCCTGACATGGGTCATCAGAAAACTAATAAAAACAGTCATTCTTCTGTCTATGTTTATGATTTCATCCTTTTCAGGTACCTTTGAGATAAAATTGTATATTTATGTCTGATATTACCCAGCACAAGTTAAAGTTACATGGGGGAGTAAGTACTGCTGCTCGTTCACATAGCAAGACAGCCATAGTAAGTTACTATTTGCATAGCTAAAAGAACATTTTTTAAATGTAGTCATCACAAAGACATGGCAAATAATTAACATAATGAATGTTTGTATTTGCTAGACTTTATTATCTTGCACACACAGTGGTAGAAGCATTATATTATACTCACAAAAATACAATTATTAGTTTTTTATTAATAATAGAATGAAAAACACAAAGAAATACGTAGGAGAGAAGTTTACTAATATAAAAATTACAATTAAGGAAATAGAGGACATTGGCCAGATGATTTCTTATAAGCAGTTGAGCTCTTGCTATTCTTACAGGCCAAGAACTGATTTACAGTACCCACATGTCATGCCTTACAGTTGCTGGAAATGCCAGGAAAGAGACCCAGTGAGATCATGGAGGTATTGGGTAAAGATCCAGGATATGACTGTATCCATGGGAGGCTGATAGTTGTAGGAGCTGAGGGTCAAATAAGTGGAATAGATGAATAGTGATGAGTCAGCATATTCACTGTAATGTTTAAGTCACTCATGATGACAGAAAAAGGAGAAAATGAAGATGATGATTCAGCACAGAAATGATGGGGAAGGAAATGGTGAGCTGTGGAAGATAATAACTGGTGAAGAGTCTAATAGAAATAGACTAGAAATTAAGTGTGAGATAATCCAGGATCATCAATGTTTAGAAAGCAGCCCTGTGGGTCAAAGCCCAGACTTTAACTACATTAAGTACAGTAGAGGAATGGAAAGTTTTATAATGGGATGGAAAGAGTTTTAAGGTCTGTAGGGTGAAGGATATGATTCACTGTGCAATTGATGATTTGAAGGGAGGCAATGAAAATGTATTTACAGTTACGAATTTTCTCATAAATAGCCATAATCTTTGAAAACTTTGATGAATAGGACTAAAAGTTGGGGCACTGAGAGAAAGGAGTTAGTATCTGGAATTAGATTTGGTTAGAATGAGAGTAAAAGAAAGTACGCATTGTTGTTGATTGCAAGGTAATTAATCATTATATAGTACCCTGAAAGGACCACTAGATGAGGGGTTAGGAAGCTAAGGTATGTGGAAGCAGGTAGTTAAATGCCTGGACAGGTCTGATGCAAGCAATGGTGTGTGATTTCTTCTAAACTATAAAATCTTATTCTTTTTTTATTTTCTTATTTTACATATCGATCCCAGTTCCCTCTCTCTCCCTCTCTCCCTCCCACCCTCCCTCCCATGCTCCTTGACCTCCCCTCCCCTCCCATTCCCACACACACACTCAATAGGAAAGGAATTGCCTTCCAGGAGAGATCAATAAAATCTGTCAAGTCATTTGGAGTAAGGACTAGGCCTTCCTTCCTGTCTCTAGATTAAGGGTGTATCCCTCCATGGGGAATGTGCTCCCAAAGTCCTTTTGTGCACCAGAAATACATCCTGGTTCTACTGTCAGAGGTCCTTTAGACTGCCCAGGCCTTTTAACGGAGACCCATGTTCAGGGGGGTCAGAGTCAGTCCAATGCTGGTTTCCCAGCTAACAGTCTGGGGGGCCATTAGCTCCCCCTTGTTCAGGTCAGCTGTCTCTGTGGGTTTCTGTGGCCTGGTCTTTTCCCCATTTTCTATTCACTCCTCCCTCTTGTTGACTAATATATCTGCCATCATAGAGCCCTCATCTAGTAGCAGATGGAAACAGAAGCAGACACCCACAGCTAAACACTGAGCTGAATTCCTGGAATCCAGATGTAAAATCAGATTCTTATTACAAAGGAAGTTTAAAAAAAAAAAACTGCATCAGTCCTCTAATACCTAATACCACAGCAGTTCTAGTAACCAAGCATTCTTTCTTTAAACATTTTTTTAAATATTAAATTAAGATATATAGTTACATCACTTCTTTCTTCCATGTCTTCCTTTCAACTACTCCCATGCCCTCCTCCACTCACTCTCAAATTCATGGACCCTTATTCTTTAAATAAATGTAGCCTTGTTTACTGTACAAGGAAAGACCACTTGTCATTGGATAACAATTCAAATGCTCATACCGGGGGAAGACATTCTTATTCTCCAAATCATTAACTGTATCTCCCAGATACATCATGGAAGCCACACCCATGAAATCTCAACAACATGGATGCCTAAACAAGTGATATGGCAATATGAATGGATGAAGTTCCATGTGGTCCCAATCCTCCTAGATGAATACCTAGTGATTCTTCCCTTTGTTAATGTTGACTGTTTACCTATGCATTGACCTTTGTTTTTCTGGCTTTAAAATCATGCTTAAATTGAAAGTAAATTCCAAGACATCATAAGAATAAACTGTTAGATTTTTATATAGAAAATCTCTCTGATGTAGTTTCATAGGAGCTGACATGGCAATTTTTATTGATTTAGATGAAACTTGTTACAGGGTTACCTATTAATTCCTTTTATTTTCCATTTGTTTCTTGTAGATTTATGCAGTGAACAGATCTTTACATAATAATTTAATTTTTTGTTTGACAGTGTCTCACTAATATAACCCTCTCTGGTCCCAAACTCATTGTGTAGAACAAGCTGGCCTTGAAGTCACAGAAATATGCTCCCCTCTGAATTACAAGTACTAAGATTAAATGGGTTTATCTCCATGCCCTGCATAAGTATCTGTTCTATACCAAGAGCCATGCTCGTGAGCCATGGTGAAGAAAAGAGATTGATGATTTTAATTAGCTGGACATAGACATTGAATGAAAGACTAAAAATTTGTTAAGAGAATGTATCTCATGCTAAGTGCTTTTACTAAAATAAAAGAAATATGCTTATGTGTGTGAGAGTGTACGTTTGCATATACACTCATACAATATAGTATATAGTATATACATATATGTACATTTACTATATAGTCAGAAATTATTTAAAAGACAGAAATTGTTCAAAACACAGTACTGTGACAGAGAAGAACTTCTGTGAAAGCTTAACTACAGACATTAAGGATGAACAGTGGGTAGTTAACACAGGGATTGTTTCAGATAGAGATGAGGTCTCCAAGTATAGAAAGAGATGGTGAATTCAAGGAAGACATATGAGAAAATCTATCTTCAGTCCAGAAGGATTGGGCGAAATTGGAAAAACCATACTATATAGGACCTTACAGATATATGACTTTCAAGACCAAGATAGATTTGGCAGGCAAATAAACACACAATTACTTACACATACGCATACTGTTATGTACTCTCTTTTACACACACACACACACACACACACACACACACACACACACACACACCCTGGCCCAAAGAAAAATTATTTCTGCTTACCTGTAAGCTAATACCTACATTCTCTTTAGTTGGCCTGGGCTATTTTCATAGCCAATCTGGTATAGAATCTGTGTGTGCTTATGTATATACTATGATGGTTTTTTCCCTATGCATACAGCATTCAGTTTCAAGAGACTTGTTATCATTAATAACAACTCATGTAGGCTGGGGGATATAATGCTGTTCTGTTTCGATTTTCTGTGGTTTAACACAGATGGGAAAAGTATTTTAAGAAGCTTAGCTATTTTGTTAAATGTTTATGACTTGTAAATTCCCAGCCTTTTAGGATTCTCCAAATGTGTTGACATTGATGGTGAATTTGAAGGGAAATTAGCCAAATATGTTTTTGTCTAATTAACCCAGAGAATCTAATAATAGCTGTCAGGATTGGCATGCAAAGTAGGGCCACTTATTTGTTGCATAGAGATATGCTCATATTATTTTCCTTTGAGGTTTAGATTATTCACAGACCCCATCCCCCAACACACGCATACCTCATTCCCTGGAGATTCATTGAATGAGCTGTCAGAACACAAATTTGCAACCTTCTTTATTTTCTGAAAAAAAAAAAAAAAGAGTAATCTCGTAGTTGCATTTTTTTTTTCAGAAGTCCAAAATCTGGCTCTTCTAACCCTGTTTCTCATAAGGTTCAGAATGGGGAACCAATCACCACTCTTAGAGCTAGTGGTCACAAGAGATGATAAAATGCTAGAGTTTTATATGTAGTTTTTAGTCTGGTATGTTAGTGATTTTATAATTGAGCAGTTATACATCATTTTTGTTTAAGTTAGGGTAGTAATTAGAATGTAAAGCTGTAATAATTCTGTCACACAAAAAAATAGTAGTATTTGGCAAATTCCTACAGGAACTCCTTCAGGCATTAAGAGATAAGGGCAAACAGCATTGTTACCATGTGACTGTTATTTTAGATGCAGACCACAAACATGAGCTCATGATAGACATCTAAACATCTGTTGACCCTGGATGGCATATGGCATGCACTTAGGAAAGTTCACATGTTGTATGTTGAAATTAAAGCTTCAGTGAAGATGAGATACAACACAGGTGAACATATCCATAAGCACCTGAGAGTCAACCTATTTGATTATGCATTGTTTTATGGTAGCTGTGCTTTCAGACATCTTTTACTCATGCCCATGGATTTTGTGACTCCTACATTCAGCTGTGTGACATCATGGTTCAAGAAACTGTGGTCTAAGGAATTCTAGATTCTGGTTGATTTTAGAAATATAGTAGCAATATAGAAACCAATATTATTTCCCTATTATGCTTCCAGAAGTGTACAAAAATAACAGAAATACAGAATTTAGGATAAAAAATATGTATTTACAATGCCACACTCTCATTTGTCTTTCTGTCATTAAGATGACTTATATATATATATATAAAAAAGCTGAAAATAAAACATTAAATACATGTTAAAGAAGGATTACTTCTTCATGTTAAGTTCTTGAAGGTGCTTTTATTAGACAAGTAACTTTGTGTAAGAGAACCAGAACTTTTCAGTTCAAAAGTAAATAGAAGTCGCAGGAAAGTTGGTCTTAGGGAAAGAAGTTTAATGACAAAAACTGCTCACAGGATTCAACAACTTTCCCATAAGTGATCGAGGCAAAGGAGAGCCATAGGGAAGTTGATACACAGAGTTAACATTTCTGAAAGTACAATGCTATTGCCAATGATGTGAGGTGCATGCCTATTCCCAGGAGATGTGTGTCACTGATGTCATGCTCCCTCTGATACTGGAGAACAAACTTCCAGCAGTTAGAAAAGTAAATTTCATTGCAGGTCCAGTGGGCACTGCTAACTTTGTACATTCTCCTTATGAACCTCACTATTGAATCAGCACATTGCCATCCACTATAGCAAATTAAAAGACAGAATGGCGAGTACTGATGAATGGCAAATCTAAGTCAAAGATACAAAGAGGAAAAATAGTAAATGTGGGGAGAGCCACCATGAAAATATAACAGGGAAAGATTTCCTTGATGGATGGTGGGTGAAGATAGAACTGGACATAAAATCCAAGTATAACCGCTTCTTCAAAAATATGATGAATATGAAAGCCTGCCCTGAAACCACCGAAACATCAAAATGGCAGGAAAATTTGTTAACAAGAGGAAAAAAAAATCAAGTTGAAATCAAGCTTTCTACAACTGGGGAAATACAGAAGTGAAATGAAAAGAAAGTATTTGAGAGAAATATAATGAAGCTCAAATATGAGCTAGATAGGCTGTCACTTTCATTTGAGAGAAAGAGGAAGAACAATGGAAATAAAAGGATTCTAAATGTTTTTAATTATCATTCTTATCAAAGAAAAACAAGTTTAGTAAAGGTTTGAAAAGTATTCCAATTGATCAACAAATCAAATGAAAAAGATAATCAAAATTATGTGTGATTTTTAAGGGTTTTGTTTACGTGTGTGTGTGTGTGTGTGTGTGTGTGTGTGTGTATGAGTAATGTGCACAGTGTTAGCATGCGAAGGGGCCAGGAGATACCTCAGAGATGGAGGGACAGTCATCTGTGAGACACCATGCTTGCTGCATTGATGCCAGGATCCCAACTTCTGTCTTCATGAATGCTCAGCAAGTTAGTCTCTGAGCCAAACTTGTTTATGTGTAATTTTTAAAATTGTGATGAATAATTAAAGCAAGTTGGGATTAGATTGTGTTGTAAAATGAAGGTAGTGCCGATTAGTGTATATTTAAAACCAGTCAAAGATGGGCTATATAAATACTTATTAACTCTGTGTGGAGGGGGGGAGGGGAAAGCAAAACCAGGACATGGAACTGGAGTTATTTCTTGTTGTGAGTCCCCAACCCTTACACGGACACTTTTAACTGCTGAGTTTTCTCTCTAGCCTCCCTCTCAAATAATCCTTTGAAAATAGTAAGAACATTAAGTAAAGAAGATTGTAGTAGTTTGTTCATCCAAAAGTAGCTTAAAACGTGTTAAGAATAATAATATTCTGAATATAAAATTCCAAAATATACCAGAAAAAATCTTAAGGGTTGGAGTATGATTAATTGCTTGCAAAAATCTCTATTTTTATATATGTAGAGAATTCTCAAGTTTTTTTGAATGGATAAAAACATATTTCAACAGAATTAAGTAGGTATTTAAGGATATTTTAAAATTAAGTTTACCATTAGTTAGGAAAAACAATATAATATTTTCAAATTTGGATAACTTGGTTACACAGAGAAGAGTTTGAACAGATATAAGTAAAGCAGCAAAGAAGGAAAGTACAATTTAATAAAATCATTTAAATAAAGCTGAAAAGTGTAAAAAACCTAAAATGCATTGGGATTCCTTACTATCCAGTATCCTTACCAAAAATAAAGATAATTACTTGATCTCTTAGTTCCTTAGCAGCTATTGACTTTATTTCAGATTTGATAGTCTGTGTGTACTTTCACTTGGAAAGCCTCATGAAGGAAAAGGGGCACATTGTTCTTCTGTCCCTCACAACTCTAGTGTCATTACCATTTTTTAGATATAGCTGTTATTTATTTAATATTAAAGTTTTTCCAGAAAGATGGCGCCAAGCCTGACAACCTGATAACCTGAATTAGGTCCTGGGACAAACACAGTGAAAGGAGAGAACTAACTTCTTTAAGCTGTTGTTTACTTATTTAAGTGCTGTGTTATGTAAATAAAGACACACACACATACACACAATTAGTCAGTTAATATTTCACTGGTATTTGGGATAAAATATACTCTTTAAGAACTTTATTTATAGACTATTTAAAGTGCTGTAGCAAGATGTCGATGTCCCAGGCCCATAAAAATCAGTGCCTTGCTCTACACCTTGGATGTATCCTGCATCACTTGGAAGTTTTCAGGTTTTCTTACTATTCTATATTCCCTTTGGTTTGTTTATATTTGCTCTTCTTGTTTTTCTTTTTATCTCAGTATTGAACAAAATTTTTTTGTTGTTTTTGTCTTTGGTGTGTGTCTCTGTGTGTGTGTTTTTTATAGTTCTAAAATCAGACATTTATATCGTGGGAGACAGTTCTCATAGCTGACCAATGGTAACTTCCAAACTATGATGACTGACATCCCATTTAGCTCTGAGGTATCTGAAATAAACATTTCATTTTGAAAGCTAAGTAATCTTCTCTAAGTTAACCTGGTAAGGTGAATGAGTGAGTAAGAGGTCAGTAAAGAAAGAGGTCCTTTAGACTTCAGCTTCTGATTGGCATCATCTCAGAGTTCCAATGCTCATAAACACTGATGCATACAAATGTCTTTATGTGAATGCTTTAAATATATATGTTTTGGGCATATGCGTATGGATATGGAACATTACAAATATGTTTGTTGTTCTCTAAACTTTCAAAGTCTCAGTATTTTTAGGAGTGAAAGAAGTGTTTGGATTAGTTTGTGCATTTCATGTGTTCCACAGACTTTAGATTTTCCATGAAAGGTTTAGAAAATGATTAAAACAACTCCTGTTGCCCATTGGAAGACAGCTAGGTCTCTGTCCAGATTCCTAGCACTTCATGGCGTTTGTCTATGCTTTTAAGTGTCTTATCAAACTTTTTAGAAAGTGTTTTGTGCCTCAGAGGCTTTGCATAAACTTGTGACAAATTCTAGTTGCTCAACGACCTAAATCCCAGCACCATTGTGGTAATGACAGAAGACCTGGAGAGACTGGACTCTCTCTAGTCTTTAAACGTCAGAATCTACATTTTCACAAGTTCATAAGATGACAGATTGCAAGATCAGCTTTAAGAAACATAGTTGTATAGGGGTGGCAGCACCTTCCTAGACTCTGGCCTAGCTACATAATGAAATGCTGTCAAAAAAAAAAAATAGATAAAAGAAAATAGAGTACTGGGCAGTTGATCCTAAACCAAAACACTCTGATTTCATATATGTTACACACACACACACACACACACACACACACACACACACACACACACCACACACCTTCTGCATGTTTACACAAAAGAACAAGAAATCAGCCAAAGACATACAACATAAAGAGTATTTTATTGGATATAGATCACAATATTTGTACTGAATTAGATCCCATGTGTTTCATTCATAGTGACAGTAACTACGGCAAACTAAAGTCTCAGTCCTTTAGTTATAGACTTAAGGAGTAAATCTCAGTTACTCCTATGAGGAAAATAAATGAGTCTAAGTATAATTAATGAAAAAAATAAAGAAAATGGTGTTTCCAAAATAATACAAAGGAGCCTGGGAGAGTGGAAGAGAAACATGTTAACATTGATAATGTTGAAATCAGGACGATGAGAGTGGTAACATTTGTAGACTGCTTTAGCACTTTCGAAGCTTTTGAATATTCAACAACTCATTGAAGTCATTATAACAATTCTGGGAAGAAGGCAAATTAGATATTTTTAAGCACAGTTCACTAATTTAAATAAGGCCTGACCCAGTAGACTATAGTAACCAAGTCTGGCAAATTAATGTACCCTGATAGCTCATTTTATTCTAATTTAATCTCAAATCGATCCTAGTGGAAATAGAAATGGGCCAGGAGATAGATGGGTTTACTATGTTCACAGTATTTGAGGTTGACATTTTTTTCCCTGCTGTTTGAGTATCTCTTTGTTTTTCACTTTTCTTATGCTTTTCTGTGATGTTTTTCTAACCTTTTTCTTTCTCCTTTCATGTTTCTTCACCTTCTTCTTCCTTCAACTTTAACTTCATCTGCATCACAGACTCAAGCTTCCTCCAGCTTTCTCTAAGTCACCTGCCTCCACATCAACCTTCCAGGGACTCTCTGTGTCTCAGCTATCTGTTCTACCTCCTCCTCTCCACCTGGCCTAACCACTGCATCGCCAGGCTTCCCTCTTTTGCCATAAGTTGTTATGGCAACAGACAGTCAGTGGGCCCGGGAGACACCATGCAGAGCCAAAACTGGCAGAGAGAGACACTGAGCAGCATCTGCGGAGGTTGAGAAGGCCAAAGTGTTGGGTTGGCCCCTCCTGTAAGTGAAAAGAGAAGCAAGAGCTTACAAGGGATGATTATCAACTGGACAGAAGGACTAAGAAACTGCTTTCAGGTTTTGCTTAAGTTACATGAGGCCTTCTGCTTTGGACTCACAAGGCCATCCTTTAGAATTAATACCTTCTTCCCCAGTCCTAACCTCAGATTCATCAGGACAGAATGAAAAATTATCTGAGGTTCCAGGTGGTAAAGTACGTATTATTATTGATTTTAGAATTATTTTGAGAAATTAATTTCATCTGTGGATGCAGAATGTAAAATATATTTTGAGACAAGTGAAACAGAAAGCCCCACATTTCTGAAGATTTCTCTGTGTTCTTTTTTCATTGTATGTGGGGTGTTCTGGCTTCTTCAGAATATTAGGAACACAGTGATTTTGTTTGTTTCTATTCTATCATGGGCATTTTTTTCTAGTACAAATTAGCACACAGCCAATGAACACAATCTATATCTAAAGGTGTATTGTACAAAGAAAGGCAAATGGCAGCCACTCTTTACCTCTCAGGGAGGCACTCTTGTTTTCCTGAATTTGGGTCAGATCCTTCATGTACACCTTACTTTCAGTTGAAATCAGACTCTGTCACAATTTGATAAAGTGATATGATCTTTTCAATGTTTCAAGTTATTGAAAACTTAGAATTTATGAGTGGTAAGAGATTAGAATGATGGCACAAAATTATAGTTTATGTGAGTTTGGGAATACTTGAGTGTTGTCTTTATGTACACTGTCCTGAGGTGAATTAAGGAATTAAGGTATCATTTGCATTTTTTATTTTGAGAAGTGTGTGTGTGTGTGTGTGTGTGTGTATGTGTGTGTGATGGGTATGCCTGTGTCCCTGTGCACAAGCTATAGGATTCATTAAGAGGTCAGAGAACAACCTTCAGGAGCTTTTTTTCCCCCTTCAGGAATTCTTAACTCCTTCCATTATGTTGCTTCAGTCAGAATTAGGAATAAATACATTTACCAACTGAGCTATTTCAGCCCCTCTACTCTTTGAAAATATTTGAAAATTTGCTTTTATCAAATTGATATAATGTTATAGTGACCCCTTTGTACAATGGGCTCTGGAATTTGTGGGTTGAAACAACTATGACTTGAAAATATTTTTTAAATTGCAGTATACTGAGCGTGCACAGCATTTTCTTGTCATTACTGCTTGGGTGATACTTTATGACTGATATTTGAATAACATTTAATTTTATTAGGAGTCATAAGGAATGCAGAGCTTAACTAAAGCTCATGGGAGGATGTGGGTTATATGCAAATACACACACCATCCTATTTAGAGACTTGAGTGTGTTTGGATATTGGCATCTACAGGTGATGGAAACAATCCCTTGGAAACAGTCCCTTGCTAATACAGAACAACTATATAGGTAAGTTTAAATAACTTGTAAAAATATTTGTATGTCATGTAATGTTTGTTATATACATTTTAATGGTTACATCATAGGAACACACAATTTTGTAAATTATTTGGAACTTAACTTTTTAATAGTTGGCATTGTTTGCTTATAAGTAGACTTGGAGTGGCTTTACTTTGTTCTGTCTGTTTAAATGGTAATTCTTGAAGAGGCAAATGAAGAGAGGATAGACCAGATGACTAAGCATGCAGGCTAGGCTCTGGAGGCAAGGCCAGGTAGCCATGTGTGAAGAGAGGACAGCTGGAGCTACAGCAAAGGGAGCACTTGAGTCTATCCAGCACAGTGAACTGCTACAGGACTCCAATCTGTCTTCCAAGGACTGTTTTGCCAACCAGCCACATAAAGCTGAGCAACAGTGCTTAGAATTGTTGCATTCATTTTCAAATGCAGTTTTCTAATCCAAAATATTATATCAGAAGCTGAACTTACTGAGTGTCCCACAGTACTTTAATAAGCTGACATGTTGCAGAACACAAAATATGAAAGTGGTTGTGGTGTTTTCCACAACTAATTTAACATGAGCTTGCTCAAAGGTATAGGTTCACTTCTATTTGTTGTGAAATTGGAGAGTAATTGGGTAGATTGAAGAGTTTATATTAGACAGTGAAAGCAAACAAACCATATATATACACATAAATACACATAAATATGTGTGTATATATATATATATATATATGGTTTGTAACTTTTCCATTAGGATGTTTAATGCTGCATATATGAAAGTTGATCAATACAAATTTGATATTTTGGTACTTTCATAGCACTCTTCATCACCTCCCTTCTCTATCATTCTTTTGTATCTTCATTTCTCTTTTTGCTTAAAAATCAAGGAATAAAATATTCAGGTGCAAAGATAATGACACTTGAATATTAAGACTAATACAGAAACATAGACTTTAGGTCCAATATAATAATTGAAAGCACACATGTAATGTATTTTTAATATTTCCTTTTAAATTATTAAATACATAGAAACACTCACATACCTCAAAGGGGTATGGTATTCATAAAAGAGATATTTGTAGATATTTCAACAGATAAATGCTAACCTAGATGAAAAATTTGCCAGATTTTCACTTTGTAAAAAGGAAGATCCCATGTGGGACTTGAGAAGACAGAAGACAACAAGCACTCTGTGGATGAAAGAGATGAGAGGGTGGAATGAATAGTTGGCAAAGGAGAGCACATCTCACTTCACAATGACCATAATTGGAATCATAGACCAGGGTCATGTGAATTCTACTTAAGTGCTAGTGTTGCTAGTTGAAGGGAGGTCTTGTGAAAGAAATAATACAAATTAGTCGTTATCACCTCATTTAGATGAAATTTGGGAACAAAACAGATTGTCTTTCATTTGCTACATAGGGCACTGAATAAGAAAATTATGTTGAGTAGAAATGTGGGTGGTACCATGATAACCCCAGTTTCCCAACAAAAACCTGGGGTGGCAGAATCCATCTGAGTGTGGTTCACTTAGCACTAATGACAAGTGGAAATGGGCAAGAATAAAGAAAGGTGCTAAAAGTGAATGGGGCCCCATGTTTATTTGTAATATACACATTGTGTACAGGGAGGGGCAGATTCAGGAGCAATTCATCTTAAATAACAAAGTTTAATAAACCTGATTGGCTTGCTGAGGGTGAGGAAACTTCATAGGTAGAAATGTTACTCTTTGAAAGCATGCATTAGCACCACACATCAGCACTAAGGAGGGATTCAGAGTAAATTTAAACTCACCCAGAAAATGTTTCTCAAAAATGTCCAAGTGGTATTAATTATGTTAACTTCACTACCCCCATTAAATATCAAAAACTTGCCACTGGGTTAAAAGAAATAAAAGTAAAATGTAATAGAAGCAGTAAAAAAGAGCATATTATTGCAGGAAAACAAATTAGTGACATTAAAATTCCAATCTCAAAATTTTCCATTACTCAGAGAAAAAGTATGAGCAAACAATGATGGGGTAAAGATAACAGATAGGAGATGTAATAAGAAGAAAAACATGCCTATGACAGAAATTTGTATATCTATAAGTATCCCATGAGAAAAACAATTGCGTTTCTGAACAAAGGAGAAAAATACTGGGTTAGCACCAAACATTCCAATAATAGTAGATGATATTGGAGAGAAGGACAGCAGTCGGAAGTTTTCCATAAAAAAAGAAATATTCTGGACCTACAGTTCTCTATCCACCAGAATTATCATTACTGTGAAAGTTAAAAGAGACCTCTGTCAAAAGATTGTTAAAAAGCTATGCATATCTGCTACATGACCACAGGCAAGTACTCCAAGACAAACTTTTGGCTTTGTTGCATTCCAATGGAAAACTAAAATAGAAAGATACATCTTTAGTAAGCAATGAAAAAAATAAATATAAAACAAAATATCCTGGGAAGTATAATGAGTGTTATGTACAATGTGGTAATATCTACTCATTAAATAGAGTCACATGTCTCTTAATGGGGAGGACAGATTACTATATTAATTTTTTTTGTTGTGTGTGTCTATAAATGCCACATATGGGGTGCCTGAGAAGCCAGAGAAATCTGTAAAGACCCTCTGGAGCTGCAGTTACAAGAAGATGGGAACTGTTCAATGTGGCTGCTAAGAACTGAACTCTAGTCCTCCAAAAGAACAGCAAGTACTCTCACCCAGGGAGTCATTTCTCCAGCATCCTGTGAGACATGTTCAGAGAAATACTTCATTAGGTGATATTGTCATTGTAAATACAAACTTCAGTGTGTACTCATACTGTGACTGTTTCCATGTCACTAGGTACCTTTACCATCCACTCCCTGGCCACCATAGATTTTTAACTATATCTCAATGCAAAATGCATTTAGTCCAACATTAGTCAATCACAGTATCAGCACTGTTTAAAATACCAAAGTTCAAAATCCCTTCCTTCTGAGACTCATGCAGTCTCTTAACTGTAATGCACATCGTAAACACAAAATGAAAAAGCAGATCACATACTTCCAACATTCAATGACACAGAACATATATTACTGTTCAAAAGGGAAAAAAGGGAGTGTATGGAGGAAATACTGGCCTAAAGCAAGCCTGAAAACCATTTGGCAAACTCCTTATCTCCATGTCTGAGGTCAAAATGTTCTTCAGGTTTCCCATTTCTTTCAGGTTTGTTGACTGCAACACACTCCTTTCTCTTGGGCTGTTCCACTCCCTGTGAGCAGCTCTCCTCAGCAGGCATTCCACTGCTCTGGCATATCCAACATTTTGTGTTCTCCAAAGCAATCCAGACTTCACCTAACTAGTTTCACCTTGACACATGCCCAGCCTCAACGGCTTTCCTTAGGCTCTGACAAAGACTTCATAACCTCTTTCTTCTATCTTTGATTCTAAAGCAAGAACCATGTGGCTGAAGCTGCTAAGTTCTGATGCACACTGGGCTGGAACATAGACCCATTTATTCAATTGCATCTTTATCAGCTTTCTGGTTTTGATGGTTTCCTTCACAGCCTAAACTTGGCTGTCCTGGAACCTGATTTGTAGAACAGACCTGTCTTGAACTTAGAGAGCTGTCTGCCTTTGCCTCCTGAAGGCTGAGATTAAAGGCATGTACCACCACATCTGGCGCTAAACTTTTCTTCCTTTTTACAAATTAGAAGCTTAGGCAGTTAAAGTCTTGCCCTGAGATTACCACTCCCTTTATTTCATTTAACAACAGTCTTTCCTGTAATCTGTTTACCTCCTTGAACACAGAATTTAGCTTGATTTCATTTCTTGGTACCCCTTTTCTCTTTGAACCGTACATTTTGTGTTATTTCTTGCTCAACTTACTCCTTTTCATTATAGATCTTCATAAAAGTGAACTCTAATAATCACAAGACAGTCAATGCTAGACTGTTTTGAAATTTCCTCTGTAAATATAATTAATCTAAAACTCTTCATTTAGCCTCAGGCATACTTTTTGGACAAGGTCAAAAAGAATCTCAATTTGCCAAAATATCATACAAATGGTCTCTAGGACACATAATAATACTCGTTTCCTCTGAAACTTCTTGAACCAGGCCCCCACAGTTCAAATAATTCTTAGCATCACTGTTTTTCATGCTCCTACTAGTATGACCCATTAAACAATTCCTCAAGCTTCCCACTGGCTTCCTAACCTAAATTCTCAAATTCCACAATCTTCCACACAAAATCGTGGTCTGGCCTATCACAGCAATACCTCAGTCCATGGTACCAACTTCTGTAGTGGGGTTTCTATTGCTATGAAGAGACACCAGGACCACAGAAACTCTATAAAGGAGAACATTTAATTGAAGCTGACTTACAGTTCAGAGGTTTAGTTATCATGATGGGAACCATGGTGGCATGCAGACAGACATGATTGATGGAGCAGTAGCTGAGAGTTCTACGTCTGAATCCACATACAATAAGAAGGGAACTGTGAGATTCAAGGCCTGGCTTGAGGTCTGAGACCTCAAAAGAACATACTTCCTCTTAAAATGTCATTCCTATTCCAACAAACCCACACCACACCTCCTAATAGTACCACTCCCTATGAGCCTGCAGAGGCTTTTTTTATTTCAAAAGTATATAATATAAATCTGAAAATCTGTCTTGTACATTCAATAACTTAGTGACACAACACATCACTATAAAGGGAAAGTATGATAAATAAATAAATATCTCATAGAATTTCATCCATGCCCATTAAATCTCATCTGATTCTTTTGCATTGTACAAGTTATTGCAAGGACACTTCTGCCTAAGCAACCACATTTTTCAAATCCTGTGAATGGAAAAAGCATTCCAGTAGGGAATGAAAAGTCAAGGACTTAATTCTGGGCCAAGATGAACTTGAAGTTCCATGTCCCCTTCTCCTGTTTGTCAGCTGAATACAAAGGAATCTAGATTATCTCTTAACTAGGTTGAATCTTTATGAGCTAGACCTAAAAATCTTAGCACGAAGTATATGAAGAATCCAGGGTTTATCCATGCCAGTAACTACAGCTCAGAAATAAAATGGAATGGATATTTAGCACATCATTTATATTTCAAGAATGTTCCAAATGCCGACCAATAGGAGAATAAAAAGTAAATTATGGTGTAGTCATAGATAAGCAATCATGATCACTTCATTTGAAAATTCCCAGCCTTTTTTTCTTCTTTAATTTTAAGGTTTTGAAACAGGGTCTTATGCAGCTTAGGCTTGAGTTTTAGATATTATGTTTTCTGTCTCTCAAGTACTATGGTAATGTTATTTCTACATATAGCCCAGCCAATCAGAATTGAAGGAAAAATTAAGACAGACAAAAATCATTGTGCACATCTGCTTATTGCAAATGATTAATTTTCAAAATGTGTTCTTACCTTCTTGTGGTATGGGGAAGTGAATTAGCTGGGAAAGAAAGAGACCAACATCAAGGTCAATGTGCCTATTATGGTCTGCTTAGCTTTGGTTCTGTTTCATCATCTAGAAAATGTAGCACTGAATCTGTAGGGCTGGCATAAAGATGAGAAGTGGAGTTTATGCAGTATTTGGCACATTACAGAGAGGATACATGTTCACTACTCTTAATGCCTATATGCTTTGACAAATGGTCTTGTTGGTAGATTTGAAAAATACTTTTTGATATTGATATACGTTCATAAAATGTCCCCTTTTGAAATATTAAGATTGAGAGTAAAAAACAGAATATTAATAAGACAAACAACCTGATTTGTATATGATCTTTGATTTCTTGATCTAGATGAACAACTCTTACCTTAAAAGTACACTTACTCTAAAATGGGGCTTTAAGCTGCTGCCTTTCCTCTCAGGAAGTGTTTCAATGTGATCCATGCCTGGATCTTAGTAAAACACAGTATAGTAAAGTGGGTTTGGATGAGTGCTGGTAAGAGAAGGACTAAGATTAGGGTTGAGATCTCTTCTTGCTATGACACATCTCTCAGTATATTTATTTTTCCTCACAAATTATTATTATTTTCCTTGCTCAGATTATGATGAATACTTACTTCACATTTAGAAATGGGTAAACACATTGAATTGTAATTTCTGGAATATTCCTATATATATTAACTCTGTGTTTCTTTGTAGCTGTGTGCATCTAGAATTCATGATAGAATATTTTCCTTTAAGCACACACACACACACACACACACACACACACACACACCACCACCACCACCACCACCACCACCACCACCACCACCATCACCACCACCACCATCAGCAGCAGCAGCATCCATGCCCATTAGTACAAGATCCTGCCACATTTATTCTCACTAGTCTTCTCCCATTTGGCAGCAGGTGTATTCCTTTGACAATGAAGATTTGGCCATAAACCAAGCATATTGAATTGTACTTCCCACTTCCAGCACTATCAAATCTTAATTCAGTGAAGGCCTGTTGGCTTACCTATTAGGCTCACTTTATACTAGTATACCTCTATCTTCAGTCCTGACATCCTTAGGTATTCCCTATCTATTCTAGGTGCTGACTCTTCTGAGCTCTAAATCTTTACATGTGCTATTCCTTTTGCTTGAAACGTATCATTGTGATAGTGAAGGATTGGTACATGGGTTACAAACACATAAGAGATGTCTTTCCCAGTTGTGAATGTAGCTCATTGAAGAACAGATTGCCTTGTATGCACAAGACTTTGGGTTTGAGCCCAAGCACTGCGAAAAAGGAAGAATGTTACAGACATGCTTCAGGCTACCCGCTTTATGTGTAATACTAAGAAACATACAATTGGGTAAAACCTGTAAGATTGCTTTGATACCAGCTCCGTACCCAGCAAAGAGGCTGAAAGCACAGCCTGAAGGTTATTGTACATTCCTTGCCTGGAGCTCATTGGATATAGCAGTCATTCTTACTACTCTTCATTTAGTATGTCCAGCTGATTAACCTATATGATGCAACATGAATCATCTACATTTCAAGATCAAACTCACCATTGTAATGTCATATCCAGCAAGGGTTAGGTTCTCAAAGTTTCTATTAATGGATTCAGTCCAGTGCTCTGAGAATCATATACTCTGGAATAATAACTCTGGTTACTGAGTGTTGAGGAAGCCAGCATCCTGTCAGTGTCCATATTCACTGCCCCCCTTCCTTGATTTTGTTCCATCTTGTCCCTGGGCTCTTAGTTTTGACATTCCTCTTTTTCAATTTCTCATGAAGTGTTGAAAAATGTCTCTTGCTTCTCAACAAGTCTCTGCTAATATTGTTTCTTGCCTGCACACTACAGAGTATTTATCAAGATCCCTAGTATGTCTACAGAGTTAGCATATGGTGGCTGTACAGTAAACACTGCTGAATAAATAAATACATTATAACAAGAACCACAATTGCATTAAAGTTTATCTCCCCTTTTCCCCTTTGTCCCCAGGAGACCCCATCCTCCAGAATTCAAAGAAGCAAGTTGAACCCTTCTCACATTAAGCCTATCTTAAAAGCTGCTTTTAGAAACTTCAGTGCACACTCACACACCATTATATGTTATTTCAGGCTGGTGTAATAATAAAACTGTCAATCCTATGAATAAGAACTGTGTCTTTACTTGGATTCTTGCTCATGTTCTTGTATATTTATGTATTACTAGAAAAGCAGCATTCTTAAGATTTCTTAGATTGTTTTGATAAGAAATGACTCTACTTTTCCCAGCCTTTTTTATTATAAGAATCTTTAACAAGCATGCACATGCTACCTTACATTTTTATGGGTTGTAAAGTATAGCAAAATCTGATTTTTTGGAAATGTTTTTCTTAGTATAATGTTTAAATAATGATGCTATTTCTGCTTATGTGACATTTGTACAAATGGAGTGTTGGTCATTGTTTATACATGTGAAATATGCTTTACCTCATGATGAGAAGCACTTATCAGTGATTATTATTTAAAGTATAAGTAATTTAAAAAACTCACATATCTTCAACTTAACATACTTCTATTTTTAGGAGCAATAATTATGTGAGCTGTTGTATTTGTTCACATAAAGATTTTTTGGTGTTTGTGAATCCAACAATTTGTTTAAGGCCTTAATTTATGGGACCTTTGCAAACACCATTCTAAAACACTAGATGACAATGGGGGACTCCAATGACATCAGTTTTTAACATGAGACAGAGGAAGCTGGCAATTCTCGCAGGAACCAGCCTTTTCCACCATGATCACAATTGTGTCATGAAGTCTGGTGTTCTGACTTTAAGTACTCATAATGGCAACTTTTTATCCCTCCAAATTTTCTATTCTACACCCTTCCCTCCAATGATGGATTTGGCAAAGGGGTTCTGGAAAGTGATTAGATTTAAGTGAGATAGCAGGCATGGGCTTCTCATGGCTAAATGCTCTCATAAGACAACACCAAAGAGTATTCCCCTTGTTCCACATCCTTACCAGCTTGAGCTGCCAATTATATTATTGATCTTAGTCATTCTAATAGATATGATGGGATCCAAAGCACTATGGATTTACTTGTTTGAAAGCTAAGGATGCTGATAATTTATTTGTTTCTCAGCCATTTGATAGTCCTGTATTGAAAATTCTCTGTTTAGATTTGTAGCCCATTTTAATTAGATTATTTGGTTAAATGGTTTAATGAGTTTTTTATATAATTTGGATATTAGTTCTCTATCTGATGAGGAGATGGAAAAATATTTTCCTATTCTTTTGGCTGCTGCTTTGTCATATTGATGGTGTCCTTTATCTTACAGAAGCTTTTCAATTTCACGGGATTCAATTTATTAATTGTTGATCTTAGAGCATGAACTATCATTGTTCTGTTCAGAAAGTTGTATCCTGTGCCTATGTCCCCTTTTCTATCATGTTCAGTGTGTGTTGTTTTAGATTAAGGTCAGTGTTCCACTCATAATTGAGTTTTGAACATGAATACCAATTTGATTGTATTTTAAGTGCAGACATCCAGTTTGATCAGCACCATTTGTTGAAGGTGCTTTCTTTTTTCCAGTATGTATTTCTGGCTCATTTATAAAAAAAATCAGGTTCCACTGGTGTGTGAATTTAAGTCTGTATCTTTAATTCAATTTCCTTGATCAACTTGTCTGTCTTAAAACCAATATAATGTGATTTTTATTACCATAGCTCTGTGGTAACTTGACATCAGAGATAGTAATACCTCCTGCAGTTCTTTTATTATTCAGGATTGTTTCAGCTATCCTGGATTTTTTGTTTTTCCAAAAGAAGTTGAGACATGACCTTTCAAAGGTCTGTAAAAAAATTTGGGTATTTTGATGAGGATTGCATTGAATCTGTAGATTGCTTTTAGTAGAAAGGCCATTTGTAATGTTGATCCCACTGATCCATAAGCATGGGAGATCTTTCCACCTTCTGATATCTTCTTCAGTTTATTTTTTCAAAGACTTGAAGTTTTTATCATACAAGTCTTTCACTTGCTTGGTTAGAGTTACCCCAAGATGTTTTATATTATTTATGGCTATTGTGAAAGATGTTGTGACACTTATTTCTTTCTCAGTCCATTTGCCATTTGTATATAGGGAAGCTACTGATTTTTTTGACTTAGTCTTGTATCCAGCCACTTTGATGATAGTGTTTATTAGCTGTACAAGTTGGTGAAAATTTAGGGTCATTTGTGTATACCATCACGTCATCTTAAAACAATGATACTTTGACTTCTTCCATTCCAATTTGTACCACTTGATCTCCTTTAGTTGTCTTATTGCTCTAGTTAAAACTTCAAGCATTATATTGGATAGATACTGAGAGAATGGTGATGCTTGTAGTGTTCTTGATTTAAGTGAAATTGATTTGATGTGATTTGATGTTAGTTTTGTTGGCTATAGGCTTGCTGTAAATTGCCTTTATTTTGTATAGGTATGCCCTTTGTATCCCTAATCTCTGCATGACTTTTATCATGAAGGGGTGCTGAATTTTATCAAAGGTCTTTCTGTATCTAATGAGATTATAACTTTTTTCTTTCAATTTGTTTATATTGTTAATTACATTAACTGACTTTTAATATATTGTACCATCTCAGCATCTCTGGGATGAAGCCTACTTGATCATGGTGGATGATCTTTATTATGTGTTCTTGGAATTTGTTTGCAACTATTTTGAGTATTTTTACATTTATATTCATAAGGGAAATTGATCTGTAATTCACTTTCTTCATTGAGTCTTTATGTGTTTTGAGTACCAGGATAAGTGTGACCTCACAAAATATGTAGTATATATTTATCTCATTTCTATTTTGTAAAATAATTTTGAAGGAAAATTGGTTTTAACTCTTCTTTGGAAGTCTGGCAGAATTCTGTGCAAAAACCTTTTGGTCCTGGGATTTTTTTTTTAATTTGGGAGACTTTTTAATGACTGTATTAACCATGAATTAGATATCTATTTAAATTGTTTACATGATCTTGATTTAACTTTGGTAAGTGGTACCTGTTAGGAAAATTATTCATTTCTTTTATGTTTTCCAAATTTGTAGAGTACAAATTTTTAAAGAATGTCCTTATGATTCTGTGGATTTTTTGGATGTTTGTTGTTATGTTCTTTTTTGATTTTGTTAATTTCAATATTCTTTCTCCATCTTTTAGTTAGTTTGGATAAGGGCTTGTCTATCTTGTTAATTTTCTCAATGAATGAACTCTTTGTTTCACTGATTCTTTGTTTTATTTTATTGATTTCTGTATGTTTTATTTCTTGCCATATTCTCCCTTGTGTGTGTTTATTTCTTTTTGTGTTAGAGTTTTCAGATGTGCTGTTAATTTGCTAGGATGAGATCTCTCTATATCTGTCTATCTATCTATCTATCTATCTATCTATCTATCTATCTATCTATCATCTCTCAGATATAGGTACTTGGTGTTATGAACTTCCCTCTTAGTATCCCTATCATTGTTTCCCATAAATTTGGGTATGAAGTGTATTCATTTTCATTGAATTTTAGAAAATATTCAATTTCTTTATTCATTTCTGTCCTGAAACATTTTTTCATACAGTAGAGAGAGTTATTCAGTTTCCATGGAATTATAAGCTCTCTGTTATTTCTGTTGTTGGTATTCAGCTTCAATCCATGGTAGTCATATATGATACAGGGAGTTTTTTCAATTTTCCTGTATCTGTTGACACTTCCATTATGTCCAAATATATCATCAATTTTGGAGCAAATTCCATCAGGTGCAGAGCAGGAGGTGTATTGTTCTGTTTTTCAATAGAATTTTCTGTGAATATTTGTTATCGGTTGTGGTGGTGGTGATGTGTGTGAGTGCACCACTCTCTCTCTCTTTCTCTCTCTGTATGTGTGTGTATGCATGTGTGCACATGTGTGTGCACGTGTGTGTGCACCTGTGTGTGCGTGTTTTTCCTGTCCTTTCATTTTGCTGAACTGAGATTATTTATTTACAGTATTAGCTTTCTCAATGACACATGATAATTTAGGAAGACCAGAGTCCAACCATATTGGTGGTGAATTTGAACTTCTTAGGCTTCAAAGAATAACAATAAATGACTGCTATCTAAATCATCCAGTCTCTAGTACTTTTTTTTTTTTTTTAAAGCAAGTCCATCTGAAGAAACCATGAACAGATGTAGCTCATGCTTCTGAGGAAGAAACATAAAAATAACCGAGAAAACACAAAAGTAAACACATAAAATACTATAGAAGATGCTGTGGGAAAAAGTCTCCAAAGTAGAGCAAGAAAATGACTTGATTATACCAGAAAGATTGTGTTTGTTTAGGGAACAGCCCTCCAGCCAGAAGGATCAACAGGTGTGAAAGTAGGAAGGTCTTTTAAATGAAGAAAACTGACAGAAGGCCTGAGTGTAAGCACCAGGAGAGGACTGGGTAATCATTTGGTTTCCAAGCTTAAATTTTATCTCATACCTTTCTTAAAACTATAATGTGTTTGATAAGCTACATCTAGTGATGTACAGCCATGGGAACTTCAAGATTACAAACCACAACAGAAGCAAACCAATTGCAAAAATCTACTAAAATCTATATTCTTGTTGAAGATTTGTGTTATGTTATTTTCTTTGATCATTATTTATTTTATTTTTATTCCAAAAGAATTTCCAATACATGGGCAAATCTAGCCTCTATTGGCAACTATTATTTCAGCTTCTGTTAAAAGATATATGTAATGTTCCTGAGAATTCTTGATGGTTGAGCAAGGAAAAACAGAGAACATGGAGGCTAAATTTCTGTTTCAGCTTTTCAAGGCTTGTGTACACATTATAATTTGCTGTTATGCAAATTTATTCATCTGACACTATAACACAAGAATAAGTTATGTTAGTTTTTGTCTTAGTTATTGCAACAAAAGGCTTGACAAGTTCAGCCTGAAGAAGAAAAGATTTATTTTGAAGTACTACAGTCCACCGTGATAAGAAGACAATAGTCACTGGTCAGTGCATCTGAAGTCAGGAAGCAGAGAGAGATGAGTTTTCATGCTCGCTTGCTTTCTGTTTTTTTCCATAATGTCTTCTTACCTTTCAATTGTGACAAAACACCATAGCTAAGTTAACTTATAAAGTAAAATGAAGTGTTTAATTGCAATTATGGTAGAAGGTCAAAGTCCATGATGGTAGAGAAGGACATTATAGAAGGTATAGCTGAGAGGTCACATCTTACTACATAAGCATAAGTCAGAGAAAGGGAACACTGGAAATGGTGGGGGTCTTCTAAGATCTCAAAGCCCACCCCAAATGACATATTTCTCCCAACAATACCAAACCTCCAAATTATTCCCAAACAGCTCCACTGACTGAAGACTGACTATTCAAGCATATGAACCTATTGGGGCCATTCTCATTCTAACCACCACAGCTGTTAAATCTTCAGTCCAGGAACTCAGCCTGTAATGGTGCCTCACACAGTTTTTGCAAATCTTCATCTCAGTAAAATATCTGAAGACACCCTTACTCATACCAAGGAGTATGCCTCCTGGGTGATTCTAAATCTACTCAAGTTTCCAATGAAGATTAACTATCACATAGTTTAAATGTTCTATTCGAACACAGTAAAGCTTACACATTCCCAGATTATGTTTCTTCCACTGGAAAGCCTCGAAAATGCTTCCTTCTTTTGGAATGACTTTTGTCTCATCCATACTACTGAGTCTGTCCTAATATTGCCAGATAAAGTAACAAATAGTTATACCAAAAGTATCAGCTAATTATAAAGTATAATTATACCAAATTATAGTCACCTTTATAGATTTTATGCTATACTATTTAAACTAATAGCCATGAGTGACTGTAACATCCACATGGAACTGTCCAACAGCATTCACTGAATAAAGAGCTATAGGAAAGTACTGAACAAGTTCAGTCACCATTGCACATTTCCAACTAAATTTCAAATATTCACGTATTTATAACCAATGACTTATTCTGAAGCATACAATGCCTCTACTCAATGAACTGTAAGCATATTCATGAAAGTTAAAAGGGAATTAACAAAGTAAGACACATTTGTTAAGGAACACTAACTGTGTTTTATAAACAAAACTTAAATAACTTGAAATAAGAATTGAAACTATAAAAATTCCATTCATTTATTTAACGCATATTACAGGAGAGTTCTGTCTCCAAATATACAGCCTATCATTGCTACCCTTGATCAGCTGCTAGTGATAAAATGTAAGTCCTTATTGCTGAAGACAACATACACTTCAGAAAGAAGGTCCAGTGGCCCCTGCCATAGAAGAGACCTGAAAGCCTCTTCCTTAAATAAGCACCATGCAAGCTTTCAAAGGAGAGAGGCAATCAACCTAACACCTATGACACCTACAAACCATATCAATGACGAGCATAGTGCCATAACCCTGAGAGTGCACTTGTGGTCTATATATCTTGGTGATAACCAACAGCTCTTTAATTGGGCTTAACACATGTTTATCAAGAGCTAAAACATGTTTGATATTGGAAACTAGCTAACTACTCAGTGATAGTGGATATGAAGTGATGGATATTGAAGGACCATCTACAACCACTAATTTATTTAATGGACATAATCTATAACAATCTCAAAATTTGTCCTTATACCCACAGCCAAATGTATTCCTCGCCCCTTATCAAAGAACCCCTTATCTCTTTGCAACAGACACAGAGCACTACAGAAAATCACAACCAATCTAAATGCAGAGTTGTGGAGGCTAGTCCTAATGGACACCTCTATAAAACACTCCCACACTTAAGACTCAGGAAACATTGCATAGGAGGGGACAGACACAATTTTTTAATTGCATTTGAAAGAGAGAAAGAAATGAATAAATCACAGGGTTTGCAGGGAGGACACAATTAAAATTATGAAACTAAATGGATTTCATTTAGAAAGTGGAACTTACAAGCTCCTGCCTAGCTAGCAGCTCTGTCCACCTCTTTTGCCTTAAATTCGGCATTTATGTTCCTGCCTGGTTCCTGGAGTCATTTGCTTTTCAATCTGATACCTTACAAGTTAAGCTCCATCTTAACTCAAAGACTGAGTTGTTTCACAGATAACTCAACATTAACTCAGAAATTATCATTAAAACCCCACTAATTAAAGCAAAGACATTTTTGTGACATAGTTTAGAGAACATACACATACAAATTTTCCTTTCACTAAAATATACAAAAGAAGACTCTGAAGGCCGAAAGCTGTGGTTTCTTGGATTAGTTAGCTAAAATAATCATGCATAATAATGGATTCTAAGCATCCCAGTGCTCAGGAGGTGATTAGGGTTTTAATCATTGTGATAAACCACGACGACCAAAAGCCACACCAGGAGGAAAGGGTTTATTTCAGCTTAAAACTCTCAGATAACATTCCATGCTGAGGGAAGTCAGGGCAGGCAATGCAATAGAGACCATGCAGGAATTCTGCCTACTGGCTTGTTCCTCATGACTTTCTTGGCCTGCTTTATTTATTTCTTAAATATCTTAGGACTACCTGTCCAGGGGTGGCACCACCCATAATGGCAGGAACTCTTTCCCACATAATCAGTCATTAAATAAGACTGGTTTCTATGAAGGCCAGTGTGGTAGAGTGTGTGTGAAGTTGATATAAAATAACCAGGGCAGGATATATAGCAGGAAAAGTCAAAGTTTGGCAAACCTGAGTTCTGTAGTAAGAATGTTTTCAAATAAACAAACAAAACAATGAAATCATAAATCTGTATTTTCAGGATTTCATCTGTGGCACCCACTATTACCAAAAATGAAGTTGTTTCTAAATCAGAACTGACAATGATGTTATGATTTGTTAGTCCATGTGAGTATGCAAGCCAGGTCATATGAGAGATAGCATATATGAGTGAACAGTAAGAATTTTCCAGTCTGGAACCCTCCTGTAAACACCATGTAATAGAGACCAACAAAGGCACGCTGGCCAGAGTAATGTAAATTCAGAGTCTTATGGCAGCCCATTGTCTAAATCCTACAATGATAAAAGAAGTGTGCCACAATTTCTGCTTTGCTCAGAGTGCCTAGAGAATGATGTTTCCATACATAGGTCTTCATAGAACTGTACTTGTGTCGGCCTGAACATGCAGGTTTTATTCAGGAGTAACAACCAGCTCATGACAGTATAGAGGGTGATGTTTTTATTTAGGGCAACAGAAATTTGGTTGTCTCAAAGAAAAATAGTAACAAAGGCGCCATGAGAATTATATACTTATATAATACTCTCAAATATTCAGTGTACCAAATGCCTGTAACTAATTGGGAGGAGTGGCATAGAGGACCCTAAATTTGGCATTTAAGAATAACTGGGCAGGTATGGTGGCATGGGTCTGTGATCCCAGTTACTTGACAGGCTGAAGCAATAAGACCACAATTACATAGCCTATTTGAACATATAGAATGGGCTCAGGCCAACCTGGATAATCTAATAAAACCTTACCTAAGAAAATTTTAAAAGTTAAAAATTTGCAAAGGAGTAGAGTGCCACTGTGTTAATTATTGCTGTGAGGAGACACCATGACCATTGTAAAAGACAGCATTTAATTGGGGTGTGCTTACACTTCAGAGGGTGAGTTCATGACTCATGGTAGGGAGTCGGAAGGCAGAAAGGCAGCATACAATTGGAGCAGTAACGGAGAACTTCCACCTGGTTCATAAGGTGAGGCAAAGAAGAGAAAAAGTAGGGTTATTGGAAATGGCATGGGCTTTTGAAACTTTCAACGACACCCCCAGTGACATATCTCCTAATTTTTTCCCAGACAGTCCACAGATTCAAATGTAGGAGCCTATGGGTGCCATTCTCATTCAAACTACCACAGTAACTTAATAGTACAGCATTGATTGACCTAACATTTGAGAGATTATTAATTAATCCTTAAAACTCCAATAAATAAACAAAGAAAGAACCTGATTATAATAAGAAGAAAGCATTTTGTTTTGTTTTGTTTGTTTGTTTGTTTGTTTTACTATTAAGGACTGCATTAAAGGCTTTCCTGCTGTACTGTCAAAACTGCTGGAAGAAAATCTTATGGGAAGCATGGCTCATGATTTTGGAATTTCAGTTCATGATGGTAGACAAAGCATTGTGGAACAGCTCAGTCATGCAGAAAGGGACTGGAATGAAGTTTGTTCACATGATATGGCTCAGGAAACAGAAAACAGCAGCAGGCCCAGAGCCCTGCCATAACAGTTAGATGTCCAACCACAGAGGTGAACTTTCTCTAGGTTGCACCTGCTAATGGGTTGCACAGCCTCCCCCAATTGCAGCTAGGGACAAGTGCTCAGAGGGGCCTTTGCAGAACATTTCTGACTCAGTCCATAAGAAACACTTACCAAGAGTTAGGCTTGAACTTGAACTTAACTTTTTATACATTACATTTTCAATCTTTTTAAAAGTGCTTTGAAAGAAAATTTACAATTTCAATTTCCTGGAAGAGGAAATATGTTGGGTAGAAATCCTAATCTGAGCCCTCTGGCTTTAACTTCCTAGTGCTTTTCCAGTTCCATTTCCAATTGGGAAAATGGTATTGGGAGCCCTGAAAGAAATGTCCACCTAATTATGACCCCCAAAACAGAAAGGCAGGAGAGACAAAATGAAAAGAAAGAAATTGAAAGAAGAAAGAAGGTAGAATAGAGGGCAAGGTGGGCATCTGGGAATGGTTTTCACAAAAATAGAAATGCAATTAAGTTGATGCCTTCCAAAATGGTCTGGGCTCACACACCTACAACCCTGCCTGCTCTGCTTTATCTCATTAAATGCCTGGTTATGGATGGACAGGCTTGCCATCTGTTTAAATAATAGTTTTCTGTTCTCCATGAACACTGCAGTGTTGGAGACAATTAAAGCATGCTCTCCACTGCCATCTCCCTCTCGGCAGGAACTCTGGTCCTGCAGGACCATCATGCCACCTCCATGCTGGCATTTGCTCCTAGCTACAATTTCCCTGCTCTGCCATCAAACCTCCCCTCCAGAGGTAAACCTTCCTGGCCAAGATGCAGGCTCTGAGTGTAAACACCCACTCGCAGAGGAACAGAAGACAGATTAGGAAAAGTTCCAGCACTCTCCTTCTTGGCAATCCCAGAGTGACGGATGTGACTTCCTGTGAATTCTAACCATAAGCTATTTTGAAAATTCAGTTTTAAATTAGTGGGCAATGATGGAATTTCTTTAAAAAGTGGCATGTCTAAAGCTAGATCTGGAAGAGGAGACACAGAGTTGCACCTCTGACAGAGGGGCAAAGCTCAAGTATGAATCCACTGGGAGGACTGGTAGGGACAACAGGGACATGTGCTGGGGGAGTAAGGCATTCCAGTTTTGGTAAGGAAGATAGGCTCTTATTCGGTTTTAAATCAGGAAAGCATCCAAAAGTGACTGGAATAACAGGTTATGTTTATTTTCTTGTGAAGCACTAGTTTCAATAGCCTATTAAAAATCCATGGAGTTCTTACCACCCTATGATATAGATTTTATTTTCATGATGGTTCCTGTTTTACAAAGAGTAAAATCTGAGACTGAGAATTTGATTGACCTATTTGATATGCTGAAAAATAAATCTTCAGCAGTCTTCCTTTAGATATCTCCCAATTGAGTAGTCATCAATAACTGATTGGAATAGGACACTTGCAGAGGTACAATGCGGAGCTCTTGAGAATGACTCCAGGATTTGGGCTTGTCCTGGGAAACTGGGTTATATAGCCATCCTTTTCACACTTTTCTTAAGAAACTGAGTTAGAGGCTGTGTCTTAGAGTGCTTTGGAGAAAATAAACCAATATATATCTATATCTATATCTATATCTATATCTACATCTACATCTACATCTATATCTATCTATGTATCTATCTATATATATATATATATTAAAAGAATGTATCGAAAATGGCTGGGGTGATTATGGATGCTGAGAATCCTCAGGCCATGACGTTTGAAAGCCACTGCCAGGAGAATACTCAGAAGTTCATACAACTGAGCACCATGAAAGCTGATTGTATAACTCCTAGGATAAGGACTAACCACTAAGAAACTGGGTCCAAGTCTTGTGCCAAGAAGACCCAAGAATATCTAGAGATCATACGTCACATGGCAGGGAAGAATGAGGGGATGTCACAGCTCCAGAGTCCAGAGGAGAGTAGAAAGTCATTTGCCTTTATTGGTTCTTTTCTGGTCAGCCACACTGGTAAGAACTAGCTTCCTTAATCTATCTGCTAATCCAACTGTATATCTCATTGAGAAATGTCCCTTGTGAAGAAATCCACATTGCTAGAAGCAGGCAGAGAAATTCTGCCAACACTGAGATAGAAGAAATGTGCTTTGGCTCTGTTTGTATGATTTCAGAAAAATCAACATCTTCAAATTCAACTCCATATATATATATATATATATATATATATATATATATATATATATATTGTGTGTGTGTGTGTGTGTGTGTGTGTGTGTGTGTGTGTGTGTGTGTGTGAGAGTTATTTTTATGTCAATCTCATGATACAGACGAGAGTAATTTGGAAAGAGAGAGCATCAATGTAGAAAATGTTCCCATCAAATTGGCATATAGGCAAGACTGTTGAGGCATTTTCTTGATTAGTGGTTGATATGGGAGGACCCAAGCTGCCCACATTATGGTGTTTCCTGGGCATGTGTCCTGGGGTGAGTAAGAAAACAGGCTGAGCAAACCATGAAGAGCAAGCTAGGAAGCAGCTTTCCTCCATGGTCTTTGCTTCAATTCCTGCCTCTGGTTCCTGACCACTTTGAGTTACTTTCTTAATTTCCCTCAGTGAAATCTTATTCTCCCCAAGTTGCTTTATCTCATGGTGGTTTTATGACAGCACTAGAAATTGCAAATAAGACAGAAATAGTAAGAAGAGTTGGGTATTGCTGTGACAGACCTGAAGGTGTGTTTTGGGGAGAATTATGGTGGCAGTTCAAACTTTCGGGTAGAAAAGACACTTAGTGCTTGTTGCTCAGTTTTGTGAGAGCTTGGGAGAGAATATTGAGAGAAATTCAGATAAGATAGTCAGGGCTTGTGAAATTTCAGAGGAAAACATTTATATGCTCCATTTATATGCTGTTTTAAGATGAAGACTCTAAGCAGGTGTGATGACAAATATCTAATCCCAGCATTTGAGAGACAAAGGTAGATAGATCTCTATGACTTCAAGTGCATTCTGGTGTATACAGTGAGTGCTAGGACATCTGGTGCTAAGGAATCCATGGTCTGGTCAGCTGAGGCTGAAGGCAGTTCTAGATTGGCTATTTGTGAATGTGCTGCCTAGTTACTGCAGGAGACCCAAGAATTTTTAGATGGGACAGCCACCAAGGAAAACATTATCTATGAAGTAAAACCAACCTGAGTCTATAAGACAAACTCCTTGTCTGCAAATTGTAGATCCATAGAAGTGCTGCAACCATACCCTTTAGAATCTATACAATTAATTATGAATCTCAGAAGTCTGATATTAAGCTCTATACTGCTGGACTTCAGTTATACGTTGATTTTATTGTGACTATCTCCTGATTATTCTCTCTTGAATAAAAAAGTATGTAACTCATTTTATCATTATTATTATAAGAGCACAATTGAGATACATGTCATTTTTAAAATGACTTCAGGGCTTTGGAGAGAGAGACTTTGGGTATTTTATAGATGCTTTGAACTTTTCAAAAGTCTAGATAATTGAAAGATCCTGGACTCCCAGTATTTGAATTTTTAAAGACTGTGAGACTTTCAAAAGTTGGAATATTTATGTTGCAATATTAATATAGATATGAGATCTTGGGGACTAATAGGAAAGGAAAGTTATGGTTCAGAAGTGGTATATTTGTGTGTCAAGTTGACAGTGGATCAATTTACTGTCTAGTTTTTTTTGTCAACTCAACAGAGTAGAATCATTTGGGAAGAGGGAGCCTCTATTGAGAAAATTCCTGGAACTGACTGGTCTATGGGAAAATCTATGGGATTTAGTACTTGATGTGGGAAGGTCCAGGCCATTTTAGGTAGTCTAGGGTACACAAGAGGGCAGGTTGATTAATCCATGTGGAACAGGTCAATAAGCAGCTTTCCCCTGTGACCTCTTTATCAGCTTTTGCCTCCAGGTTCCTGCCCTGTTTTGACAGGACTGTGATATATATATATATGCTGAAAATGAGCCCTTTCTCCCTAAGTTGTTTCTGGTCAGTGTTTCATCACAGCAATAGGAACCCTAACAAAGACAGGATGTATAAAGGATGAATATAATATACATACTTACTCAAGTACATGTATTTTGAGGCCTCTTTTTTTTCCATTGTCTAGTTTATTGGTGTGTGTGTGTGTGTGTGTGTGTATTATATAACCAAGTCCATTTAAATGAAAACAAACATTCATAGACAATATTTGGGAATTTGGGCGTCGTTCTTTCCAAACTACTTCCTGCTGGTAAGGAGCGCTGTCATGGGGGATTCTAAGAAGATGCAGAAATCCTGGCTGTAGTCTGTAAGGCTGCTTTGTCCAGCTGTTTTGAATGTAGGATCACCTGGTACTCTGTTTCAGGCGGTCTGGCTTGATCAAACCACATTAGCCTGGAAAGAATCCACAGCTTTTCATTTTCTGTGGAACAAAAATAGAAATCCTTTTCCCCAGTAACTTGTCCTTCAACTTAAATTTTGGAGTCAAAGCATTTTTTAATTTAATTTATTATTTTACATGCCGATCCCAATTCCCTCTCTCTCCCTCCCTCCCTCCCTCCCTCCCTCCCTCCTTACATCTTTCCCTCCCTTTTATCCTCTCTGCCCTGTCACATGCACTCTAACCACCCTCCCCTCCCATCCCCCCACTCCAATTCCATATGTAGGGGAATGCTATCCAGTTGGGGTCATGTAGGTCTGACAGGTCATGTGAAGTAGGGACTAGGGCTTCTCTCCTGTCTCTAGATTAAGGCTGTTATCCCTCCATGGGGGATGTGTTCTCAAGGTCCTTTTGTGCACCAGGGATACATTCTGGCTCCATTGTCTGAAGTCCCTTAGACTGCTCAGTCCTTCTGGCTGAGACCCATATTCAGGGGTGCCTGAGTCAGTCCCATGCTGGCTTCCCAGCTATCAGTCTGAGGGCCCGTTAGCTCCTCCTTGTTCAGGTAAGCTGTCTCTATGTGTGTCTGCCAACTGGTCTTGTCCTCTCTGTCTGCATCTGGGTTCTACTTCAACTCAGTGTTTATGTATGGGTGTTTGCTCCCACCTGTTTCCAACAGGCATTAGTTGAGGGCTCCATGGATAAGTTAGTTGTTGATATCACTCTCCAGGAAGGGCATTTATGGTAGCCTTTCCATGGAAGCTCAAATTGTTAGTTGACAGCAGTCTTGTAGTTCTCTAGACCTTTCTTTGTGTCAATTTTATCTTCAAACCAATATTGGCTCCCTCTTTTATGTTCTCTCTCTCTCTCTCTCTCTCTCTCTCTCTCTCTCTCTCTCTCTCTCTCTCTCGACCAGGAAGATTGAGCCCAGTTAGGAATAGAGGACAGGAGAGAGAGAGAGAGAGAGAGAGAGAGAGAGAGGCCTCTTTTTATAAAGTTTACCATGCTGATATTTCTAATTTTCTGTACATTTCAAAGATTATTTGGAACCAATTATTATTTTTTTTTGGTTCCTGTTAAAATTAGGTTTGGACTTAGATAATTTTCTTTCTAGCATGATTGTATTTTTACTAAATTGCCCAAAGGTCTAAGATCTAAAGGAAAAAAATCTCATTGCTTGTAGTAAGAATCCACTGCTTTATCCACAGGAGTGAAAATGAACAGAAAAACTGAAGAAGAAAATTGGCAACTTCACAAACAGGACCATTATAACAGGTCACCCTGCTGCTGAACATGGGCCAGGATTTAAAAGTATTTGGTTATATGTGACAAGGCAATATTTTTCTATAGCATATGTGGACTAGGGGGAACCAGATGATAGTTGTGAAGAGAAGAATAAGCTTCACCACCAAGGTCTTTATGGGACAAAAACTCTTGTTATCTGCATGGAGAAGTGAGTGGCTTACCCTAATGGGTCCAGGAAAATTCATTTCAACCTTTCCAGGCTCCCCAACCATCTATCCATATTCCAGATCTTATAGTGTTACTATTGTTTCTGAAGCTCTGTTGGGTATAGTGAGACACTGACATGGTATGCTCTAATGCTTTTCTGCTATTACTCTTATAATTAAGGCTTCAGTCTGATTTTCAGTGGAGTCTGCCTTAAGTAAAAAAATAAAAAAGTATTGAAATGCTATAATGAGGGTCTTCTGCCCACTATATTTTGGGCTAATAATTGACTACCTTCAATCATTTTTGATAGTCTTTTCAAGGCTTTCAGTGTAATAAATGGAAAAATCTCAGCCTGGGACTCTGTGATAGTCACTGTTTTAGTCATTTTCCTCCCATTGCTTTAACAAATTCCTAAAATCAATTTATAATGAGAATTCTTTGTTGTTGGTTTGTCTCACAGTTTTTTTGTTTTGTTTTTTTTGTTTGTTTGTTTGTTTTTCTTTTTGTTTAGTCAGTGATCACTTGAACCCAATGCTTTAAGGTGACAGTATGACAAGAACATGTGACAGATCAAAGCTAAAAGACACATGTACTTTCCATTAGCACTAAATTGGAAAAGATGAAAGAAATTCTAGGTTTACTTTGTTTGAAATATTTTTGAGTCTGGGAAACAATATTTGCCTTTTGATTTAATGAAATAATAGTCCTTTTCCTCTAAGTCAGAATCCATTTTCTCCTTTCTAGGCCTGAGGGTGGCCATCTGCTTCTTCATACTTTTGTCTAGCATTTCTCACAATATAGCAGAAATTCTTTGGATTCTAGAGGCATTAAGATGATAATCATACAGTGTCAAAGAGAGCTACGTATTTGTAAACTTGGTGAAGTTACTGTGGATTATGACATCACTTCACTTTTTTGAATAAATTAATATGCACAGAATGGTGTCCAGTCCAAAACAAGAACTCTGTGTGTTAACATCATCATGACTGTTTTCATCATCACTAAGAAGCAGCCAGCATAAGCTCGAGATGCAGTATTAAAAGGCCTGGCTTTCTAACTTGTCTAAAATTAAGGGAAGAGCCAAATTATATTTCACATTATTGCCATGAAAATGAAATAAAATACGAGTTTGTGGGTTTCAAAGTACTGTATCAAGGTAGACATTACAAGTACATTTATTATTTCTGACCAACCTGGTCTACTATGAGTGCAGAATGCTGAGAGCAGGGACCTATATTCTATAAAATTGAAATTAACTCTATTTTATGAAATGATACCATATGTCTGACACATTCCTAGTGGTCCTAGTCTTTTACTTCCATGAGAAATACATATTTGTTTCAAGTCCACTTATTTGCATTCTCCATATTTCAGATAAAAAGTCTTTATCTTCTTTCTTTATCCTGAATTCTTTCATTTCCACTGAGGCAACCTGAGACTTAATTTCAGATAACTCAACACGTTTTTAAAACTTAAATCTGTTTATGTTCATGCAGTCTTAATTCTTTTTTTTTGTACTTGACAAGCTTTTGAGAATGAGAATATAATAATTAATAATTTCATTTTATAGCAATCATTTATGTATGTATACATGCAGGTATATGTGAGTGTATGAGTGTGGTAGATTTGTGTATTCATAGAGTTTATATATTATCCTTCTATGGTCTTTAAAGGAGTTGAAGACAGATAGTTATGGTTATAGTTTTCCTTAGTTAGGCTTAAAGATAAGTTACATATAGGACTTTAGACTCACAAATATAGGATAGATGATAGAATAGTTTTTTAATCTTGCTAAATGTTAATGGACTAAATATTGTTAACTGTGATTCTTATTTGATAACTGTTGTGTAATATATTTTGCTATGTTAAGGTTAAAACCCTTCTTTTTATTTAGACAGAAAAGAGGAGATGATGGGAGATGCCATTATGTATATATGTTTCTCATACTGGTTAATAATAAAGCACTGTTGGCCAATAGGAAAGGAAGATAGGAGGGACTAGGAGACAAGGAGGAAAGAGGAAGTAGTAAAGAGGAGTCAAGATGGAGAGGCTGGAGAGAGCAGTATGCGGCAGCCGGCTCCCGGTAAGAAGACCACGTGGAAATACATAGATTAACGCAAATGGGTTAATACTTAAGACAGAGTTAGCTGATAAGAAAGTAGTAACTGGCCAACAGCATTGTATCAAATACAGAGTCTCTGTGTGTTATTTGGGGCTGGCGCGGCGGCAGGACAAGACCAGGCGGCGGGAGGAAAAACAGTACTCATTACATGTGTGTGCTTGTTACCCATGTGTTGAGATCAGAAGATGATTTTTCTGCCATAACTCAGCTCTCTGCTTCTACCATGTGTATCCCAGTGATGTAATTCAGGCTGACTAGCTTGGTGACAAACTCCTTTATTTACTTATCCATCTCATCATCCCAAGTGTGTAATCATTTCAAATGAAAAACTGCTCATTAAAAAGAAAATTTAAAGGCTGTAGTTTAATGGGAGCATTCCCCCATTAACTCATGTATTTGAGCATTTGGTCCCCAGTTGTTTGAGAGACTGTTGAATCTTAGAGGTACAAATTTACTGGAGGAAATATGTCATTAGGGGTAGGCTTGAAGAGTTTGTAGCTTTTCCCCATTTTCATTTTTGTCTCTGCCTTCAGATATTTAAATATGTGATTTATCAGCCTCTTGCTCTGGTGCCCCCAATGCCATGTCCCTTTCTCCATTATGGACTCTTCCTCTGGAACTGTAAATTAAATGAAACCCTTCCTTCTATAAATTTACATGGTCACAACAATAAAAAGTAATAATACAAAGGCTAATTGGTATCTCATTCCCATAGATGAATGTGACCATAAAGATAAATAATAATTGAATCGACCCATCTCTTTGTAAATGGGGCATAGTTGTAGCATAAATAATAAAAACTCAGAGACAGATATTGGGGTTAAAACTGAAGACCAGAGAAGCAAAGTGGCCAGCCACTAGAGAGTCCTCACCTCTACCAATGCTCAGACTGAAGGGGCAATAGTATTCTCTGATTGCATCTCCAAATTGCACTGCTTCTCATACTGCCTGAGTCTTCTCAGTGAATACAGTCTGAGACCCTGAGCTCCTGTCTTTTTATTCCTTTCTAGTGCTGAGATGAAAGATGTGCATAACCACCACCCTACTTCTATGGCTAACTAGTGTGGCTTCCTGGATTAAAGGTGTGTACCAGGCAGTGGTAGTAGCTAGCTTTGCATTCTGATCTTCAGGCAAGCTTTATTAGAGCATAAAAAAAATATTACCACACATAGTATCATTTTTGGTGACACATGCTTACACATATACAGAAGGAAGCTATTTCAGACAACTCTTTACTTTTGTGAAACCAGTAAATGATGTTTGAGGGATATATATATATATATATATATATATATATATATATATATATATATTTCTTTTTTTTCTCTATACAATGTGGTGCTAAGATACATAATACTTTGTAGAATTTTCCACCAATTTTTTCTTAGGTTTTTAAATTGAATCATTCAGAAAATTTGTATAGACAGGTTGTTTTATATTTCATTTTTCAACACACACACACATACGGCAAATAAGAGGATCAGAAGACTCTAGGACCAACACTAAGAAAGTATGTGCCTAGTGCTGAGTGTGTAAGCATATAAGACAAAAAGTGGACCCCTTTATCAACATAATCTCATTAAACAGACAGCCAGGTTGGGAGTGAGGGAAATGGAAGTTGAGATACAATCTTCAATCATCTAAAGGCCAGTGCCCCAGCTGCATCATGGCTGTCACAGTGACTAGTACCCATCTAAGCCATGGTGTCCAAGAGATAAATGTTTCATCTGTACAGTTGTAACAGTAATCAGTAACACATCTGAACTACAGTTGTTGCAGTGATCAAAGTACTTCTGGAGCCCTTGTCACAATGAACAGTGCTCTATCTGAATACAATGAATTGTATTCAGTGACCAGGTCCCTATCTGAGCCATGATTGTCACAGTGACAGTGCCCATCTGAGCCACAGTTGTCGCAGTGACCAGGCCACCATCTGAGCCATGATTGTCACAATAACCAGGTCCCCATCTTAGCCATGGTTGTTGCAATGGTCAGTATCCCATTTGAGCTACAGTTGTCACAGTAAGCAGACCCCATCTTAGCCATGGTTGTCATAGTGACCGGTACCCCATCTGAGCCACAGTTGTCACAGTAACCAGGTCCCCATCTGAGCCACAGTTGTCACAGTGACCAGGCTCCCATCTGAACCATGGTTGTCACAGTGACCAATGCCCATCTGAGCCACAGATGTCACAGTAACCAGGTCCCCATCTGAGACACAGAAGTCACAAGGACTCTCTTGATCTACAGTTTTTGCTCCTTTGACTCTGCCAACTACAGATGAAAAATATGTAGATAGATGCATCTGTACTGAATATGTGCAGACTTCTTTCTTAAAATTATTTACTGAAATATGCAGCATCATATCTACCTTTACATAATATTAATATTTTATCAGGTATTAAAGGTAAACATGATTTAAAGTCTCTGGGGGGATTATATAGGTTTACAGGTTCTATACAAGTGCTGTGACTACTTTTATTAGGAACTAGTATATTAGGAAGCAGTCTCCTGTTGATACTGCCACTAATAATATATTAATAAAATATTAAGTTCAGTATGCTGAAAGGATCACTTCCATTCAGCTTTTTGGGTACAAGCCTTGAGGCAGGCTTATGAAATGGCATTCTATAGTTATATATTTTATAATTATATATGGAATTGACTTATTGTTTTACTTCTGTTACCAATCTTTAAAATAAGATCAGAAATGCATCAGTTTCAAATAACATGTTTAAAAAAATGTAGAAAATGTGGAAAAAACGTTGATGTTCATTTTTTTTCATGAAACTAGTTTATATATACTCTTAGTTTACATAATTGTGAGCTCTAGAAATATGTCTAGAAAAATCATAGACAAGTAAATTTTTAAATTCAGTTTCCCTATCTATGTGAGAATATTAGGGGTGTATATCTTAAATATTTTAGTGAGTACAATACTTAGTGAAATAATGATAATTTAAAAAAAATACTAGTTATCATGATTATCTGATCAGTAATACTAGTTCACTATATCCACACATTGAGACAGGCTGAAATTGGAAGCATTGCTACTTTTCTAGAATATTTTTTACTAGCCCAGTGTGGCAACATGTGACTGTGTTTCTAACATGTATGTGTCTGAGGCACAGGAATCATGATTAAAGGCCAGTCTAGCTATAATATATTTGTTTAAAAGTAAGTAAAGAATAGACTATTTGCACCTTAGCCTGCCACTGTGGTACTATTGTGTATATATACTTTCCATAGCTCTGAGTTACTGAGCAGAACAATAGACTATCTGTATCCATATATGCATATGCCTATGCAATTTTGGTTTAGCGAATGTTGAAATATCGTTACTAGATCCCTTGCATTTCTACCAATATCTCTTGTGTTTCACTCTTGATAATAAGAATTTCTTAAGGATAATACTTCCTTCTTTCAGAGTTTTGCTGCCAGAGATTTCACCCACCCACCCTGTACCCTTTAAACAGCCCCCTTTCTGCACTGTGTAATTCTATTTGAGGTCGTAAAGCAAATCTTAACAAAGTAAAGTGAAAAGTTATTTTTTATGATAAGCTTTTATCAAACACCTCCTGTTGGATAGAAGTGATCTTGACCTTAAGCAACCTAACAATTTGTGGGAAGAAAGAAGTGCATCTCACTCAGGATCTGTGAGATAATCACCAAACACCAATCAAGGTGCTACTATGCTGCTTCTAGTAGATAGTGACAAATGACTAAGACAGATCGTATGCAAGAGTGTGTAGGTGGGAGAAGGGTGGGTGCGAAGAATTAATTGGGAAGTGAGCAAATGGCAGTTACAGCAGGAAAAGGATATACTATGCTTTTGAGATATTCTAAAACCTTCAGGTATCCCTGATTTTTCTTTTTTTCCTGAGAATAATTGGACCAGAAAACCACAAATCAAGAATTTCTTCTAAGGATCGAATGCACCACTGGAAGAAGTATTACTGCTGTGAGGATTAAACACATGCAGAAAGATACATACCTATATCTATTTTTAGGAACTCTGTGATCTTTCCCTTATTTCAATAACCATTGTTCATGCACAATCTTGCAAGGAAAAAGAACATGGTTTTACAGAGAAAAAAAAAAAAAAAAACAGAGCTCAGTTGTGATGCTGTGCTGTGCGTTTTGACTAATTAAAAAAAAATGACAGCTAAGAAAGATGAATTGCTACATTGGAATTAAAGGGCTAACTAAGTATCTAACCATGTAGGCAAATAGAGCCATACAGAAATCTTTTTGTATGAATGTAGAAATACATAGCTCATTTCAGTGCCATGTTCTATTCTTAGAGTTAAAGCTGTTACCAAGTTGAAAATTAAGAGGAGGGAAGAGGTTCTCAGAAAAAAGTTTCAAGTATCTCTTTAAAAAGTGTCAATCAGTTTAACAGCTAGATGACTAAATTATGATACTGAGTTATAAGGGTCAAATCAGACAGGAAAGTTCGTTAACGGTGTCTTTTTATGACTTCTTCATCTTACAGAGGAAAAGATAGTGAAGTACAATGATTAATGAATTACTAAAACTCACAAAACAGAAACAGTAGCTTCAGAAGTATCCCCTAAGTGATCTACTTCACTCCTACAGCATTAATTGTCCAATATACACCACTTATGTCAAGTGCATACTATTGACAGCTCTGATTGTAGCTAGCATACTCCTCACATCTAGTTCACTCTTTTCAGAGCATTTGGTATCCTTGAATGCAAAGTCATATTGAAGGTATCATTTGGTGTATATCAGAATTGTCAATCATATTATCATTATTAGTGCATTTTATTCCTTTTTGACACAAGAGTTTAAAGCAGAGGTTATTATATTCATATCTAATACAGAGGCATAAGCAAATTCTCAGAGCTTTGTTAATAACAGTCTTTGAATCTTTGAGGGAAGTAAGGAATAAGCATATACAATATTTGCAAAATTTTATTAAGCGTTGCTCCAACTCATCAGCCAGTCCTCATGAGGGCTAGTTTCTGGTACAGAGGTGAGAAATGAAAAGAATTATGTAGGTAATTAACTAGTGTTCTAGAGTGTAGCCTCTAGGAAGGTAAGCTAAGTTCTAGCCAGAGATAAGAAAAATGTCCTGAGAATGCTTTCCTGGGAAGGAACCTACTATGTATTCTCAGAAATGTATAATGGATCAGAGACTGAAAACTAGAGTATAAGCAACTATCCTTAGGTGAAGAAATCATAAATATTTTGCCCTAAATAACTTTGTACATGATGTTCACCACTTCTTCCTTCCCTTTCTTCTTTTAATTCACAAAATAATTATGTCTACACGACTGTGTTTTTCTCACAGGATGTGTGAGAACTTACAAAAACAACGTAAGAAGATGTTTTAGTTAGGGAATCTATTGCTGTGATCAAGAACCACTACTGAAAGTACCTTGGGCAAAGCACACGTGACCTTATCTTTCATGTCTATCACTAAGAGAAACCAGAGAAGGAACTCAGGGCAGAAACTGAAGTAGAAGTCATGAAGGGGAGCTACTTACCAACCTACTCCTTAAGTCTTGCCCAGAATGTTTTCTTTTCCCATCCAGGACTAACTGCCCATGGGCAGCATGGTACACAATGATATAGGCTCTATCACGCCAATCATTATTCAAAAAAAAAAAAAAAATGTCTGCAGACTTGCCTACAAGCCAATACTATGGAAGTGTTTTCTTGATTAAGTGCCTTCTCCCCAGATGATGTTAGCTTGTGTCAAGTTGACATAAAAACTAGGCAACATAATTGACCCCTTGTGAACTTGACATACACATCACTTTTAAGTTACAATGTTTTCTTTCTTGTTATACTAAAGATGCCATGTTCTTATTAATAAGACAATATAAAACAGTTCAACTTTTTAAACAGTCTTTAAAAATTTCAACACTTGAAAAGTTCAGTCTCTTTAAAACATCCGAGGTCTCTTTTATAGTTCAAAGTTTCTCTAAAATATCCATAGTCTTTTTTAAAACTCCAAAGTCTCTTTAAAAGTTCAAAGTCTCTCAACTATGGGCTCCTATAAAGTCAAAATAAGTTACTTTCTTATCCCAAGAAGGAATAACTGGAGTACAATCAAAATCAAAGAAAAGCAAAAAATAGTATAATGCTCAGTGTCAGACTTGCTTGAACTCATGATTTTCTGATTTCCAAATGACCTGTTGTGCTCTACCCCACCATCTCTGCAATCTACAGCACATGCAGATTGTCTCAGAGGCTCAGAATCCCTTGACACCACTCATGCTGATGTCCTTGGTCATCATCTCATGGCACAGGCGTCTCCAGACTCTTAGAATCTTCACTACTACTGGGCTGCACCTTCACCAATAGCATCTCTTGGGCTCTCTTCAAGAACTCTGGCCCTGAAACATGGTGCTTAGCCTCAGCTTCTTTCGATGACTTCATCATGTCTTCAAAACAAGTACCACTTGTGTAACTTTTACACTTTATGATGTTCTGCTATCAACAATAGACACAGTTTTGTCACTTTCTGGACCACAGCTTCTAGATAATAACTTCGAAGAAACATCTTAGAAAACTACTTCTCAATAATGCTAGGTTCTTGTTAATCATCACTAATTCATTAGCTTTAGTTTACCAGCATTATTGTCCCAGCAAAGATTTTTTTTCTTCAGTGGTTCTTAATTCAAAACATAGTCATTAATTGGTTTTCAAAACATATCTCTGAAAATTCCCAAGACAACTTACACTGTCTGCAAGGCTCTTAGCACAATGTTTTATGTTTCTGTGACAGCTCAATAAGTCCTGAACACTCAATGGCTTATCCAGCATAAAGTTCCAAGTCTTTCTGCACTCGTCCCCAAAACACATGGCCAGATCTCTCACAGAAATGCCTTATTCCTGGTTACATTATCTGTCATAGGAAAATGGGGCCAGAGATTGGGAGACAAGAGGAATCAGAAGCTTTAAAACAAGAGCAAACAAAGATGGTGGTGCAGCTAACCATACAAAATGTTTGTTACTTTGGAGTCATGTAATATTTTATATTCTAACTTGTTCAGTCTGCTGCCACTACCCTATTTTGTAGATGGACAAACAACAGCACAGAGAAGTCTCAGAGCTAGTACATGGCAGAACAGGCATTCAAGACAACTTGAGTCTCCATTCTGTACTCTGTAATCAGCCTTTGCAATAATCTTTGAAACAAGTGTGGGTTGTAGCCATTACATGCTCTAAAACTTTATGTTCTTGTGTATATAAATCTAAAATTTTATTCCTTTTTACTAGGACAAAAAGGAAACAGAACTTTGAAGACTGCCAGCCAAAATACTTTTCTCTTTATATTTATATGAGAGATGATCTGTCGTGAATATTGCAAGATACAGATTTTGGGGCTGAGCATACTCAGGAACCCAGCTAGCTGATCCTTCTGGTAGGTGACCAAGCTCCCCCATTTCCACCCCTGCTGAGACACACCAGCCTACTGCTGTGAGCAAGAATGTGAGTCACCACTGCTCAGGTGCCATTTCTTCCATCCCACTAAAGGATCTGCACGGATCAATGTGGAGTGTAGGCTGTCAGAAAAGTTATGTGTGATTCAAGCAAATGACAAAGAACATAAGTGACATAATTTGTCCTCTCAGCTTTCAGGTTGGCTTCATGACAAAATACAAACTATGTTTTAACAAGACGTATTTCTTAAAATTTAAACAATTATGATGAGTAGTCCAATGGGAACATTTGTATGCACTTGGCCTCATGTGAGTTTAGAATGCTATAGGCTTCTTTTAGAAATTTACTCTTTAGGAATTTTGTACAGGTATAAAAATGTACTTTATTCATGTCTACACCCCCATACCTCACTCTAGTTTCTAATTGATCCCCCCCAACACATCTCCCTCCCAACTTCATATCTTCATTAGTGATGTACATTTTCACATGGGTGTGGGGTTATCACTGAGGCACAGACAATATACCTCACCACCCAAAAATGAAAATCTCCCTATTGCAGCACCCAGTTGTCAATAGCATCTTAGCTTGGGGTGGAGCTTCTATGGCCTCTTCCCTAACCATGTTAGAAATTTTAACTGACATGATTTTCTTCAGGCGATGTTCAGGCAAAATCACAGCTGCTGTGAATCATGTATGCAATAGCCATGACTTGTCCAAAAGACAGCTTTTCATAGCATTTCTCCTCATTCTTCAGCTCATGTGCTCTTTCCACTGACACTTGCTGACCAGCAATGTGGGAGTTAATGTAGATGTCCCTTCGATGATTGAGCACTCATTGTCATGTATTCTCAGGACATATTCGAACAGCTGTGAGTCTCCGCATTAACCACCAATTACTGATAACAATAGGAAGTTAGACCACAGGCCCTATGCAAAAATCTGGAAGTTCATTATAATATGTGCCTGTGATCCCAGCACTGAGAAGATAGAGACAGCTGTATGCCTGGACCTCCTTGGAAAACCAATCTAAGCAAATGAACAGTGAGCTCTAAGTTTATTGACAGACTAAGGTGGAGAGTGACTGAGGAAGATACTTGTCATCAATCTCTGGCCTCCACATGTTTATGTCCATATATCCTTGTACACACACACTCACACACACAGATTGAGAGAGAGAGAGAGAACCAATGACTACATTGCAGATAGTCAAACTTTAGAAAGCATGTTGAAATTGTTAATTTAAAAAGTAAATATAACATCAGTGTGTAATATTAACACACTCAACAATGTCTTCAAATTATATTGAAGTGTATAAGCTAATAACATATATTTGTGACATTAAAAGCAATTAGTGCACTAAATTATAGTATTAAAATAAAGTGTTTCAAATAATAGACTACCAACAAAAAAACTGCGTTTTAAGCTGTGAAATTCCTAGCTTTTTACAATGTCATAAAACCCATTCACACTAGAAATTTTTTCAACTAACTTTCTAAGAGGAAACATTTTTTGGCTCTACAAGATTTGCATGTGTTTATGTACATGAATGTATGTGAAATTGTGGTTTTTAAACAACCAATTTTAAAAAGGGTGATTATTCCAAGGGTCATGAAAAAGGCTATGTATCAGTAATTCAAAGCTGTCTGTCTTACTTTGACTTATACTTATGTCAATATATTTGCATATTACACATCTATTTTGAAAGTATCTATTATATGCTATTAAGTCTATTATGGGTACCATTTTCTAAAACCAGATTTTTCTTCAAGAGCACATGAAACAGTTGTAAATTTGACTAAAATGTATAATCAACAGGAAGTCTCAATGTTTCTTAGACCAATGATGCACAAAGTCTCAAAGTTCTCTGGGTCTCCAGTGTTCCTTCTAAGACCACTCAAAAGCCAAATACATCAAATGCATTTTCATACAGTAATCATGTTCCTTGATTATTCTGTTGTCTTTCATGTGGATATGACAGAGTCTTCTTTGGAGCATGCTAAACTATGGCAGTTTAACTTAGAATCACACCTAGAGACCCACTGTCCTGAGTCAGGGGAACTACAAAATAGAAAAGCTTATACTTTTCTCTATCTTATATTTGTTTTTAAAAAACACGATTTTTTTTTTCATGTGGTGGATTTATTTCCAGATTTTTTGGAACCTCCTCACTGATTTCCATAGTGGCTATACCAGTTTGTACTCCCACCAGCAGTGAATAAGTGTTCCCCTTTCTCCACATCCATGCCAGCATTTGTCATCATTTTTTTTTTAATCTTAGCCATTCTAACAGGGGTAAGATGAAATCACAAAGTAGCTTTAATTTGTATTTCTCTGATGGTTAAACATCTTGAACCTTTAAAAAAATATTCTCAGCCTTCTGCATTTTGTCTTTTGAGAACTCTGTCTTTAGTTCCATGCAGCATTTTTTCAACTTTATGATTTGTTTTATTTATGTAGACATTTTTTGAGGTTTCTTTATATTCTACATATAAATCTTCCAAAGAGCTGTGACTGGGCATATATTGAAAGGTCTCTACATCCTAGATGCCTAATACATTGTGGCTCTATTCACAATAATCAAGAAACTGAAATAGCATACACTCCCATTAACTGATGAATGGATAATGAAAATGTTATATATTATTACAATGGGATATTATTAAGCTGTTAATGAAAATGAAATTCCCAACTACATGGATTAATCTGAAAACAATCACCTTGCATAAAGAAACTCAGACCTAGAAAGACAAACATCATATATTGTCATTTGTAGGTGTCAACTTTGAATCATCATATATGTGATTTCATCTGGAGTACTCATAAAGGTCAGAAAATTAGTAAGGGACCATGATGGGTTCTTCCACAGAAGGGGACATAGAAAGCAGTGCTATAGAAGGTTAAAGAGGAATAATGGTACAGAATGGGTTAACTTGGGATGAGGGATGGGAGGGAATTCAGGGTAAAGGAGGAAATACAGGAAGTAATGCATAACACTAACAGCCTTTTCAAAGTCAATTGTAAGCCATTACTGTAGACTATTACACACATATACACTCAAAACAAGCAAACACATAGAGAAAATAATAGTAAAAATGATTTAATTTATAACAGGGCAACAATGCTTCTACCAAGTATCATAGGCTGAAAACAACAACAACAACTAAAACAAAAAACAGAAATCAAAGCCAACAACAATAAAGCAGTGCCAAGACTGGGTTACGTCTTTAGAGTAGTTGGCCAGTACGTTTCATAGACCTGCGACCTGCACACATTTCAGGCCATTATCAAGTCTAATGATTTTCCTTCAGAATTTGGTGGTGTCTTAGGTTGGGTTTCTATTGCTATGAAGGGACACCATGACCACAGCTACTCTTATAAAGGAAAACATTTAGTTGGGGAGACTTACACTTTCAGGGGTTCAGTCTATTATCATCATGGTGTAACATGTTGGAATGCAGGGGAACATGGTGCTAGAGAAGGGGATGAAAGTACTACATCTTGACTGGAGATAGCATAAAGAGTCTGTGTCCACACTGGGTATAGCTTGAGCATAGGGGACTTCAAAACCGATCCCAACAGTGATACCTACTCCAACCAGGCCACACTTCCTGATAATGCCATTTCCTTTTAGCTTAAGGGGCCAATTTACATTCAAACTACCACAGATTGTTAAGAGTCCATTGTTAAAGACATTGGTAAGTACCTGAAAGCTTCATCCCTATTAGATGGATTGCATAGTGCTACAAGATGTTATGCATGCAACAAGAGAATAGTAATTACCAGTCATACCAAACTGTGAATTCTGGGAGCTAAAATAATGACTAATGTGGCAGAATATGCATACTGCTACAATAGTGGCAAAACCATCATGAGAGTATGCAATGATTTCCTGACCGGATTTGTTTCTTTCTACGAGATAAGGCCCATACATGGCACCATTACTGGAGCCCAGAATCTGTGGTTGGACAGGTCCTAGGCCCTAGGGGTAAATCTTCTGTTCATATGTTGCTAAATATGTTGTGTTAAACTGACTTATAATGATTCATCTTTATGCCCATAGATTAGCCCTTTTCTCTACCCTTACTAGAGAGGCTTACATTTGTAGTAGATAGTGATTAAGATAGAGAAACTCATGGACTCCAATCTGACAGCTGGGAAATCAGCATAGGATCCACCCAAATTCCCTGAATGTGGGTGGGTGTTAGGAGGACTGGGCAATCTATGTGGCCTCTTGTAGTGGTTCAGTATTTATCCCTAGTATACGAATGGACTTTGGGAGCCCATTCCACATAGAGGGATACTCCCTCAGCCTAGACACATGGGAGAGGACCTAGGTCCTACTCCAAATGATATGACAGTTTTGAAGACTCCCCATAGAAGTCTGATCCCTGGGTAGCAGAAAGGAGATGGGTTGGGATGGGGATTGGTAGGGGGAACAGGGGAGGACAGGAGGGTGCAGGAACTGAGATTTACATGTAAAACAAGGTTGTTTAAAATTTAAATAAAAACAATTATCAAAAGAAAAAAAAAGATAGACAGGGTGCTATTGAATCCCCAGTCTGAGATGGAACATCTATATCACACACCCCCTCCAAAACTCAGGGATCAGTGTAGAAGATGGAGTAGAAAGACTATAAGCACCAGAGGTGGTGTGTATCTGCAAGGAAATAATTACTCTCAGTACAAGGTAACTTCACAAATGAATGCATAATGGTTGTGATGTCACACACAAAACCTGTATAAGACCAAGACAAACCAAATTCCAGCATACAAAGTCCGGTTTCTAGCTAAGAAGTTATTGGAAATTTATAGCTGTTATGAGGAAAGTAGGTTTCCTTTAATAATATATACCCTAGTAAGTCAACCTTGCTCTACTGGAAGACCACACATACAAGAATGGTTAACATGTGGTCTCCAGTAGGGATATTGTTACCCTATTATAGGGTAGTTCTAGGTAGTTCTATTTCAGTTCTCTCTCTCTCTCTCTCTCTCTCTCTCTCTCTCTCTCTCTCTCTCTGTGTGTGTGTGTGTGAAAGAGAGAGAGAGAGAGTTTGTGTGTATGAGAGAGAGAGAGAGTTTGTGTGTATGAGAGAGAGAGAGAGTGAGAGAGTGAGAGAGTGGAGAGAAAGATTTCCAAGTTTCCAAGTATCTCTTTCAAAAGTACTTTAATGGTAGTTATTCCTTCTTATACTCACTCCTCTACCAGATCCTCCATTCCCCAAACCCAAATTAACTCTTCCATTGCATTATAACCTTTTAACCCTTTATACAAGTGCTTCTATATCCTCTCTATTGAAAAGCCCTTCCCTTCATAATTTCCTGACCTCTATGAAGCACACATGTCTAAAATTTCAAAGATAAAATTGAGAAATGATAAAAAGCATAGTATTCATCTTTCTGGTTTTAAGTTACTTCCTTTAAGGTGATTGTTTCTAGCTTCATTCATTTACATGTGATATGTAACTTTTATAATCTTATCATTCTTACTAGCTAAATAAAAATTTTTATGAAAATATACCACATTTTAAATATCTTTTCAGTAGTTAGTGAACACCTAGGTTGTTTCTATTTCATGGACGTTATGAGTAGACAGTGATGACCATGGATGAGCCAAAATCTTGAAAGTGAGTTATGGAGTACTTTGGATAGATACCCCAAGGTGATATTTCATATAGTAGAACTACTTTCAGCCTTTTGAGGAACGATTACTCTGAGTTTTATATTTGCTGCAATGACTTTCATTCCCACCAGCAGTAGATAAACGTTCCTTTCTTCACACCCATACCAGCATTTATCATTTTCTTTTTAGCTTAGCCATTCTAAGTGGAGTGAGATGAAATCTCAAGTTTGAATTTGTATTTCCCCACATGCTAAAGTATGTCAAAGTCACTGTTTCCCAGTCGTTTGCATTTTACCTTTTGAGAACTCTCCGTCTAGATCTACATCCCATGTTTACATAGGGTAATTGCTTTCTTGTTTAAGTTTTGAATTCTTTTTATACTCTGTATACTAACCTGTAGATATATTGGCATTCCCTCAAATTTCTGTCCAGATTTCTTTAGTTTCAAGGTACCCTGTTTACTAATTGTTGTTCTTAATGGCTGTACTATCAGAGTCATATTCAGAAAGTCTTTCTTTTCCACCAATAAGTTCAAGTCTGTTTCCTACTTTCTCCTCTAACAGATTCAAGGAACTCGGTCTTGTGTTGAGGTCCTTGATTGATTCCAGTAGAATTTTGTTCAACAAGAGAAGTGAGGATGAACCTTGTTTCACTCTTCTATGTGTAGCTATTCAGTTTGACCAACACTATTTGTTGATAATGCCATCTTTTCTCCAATGTATATTGTTGGTTTCTTTGCTTCAAATGAAGTTGCTATTAGAGTGTGGGTTTATATGTGGGGCCTCAGTTTTATCTCATATATTAATAACCTATTTTCACAATAGTATTATTATGTTTTTATTACTATAGTTCTGTAGTTTAAACTGAAATCTGGGATGGTAATACTTCCAGAAGTTCTGTTGTTTCTCAGTATTGTTTGGGCTATCTTGTGTCTTTTGTATTTTCATATAAAACTTATGACTAAAATAACCTTTGTTCATAATTACATTGAAATGTTAATGGAGATTACATTAAATCTGTAGGTTGTTTTTGGTAGAATGGACATTTTTATATTATTTATTCTACCAATTTATGATCATTGGAGATATTTTCATCTTTTGATACAGTTTTTTGTTTCTTTTTAGAGTATCTTGAAGTCTTTGTAAGACTTCTCTTGCTAGATTTATTTCAAGATCTTCCTTCTCCCTCCCTTTCTTCCTTTCTTTTTAACCCATTGTGAATATGATTTTCCTGATTTTTTTCCCATTTGTTTTTCATTTCATCATGTGTGCTAATTTTGTGTTCTACTACTTTGTTGAATGAATTGATCAAATGTAAGAGTTTTTTGGTGGAGGTATTGTGTCCCTCATCTACATCTACAAGGAAAGATACTTTTACTTCTTTCCCATTGTATCCACTTTACTTCCTTCATTTGTTTGATTTCTTTAGCTATGACTTTAAGTATTATGTTGAACAGGAGTGGCAAGACTGGACATTTTTGCCTTGCCTCTGATTTTAGTAGGAATGGTTTGGTATTTGCTACACTTAAGAGGATGTTGGCTATGAGTTTCCTATATATTCCTTTATTATATTGAGATTTATCCCTGTATCCCTACACTCTTCAAGACTTTTATAATGAATGAATACAGAATTTTGTCAAAGGCCTCAGTATCCTAGTACCACCTTCCAGGAGTTGTAACACTTCTTTAGTTGTTTAGAGATTTTCTTTAGCCATGTTGCTTAAATAATAATATTAATAGCATTAGATGAATATAGTGAAGATACTTAATCTACAACTAACTAACCAGGCTGTAAGACAACCAACCAGAAGCTTACCACATCTACCAGGACTGAATAGGGCAACCTCTATCTTATTCTCATCATTAAAGCTGAGATTGACTTCTGGAGGGGAGTATGAACTATGCATAAGGAATAGATATATCACTAAGAATAAACAATAAATTTAATCTAACATTCAAGTAATAAACAGATTTTTAAAAATAAGTCAACTTCTGGATTATGTCTGTCTTCTTCAGTAATCTAAATAATTGGAAAGATCTCAAATTCTGAAAACTAATATATATCTTTTAAGTTAATATCTAAAGGATATAGACATTTTTAAAGAATTGTAGAATTTAAAGGTCTGACATTTTATTAGTATTTTAATTACATATTTCAATATTAATTAAAAATAGCCTAAAGTCAAATATTACTTTATGTTGCTTCTTATTTAAGAAATCCCAATGTTTGGTTAATGAATTTAAAAATCTATTAAGAAAAGGAAAGTATAATATAAGGATATTGGTATGTTTTTACTACTTCTCTGGAAAATTTATAGGTGTAAAATACAGTATTTTTTCATGAAATCTCAGAAAGCATGTTATATAAAAACAATGAACTGTGTTTCCTTCACACCTGAAAGTTTGTGCACAAGATGAGGAGAGAATGAGAAGTAGAAATGAAGACTTCTCACAAAAGCTAATCTCATTTGATTTTCTATATGATTACTAATTTAATGAAGAAAAATTAGTTCAGAATCATCTACCTTTCTTTTTAGCATGTCATACTCTACTTGTCAATAAGCTGACTTGGTTGGATATGTAAATAATATGGAGAGAGTCTTAAGTTGTTACTGAATAGGTGAGCATAATATCCTTCTAGATGCTTTTCAGAATCTATCAGCAGATAAAGTTTGTGTAAAGAACACTGAAAAATTCTCATATAACATTTGCAATAATGAGATTGTATTATGTATAATACTATTATGGCTCAACAATGTATGGAAGTATCATAGTTAAACTAGCAAAGAGATTTAAGTACTTATGGCAATATGAAATACTTATCTGGTAAAGATTTCAAATTGTGATATTTTAAAGCATTATGAACTCCACTAAATTGTTAAGAAGTCTCCACATATACCAAAATCCACTCTCAAATTCTGTATGTAAAATGATATTTTTGATCATCCTTCTAAATATATGAATAATATGTAAATGCAAAATGACTAAGATTTGTTTTCCAAGGTAACAAAAGCTAAAATTTACAGAAAACTCATTATAGAAATACAAAGGAATCTATCCATAACAGTAACGTTGTTGTCAATACCTACAGAATATTTTAAAAACAAGCAGTGAGGTAAAAACAAATCAACAAAAATTGTCATTGAGCTTGAAAAATGCTCCAGAGACATTATAAAACCCTATCTACCATGCAGCATTTGAAGGGAAAATACCTGTCATTTTAGGATTATGTTTCAAAGTGAAAAAAATCAAAGAATAGATGTTAAGTGACATTTTCAAATAAATGTCTGGTAACTAACTATTTTCCATAATTACTGTTACTTTTCCACTTAGTTCTGCATTTCTTCCTTAGTTCATCTTTCTATTGCCTTTGGAACCACCATTCTACAATCTCCATCATTGCTTTGACTTCGGTACCCCAGCAGATAAGCATTTATGAATTTGGAGATGGCACTGACTGGGTTTCTCTCTGCTGTCCCTTCCTTAGTCACACCTAGCCCCTCTTCACTTGCTTCTCTTCTTCTGATGGGTTTCCTACAACAGTTACTGTAGACCTCAAGGATGTACATTACTGCCAAGTTGTTTAGAGTGTACAGATTAACACAGTTATTGTGCATCAAACATGCTTATCATTAATCAACACCAACCTACTGTTAGCATCTGGTACAGGCCATCACCTAAAACCTCTTTCTCTGGCTATGATTGTTTGATAGATATATTTATTTACCTCAGTCACCTATGAGATCTTGAAGAGAAGGATGTCCCTAAAATGTGTGCCATAGTCCTGGCTACAATCTAGTTCCATATACTCTTCTTTGTATTACATAGGTGCAGGCATTAATTCTCTGAAAAACCAAGATTTCCACCTCGAGTTACATTTTTAGTGCTTTCTCCATACTGGGAACACTTTCCTCATCTGCAACAGTCAATGCACACCTCCTTTCCCCATGCTTGAAGAAGTGAGTTCACACTGCCTGATGCACAGCTTCTATTTCTATCTTTCCCCTCAATTAGGTCCTTGCTTTCTGTAGGTGGTCTTGCCCCTATTTTGTTCAAAAGTAATTCTTTCTGTTGGTTAACACACGATCACTCTTCTCCTTCCATTTCAATCCTTGTTTTTTTGGGTCACCCTTGTGACAAAAGCAATCCCTTCATACAGTGTCCTTTGAAAAGCCATCAAGTCCAGGATCTACCATGTGTAGTGCTGTTCATGGCATTGCCACTAAAAGCCTTTCTTTAGTTGTATATATGTGAGTCACGTGTCCCTTCTGTTGCCTTATTTAAAAAAGGATATGCTTCTTCTTAAGTTGACTCATGTTCTGCACTCTACAGCAGACATAGAGCTCTCTAGGCCTGTAATATGCTCAGAACTGGTATTAGTGTTGCCTTCAAGAGGATCTTAGCAGCATTCTGAAGGTCATGACTAAAAAGAGTAAAATAACCCTCTGATAATACCATACCTGCTTTATCACCTTAAATCAAGTGAAATACATTTAAAAAGGAAAGAAGAATAGGTTATAAAAAACTTATTGTAATAATTAGAATAGTTAAATCATGGTATTTTGTTTGTAGCATTGTTGTTATATAGACATAAGATTAAATATAATGCTGATATGTTTACCTTTGCAGAAGATAAGAATTAAGAATGTTTTTCCTTATAGTATCATGTTTTGTAATATAATTTTCCAATGTCTCAATTTTGATGATAAGTCGAAATAAATTGTAAAATTCAGCTTCAGAATTACTTAATAAAAAACTTTTAAATGAACATTTCTCCAAATTATATGATGATTAACTTTGAAAGGTGTGACCTCTAAATCATCAAAAGATAAAAGCTTGCAATGTGAATCAGATGGTTATTTTCCTTTACTAGATGACCATAAAAGAGATTTAATACTTTCTGTGAAAAAATATCTGAGGGCCTCTCTCAAAAAAGCCATGGGCTTGGGAATGTATCTCTGGGTACATTTGTGAACCTGGATTTTATTCCATTTACTAAAATAAAGTAAGCTCCAATAACATATGAGAAACCCATGCACAGGGAGTTTGGGGTTATTTTAGAGCTAGTGAGGGAAACACAGAGTTGTATTTGTATTTTATCATTAGAATGGAGACTGCCCTGAATGGAAGCTGCCCAGTAATAAAAAACATTTGGTGGAAGAACCATGAAGGCCAGAGTCGACATTGCTTCTTGATTTGTGAACTGAAGTGAAGGTGCAGTGTTTGCTTTGCTGTTGGCAGTTTGCCTACATGTGTGGTCAATCATAGGATTAATAATACAGAGGCGGGTACATCTGTGGATAAGTGTAGATGCAAGGAAAGGGACTCTGACTGCATCAGGGGGTACTTGAATTTGTGTTCAAAAGACAAGGGCCAAAGACTTACTTTGCAACTTGTCAGGAATTCAGAAGACGTGGGAGGATGAATCTATAGATGTGCATGTCAGAAATAATGGAGTCAAGACACAGGGTGAGGTTTAGCAGAAAAATGGTGTGAGTAGGGATGGGAATGACTAAAGAAAGAAACTGAGAACAACCTAAAAGCTGTTAGGGAAGCATCTCAGGGCAGCTTAGAACACAGAGGGCTCCCACACAGTGGGATTAAACATATATTCTTGAATATTTCTCAACAAAATAAATTTTTATATACTTGCTATCCACAAATATGGGGAAACTTGTGAAAATGGGCTATATTGTCCTTCTTGCTTTGTATTCTGCTCATGGGCTTGTTTTAACACTATCTACTCAAAGCTATAAGAAAGCTTAAATTAACATACATGTGTCTTAACTTTTATCAGTTTTATTAAAAACAAGCCTTTAAAAAATAATTTGGCCACATTTAATACTTCAGTTTTTAAGGATTGCAAGAATCATGACTGTTTCACCAATCAGAACTTTAAGAGCTAGTCTAACCTAAGTATGTATAGGATATAACATTTCATAAAACACAAAGACTAAAGCCAAAATTCAAGTCTGGAATTTGTTAAAGTTTTTCTGATGATTTGAAAATGTCGAAATGAATGGACATCTGATCCCTTCAGGAAACCTGGTGATAACAAGGGAGAATTATTCGCTCAGAACGAAAGCTCCAGAGTGTGTTCAGGAGCAGTTGGAAACAGACACAATTACATCAGGTGAAGTTCTCTTATGACTGGCAGAGTTGCTTCGAGGTGAAAGAGAAAATGCAAAAAAAAAAAAAAAAAAATTGGGGCTCCAGATGGCAAGGGATCTATTTTTAGGCCAATAGGAACTTATATTTGGTTGGGGCACTTAACAGAATGAATAGCAGAAGTGTGTTGAAAGTAATTTAGACCTGCATTTGAAAGGGTACAGCTTGGGGCAGATGGGAGCAGGTGTCACAAAAGCAGCCCAGGTCAGCCAGCAAGTAGGAGGGAACAAAAGGCAGAAAGAGAAGTTGCTCAGTAAAAGTTTAGCAGCAATGCTGCCCCCCCCCCAAATCCTTATTGAAATACACAGAAGTCAAACATGGAAATAACCCATATGCAAGGACATTTACTCTAGCTGGGAAAATATTATTCCTCAGTCGGCTATTTTAAACATAAGATTTATTTTCTGGAGGGTTTTCTTTTTCAGTTTTGATAATGGTTTGATCTCCAGATGTGTTAGAAAAATGCTTACTTCTTTAATTACAAACAGCAACAAACAACCTATGTTGCTTAAAGACTGAGGTCATTTTCCTAGAAGCAAGAGGGCCTTGTTACAACGAGGAGAAGGCAAAGAAAAACAAAGAAGAAAATGCAAAAGTCCTTTCATCCCAATGCAATTCTGTTGAAATAAAAAGTGTTAAACCATCTTAGGAGCCTGTATTTCTAAGAGGCCACTTGCTACCCAAGGCTGCAAGTCTGCCTTCAGCATATCACACAAATAAGGGTTTATCTGACACTCCTTGTACATGGCCCCCTTCTTCCACAAAGAGACAGAAGTACAACTTCAAGAAGAAAAGATTTAAATGCAGAAGTGTCAGTCTGGCTGTTGATGGTCCATTGTCATGGCCAATTTGGTATTTGGTTGTTAGGAGTATGTTTTTTCCCCTGCTGGCCTGGACCCACTGCCGCACCAGCCCCAAATAACACCCAGAGATGCTGTATTAGATATAATTATGTTGGTCAGTTACTAGTTTCTTATCAGCTAGCTCTGTCTCAAATATTAACCCATTTCTATTAACCTCAGTACTTCTAAATGGTCTTATCTTATCGGAAGAGGGGCTGGTGTTCTTCTCTCCATCCTCCATCTTGGATCTTCTCCCTACTACTTCCTCTCTCCTCCTTGTCTCCAAGTCCTGCCTATCTTGCTTTCCTATTGGCCAACAGTGCTTTATTCATTAACCAATAAGTGAAACATATTTACAGAATGACATCTCCCATCATTTGGTTTTCACACAGAAAGTAATACTATGGGAAACATAATGGAAAAATAAAAGTAAAATTCCATTTGAAAAAAAAAAGCAGTAATGCAAAGTTCAACTTATATTATTGATGTTATTATCTAAATTCATTCCAAGAAAGGGGTGATTAAGCAATATTATCTAGATGTCTAAATTTCTTATTTCCTTATTTATTTGTTCATTTATTTATTTATTAAATTTTATTTTACATTCCAACCACAGTTCTCCCTCCCACCCCTCTTCCTGCTCCCTCTCACCTCCACCCTCCCCAGCCCACCCCCATCCACTCCTTCCAAAGGGTTAGGGCTCCCATAGGGAGTCAACAAAGCCTGGCCCATTAAGTTGAGGCAGGACCAAAGCTCTTCCCACTGAAGAGCTGAGCATGGCATCACACCATAGGGAATGGGCTTCCACAAGCTAGCTCATGTACCAGGGATAGATCGTGGCCCTACTGTCAGGGACCTCTCAGACAGACCAAGATACACAGCTGTCTCCCGCATGCAGAGGGCCTAGCTCAGTCCCATGCTGTTGGTCTAGAGTTCCTGAATTTCCACGAGCTTGATTCAGTTGTCATCTGTAAATACCTGTATCATGATCTTGACCTCTCTTGCTCAAATATTCCCTCCTCCCTCTCTTTGACTGGATTCTCAGAGCTCTGCATGGTGCTTGGTTGTGGAGCTCTGCATCTGATTCCAACAATTACTAGATGAAGATTCTATGATGACAGTTGGAGTATTAACCAATCTGAGATATCTGAATTCCTAAGACTGTCCTCTCAGGATACAAATTATCACTGTGTTTGATTAACAGCTTTGCTTTTTAACAAAATACATAGCTCATTGTTGAAATTCTTGGAGTAAAATAAAGTGAAAAGAACATTAAAGAAAATATTTTTAACTACTGACAACATGACAGGAAGTACAATAGTATGGTCATGGAATTCCTCTCTGTGTAATTGGACCAGTTGTATCTGCTACCTGCCTATATGCCAAACAACACTAGGAAGCTTGCTAATATATATGATGGAATCCTTGAGAATAACTGTGCTATGTTACTGTGACATTCAAGTTCCCTTGACTACAGATTTCAAATTAGATGGCTAAAGAGCTAAATTAAGCATAATATATTTAATTCATTTCTAACACTAAAATTTATTTATTTGCTACTAAATAGTATTACAAAGTCTTATTGGTTTGATGCTTATTTGTGTGATTTAGTGCTCTAAACAGGGATAAGACTCTCATTAGTTGACATAGTAGAAATTATTTTGCTTTATGTAAAGCACTTGAGTTTCTATCCCATGGACCCATGGATATTTTATTTTCATTCTTTTTGTTTCTTTTATATGTGGTTTCCTTTATTTTTGAGAATTTCATAATGTATTCAATGAACTATCTACCCCTCACCCTCCTCTATGTCCTCCCCAGCATAGCCTATACCAACTTCAGTTTCTTTTATTATTCTTCTCTGATAAACCAATAATTTTTTAAATTTTTATTTTTTACAGTTATTACTGCACATAGTTATTATGGAAAACCCAGCAGTGGCCACACCCTCAATCAAAGAATGGTTCTTCCTTCCCCAACAACCATCCACGTCAAAATCTCTTCAGTGTAGGGCAGGGACTGGAGATCATCTACCTCATCTATACTGGGATTTTGGAAGTCTTGGTCATGTGCAGGTCTCAAGCCAGGGAAAAATACAAAAATTACTGTGTATTTTAGAAAAATATTGCTTCTTGTGGGGAAATAGAAAGTCCAAACTGGCTTGAAAGGTAATAGAATCAAAACATGAAGGCGGGGTGGTGGAAAGGCAGTGATTAGCCAAAATCAGTGGAAGTCCGTTTCAAAGTTAAGTTGCAACAGGAAGGAAGCTATGATTTCAAATGGGTTTTAAAGTTAAAGATCCCATCCAAGCTCTATTATTGAGCAGATCCTATTGTGATGGTAATGACATGTTGTGTGGGAAGTGGCGGTTTTCTTGGAATAGAGAGAGAAAGAAATTTGCTGTGATTGATGTACCACATGAGGGTCAAACCACAAAATCACTGACTTGCTGACTGTCCAACTCAGTGTAATTGGGTTACTTATTTTGCTAAGAATTCCAAGTTTGTGTACATATGTGTGTGTTTGTGGGACTGACTACTTTATGAGTTTATTACATTTCCTTCGGGGAAGAAAGGTATTGTAGTTAGCATCAGAGTCACTTTCTATGTGCTTTATGATGGGTGCTAATCTGAATGAAATACATCTACCTTACCAGTGCAGTGTAAGACCACCCAAGAGGCCTTTCATGGATGCACTAAATTTCCTACATGCTAGCAACAGGCTGTTGAAGGTGGCCAGTGGGAGAGTATGTGCTGCCAACCCCACCAGTTCACAATTTGGCTTGAGACAAAAAGGACATAATTTTGAGGCCTCATTATGTCCAAGAGGATTAAGTACTTTTTAATATTTCATAGTCATTTTAAGTTTCTAAATAAATTAAAGAATATGAACATGTCTGAGGTGAGCCACAGTGGTAGTCTGCACTTCTGAAGTCTGTTCCTGGTTCCTGAAGTTCCTTCCAAAGGGTGGCTAGAGCTCAATAAAGAAGGGGTGATAATTTCCTAAAACCAGATCTACTGTTCCTGAGGGATATGGGAGGAATGGATACTCTAGTTTCTCAGTCCAAGAGAGTTAAATTTTATCAGGTATTCTAAAGTCCTGGGAAAATGAAAGAACCTTCAAAGAAAAGAAAAGAAAAATCAAGATTACATTTTTCTTCCTGGCAAGATGAGCTATGGCTTCAGTTTTAGAAGAAAAGCTACTAAATATAAAATGTCTTGTATTTTCAAAGGAGGGACTTAAAATTAGATGTAAGACCCTTTCAGCTTTTTCCCAAGATTCTTGAGAGTCTACCTTTTCTTCATTGGAGATGAAAGAATAGTCTGTCTCACAGGATTCTGGTCTGGACTTCTCTGAAACACCATAACAATTCCTTTCAAAATAATTTAAACCAATTCCAATATAATGAGTTAATTAAATAAAAAAACAAGGAGGCTGAAATCTAATGTTTTTAATTGATTTTAATTTCTTTAGGAGCACAAAAACAGTCCAGTTTGCCAATTATTATTTAGTGGAACAAAGCAATGATCTTAAACTTTTCATTTTTTCTGTTAACACATTTTTGAATTTGGAAAGCTTGAAATGTTTAACAATTCAGATCATCTTTCTCAACCAAGGTTCCTTACCCAAACCACAGAATACAGTAAACAAACTGACTTTGTAACAAGATAAAATAAAAGACCCAGAGACATAAATTGGGGTTCAAGCTGAAGATCAGGTAATCCAACCAGCCAAGCTATCAGAGAGCTCTGACTTCTAACAGGGCTTGGGTGTTCCTATTCTCAACGTGGCAGGAGGATGAATGCTTGAGAGCTTGAGACCTTGCTCCTGTCTTACATACTTCACTAATGCTGGGATAAAGGTGTGTGATCCCAGTGCTAAGATCATCTTTGTGTGAGCTATTTCTCTTTAGGACTGGCTCAATCTTGTGTAGATCTGGGTGGCCTTGAACTCAGAGAGCTCTGTTTACCTCTTATTCTGAGTCCTATGATTAAAGGTGTGTACCACCATTTCCTAGCTTCTGACTGCTGGGATTAAAGGCATGTGCCTGGCTGCTATGTTTTATGGTGGACTTTGCTTTCTGAATCTTCAGGCAAGTTTTAATGAATCATAAATAATGTATCGCCATATGACTTTTTCTGTTTCTATCGAAGAATGTACATATTAGCGTTTTTTTCCATCACAGGAGGAAAATGCATTCATTTCCTGTAATGCATGGCTTACAGACTTCACAACTATTTTCTGCTGGGTTTCCTTTTTTATTAGTTTTAGAGGACTGTTACACTCTAGCCACTTTCTCCCCCTCAAACACTACATTTAAAAGAAATGTCAAAAAATCATGTGACTGATAGTTTTTACTATCAACTTGACACAATCAAAATTATCTGGGAAGAGTGTCTCAACAAAGGTACTATCTAGATCTTGTTGGTGTGTGGGTTGTCTGAGGAAGATTCTCTTGATTGTGTTAACTGGGGTGTTGTTAAGGGCAGTGCATGCTTCCCTAGACAAGAGTCCTGAATTTTCTATGAGTTGCAAAAGCAAGCTAAGCACAAGCATGTATTCCCCCTCTGCCTTTGACTCTGAACATGACTAGCTGCTTCTAGCTCCTGCTGTCTTGACTACATGGCAATGACAGACTGTAACTCAGAATTATAAGCCACATAAGCCATTTCTCCCTTAAGGTGCTTTTATGAAAATATTTTATCATTGCATAGGAAATAAAACTAAAATAAGTGACAAGTTAGGAAGGCTCTGTCCTTGAACATTCTCATACATCCTACCTCCAGTGATTTTCATTGGATTTCTTCTTTTCTTAAGTATTTTTTAATTAAGATTTTATATGAACATGATTTTTTATTCAATGTCTCTCATAAAAACCTGTAACAAATAATAAGTGACCCAGAGACAAATATTGAGGTTCAAATCAAGCTAAAGAACAGAGAAGCAAAGCAGCCAATCCACTTACCTCTACCAAGCTGAAATGGCTATCCTCTCTCCAGGACTCCTCAGAGACAATAGTATCTCCAGAAATCCTCAGAAGCAAAAGCTCTGAGTTCCTGTCTCCTTCTGCCTTTCTCCACTCAGTCATATCACTCCTGTATCCACTTCCCTAGTACTGGGATTAAAGGTGTGTGATCGCAAGAGCTGGGATCAAAGGCATGAGCTCTGTTACACTTCACTCCTGTGTAGGCCAGGGTGGCTTTGATCTCAGATCCATCTGCCTATCTCCTGAGTCTTGGGATTTAAGTTGTGTGCCACCGCTTACTGGTTCTATGGCTTGCTAGTATGGCTGCTGGGATTAAAGGTCTGTATCACCATTACCTGACCTCTACAGCTTGTGGATAACTTTTCATTCAGAGCCCTTAGGTAATCTTTAATAAATCATAAACAATATATCACCACATGAAATTCTTTTGGTTCAGTTACACATAAAATTTCAATATAGTGTATATCCATACCAATAATCATATACGTAAAATTTGACCAACAGGAGTTGCCTACTTGCAAGAAACTAAATTCTTGCCTCTCCAAACAATCAGAAAAATGTGAGAACAACTGGCTCCTTAGCCACTCTTTCTATGAATGAAGATAGCCAAGGCACAAATCACTAGCTGGTGTCCACACTTGTAAAATATTAATAGCATACACAAGAAAAACCTATTTACTATTTATAAATCAAATTTCTATGAAACATTACATAGGTAAGCAAATGCTAATCTTGGGCAAAATAATTCTTCAGGGATGGTGTGGAGAAATAATGTTCAACATGTGTAACAATTTTAAAAGGCTACTGGCTCTTGAACTGTGGCTCCAATAAAACAAATTTGCACAAGAATTACATTGTAAAGAGGGCAGTACTTAAATTATAGAAATAGGTCTGTCTGTATTTTAATGAAAAAATTTTAATACAATGAAGTAGGAGCATAATTCCTGAAGTATTTTAAAGAAACTTCTGTCTTCACATACATTTGTTAGGACCCTCAGTTGTAGATAAAATGGGGGGAAATAGTAGAGAACTGTGGTAGACAATTCACACTGTTAAGTGCAAAGTCAAAGAAAACCTATAATATCACACTTTTTAAAAATCCAAGTAATTACTCTGATAGAATTTGTGTCTACTGGGGAAACACTAACTTCCAGCATCCAGAGTCATCTAGAAAATCAAGAGTGTAAGCCAAGACCCATCCCCACTTAGAAGCTGATCATACTAGAAATAAAATGTTTTTATGTCAGCTAAGGGTAATCATAAAGTAAAAGATAATTTAAAAACTGAAAAATCATAATTATGAAGTTTAGAAAGTATACTGATGATATCCAGAGATACATTTATTTATACATCATGGCCATGTTGAACACATTTTTATTTTAAGGAGCACAGGTGTGTAATTATGGAAATTTTCTGTGATATGTCAGTGAATACTTTTTTTTTTCTGTCACCATATAAGCGTGTAGCAAGAAATTTAGTTTGGGTCAGTGGAGCATATCAGACTACATACTTTGTTTTTTCACTTCTATGTCCCTTAAGTTGATGTACTATGAACAACCAAGAATTATTGATCTTTGACCTATTTTGCATTGGGAAAAAAACTGGAATAGGTACAGAAATTTGCAATATAACAGAAATAATGGGCAATATTTGACAAAATTACCACAGCAATTAATGATTGGTTTTGAAGATGGCATCTAGATTACAGGCATGTCATTTGAAAAGGGGTGCATAAATGACAGTGATGGAAGCCACTTGCTTTGCACATTCTGATGTTCTTCAATCATTAGTAATTTCCTATTGTGAAGGAAAAAAACCTTTTAACAACATGCAGTTCTTTTTTTACAGGGTTTTATAGACCTGAAGTGAAATTTGTTATGAACTATTAGTTCCTAAAATGTGTTAGGTTAGGTGAAAAGAAAAATTACTTCTTGCCTGGTATATTTAACAGTCTCTAAAACTGAAAGACAGAAACTTAAATATCTGGATTCTGATAAGAATTTTTAAATGAGTTTGGAATTCTAACTTGGTTATGGCAGAATACCTAATATATGACACTTCAGAAATATTCCATGGCTTCTAGGCAAGAAACATTGAAGCAGCAAGTCTCTGGGGAGAAGGGACAATAGGAAAGTGAGGGCACAGTGACAGCTACTGTCATCTTCAAGGCGTTTCTGAATTGTTAAGTTAGAGACTGAGCTACAGAAGCATCGTGGGATCTTTCATGGTCTCACATTTGTGTACTGTCAACCTCAGTGTACTTTACGAGCATACTTTCAAACACCGTCTGCAAACCTTGAACTGCACTCTGACTTTCCCATCAGTCTATTCAATCAGCTTTATTAGCATTATCACCAGTTCTGTTTGTTTTTTCCTTGTAGTCAGTTTATCTTTTCCGGTTCCCAGGACTCCAGAGTCACAATGAGATGAACACATTATTAATGTTCACATCATTAATGTTTATTTGCTACCTAATGCCTGAGTTACCTCATGTTACACTCTTGGATACTACCTCCCCGTTGACTAGAGTAGGCACGATTATGCCCTTTGACTAGAATAGAAACATTCAAGTTCATTCTTCTTAAACACAGTATCTGACATAATGCTACTGTTTCAGTGAATGTGAGGATCTCTCCCATTTAACGTCTGTTGTAAAAATGAGTTCATGAATGAACTTTCTAGGGCAGTTGCAGCTATGCCATGCAATTATTCACACAATTGTGTGAACAAGGCCACAATGGCTCTTGTTGGTTTCAGAGTCTAGGAGTTCTTCTTCTAGGAGCTCAGCAAAGTACAGCATTGGAGGCTTAGGCCCATTTTGACACCTGTCTATGTTTTCTTACACAGTTGCTTTCTCAGAGCATGCTAGACTCCAGAAGAGTGGTGTCATGACCAGTTCCAGAATCTGCTTACAGAACAAGAATTTCCCTTGCCATGACTCTGTTCCTTTGCTGAATTTGTTTTGGGCTTTCATTTTTTATTGATAAAGTTACTCAGAACCAGAAGGATAGAGATTAGGCATTTTGTTCTTTCCCAAATTATGAAGTCGGAGAGCCCTTCTGATTCCTATTTCTCACAGCACTTAAATTTTTCAGATTAAATAATATATTCTACTTATTAATACCTTCTCTATCAAGAGAAAAGTCAAATCAAACCCAGCTGGGTAAGGTAGCTATTTAGAGGGCAGTTATGTGATCTCAGTTGGAAAAACCCAAGTGCCTAGGTCATTTCTGAGACATTATTCAAGAAAGCAGTGTATTGTAGTGTGGTAAACTGGATTAAACATCCCAACATTGATGTTCTGTTGAGAAATTTATAATGATTTGCTGTTGCCAAAATAAGGTTGACCTATTTTATCTATTTGGCTTTACACCATTTCAGTTTTGTCATTTGAATGCTTTCCATCATCAAAAGATACCTTTAATTCAAACTTTATGCCAAGTTTCACAGTTTTCTCTGCATCCAACATTCTCATACAAACTGTTTTCTATCCTAGCTCTTCTGTTCTCCTCTGGGAGACTGCAAAGTGTTTTGTTCCTTATAGGTATTGTGAATGCTTCCTAGTATTTAACTTCCTCTTAGAGATCAGAAATCTTCCCTTTTCCACTACAGTGCTTGCTCTGTACACCCATATGTGCAGTCATATTTGGGAAAATCACCTGAGGTCTAAAATAGCTTACTGATTTGTTGGGAGCACTAGTGATGATAGGGTTCAAAACTTCCACATTCTCAAATTGGGAGTATCACAAACAAGTCTTCCTTGGCCTGTGGGGATCTGCATGTTGCTAAGTCTGGGAGTGGCACGGCTCATGCTGAGTACTGGGGCTCCAGGGTGAGGCTTTTGTAGTCTAGGGAGTGTATCCAAAGAACAGGAAAAGGCAGCTTTGGCAAGCCTGCAGCTTGGCTGGCCTCTGAGTATGTCATTAGTGTAGTGATTCTAAAGTTAGAGTGTACTGGTTGGTTCCCTTTGAGGAAAGACCTTACAAATTTTAATTTTAATTTTATAGTATTGTTAAGATTCTAAACAAGAACATCTCATTGTTCATTTATTCTCATCAGAATTTTATGAGAGCTGTGTGCATTATTTAGGAAGATCACCAGTGTAAAGACTCCTCTCTGATTATAACATACACTGGAAGTTTTGCTAGATGGTGTGTGTATGTGTGTGTGTGTGTGTGTGTGTGGTTTGGTGTGTAGAGTATGTGTGCAGATTTACAGTGTCTTCCTTGTGGAATCTTTTTAAAAATATCTATTTTTGCATAGATAACTTCCTAAACAAAGAGCCAACTAAGTAGGTAAAAATCAGAGTTTAGAAATAGTGAGAGATTATAGGAGAAACTTAATAATGGAGTTGAAGTAAACCCAATCCTTGGTACAGCTGATTATTGGTATTGAAAAGGGAAGAAGACAACTTAGTCCTCAAAACATCTGGCCCCTGTCCTGTGTCATTCTTTTACCCCATAAACTCTAGATGCTTGGCTTTCATAAGCCTGGATACCACATGGATAGTCTTCATAGCATCCTACTTCCCTGTAAACTAGAGCCTGATGTGGAACATCTTCTGAGGCAGTTTTAGTGAGTCTTCCTCTTGTAATCAGAAAAGTGTAGAACAAGTCATTTCCATGAGTATTTATGTTAAGAGATAACTGTAGGACAATGCAAAATATTTTGATTAAATCTATTTTGAAATATTTAATAGCCCCAGTGTTTAGATGTGTGTGAGTAATTAGCCTTTTGAGAAGAAGTCTATGCTGAAAGAGATTTACAAGGGTTGTCCTGTTAATGTGTCACTTCCTTTTTGAATCAAAGGAATTTAGTGGAGGATAGCAATTCCCAAAATAAGTTGAAACCTGACATTAACCTCTTCCACTGACTTAAGGGAAGAATCCAATCAAATATAAATTATAAGTCATCCTCAAAACAGAAAATACTGTGAGTCTTTTGGGACACAATCTTTGATTCTTTATCTTTGTGGTCCATGGAAATAAAGTCCCTGTTTCTGTGAAGATTGAAGAAACCATCCAAATGTTTTGCTTGTGTCATCCTGACCTAGTCAAGATTCTCTCCCTCTTTCTTTATTTTCTCTTTCCTCCCTTCTACTCCTCTTTATTTTCCCCCATCCTACCTATCTTGCTTTACTGACCTGGTGGTAGTGGCATATGCCTTCAATACCAACACTCTAAGTTCTAGGCCAACCTGGTCTACAGAGCAAGTTTAAGGACTGCTACACATAAAAACCCTGTTTCGAAAACAAGCAAACAATAACAAACAAACAACAAAAATAACACTTCTGAAAGACATATGCACTTTTAACTTCCTGCTACAAGATAATTCCCTGGGGTGCTGTATCACTGTCAGTTAAAATGAGTTCATAGCTCACAAGCCATAGGATTATCATGTAGTGCTTGTCTGACATTAAGCTGGTTCTTATCTCTAGCAACTTATTATTTCAAGGTGAGAGTTTTGATATTCTTTAACATTTAGGTCATAGTTCAATTTACCTCCAGATCTAAGGTATGGCTTAATCTTTAGTAGGTGTTGAGTGAGTGTTTTGGAACTTTAGAATGGCTTATGTGGTACCTGACCTTGAGCAATTGTATGAATCTAAAAGATTCTGACAGCCATTTTCATGAATCTCTTCAGCTATGTTAAGGTGCTCAGAGTTACTGGTTGGAGGTAAAAGTTAGAAGATATACTTCTTGGAAATATATTAAGAATTGTAGTGAAAAGGCCTCCCAGAGGTGTCTGCAAATTTACATAAATAAAGGACACATGTGAAAAAAAATATCATGGATATTTAAAAATCCCTTAGAGTCATAATTAATTAACAAAAATTATGGTAGACTATGTAAGTTTCTAAATTATACCACAGCCTACATAACTGATTCAATCTCATCACTACCATTTTTCTCCTTCTCCATTCCCCTTCAGGGATGCTAGCCTTTTGTTGGAGTCGAGTCCCCCACCTCCCTTCTCAGACCCTTTATGAGATTTTTCTCCAAAAGCCTTTCTCCTTAACTATCTGCATCATCTCTCCTTCACTGGCCTTTGAATGTCTCTACTTAGAAAACACTGAGTCCCAAAGTCTTGTTTATCCCACCTAAAGTGGGCCCTGCATGGATCCCTGCCTAAAACCCACCAACAGCTACAGCCACTCTCTATCTCTCTGCCCTTCCCATTGCCTATAGTACACTTACTATTGGTTGGCAGTTATGTTTTCTGATAGGTAATTTATGTCATCTTGATAAAGCTTATGACCAGTCAGACACAGTAGTAACTAGATACTCTATCTCCCTGGGCTGACTACAGAGCCTACAACAGGGTAGACATTTTATCTTGAATGCATATAACAATAAAATCTATCTCATACTCACCACTATATAAGTATAAACAGACACAAATAACTACACTATGAGTAATTAAATAACTTTTGTCATCCTTATATGATAATTTTACCATGTCTTTTCTAACTATTGTTTCAACCTTCCTTCTAACTCATTTTCTTTTCCAACAAAGATCTAATGAATACTGGTTTCATGTTGGCCCAGAAAAATACAGGGGCAAACATAAAATGATTGACCAGACATTGGCGGTGCATGCCTTTAATCCCAGCACTCAGGAGAGAGAGGCAGGTGGATCTCTGTGAGTTGAAGGCCAGCCAGGTCTTCAGAGAGAGTTCCAGGACAGGCTCCAAAACAATACAGAGAAACCCTGTCTCAAAAGAATCACACACACACAAATAAAATGATTCCCCTAGCTAGTATTAACTCAGTGGACTGAATTAAAAAGTAAATATAACAAACCAAGTACAATAAGATCATAATGGTAAGAAAATAGGAGCCTAAGATGGTACTGAGAGACAGGTACCTGCAGCTGAATACAGGAATTATTAGACAAAGACATAACACTCTGCACTTCTGCTATCACCAAAGTCTCCTCTTCCTATTCCTCCTCTGCCTCATCCTCCTCCTCATTTGGCTCCCTGTTCTTCTTTTGAAGGAACAGGAAGCAAATTTTATTCAGAAAGAGATTTTATATATTTATGTAAACATGACTGTTCTGGGTATTGAACCTGAGTATAAGAGTCCTTAATGTATGTTCTCTAGGTTCAGCCAAGTCAAGGCTTTAGCCATGTCATTTTTTTTCTTCATCTAAAAGTAATCTCAATGCCATTACCAGAAAATATAGCCAGTTGTATTGTTCTTGGGAGATGTGGTTGACTCAGCATATGAGCTCTTGGATATATTTATTGCCATCATTTTGTGACTTGTTTGTGCTACCTTTGTAATTTTTGGCAGAATTTTATCAATTACTCCATTTTCTTCCTCTTCCGAAAACTAACCTGGATTTTTCACAATGGCTCCCCTCAGATTCACTTTAGTGTCTCCTGCTCAGGGATCTCTACAATTATGATTAGTTTTGTTTTGTTTGAGGACCTGAGTCACTCACTCTAGACATGGCATACTGTTACATCATGCTTTTTTTTTAACTGTCTGTTTTAGACAATGAAAACCTTGTGTATTGAAAACAAACACACACACACACACACACACACACACACATGCCCTTCATATTTATATCTGTGCAAATATGTTTATCTTTCTAGACATGACTAATAGGCTTGCTAAAGAAGAAACATATAAAGTACATAAATCTTGATAATTCCAGAATTGTTAAAGGACAAGAAGTTATTGATCAAGGAATTATTAAAATTTTAACTCTTGTCCTGAGGAATGAGGACTACGTGCAATGGAGCCTGCCCTAGCAGACTGGCCTACCCAGAGTCTGCCAGAGTCCTACTCTAGCTTCCAATCGCAGGAGGAGTCCTGACATTACCCAATGGAGTAGGAGAGCCATCGGAGTATTGAACCTGCTTGCACCCATGGGAAGAGAACCTTGGTCCCTTTCCCACCAGAAGAGGGAGGGACCCTACCAGCATGCACTGGAAGAAGAGATGGGTAGATGGCAGTATAAGAATACAGTCAACAACAGAAGGATCAATATGACACCATCAGAGTTTAGGGACTCCACACCAGCAAACCTGCACATCCCAACACAGATGAAGCAGAAGAGAATGACCCTAAAACAACTTTATGATGATAGAGACCCTCAAAAAGATAATGGGAAAATTCCTTAAAGGAATGGAAGAAAAAAATTTCTTGAAATGGAGCAAAAGACATACTCAGAGTTACAAGAAAAAGTTCAAACAGTGCAAGGTTTGAAAATTGAAATAGAGAGAGAAAGAGAAAAAACAACAACAACAACACAGTCTGAGGGAATGCTTGAAATAGAAAAGTTAGGCAAATGATCAGGAACTACAGATGCAATCATGAACAACTGAATACAAGAGATGGAAGAGAGAATCTCAGGCATTGAAGAAATACTAGGAGAAATAGATTCATTGACCAAAGAAAATCTTAAGTCCAACAAATCCCAATACAAAATATCCAGGAAATATGGGAAATAGATATAGAAGAAGGTGAAGAAACCCAACTCAAAGGTGACAAAAATATATTCAACAAAATCATAGAAGAAAAGCTTCCCAACCTAAAGAATGACATGCAAATGAAAGTACAAAAAGCTTAAAGAGCACCAAATAGAGTGTACCACAGAAAAGTCCTCTCACCATATAATAATCAAAACACCAACAGAATAAAGAAAGAAAATTAAGAGCAGCAAAGGAAAAGGCCCAAGTAACAAATAATGGCAAACCTATAAGAATTACACCTGACTTCTCCATGGAAACTCTGAAGGCCATAAAGTCCTGGGTAGATAGATACTCTGCCAACACTAAGATATCATGGATGCCAGCCCAGACTATTCTACCCAGCAAAGCTTTGAATCACCATTGATGGAGGAACCAAGATATTTTATGACAAGACCAGGTTTAAACAATACACATCAACTAATCCAGCCATACAAAAATTCTGGAAGGAAAACTCCAACTCAAGGAAATTAACTACATCCACAAAAGCATAGGCAATAGATAATCCCACTTTACCAACAGCCATAAGAAAAATGGGGACATCCATACACGATACCACCACCATCACCAACAAATCCAAAACAAACAAGAATTAATAATCAAGGGTCATTAATATCCTTCAATATTAATGGTCTTAACTTGTCTGTAAAAAGACACAGACTAAAATAACGGATACAAAGACAGAATCCATCCTTCTGCTACATACATGAAACACACCTCAACTTCAAAGACAGATATTACCTCAGAGTTAAGGGTTGGGAAAAGACATTCCAATCAAATGGACCCCAAAACAAGCAGGTGTAGCAATACTTATATCTAACAAATTAGGCTTTAAACTAAAATCAACCAAAAGACATGAATAAGGTCATCTCTTATTCATAAAAGGAGAATTTCATCAAGAGGAAGCCTTACTTCTGAACATCTATGCCCCAAATACAAAGGCACCCACATTTGTAAAGGAAACATTACTAAAACTCAAATCTCACATAAAACCTCACACACTTATAGTGGGAGATTTCAATGCCCCACTCTCAACACTAAACAGGTCCACCAGACAGAAACTTAACAAAGGAACTAACAGAAGTTATGACTCAATTGGGTTTAACAGACATTTATACAACCTTCCATCAAAACACAAAAGAATATACATTCTTCTCAGTGCCACAGTTCTTTACAGATTTTTAAAGAATAATCCTCAACTTTATATGGAAAAACAAAAGACCCAGGATACCTAAAACAACTCTGTACAATAAAAGTACTTCCAGGGCATCACCATCCCTGACTTCAAGCTCTATTATAGTGCTTTAGTCCTGAAAACAGCTTGGTATGGGCACAGTAATAGTCAGGTAGAACAATTGAATTGAATTAAAAACCCTAAGAACACCTGATTTTTGACAAAGAAGCTAAATTTATACAATGGAAAAAAGAGAGCACCTTCAACAAATGGTGCTGGCATAACTGGACGCTGGTGTGTAGAAGACTGTGGATAGAACTATATCTATCACCATGCACAAAACTTAAGTCCAAATGGATTAAAGACCTCAACATAAACTCAGCCACAATGAACCTCTTAGAAGAAAAAAAATGGGAGGTACCCTTGAATGAATTGATACAGCAAACCACTTCCTGAACATAACACCAGTAGCTCAGACAATGAGGTAGACAATTAATAAATGGGACCTCCTGAAACTGAGAAGCTTCTGTAAGGCAAAGGACACAGTTAAAAAGACAAAATGGCAGCTTTCAGAGTGGGAAAAGATATTTACCAACCCCACATCTGATAGAGGACTGATTTCCAAAATATCCAAAGAACTCAAGAAGCTAGTGACCAAAACATCAAATAATCCAATTAAAAGGTGAGTACAGAACTAAATAGAGAATTCTCAATGGAGGAATCTAAAATGGCTTGAAGACACTTAAGAAAGTTCAAAATATCCTTAGCCATAAGGGAAATACAAATCAAAACAATTCCTGCCAGAATGGCTAAATTCAAAAACACCAAAGGCAGTTTATGCTGGAGAGGATGTGGAGAAAGGGGAACACTCCTCCACTGATGGTGAGAATGCAAACTCCTATAGCCACTTTGGAAATCAGTATGGCAGTTCCTCAGGAAACTGGGAATTAGCCTACCTCAAGACCCAGTAATTCAACACTTATGCATATACCCAAAAGTTGCATATTCATACAACAAGGACATCTGTTCAACTATGTTCATAGCAGCATTATTTGTAATAGCCAGAACTTGGAAGCAACCTAAATATGCACCTCTACTGAAAAATGGATGGAGAAGATGTGGTACTTTTACACAATGGAGTACTACTCAGGGGAAAAACACTGTGAAATCCTGAAATTTGCAGGGAAATGGATGGAACTAGAAGAAACCATCCTGAGTGAGGAACCCAGTCAAACATGGTATGTACTCACTCATATATGGATTTTAGACCTAAAGCAAAGGATTACCAGCCTACAATCCACACCACCAGAAAAGCCAGGAAACAAGGAGGACCGTAAGAGAGATATACTTGGTTCCTTGGAGAAGGGGAAATGGATATGATCTCTCAAGCAAATTGGGATTGTGGTGGGAGAGGAGATATGGAGGGAATAGGAATATGGACACAGGGAAGAATAGAGGATGGCAAGAAAAGAGATACCATAATAGAGGGAGCCATTATAGATTTAAGGAGAAATCTGCCATTAGGGAAATGCCCAGAGATCTACAAGGATGAACCCAACTAACAATCTAAGCAATAGTGGACAGGCTGCCTTTAATGTCTTTCCCTGATAATGAGATATATGATTACCTTATATGCCATCCTGGAGCCTTCATCTGGTAGCTGATGGAAGCAGAAGCAGATACCCACAACTAAACACTACACGAACTTCTAGAATCCAGTTTCAGAGAGGGAGGAATGATAAGCAAAGGGGTCAAGTCCAGACTGGAGAAACCCACAGAGACCGCTGACCTTAGCAAAGGGGAGCTCATGAACCCCAGTCTGATAGCTGGGAAACCAGCATAGGACTGACCCAGAACCCCTGAACATGGGTGTTAGTTAGGAGACCTTGGCATTCTATGGCCCTCTAGTAATGAATCAGTATTTGTCCATAGTATACAAATGGATTTTGGGAGCCCATCCCACATAGAGGGATACTTTCTCAGCCTAGACACATGGGGGAGCAGAGCTTAGGCCCTGCTCCAAGTGATATGACAGACTTTGAAGACTCCCCATGGAAGGTCTCACCCTCCCTGGAAAGCAGAAAAGGGATGGGCTCCGGTTTGGTGGGAGAGATAGGGGAGGATGAGAGGATGAGGGAATTGGGACTGACATGTAAAACAACTGTGTTTCAAATTTAAATAAAAAAAGACAGAAAATAATGTTTACTCTCATGTTGAGTGTGCTGGTATATGATGTCCCTTCCACTTCTATCTCCATCTCTGTAAGTTAAAGAGGAAACCCTGGTAGTGGCCCCTGTACCTAATTACTTTATGTGCTCACAGAAATTATTAGGAAGTATGAGCAGGAAATCTGTTATAGAAAATAATTTGAACTAAATTAAAATTTATCATTCAATGGATTCTAGTGGACTAAGGACTGGGAACTCTGTTCTAGAAAAGCAGATAGCCCTGCAAACAATTATAACCAGGTGAGAAGATAAGAAAGGCAGTTTGGAGCAAGGGATTTCAAGTAAAACTTGGACATAAACATAAAATCCAAGATGATTTTTTTGTGTGTGTGAACTGGATTTGAAATGGCGTATTTTATCTTTACCTGGATGAGGAATAATTATTTTACCATGATTGTATTTCTAGACTCTTGCATCTTCTGAGGATTCCTCAGGAAGTATTTTCATGACACTGTAAGCAACACATGTGGATAAACAGTATTTCCTGTTTTTTTTTCTCTGCATCACTTTATTTCAGCCCTTGAAATTATCACATTGTTTATAGGGACTGTTTGTGAGTAATGAGCTTAAAAAATAAGGGCCTTACCACTAACTCTGGAATAAGTAAAGTGTTGAAGATAGGCAAATGAAAGGGTCCCAGTCCCCCACAGATAGAGTAGACAGGACTAGGACATTGAAGAAAACATAACCATGAATTCTATAATTGCTCCTTAGATAGTCAAAGAAGACAGAGAATGTCCTATTTCAGATAAAGATGTAATTCCACATGCAATCCATTTTAATAACACAAAAATCCAAAATATGATAATATAATTTTACATTATAATTGCTTCTAAAAACATATATGCTTTTCTGTTTATCATATTTTAATTCTTTGATATTGGGGCACCTCCTAAAAAGACTGTCAAATGAATCCATTTTGATCCCAAAGAAAAGAGGGTTGGGAAATCATTGGGATTGTCTGACCATGTTCAATTGTTTCTGTAGACAAATGCTCCCGTCACCACACTGTAAGGTGAGTGCGTGCATGTGTGGATGTGTGGATGTGTGTGTGTGTGTGTGTGTGTGTGTGTGTGTGTGTGTGTGTGTGGTACATTAGTAGAAATGTTAAACTTGAATCATTTACTACTCTTTGTCATTGAAGGTATTGTGTCATGTGTGATAAGAATCAGTGTAACATACATACAAGTTATCAATCTGCTTCTAGACCCATACTCCCTGTCCACTGATCCCCAACCCATCCCTCAATAAGCCTTTGACATGACTAAATAAATTCTTTCTCCAAAATGGATGAGTGGGATGCTTGACTCATGGAGTTACTGCAAATATGGTTGTGGGTTAATAATCTATGTAAAACTATTTTCAAAGTAGCTATCCCCCAGTTTCCTACTGTGAACCAAGGATGGTTCTGCCTCTCAAATATAGTTAAAATGGGTCAGGAAGCTAAGATACATTTGTATTTCAAAACAAAATGAATGAAGAAACCTGATGTCTGGTAATGATAAGCACTTGAAGATAAATAAAAGATATATTGAGTGACTCTATTCTTGCTGGAGTAGTCACAGAAGAATTCCTAAAGGAGGTGACACAGTACTGAGACTTTAGACTTGAAAGAGGGCCAACCATAGATAGCTATGTTGAAAAGGGGTTTCCCCGCACAAGGTCTATAGCCTATAATGTCTATAGTAGAAAACGGGGGTCAATCTTGAGTAGCTCTCAAGCATAGAGATGAGATTTTATTTTCAAGGCAGAGTGATATCCCCATGTTTGAGTGACTTATATTTGCATTGCTATATTTATACTGTGTAGAGAGCAGGACAAACAGTCTTGAGGAGAGAATGACTTCTCTCAGGATGATATGACATAAACTCAAGAAGAATGAAAGTAGCTTGGGCTAGGATGTTATCAATGAAGAAGAAAAGTAGATTAAAAAAAGAAACCTTTACATATTAGTGTAACCAGAACAAATTTGACATATTTAGGCCCATGGAAAGATATCTGGGTCTGTTTTGACTGCTAAAAATATGCCATATATCAAGTAACTTATAAACAATGGGTGTTTATTGTAGTTCTAGAATTTGAACAATTCATCATCAATGTCTGGTGAAGGCTCACTTCCTGGTTCATAAATCATATTCTTTCATTTGAGTTCACACATGGTACAAGTAGTGAGAGTTTACTCTGTGGCCTCATTCAAAAAAGCTACTTTATTCATGAGGGGTCCATCCCTGAAGCTTTATTACGTCCCAAATGCCCCATCTCCAAATACCTTTACTTTAGGAATTTTGCTTTTACATATACCCCCCCTACCCCCACTCCAAATACTCAGACCACAGCAAAGAGGTAATTTGAAAAAACAATAACCACATTCTTTGAGAACTTGGTGCTTTTTTATTTATTTACATCCAGTTCTTTTTAGAACAAAATTTTCAGTGCTGGCCAAAGAACTAAATTATATCACTGGGCCCAAAGCCAATAATAATGGGAGAATTGGTACACAGTATTTGCTTTACTTGTTTGAGGAATTTATTCCCTGTTAGGTGAGAATATGGCAAAGCACCAAGGAAAGATAAGATATCTCAGAGATAAGCAGCAACAACCAGTCACTATCTCACCTAACAGGCCCAAAGTAGTATTGTTAGAAGTCAAAAGTCCCCGTTTCTCAAGAAGATCCAATCTGAATCTTCCCAACAGGAAGTGAAATATTTTCTGCCAGATTTGCTTTTCTAGATGACTACAGAAGAGAAGGTAGATGTTTATGCTGTCCCAGTGATGATCTCATACCTATATCCCAGCAATGACCCATCCAGTTGATCTAATCAAAAATCTTCTGACATGCATAGGCTGTGGGAGTCAAAGGGACAGAAACCCAGTGGTTTATGAAATAGGAGGATTGCAAAGAATGAATCTGAAGTCCAATAGAAACAGGCCTAACAAAGCACTGATACATAGACCGGGGATGGGGTGAGCATGGTGGAACTGTTGGGATGTGGAGACCTAGGAGCCTGTGACTATGAAAAGAGAATAGGTTGGAAAGATAACTAAGCCAGAATGTACAGGGAACTTATAAGCCTTTATGCAATTTGAATTTATCTTCAAGCAAATCAATATTTTAGTGTATGACTAAGGAGGTATATAATTTAAAACAATTATGAAGGTTTCAAAATTTCAGTTATACAGAACAATAAATTCAAGAAATCTTTTGTACATACTATTATATAGTTAGTGAAATGTACTTTATACTTGGGAGTTGTTGGAATTAACTTGTTAGTGTTCTCACTACAAAAATATGTGAGCTAACACATATTATAATTAGACTGACCTTGACATTTCTTATTATGTATTGTGTGTGTGCAGAGAGTGACAAATTTGTAGGCATCTTGCTGAGAACCTGTTAACTGTGGCCGCACCCGCTTGGGCATGGCCTCATCGTGGACAGAATCAGAAAGAGGGAAGCTTGAGGCCTGGTTTTCTTTTGCTTGGTCTTTCTGGTGAGTCAGCTGATCCAGCGGTAGGGAGGACAAAGAACCTCATGGTTCTTTGTATGTTTCTGTGTAAGTGTTCCCCAATAAACACCCATTTATCATTTATCCTGGGTCAAGTGAAATCTTTACATCCACACCCTCACAGATTTTGGAGCACTCAGTCCTAAGTGGGATGTCTTCATCAAATCCATGCTCTCAGGGATCAGAGAGCTATATAGAAAAAGAGTCAAAAAGAGAGTAGGAGCCAGAGGGGCTAGAAGAACCTGTCTTTCCCACAAAATGGGATTACAACACATGCGAACTCACAGAGACTGTGACATCATACACCGTGCCTGCACATATTCAAACTGGACAGTGTTTCAGGAGGAAGAAGGTATCCCCAACTGAAACTTATAAAGGAAAAGTTTTCTTTTGTTTTATTTTCAGTGGAGTCTCACAGGGCACATTAACCACACTTTAGGGTAGGTCCCTGTGCTCAGTAGCAGAAGAAGACCAACACCAAAGGGCTAATTTTGTAGATTCTTGCCTCATATTGCTTTGTTTGGGCTTTTTTTTTTTTTTTTTTTTTTTTTGTCTTACTGGCCTTTTGCTTGTATGGTGTGGATTCTGATTTTGTTTTCCTGTGTGTTTTGGCTTTGTGAATGTTTGTTCCTTATGCTGATTTTGTTTATTGCTTTTTTATTTGCCTGTTTTCTAAAGAGAGGAAAAAAAAAAAGACATGGAGTTGGGTGGGTGAGGAAGGCGAGTATTTGAGAGGAGATGGGAAAGGAGAAAACGTGATCAGAATATATTTTTTTAATTTTTTAAATTTAATTTATTATTTTACATGTCAATCCCAATTCCCTCTCCCTCCCTCCCTCCCTTTTACCCTCTCTGTCCCCTCACATGAACCCTGACCACCCTCCCCTCCCATCCCCCCCCACCCCAATTCCACATGTAGGGCAATGCCATCCAGGTGGGGTCATGTAGATCAGTCAAGTCATTTGAAATAGGGACTAGGACTTCTCTTCTGTCTCTAGGTTAAGGCAGTATCCCTCCATGGGGGATGTATATATTGTATGATAAAATTTTTTAGTGTTTGAAAATGTCTATTTTCAATAAAAAAGTAACTTACCTATGAAATGTGGAAAGCAAAGCACTTATTATAAAAACTGTGTTTGTTAAAGTACCATATTACACACCATAAATATGACCTGTATTTCTGTATTAAAAAGCTATATTACAAAAAAAATAATATTGCTTTTGCTACACTGGGGACACTGGAGAGAATAAGTAGACAGGAAAATCCCAGAAGACAGCAGAATAATTCTGTATCAACCATAGTTCTTCTATTGCTCATACTTTACTTGAAAACACTTTACTACTAGCCTTGAACAATGGCTTTGCATTTATGTCTCTGAGTGTGATAAACTAAAAGATGAACTCTAAGCAGGAATGTACATTCATGGTACAGACAGGTGTGGGAGGTACTAATATATGAAACACAGTTAACTAGTTACTAAAATTCTTCTATGATGATTGCTTGATTGTGCTTGGAGGGTTTGATAATTATCACATGGGAATATTAGATATGCTTTCTTGTTCTTGCAATAAGAAGCTTTCAAAACAGATGTGTTGGCTGCAAATACCTGCCTCTCTGGAAAATGCAGCCTCAGAGAGTTTTCCCTCAAAAGTATTCAGCAATTACCCCCATGCCTCTTATTTAAACCTATGTTCTCATAGTGCAACAAGGATTCTTTTATCTACATGAGTAGGCACTGCTACTAGAGTCAAGATATATTTGCCTCTTGCAATAATATTACATGGGCAAATTTAGGAGTCCCTGAGACTAGACAACTAGGGATATATCAATCCAAGTGTGAAGTAGAATAACCATTCATGTTTCTGTGTGTTAATAAATTCTGCTGTGTAGGATGTTGGGTTAGTTTTTCTCATTCTGTGACAAAATACTTAGCTCAAACTCCTAAGAGAGAAAATATGCATTTTGATTCAAGGGTTCAGTTCATTATGCTGGGGAGAGTCTTATAATTCATGTCATGGCATCAAAGAAACAGAAAAACAAGATAAAGGCTCTCAAACATGTCTGAAGTTACCCATTTCATCTAGATAGGCCCTACTACCCATAGTTTTCAGTACCTTATTTAAACTATAATAATGAGCCTCTGTCTTCCAAAGACTTTTGTCATCTCACAATGCCAAATGCATTTAAATTATTTCCAAGAATCACCAAAGCCCACAGGACAAGTACTTACTACACTTAATACTTCTTCATATGAAACATCCAGGACATCTGGTAAGATATGAGCTCCAAAGGGCTTTGGCTGCCTTGGCTTTGCCTTTTATAGTTCACATGGCTTCTTCCATGTCCTGGATCTGCTGATGTTTACAGCTTTTCTTAGAAGATGAGTTTATTCCTGAGCAACTCTAGTTTCCTTGTGCATCAGTTCACCCTCACTGCTTCCTATGTCACCATTTATGAGACTATCACATGTTGCTTTTCCTCTAGAACATCCTTTTGAATATGGGTGGAAGCTCTCATTGTCCTATGATTCTTTCCTTCTATATACTTACAAAACTAGAAGTATGTAGACAAGACCAAAGTCTTCCCCAACTTGAGTAGTAACTGGGTCTTAATGATCTGCGGTCATATTGGTCTCTAAATACCCAAATAGCCAAGAATAATTTAAAAAATACCAAGGAGCTACATTTTTATGGAGTCTTGTATGAGTGGAGTACTCTAGAGGCATTCTCCTTTTGATGGAGAGTATTTAAAAAAGCCCTTCAATCTGCCATATATACAGAAGGATTTGTTAATTACTGAGATGTTCTCAGTTATCTTCATTATTATCCTGGTAAAAATTATTTGGCTTATTCTTCATGGTACTAATTGATTTAAAATGCATGCTTTGTAAGCTTCAAAATTATACATGCTTTACACAGAACTGAGCATTTCTCAAATTCATCCCTTCTACATTTTGTTCATGAGTCTTACCAGGCTAAAACCAACCAGCAGTGGTCATGCCATAGACGTAATTCTAGTCTCCTTGTACTTTCCTCTGCCAGACAAATTAATTCATCATCTTCATACAAGATCACAATTGACCTCTAATCCAGTTTCCAAAACAGCCCTTGTTTTTTATCAAATTTCATAAGCAGAATTTTGTTATCTTTGTAAAACTCAACACTCTACACTTAACTCATTAAATTACTCATTAAGATAAACTTCAACAAGTCTCAAAACTGAATGTTAAAACTCTGCCATGTTTTCCCCTTAAGAAAATTCCAAGTGTGTAAAGAAATGTGATCACAGACTCATAGCAATCACCTCATTCTATGATACAATTTTTTTCATTGTCTCATTGTTATAACACACTACCATTTAAGTGAACAAAAGTATTTTCTTCAGCTCATGGTTTTAGATGCTTCAGCCAAGAGGGGAGGGGATACTGTGTTGAAGCAACTTACATCATGACAGTCATGAGCAGATAATTGCAGGAAGATGCGGTCTAAGAATTATAGTGACCTAATTCTTCCAAATCAGCCTTGCCTACTAAAATATCCATTGCCTCCAACAAATTTGATACCTAGTAGGGGCCTAGGCTTTAATACATGAGTTCATGAAGGGAAAACATTTTCAATGAGATAAGTTCACATTTAGAAGACTCTGAGGACACACTCATGCAAATACTCAGCTACTCAAAAAGACAAAATTCAGCAGAAAGGAAGGTGATTTTATTTTTCACATGTTTTTTTCCTTAATGAAGAACTTCTTTAAAATAAGATTAAAATGAAATGGCTGAATGTTTTAAAGAAACAAGTCAGAAGAAGGATAGGAAATGTCCTTAGCCCATTGCAGGGATGGTAGTCTTTTAAGGGTTCTTAGAACACAAAAGGATGAGGACTTTTTGATAAAAAGATAAGATGATTTCTTAACTAATTCCACTTTCTAGAAGTACAGGATTCAAGTAAAGTTTAACCTCATTAGTATCTCATTGGTCTCAGTCATTTTATATCCCAAGAAGAGCTGAATAAAGTAGTCAAAGTTGAGAAGTAGATTGATCTAGCGATATTTAGGAGACTTTGTTATTGTGTGAGTGGGTAAAGGAAAAGGTTGTGGAGGAAAGTACATTGGTTTTATCTTTAGTAATGTGACTCTTACCACCAATGACATTCTTAACAGACCAAAAATTAGATGCAATTTGACTAGATTAATGAATACCCCGAGAATAATAAAGCATCATTTCTGAGAGTATCTGAGAGAGTTTAAGGATTGGATGGGAAAGATCTGTGAGTGAGCATTTTACACTTGGCAGGTAGCCAGAATAAAAAAAAATAAGCAAAGAAAGGCAATGTACCTTTCCCTGGATCTGGCACACTCCTGCTCTCACCCTTGGACAGCAGGGCTCATGTACACAAGATTCTCAGGCCTTCAGCTTTGAACTCAGCACTGTACCAAGTGTTACAATCATGGGTCTGCTGATTCTGAAGAGACTGGACTTCCACACTGCTGCCCTGATGTGTTCCCTCTGCTACCCAAAGAAGAAAAATATGAGAAACATTTTAAAGTGAAGCAAAGAAAATCATTGTTCAATGAAAAAAATTAATTAACATTCAAGAGAAAAATCTAGTGTATACAAGATTTACATCTTCTCTGCTGCCCAGAGAAGAATGGAGGAGAAAAGGGGAAGCCATGCCATTTCAGTTAAGCTGGCATTCAGTTCAGTCACATAGCAGGCAAGTAGCCCCATGGTAGCGATGGGGGGTTTAGAAAAAGAATAAGGAAATCCAACATATGAATAAAAGCATACTCACATTCTAGCCAGCATCAGAAAGGAAGAAATTAAAAAAAAAGTAGGGACTCAAAAAAGTAGGCAGACCCATTTAAATATGGTAGCCCATAGGAACTGGGGTTGGATATTAGAAATTGTGACAAGTAAAAGTACAGGATCTCATCAAAGGGATAATTATTCCACCTATCTCTTTAGTGTAGCTAAAGCTAAAGGTGAACCTGCCTCCCTAGGGGTGGCCTTCCAAAGGGGTGGTTCCATTTTCCAGGTGATTTTCTGGGTCAATTGATCAGTCCCATTAAGTTTTAAGTAGCTTAGAATGTTAGATCACTAACCAGGCCAGAAATATCATCCTCTGTATCAAAATGAATTAATTTTTTCTGAATTCTATTGGTCAAATATAGCTTCCTGCTTGCAAGTGACCTGTCATATTTCTTGTAAATATACAGTTAATTCTAAAACAACCCTCCAAAAAAAAGTCCCTCTTCACTTTCCTGTGCATTTTCCTGTTCACTCATCCATCCAGTCTCTCTGTCTGTCCATCCTTCTGCCTGCCTGTCCATCAATCCAACTAGTCAGTCATACATCTGTCCATCAGTCTGTCTGTCCACCCACCCACCCATCCATCTTGTTTGTGCTTGCTTTTTCTGACTCATAAACTTCCCTTTCCAATTTGATGACTTCAGCTACTAAAAACCATCCAACCAATCAAACAACAACACAAGCAAAAAACAAAAACAAAACTATTTACTTAAAACAGATGCCTTGTTCACATATCTCTAAATGATATTTCCCAAAGTCCTTTACTTTTGCCTTAATTAGCCTAATTTTCAAATGTTTCTATCCGGTGCACTTACTCTGTCCTACCTGACAGCTATAATCTATTTTTGGGTTAATGAAAATACTACTTTCTCTACACAAAAATGAAAACTCAGTTGCTCCATAAAGCACAGAACTCCTGCAGAACAAGTTTGCCTGATGAGATTTGAAAACACAAACAGTTTAGCCTGAGGGCCTGACGGGAATTACAGGTTCAGACCCATTAGCTAATTACAGTATATCCGATCAACTGTTACTTAAAAAAAGAAGAGGAAAGTATTTCCTGTTGAATGAGATTCTTGAGAACATTAGCATCTAATCTTCTGAATGATACTGCAGCTTACTGACATTTTCTGCTGCTTTTACAATAGGCAGTGAGTACTTGTGCCCAGAGAGCTTCTTGGGGTACAGAGAAAGGAAATCTATACTTGGGGCAAGGAACTAGAGCTTTGGCTGCAGATATAAGTGGCCATGTTAGAGCTTTATGCATGAGATTTCATCTTGTGGATTTCAGTTTGTCTTGTGTCTATTTTCCATTTTATAGAGCTAAGGACTCAAGTTTTCCTGGCCCAGCTTCATTATTTTTATAATGCTGAGTAAATGCACATTGGTAAATCTGTATTTGAAATCAAAAAAAGAATTATGCAGATACATCAGTATGCTATAATAATGTGAGTATATATGTCTATACATATTTCATCAAAAAGCATTTTGGAGTGAGGCACCCAGGAATATGTGGATATTGCTCTTCTATTCTTTCATTCTGAATTGTGTGTTTTGACTGTGTGACATGACCCTCCCCATCAATGGGCTACTCTCCAAGCTTCCCTCTCTGGATTTCCTACTACTTTAGCCAATTTTTCCAGTTGGGGGATTCCATACTTGGAATCTCTTGTCCTTCCTCGCTCTGTATTTACTTGGCTATAGCTGGTCTCCTGCTGGTGGCTCAGTTCAGTTTTTCTTAAACCCAACTCATAATATTTCAAAGCAGGTCTTGTAATATATCCAATTTCATGTTGCCTGTAGACCCATGTTTTCTCAAAACCCTATTAGGTCTTTTCATGTGGCAATTTGGGTTCTGAAAGGTGTCTGCCATACAAGATGCCCACTAGTTTCATTATAATCTTGGCTGTATTAGTTTAAATATTTATTAAATTAAGTTTGGTGGCATGGGTCTATAGTCCCAGTTACTCAGAAGGTCAAGAGATGAAAATCAAGCACTCAAGAACTCATTGCATTACAGAATGATCTCCAAGACAACCTAGGTAACTTAGTAAGGCATTATCTCAAAAAAGGGAGTGTGAGAAAAAGGGGCATAGTACTTTCCAAGAGAGCACAGGGTCATGGGTTTCTTCCCCATCTTCCCCCCAAAAGACTTCACTAGGGCTTTCCTTATCTGGGATGTTTTTGGCAGATCTAATCAACATGGTCCAATCCAGGCTTTCAGAAGACTGTCTTTGATATATAGTTGAGTCTCATACACATAAACACCTATCTACCATACTGCTAGGAGTGCTAAGCCTTAAGAGGTTAACCATAAGGCTCCAAGGAAGAAGAGATTTGACTGTAGTTTGAGCTCCTTACTCAAAGTTGAGCCTACCAAGATTTCAGTCTTGCTATATCCCACAAATATAAAACAAGTAACCTTGTGTTTATGCATGCATTTGTTTTTACATGTATGCACTCCTGTCTATGTGGTAAGCTATGCAGGTATGACATCCAAGCCTTTCTCTGAAGACCTCAGGGTACTTGCTTATTGATTGACTCCGTACTGTTTCTGTAACCCCACTAACACCCTCTTGCTTTAGGTTGCTTTAAGATAATTCCTAATACATCATATAGAGCTTTCTATATACTCTTATTTAAGTGGTTGTGCATTACTAGAAATTTCCTTTTCCCATTATTTTCTTTGGAAAAGCTGACTGAGACATCTAAATCCAAGACTAGGGCTAGAACCCTAAATTTCTGATCTTCTTTTCACATTTTCTTCTCTTTATCTTTGTCTTTCTCCCCCCCCTCCATTATTCTGTCCCTCCATCCCTCTATCCCTCTCTCCCTTACTCCTTTTCTCCTTCCTTCCCTCCCTCCCTCCTTCCATTCCTTCCTTCTCACTGACTCATTCCCTCGCTCACTGCCTCACTCCCTCACTCCCTCTCTCCCTTTACATTCTGGTTCTCAAAGCCAGACTCTTTCACAAACAAGGTAAACACTTTACCACTGAACTAGTCCCACTTTTGTATCTGGAAGACAAACTCCAAGTCTCTGCTAATCAGAGAAAAAGCAGTCCCTTATGTGTTTTAGACCCAGTGGAATTTCTGTACCTCAGGAACTAGACAGGCTTTTGTTTTGAGCCTCAGTCATGTTTTGACAATAGATTTTCCATGAATCCAAGGGACTCTAAGTAACATTCTCCTGGCAAACTGCCACATTAAACAGGAACATCACTTCACAGATTTCTTCAATCCATTCCACATATCCTTTGAGACTCAAAAACAATGTTCTTACAGAATGCACTAGTTAATCCAAATTATGTACCTATACATCTCTCACTATTGTAGTGACCTATATGGTAGCCTCATGAATGGTTCCAAAGAGATATTCCTGTTGTAATCCAGAGAACCTGAGAATGTGTCCTTGCATAGCAGATGGGATATGGCACATGTGAGCAAGTCAAAGTTTTTGAAATAGGAAGATCGTCTGGGATTATGCAGGTAAACCAGTAATCATGAGGGTCTATGTTAAAGAAAAAGAGAAGTCAGTGTGGCCATCTCAGTAGGGAAAAATCTGAAGATGCTGTATTGTAGACATGGAAGTAGCTACAGATGAAGTACTTCTGTAAAACAGCTCTAGCTTCTGAGAAAGCAAGGGTGCAGACTGTGACTTAGAGCTTCTGGAAGGAGTGAAGACAACTTGACCATCATTTAAAGATAGTTTGGGACATTTGACCTCCATAACTATGAGGGAGCAAGTTATTTTAAGCCTCTAAAATTTGTACTAATCTGTTATAGCATCCTTGAAAAATGAAGAAAATCAACCATAGTGGCCCAAATTCTCCTCTCATATAGCTGTAATTTCCATTTCCAACCTGATACTTGCAAAGTAGCTCTATTTTCGATGTTGTCCCCTTCTACCTCACAGTTCAGTCATAAAAATCACCTGACAGCATTCTCTTTGTGTGAAACACATGGCAAAGGTAGTTTATTCCAGCAGGGAAAAATTACTTAACTCCTCACTTTCTTGATTTATCTAAATGAGTATAACAGGTAAGAATCTTGAACCATAAAGTGAACTATTCCAAAAATGTGTTTTTCTGCAAATAAGTTTTATTTACATTTTTAGCCTTTCATAAGTGACAGAAAGTGACCATAATATAATTCAAGTGTGGCCTCTCTATTTTTCTCTGCACAACTCTGGGTGAGGGTAACTAATAGAGAGTATGGAAGGAGAGATAGTCATCTTTCTGTCATGACACCCATTAGGAGTCCTTCCTTTGTTAGTTATGGATTCTGCTCTGTCCAGGTAGTTGCTAAATCTTTCCAATCCAGGCATAGTGTATGCTTCAGATCTCTAAGTTTTCTCCATTTGGAAGAAATGTTGACTTTTATATTAAAATTAGAGCCCAGTAAAGCCTTTGGGTCCCATTAACATCCACAGGAGCATTGTTTTTGCTGTACTTAGTTCAGAGAACCCAGGCTTTTCATTTACTCAGAGGAAACTGGAGTTTTTCTAGTACAGAAGTCAGAGATTTACAATAAGAATTCCATAAACTTATAGCAACATACTAGAAATTTTTATCTAGTTTGGAGTGTAGTTTGCCACCACTGATTAGTACTTCTCTTCTATAGACATTAATGAATAAAAAAAATAACTGTGACATTTTTCCTGAGTTGTGTTACCAATTCCTTGTGTGGCAACAAATGACCCATAGCACACCTGATGTTTTAATAAAGGCAGTGACCAAAAATGTTTAAACAAACGAATTGAATTTCTCTTAATGCCCTGTGCTTTTCTCTTAAGGATTAAAATTCTTCACTCTGCTGAAGATCCAAATGTTTTTCTTTGTTCCTGCTTTATGCTTGGGCTTATTGATAGAAAGTCATTGACAGATCAGGAGGTTAGCATATCTATTCTCAGAGCACACTTTGCAGGTGGCAGAAAGACAGCCATATCCACCTACTATAGGTTGTAGCTACTCTAGTTAGCTTTCTGCAATGAGTTTGTCACTGCAAGCTCCTAGCCACTCCTAGCTCAGTAGCCACTCCAGAGCATTCTTATCCTTCCCAGTATCTTCTTCAAGGTGTGTGACCATCTCTGTAGGGATCTATATCTAGCTTTCTGAGGGGACTCTTTTTCAGCACTTCCATCAAATTTCTATTTTTTGACAAGAAGCAGATTGATAAAGGCAACATGTTTTCAACAGGGTATATGAGAGGGGAAAGACCCATAGAAACCTACTAACTTAGTAAGTTAATTTTGAAATATAAATATAAAAAAAAAAGTTCTTTGTAACATGAAAATCATCTCATCTTCATAGAATTGGCATAACATCCCAAATCATTAATTAAAGTTTCTATGTAATTAGATAGCATTAGTATGTCTTGAAACATAGAGGACATTTTCTCTTTCCTTAGCATAGCACTTCGGAATGGTGAGGAAGTTTCCACTTATTGTCATATGGGATGGGTTTTGCTAACAAATCAATACACCAGTGGTGACTCAAAATCAGTGATATGCATTCTTTCCGTCTCTGCTGTTCTGATGGCTTAATTTGGTGAAGGACAGGGATTCTGAAAGAAATGCAGAACAGTTTTTGAAAAAACACACTTTTACTTTCAAAGAGCAGTTTTGGTTCACAGCAAAGTTAAGCAAATAAAATTAAAATTATGCTGTCCTGACATTAATACCATTTTTACATCACACAGCAAAATTAAGAAAGAAAATAAAAATTATACTGTCCTGACATTAATACCATTTTTACAACACACACACACACACACACACACACATATCACACACACACACACACACACACATATCACACACACACACACACACACACACACACACACATATATATATATATATATATATATATATATATATATATATACCTTTTTCAGTGTATGTCAGTATCTTTATATATGGCTAAAATAAATAAAATTGCCAATTGTTAACCTAATAAACAGATCTCAGTAACAATAATTAGTGTTCTTTCTGCAGCCTTAGTTTCACAGTATGCCACAGAGTAACATGGACTTCTTTTGCTTAGCAGCATGTACTTAAGTTTCTCCTACTTTTTTTTTTTTTTTTGTGGCCCCATAGCTGATTCATTTTTTAGTGTGAATAGTATCTTATCTGAGTGTACCACAAATCCTTTTCTTTTTAAAGAAATATAATCACCTAATGAGAGGCAAACTGATTTGCTTCTGAGTTTTGGCACTCATGGATAAAGCTGCTGTACACATTTGTGTGCAGGTTTTTGTGTGAACATAAGTTTTCATGTCATTTGGATAGATACCAGGGTATGACTGCTGGATCATATGGTAAGAGTAGTTTCATTTTATAAGAACTGCCAAAATGTCTCCCAAAGTTGCTGTACCATTCCACATTCCCACAAGTGATGAATGCATTTCTGTGGCTCCCTATCTTTGTCAGCATTTGGACTTGGTGTTCTGAGCTAGTCGCCAAGTAAGTACTGTTTTAATACAGTTTTTTCATAACATATACCAAAAATCATTTTATGTTTATGTGCAAATATATATCCTTCCTTTATGAAATATCTGTTTACATTGTTTACCTAATTTAATAAGGTTGTTCACTGTTATTGCTTATTTGGAGATTTTTTGTGTATATTTTAGACAACAGTCCTCTATCTTATTTTTTTGTATGTATTGATCTGAGTCTGTACTTCTTTTTTCATTATCCCTTTGTCTCTGTCTCTTAGTCTGTTTACAATCTCTCTCTTCACACACACACACACACACACACACACACACACACACACACACACAAACACAAAAGCACACTCTTGTTATGTAGCTCCAGCTGCTGCATATTCTCAATCTTCATGCTTCAATGTCCTCAACTCTGGGATCCTGGGTATGTGCCACCATAATCTGCTCTTGAGTCCCTACAGAGTATATTTTGTAGATTTGTATGAAGTCAACTCATTGTTTCTTTAGTTGAACTGTGCCTTTATGGCCAATTTATAGTCCTTAGCAAATGTAAGGCAAGGTCTCCTAGATATTTTTTCTGTCAAATCACCTAGAAATTAATGTCTTTAAGTTCATATTTAAGTCTATAATCAAAAAACTTCTGTGACTGGCATAAGCCCTTGGCTAAATTAATTTTTATGTCTGGAATGCCTAGTTGTTCTAACGTCTTATTCATAAAGAGGGCTATGTTCAATTAATCCTTAGTCAAAATTTGGTTGCATGTATTTATATATGGAGAAAATTTGGACTTTTTTCTGTTACATTAATCTGTGTACTCTTACACACACACACACACACACACACACACACACACACACACACACACACTGTATCCATTACTGTATCTCTGAGTCTTGAAAACAGGTGGTATTCATGCTTCATTTCCATTGCTCTGATAAAATACCCTAACCTGAAGTAATTTTGGGGAAGAAAAGCATTATGTGACTTAATGTTTCAGATTGCAGCTCATCATTTTAGGGAACTCTTGGCAGAATCTTACTCAGCTAGTCACATCCAATGTCAAGAGCAGAGAGAAATCAATTCATCCATATTGTCTGCTTGCTTAGTACTCAAAGTGGGCTCAAAACCAGGAATGGTGTCACACACAATGGGTTGGATCATCTATGTCAGTTGGTAATCAAATCAATTCCCCACAAACATGCCCATAGACCAACTTGATTTAGGCCATTTCTCACCTGAAACTCCCTTCCAAATAGTTTGGTTGTGTTGAGTTGACAGTTGACTCATCATCACAAGGGCATCAGTCATCTGACCTCATCTCCAGTGTTGGGTTCACTCTTTTAGTTCTTTGTATAGACTTTAGAGTCAGTTTACTAGTGCCCACCAAGCAGACTGAAAGGCTTTTGTTACAACTATATTAAATTTAAGGCTGAATTTGAAAAGAACTTTGATCTTGGAACCTTTGATTCTACCTATCAATGTATATTGAAAAACTATTAATTTTTGTGAAATTTCATCAGAGGTGTATAGTTTTCTCATGTAGATCTGGTACATTTTTTATTAACTCTATACCTAGGAATTTTCTTATGGGATTACCAAAAATGGCAGTTCTTTTAAAATTGTTAATTGCTAATATGTCAGAAGCCAATTAATTTTACATAGTAAATTCATGTATTATAGCCTCCTATGGCTAGTTCTTCCATTTTTTCCCTCAGTTCATGCAGATTTGCTAAGTGATATTTATCCACATATGAATGAATGAGGTATACATACATTGCATGCATCTATATGTATATAGTATCTAGCTATGGCAAACGTGGACTCTGTGTATGTATGAGAGAAAGAGAAAACTTCCCAAACAGAAAAAACTTGCCACTCTCTATCTTAAATATCTATTGTATAGTAGATTAACATATATGTTAAGTATATGTATTAATATGTACTATCTCTAATATATCTCTATGTTAAATAAACCATATGTAGGGTCAATAATTGATAATTTAAATAGGTTATTTATTCATAGATGTCCTTTTTTTCTTTATATAGATAAAAGTTTCAGACTTACATCACTTTCTCTTTTTATTTTTTTCACTGGTGTTTTGCAATGCAGACCTAGTGACAGCATTTAACTCTTCTAAAGTGCAGAGATGACTCCCATATTTTCTTTAGAAGGGCAATTTCTCAGGACATGGAAACCCAGCCTGCTTTTCTTGTTTGTGTCTCATCACTAAGCACTTCTGGTTACTTTCTTCTTGTTTGCATGGTTTCTGAGGAAAAATAAGATAAATTATTTTTGTTTTATTTTTATTTGTTTGTTTGCTTGTTTATCACAACAGGGTTTCAATGGTAACAGCCATGACTGTCCTGGAATTCAAGCTGGCCACAAACTCCCAGAGATCCACCTGCCTCTGCCTCCCCAGTAGTGGGATCAAATGTGTGCGCTACCATTGCCTGACTAAGATCAATTTTTACCTCTGTCCATAGGTAAGGCTTCCCTTAACAATCATGGACATTAAGATGCCTTCCTTTGATTTTTCTTTAATTTTAGAAACATATGCCTAGATGCAGGCTTTTTTTCTCATATCTTTGAGCATCTCTAATCTGTGATTTAGTGTCAACATAAAGCTGAGCAAAAAGTCCTCTTGTTATTTCTTCAAATAAACCTTTTATGATACTACTGCTTTCTCTTAATTTTCTCCCTGTGACATGTCCTTTCATCCTTTCATGTATTGTAATGTGGTTGTCCCATAACTCTGCTGTTTATTTTGTCTTGGGACATGGCCACATGTAACTCAGGCTGTGTTTGAACTTCCTCTGCAGCCAAGGCATGTCCTGCTTCTACTCCCAGCTGCTAGACTTACAGTGTGTGCCATACTCACCGTACCCCAGAGTTCCCAGTGTTCTATTTTATTTTGCAGAGTCTGTCCTCTGCTTTTCTGTTTGGATCTTTGTTTTATTGACAAATCCTTAGTCTCAGGGAATTTTTGTTCAGCCATGTGTAGTTTCCTAATGAGCTCATCAAAACATTCTTCATTTCTGTTTCAGAATGATTTTTCATCTTGTCAGACATTTTTCTCTTTCCTGTTCAATTTTAGAAGTTTCTATTGTCGTATCTTTAATCTCAGAGATTCTTTTCTCTGCCATACCCATTCTAATAATATGTCCAGTGAAAATAGTCATTTATGCTACACTCTTACATCTAGCGTTTCTTTATAGTTGTGTCTTAGGGTTTCCATCTCTTTGTTTATATTATCCCTCAATTCTTACATATTGTCTGCATCATTAGACACTGTAACATATTAGTTAAATTTTTAATTTTGAAACTCCTTTTGGATCATTGCTATGTCCTTGACATCATCAAAGACCGATTCTAAAATTTGTTCTGGCTCTTCCAATGTGAATCTCTGTTGTTATGTTTTAAAACATGTTTCTTATATTTCTTTTCTCAGTATGTTGCACACACTTGATGTACTGGCGAAAGGAACTGTGTTCAATCTGTCTTTGGTAAGCAGTAATACATCCAGCAAGGAAGTGTTCCATGGGCTTTGATCATGCTTCAATCCCCATTGCACATTTCACAAGTGTTTCTTCCCCTCAGTTAGTTGGGACCAGAAGCACGGAGTGAACCAAGTTGAGAATTTTCTTTCTCCAGCTCAGTTAGGCGCTAATGATTTACTCTTTGGTGCAATGGTTACCCTGAAGGCAGTTCTTGTCAAGAACAGGCTCCATTAGTACACATCAGTGGTGCCTTGCCTCTTCCCCCTGCCATATCTCTGATAGATTGTGACAGCCTGCCAAATGCACAAGAGTTAGGGATCCCCTATTCACTGAGCTGGAAGTAGGAACTTTGTACATAGTATTTTTAACTGACTTTAAAAGTATTTAATAATAACGAAATCAATATTAAGATGATATATAGTGAGAGAAATACATAGATTAAGATCCAAAGAACTGTTTTTAAAAAACGTTATTACCACTTTTATTAAGATTCCCTTTGAAGCAGTGAGAATGTAGCCTTACAAAGCAGACTTAAGATGAAAATTCCATGCTTTTGAATGATAGCAGATTGTTCCAGGCTCCTCTTCAGTGGATACTGGAGTGTATCTGGTGCAATGGTAGTTGGGTCCCAAGAATTCACTCAGGCTAATACTGCTCAGCACAGGGACACAGATGTTCTCATGGGCCTCCTTAAAGAGCCTCTTCACCTCCTTACAGGACTTTAGACCAGAAAGCTATGGGAGCAGAAGATTTCACTGCAGAACTGGGGTTTTTATTTCAACTTCCCTGACTGGTTCTTCAAGGCAAGCCCAGGCATCTCAGGGCCCATCTCCAGTAGACACAGAGTAGAGCCAAGGGTTTTGTTTCCTAAACTGTGGTTCCTATCGAGATTTGGCTCAGATTGGGAGCACAGACATTCTCTAGCTAAAGACTTCCTACTTGATGGGCATTGGGAGAATGTAAGGATTTTTGAATTGTTCACTGGAAAAACCATGTAGCATTCCATCTTTAAGACCTTTTGACTAGACTACCTTATATACTATTCTAGAGCCTTCATCTAGTAGCTGGTGGAAGCAGAAGCAGACACCTACAGCTAAACACTGAGACGAACACCTGGAATCCAGTTGCAGAGAGGGAGGAGTGATGAGCAAAGGGGTCAAGACCAGGCTGGAAAAAAACCTACAGAAACAGCTGACCTGAAAGGACCCAGTCTGATAGATGGAAAACCAGCAAAGAACCAACCCAGACCCCCTGAACATGGGTATTAGGAGATCTGGGCAATCTATGGGGGTCTCTGGTAGTGGATCAGTATTTATCCCTAGTATAAGAATGACTTTGGGAGCCCATCCCACATAGAGGGATACTTTCTCAGCCTAGACATATAGGGGAAGGCCTAGGCCCTGCTCCAAATGATATGACAGACTTTGAAGACTCCCCATGGAAGGCCTTACCCTCCTTGGGGAGCAGAAAGGGATGGGATGGAGGATCATGGGGGGACAGGGGAGGAGTGGTGGGTGAGGGAACTTGGATTGACATGCAAAACAAGCTTATTTCAAATCTAAATTAAAAAAATAAAAAAAATAAAGACCTTTTGACTAATTCCAACTTTCTAGGCAGGTATACATTCATACTCACAGGATTTCTGTACTGAGTAAAAGTGAGTTCAAGCTGCTTATTGATCACTTACTATACCCAGAGTAAACACTGGGTATGACATAGCTAATTCTTTTTCACTGCAACCATTATTAGTATCTCTCTGTGATATTTGATACTAATTGTGTTACAGAAATCTTGCTAATAGCCACACTAGGATTTGCATTCCTGTTAGCTTGAAATGTATCTGAGAGCATCTGGAGAGACCCTTCAGGGTACACTAGGACATATGGTCCCCACAGCTATCACTCCTGTTAAATAGAGGAAAAAACTGAAACTCAGGATTCTAAGTTGCTTTTCTGAGGACACATTGTAGTCGTGGATCAGATCCTGTCTCAGCAGTGTCTGGCCAGAAAGACCTGCACTTATACACAGCACATCAAGTCAGACTGGGAAGCATGCTTTAAAAAAGTCCCCCGAGTTGCTCTCTTCAACAGACTGAGTGATGCTCGTAAAGGACCCTCTTCAGAAATCCCCTAAGCACCCATCCCCAGTCATTCTTCTTGCACCCTAAGTCAACCGTTTAAATGAATAGCTCCCTGTCTGTGATCATTCACTAGTATCAGTCATTTCAGGATGAACCAGTAGAAGGGAAAGACCTATGAAAAGGACTACACTCCACTGAAAATGTTCACAATAGTGATTTTTTTTTTCCCATGGAGAGCCTAATTACCTTTCGAAATTCCAAAAATGTCAAACTGATTATGGAGTATGCTTTTTTTTTCTTATAACATCACATGCACAAGAGTTATTTTGGGATAATGAGCAATTTTAATCTTGCTTAATAAAAGCTATTCACAGGGCACTTTAGGAGGGATCTGCATATAAGTAGTCTTTCTAAACTACTTTTTCCTTTCAGTGGCATTTATTCAAGAGTATGCAAATTCTTCTAAAACAGGCAGCTAAATTTAGAAATCGGAAGGGCAAAGCTATAGACCTGAGTAAATTTTCTGTTTTATTTTTTTAAGAGGATATCTAGAAAAAATCTAAAGGAAAGAAAAGTGATTTTTGAATTGTACTATGACTTATGTACTGGTAAAAATCTAAACTGTGTTGAATTTTGAATTAGAATATAAATTTTATGGTTTATAACCATAAAAAATATGATAAGAAAAAAATGCATGGGTTCAAATTTCCTCATAGATTTGAAGGTCACAAATGTGTAGGCACGAAAAGAATAAATGGAGCGTGATTGTTAGCTCAACGTTAGCAACACTATGAGTTGTTTACTAATGCCAGTCTCTTATATTTAAAAAAAAATACTATTGTGAACTTTGAAACTAATTCTAGAAGAGGCTTCAATAGTAAGTATAATCCAGGAGTTCAGGTTCCATCCTTGCTTCTCTGTCTGGTTCAGAACCCATCAAGAGAGGCATTACCAGATAGCTGGTTAGGAATGCAAACATACAGAGTCAGATGTTGCACATTACCAGGATCCTACAACACTATGTTCTCTAATAATCCTGTACAATGGTCCTAAGCACAAACTGAGAAACAGTAAGAGCTGTGTTTAGAAGTGGACTGTAATGTTCAAATCCTCCCTTTGCTCCTGGTTAGGGACTTTTCTATGTAGTCCCTCAGCACACACATGTGACTACAGAAGGTCTTTCATTTTGTAAGACTGTTTACCTGTGCTTTTTCTTTTTCTTTTCCTTTTTTATTTGCATGTACATCTGTGTATGTGTGCATGTGAATGTGGGCATATATGTCAGCCTGTTTATTGGAGCTTGTCATGATGTTAGGAATTCAATCTCAGTTCCTCATCCTTTTCACATGGAGCCATCTCCTAAGATTCACTACCCACTTCTTTACTTATTCCATATCTTTGAAAGGTGTTACAAAAAACCATAAATGTAATAATCTGTTTAGGGGGAAATCTACATTCTATGGGGATAGTGCAAAGGTTAATCTACATATTGTCTGAAAACTTGTTTCTAAACTAAACTACCTTTAAACTCTGTTTCCCTTGTAAAACCTAAATCTCACCTGATTAGCAAACTTGACTTTTGTTAATGCTCTATTTCATATCTTTCTGTCTTATTTGACAGGTTGGGTCCAGTTACTGGAATGCATCTAATTCATGTCTAACTAACATTATTTTCCTTTGGTGGAAATTTCCTCTGTGTTTGTCCTAAGGTAACATTTTTTCCTATGTCAGAAAGAGATGAATTCAAAAGCAAAGCTGAACACGCTGAAAGTTGCAGTAACGAACCAAAATGCACTGCTCATTTAAAACACTAACAGAAAGTATGCATTTATCCTACAAATGCCATAAAATGACTGAATATCAATCAAACTTTAACTGTTAGAGAAAATTTTCACATACTATATTTTAACCCAACCTAAAATTACTGAACAATTATGGAGAAGGTGTGGAACCCATTGCAGTCATATTTTTGTTTAAGCCCAGTTCAAATTTGTTACCTCATTTGGTCCCATTACTGTTTCCATAATCCTGGTATCTCAATGCGTGCAATGCGGTTCTCTTATCAGATGTCTGAAATGTGTTATATAGCTGGATGCATTCAGCATTCATGTGAGGTAGATGAAGTATTCAGGAGCTCGCAGAAGGTGACTGCTCTTAACTGAACAGCTGCTTATCACCTTCTGTGTCATTATTGTTCCAATATTCCCTCATTAGAACATTCCATTGGTTTATTAACTATTGTCATTTAACAAGGAAAATTTTTAGAGAAGTTGACAAAAACTTACACACTTTAAGAGAGAGTTTAAGACAGAAAACCTAAACTTGAAAAGAGATCATGTCTCCTTGATTCCAAAGTCAGCTTGTTTACCATAGTATTATAAAACTGTATCACCCATAACGTTAAGTGCCTTGGCATTTCTGCTGACTCTGAGAATCATCCATGCTCTTGTTCCCTGTGCGAATCCTCAGGGTCCTTGGTAGCAATCATCATTCACAGATTTCTTTAGTGACACCAGAATACAGCATCGACTTAGGCAAGGTAACTTTAGTTGTAATTTAAGGTTTTCCTGAGTCATTTTTCCTTCCAGAGATCTCAACTGCAGGTAGGCTGCATCCTACACATTGTGATTCCTGTTTACTCTCTGTGTGGCTTTTACATGCACTCATGGCTGTGCTTGAGTTGCTAAAGTACATTCTGAGAGCATGGCTGCAAGTCACTAACCTCTGCAGGCAAGAGGATGACTAGTGCCCTACTGATGGGTCAGTCAGTGCTTAGTAATTTGAAAATACCTGTTTAGTAAGTGTTAGATACAGTGGCTTGATGAAATGAGATATGCTACATTTATAGCTGTACATACTTGGTGTTACCCTGAGAAACTTAGTCATTATCAGAACAACTATCATCAAAGATTCTCCTCAGCTAGGAAATACTTGTTTCCAATTCCTAAACCAATTTGAATCTTCGGGGATAATCTTGAACTTGTCCACCAGGAATTGGTTATATATCCCAGTTCTTAAAGTTATCAGAATGTTTCAACAGTGCTGTCTAGTAGCTCTCAGAACTAGTTCTCAGAGACTTCATGCATTTGCTTTCTTTTTAGCTGAGGCTGTTCTTGACTACTTCTTCTGACTAGATTTCACACAAGTGCATCCTATATACTCTAAAGCATATTCCCATCTGTGAAGGGACTTAGATCCCAGGGAATCAAGTCAGTCTGCATCTGCTTGGCAAATAGAGAATTTCAAATACAGGAGACAACAAGCAGTAAGGGCTCACATGCTCAGAAACTAGTAGAATGCTTGGCTCAGCTTTACAATGTTTTGCTGGACCCTGTTCAGGCTTTGTTTATACAGCTTGGATGCTTGCATGCAATTAATGTGTAACATTTCACAAATTATTCTTTCTATAAGCCCTAGTTTTGCCTCTGGTGAGGAGGGATTATATATTCCTTGAGCATTTCTTGCTGTGATTAAATGAGGTAATCTTTGTGAAGTGTTAAGTTCGGGAACCACATAAGACTGAGAAGGTGGGAAATGCCAGTTGTTACTTTCCTGTTTGATGATATTCTTGTTAAGAAAAAAATAATTTTAATGGGGTGAAATACTGCAGTGGAACGATCTCAGTAAAGATGGGGGTGAGTTAAAGAAGTTAGTAGGGTTAGTCAAAGCTAAGAAAGTGTGGAAAAGCCAAATAGAAACCCAATGTTTTGTAAGATATGCTAATTTATAAATATTTCTTCAAAAAGTTTAAGCAAGTGAATACTGAATAAATAGATAACACTGGTCACAAAAGCCATAGATTGCTAAAAATAAATACAAGTAACATGGTTATAGTAATACCCTGTGAGCTGTTGGTCAATGAGGCCCTAGAAATGCTTGACACAATATAGGCTATCACCACTGCTTTTGGTTGTTCATCAGAACTAGATATTGGAACTCTATTGTTAAAGACAAAACACAGTTTGGTTACAATCCATTGAGAAATCAAATTTGAATTCAGCTAGAAGCTTTCTTCCTGCTGATTAGCTTTTAAAGAAAGAACCACAAGGTGATTTGGTGAGTTCTGGTGGATAAAAGCCACCACTTGTATCAAGTAGGTGTGAAATCTACACAGTGTTAACCTGTCTGGCAAAATACAGTCATTGGCACAATAGTGGTATGACTGTTAGAGAGGTAACCAACTGTTTTTTTTTTTTTTTTTTGACACCCTCTCCATAGGAATGAATCCATGTGTGATACTATAAATCTGGTCAAAGTCCTTTGGCTAGGGAGGTCATAGTTCCTAAGGGAACCTTATGCTGCTATTTTGCTAAGTGGGCATGATTTCAACTTACCTTATAAATATTTGTGTTTATAATCCACAGATTAGAGCTGTTCTTAGCCTTTTCCAGAAACACTTCTATTTGTGGGCAATGGTTAAAGCAGAGACTCTCAATACTACTGGAGAAACTTGAGCTCCCTTTGGGGTTCTTAGTCTCCTTAATAAAAGATTTAAAAACAGACTCAGAAGGAAGCTCAAGGAACATTTTTATTAGAGTTTGAAAGAAAAACATCAGTGTAGGCATACTGTGTAAATCTCTGCAGCTGGTGGGAGGAGGGAGATAGGTAAGAGGAAGAGAGAAAGTAATACCTTCCTTGTTAGAGTCCAAAAAAGCTACAAGTTCAGCAAAGGAAGTCGGAAACAGCTGCATAATGGAATGGGAGGGGGACTTCAGAGAAAGAGTGAGGAAGCCCCGCATGTCCAGGAAAGCATGTTTTGCTTTTGGCTGGTATCCAACGGAAAAGGAGATAGAAATTTTCCTTCATTTTACACTTTTTTTTTGAGTTAGCACTAAGAAAACAAGCGGGCTTAGCAGTGCTGCATAGTGGAAGTTCTGTAAGTTGCTACACACTTTCTAGGGAGAAGAGGTAAATTATTTCATTAAGGACGACAGTTACTATTTCCACCTTCTTACTGACTTCAGATGAATCAGCTTTCCTGAGGAGTGCTCTTCTGGCCTTTTAATCCCTGTAAGAATAACTGGTCCAACTGTTGAATGCTCAGTCCTAAGTGAAACATCCCTTTCAAAGTCAGAGAACCCTTCAGAAGAGGATGTAGAAAGACTGCAAGAGCCAATAGACACAGGATGGGGAGAGGTATGTGAAATTCTGTCTTCTGGACATGACATTGATCGTATTCTTATGAACACACAGCAGCTGTGGTTACTTGAATAATACATATACAAGGTAGTCTTCCAACATTGCCTAATGGATGAGGAGGTGTTCTCGTGAGGCCCAACCTTACCCTGAGGAACTCTTGCCAACTAATGTTTGCTGGAGATGGAGGAGTTATTTTCTTATGGAGGAGTTGGTGGAGCCACTGGGAAGCTGCCCATGCTCCAGTAAATAACACATCTGTGCCTATGCAAGAAACTAATAAAACAAGTGAGTCACAGAGCACCAATGACAACAAAGCATGAAAAACAGAAGAAGGGGTATGAGACTCCTCAGCACCAAAGGGATGCTCTCTCAGAGGCAGCTGGACCTTAGGCTTAGGGGACAATGCCTTTTCCAGGTTTTAAATTTTGATATTTCCTCACAAGCATTGGCATTCTCTTTTCTTTTGCCATTGACTTGCAAATACTGTGACAGTTTTCTCTTTTCCTTTGGAGTTGTCTTAGTTATTAATTTAAAAAACTTATAAATGTATTGATCACCTGTAGTGGCAAGGACATAATGTATTTTGCATCTGTCTTCTTTCTTCCCCAGGGGCACCATATGTCCATTTCTGGCATATACCCTATGTTATAAACAGAAGAGTGCAAAGGTTTGGCTTTATTTAGTATCGTTTATGTCTGTAAATTATATATATATATATATATATGTCTCTGTTCAAGTCCTAGTTGCCTCTCCATAACTCATATAACTTCCATGCTTGAAGTGTCTCATTTATTCTAACTATTTATGCAACTTGAATTTTATTTAGCACCATGTATGTATACTTTAGTATCTTCTTTTTCCTTCTTTACTGTTGAGCCCACAAGCATAAAACATTCTTTTCCTTTTAATTACCAATGGGTTATTTGTTTAGTTTTATAGGGAAGTTTATTGAGTTGTGATCATTTGCTATCTAAATAAAGAAGTAACTTGGTGTGCATTTAAAGAGCCCTGTTGTACTCAGATGGGCAGGCCCTGCACCTCGAATGGGCAACACAATAGAGCCAACTCTGTTGACAGAGGTGTAGGTGAGACAGCCCCAAATTTGTGAGCATGGGAGAGCTGTCTCCATTACTCATCTGTCTGTGGCATGGGTGGAGGAGACAAACCCCTATCAATGCCTGAGCCAAATGGGAGAGCTGAGGTCATAAGAGCAGGAGACCAGTCCATGCCCTCCACCAGCTACAACATTTGGAAAGGCAGACCCTGAACCTCTCCTGGGCAGCACCTTGACTATACAACTTAGTAGAGGTGGCCGTAAAGGTGTAGGTGTTAGAGAACTGATACTGGGGATGTGAAAGCCTGAGATCTGGCCCTGCCCCTTACTCATCACTGCAGGGGATAAACTTGCCAGGGCAATGCTGGTGGTGAAGACAGGGGGAAAGCTAGAGGGATGACTAACCTTGAAACTATCCAAGCCCAGAGTCAGGATTGTGTTTATGTCCACTCCATCATTCACCCCAACTGTGATCGGTTGAAGCACAGAGGTGGCATTTAGGGGTGTTACTGTGGACCCAGAGCTACAGGATTTCTATGACACAGGACAGTAACAGAATGTCCAGGGAAAGTCCCAGTGAGGGTACAGCATCCACATTGTAGCAGATACCAGGGACCTTGAATCAGACCATGATTCTTTGTGATGAATTCTTGCATGTAAAAAAAAAATAATGTATGGACAAAAGGGTTTACTGCTCAACTCACTATGTCACACTGTGTCTCCCTGATGAGATTTTCTCTACTCACCCACACTGCTTTCTTTTCCTCTTTTCTCTTAATTTTTATTTCACTTTATGCTGCAGGGAGGGAGCGATGGGTGTGATCAGGAGGCGTGATGTGGAAAACACAAAAAAAATAAATCAAAAGAAAGTTTAAAGAGTAAAGTGACATGTTGTGTCTTGTTTGGGGCTAGCATTACATCTTTACTGCCCTGAGCACCTAACTCTCAGCAGGTATATAAGTTTATTTACTGTCACTATAAGGATATAACTAAACTTGAATACTCTATAAAGATGTTCATGTGCTTCACAACTTTAGGAGTGCCGGAGACTAGTGTAAGATCTTAAAGAGGTTCTTCCTTCCTGTTATCGTACTTTGGTGGATGGGACCATGGCAGGAATGCATGTAAAAAAGGAAGACTGTGTGGCAAGGCAGTAAGCTGTGGGTAGTAAGTGCCAGGATTTCTCTTTTTTATAGCCTTCAGAAGGTGCCCATGACAACTCTACAAAGGCAGTATCCTGAGCAACTAACTACTTCCTGTGATGACTCACATCTATTAGAGGCTCTATGACCCTCCCAGCTATCTGTCACATTGAGTACTAAGTCTACAATGAATGAATCTATGGGCAAATACCCAGGTATGAAATGTCCAAATTACAGAAGAGAGGAAATGCAGGACAAAGATAAGTGTGTGGCATAGGAGGGAAGCAGGAGAGGCCACACCATGGCAAACAAAGGCATCTGGCCCTTTCTCCAAGTCAACACACATTTTCAATGACTTGCAACTTGTGGTGCCTGGAAAGGGATACATATTAACAAGGACAGGTCATCATTACAGAAATTTTAGTTTTGACCTTAAAATTTGTCCATGTTTGTTTTTAGGTGGAAGTCCTGGCAAGGACATTTTTTCCACTGGCTGGGGTACCCCTGGCCTCCTTGGTAATTTCTTTGTATGAGAAGGTTGTTCTACAGTTTTATTTTGGGCCACAGTTATAATCCTTTAGATCAGGATCTGTTTATAGGGTCAAAGAATGGAAGAAGTCATCTCTGGCATAGAAATAAAATCACAGCATCAACACAATAATTAGAATCCATTTTGTGTCTTTCTTGTGCTGTTTAAGACAGAAAAATTCTCAGGCTGATTAAAATAGACACCTGTTAAACTTTCAAAAGATCAAAATGGAGAAGTCAGTCTCTGAAATAGGGAAAAGTGGGATGATTAGCTTTTTGGTAAGAAATTCTGTGACAAGAGCTTTCCCAGATAATTTGACAATCTGTCGTGGAAGAGAAAATGGAGGCTTAAAGAAACATAATGGTTTAGCATTATGAGCTGGGTCTAGAACACATATTTCCAGGGTCTCCTCCAATTTCCTTTCAGGGCATGTTCAGCTCTGCCCTGAGTTGATATTCACTTTCGATTAAAAAACTAAAGCATCCATTCTAATCACTGAATGCTTTTGTCCCAGTTTCCAACGGAGGGGTAAGAGGAAGGACCAGTCAGAGTGTCCTGGTGATTTAAGCAGACATCAGTGACTTGTACTTTGTTATGACTCTGGGTATATTAAAACATAAAGATATATTACTGGGCTGTAACAAAGCATGCATCACATTTAAACTGTTTATGTTTAGCTAATTAGGAATTCTAAGAAGTAAAGTTTATTTTGTTATTCACAAGGTTGCCCAGGACTTGGAAAAATATTGACATATTCTCTCAATCTGCTCTCTGTATCTCAGAAACTAAATAAGCTCACTTCACGATAAAATCTGAGGTCTAGACTAAATGACCCTCACTTCTTATGTTGACAGGCCTCTTATCAGCAGCCCTTCAGCCTGTGCCCTCTGTAGGGAAAGCCTGTATTCTAACTGCTGTCATCTGTAGGTTAGAGTAGGTCTCTGCTGGAACTACATATTCTGACATTATTTTGAATGGCTGGCATTGCATTGAGTGACTCGAGCTGCTATCTGTCCTTATTTCAGCCTTCTTAGCAGGTCATGCTATCACAGCCCTGTGTAATACTCAGTGACCCTGATTTTTCTATCAGCAAACGGATTGCCCTCTCTTGACCATCTCTTACTGCAAAAAAGAACTGATAGAGAAAAGAGAGAAAGAGTTTACCTAATCTGTACTAAAATGTGTCATAGGACTGACAAGCCAAGCAGACAGTGACTCATAGGAAGGCAAAGGCTCTAAGACAGCTTATCTCTGGCTTGAAGAATAACCTTTGCTTCCACTCTGTAGTTGTGGAGAAGTATCATGCAGATTGCATCCAATGCAATGCTAGCATTCCATGGACTGACTATAGGACAGTATTCTTGTTGAACATGAAAGACAGTGGGTCTGAAATCACAGTTCCTTCCAAGGAGACCCTATGTGCAGATCAAAAGCAAAACTCTTCCATGGATTGCTCCACAGGAGCCTCCTGCCCTGCACATCCACAGAATACCATAGAAGCTCAGTAAATTCCTACCCATCTCCCAGCCTAGGACACATTAAACTGAAACTGAACTAGGAAAAGCCTGGGTGAGTCCATTTCAACAGTGGCACTCTATCTGCCCTTTATTTGTCACCAGAAATCCCGTGCAAAAATACTGGAGTGGTCATCGTATGTTACTAAACTGTTCTTAAAGATGAAAATGTCCCAGTCTTCCTAACAGGTCCCAGACCCAGGATTTTGGGAAGAAGCTGCATGATTACCTGCCTTCTTCACCCAGCATCAAGCATGCCTCAGTGAAATTCAACAGGACATTCAAATTGGCTTAACATGAAGTTGCTTTCCATATCTATTGCTTTTTCATGGCAAGCTGATGTGCTTGGTGTTAGTATTTAAACACTTACTGATTTAGATAGATTTGGCATTCCCATGCTCATAGGAATAAGAAGATAGGATTTGTTTATCCTACTCCTGGGTCTTCTTGTTGGCAGTCTCTTTTGCTAGGGCTGTGGTCCTGTTCTTCCTTGTGTTTTCTACTACAACAGAGACAAAATGGCCGCAGGTTTCCTGTTGTCAGTACACATGTGCATAGTGACAGAAGAGTGAGACCTGTTAGCAGCCCCTGTGGCAACAGTAGCATCCTAGGTTGCATCCCCAAGCACAGCCCAATAGACTGGCTTTGCTTTAATTGTTTTTCATATGCTCAGCCTTACACAGTGAACCAATGTTGCTGGAATAGACCTTTGGCAGAAAACAGTGGCATGTGTTATCTCTGCTTGGGCATGACTTCTGATTGGAGCCAGGTCCCTAAACCCATATCTCCTTAACATGTTTTCTCCTGTTGGCTGGCTAGGTTATGGATGCTTCTTTGTCTACTCTGCTATGCAAGGTGAAGTAAGTTTAGTTGTTTACAGGACTCTGTCGGGTTCCATCTCCAGAAGCCTAATTATGTTCTTCAGTGATGCCAAACATATTTTAACATTGGTCTGTAATCCTGACTGTATCACATATGTACCATGTGGATGAAACAATTCATTTGAGTTAAAAAGTTCTTGAGATGTGTCATTTTTTTTGTGTGTCTTTGTGAATTTTTGAATTATGTTTTCACTGAAGCTAGCTGCTTTGTTTTGTTGTTGCTGTTGCTTTGTTCCATCTCAGATGTGCTGAAATTTCCTCTTCCTTCTCAGGTCTACTGAACCCTCCCGGTTGTTCCTCCTCTAGTAAACAGAAGGTAGGCCATCGTTTCCCAGCTATGTGTAGAGTGCTTAGCTGTGAGTGCTGCCGCAAAAACTCCTGTCTGTGCTTTTCAATTCCCATTCTTTTACTTATGAGTACAGTTATACCTCTTTCATGACACTGCAAATGTTGCTAATGTGGTTTTCTATCTGTGTGTGGCAAAGTTACTATAAGGATTCTTCCTGTAGATGGACTGGTCACTTAGTCTCACCATTCTCTGGGTTGAAGATGTAACAGATGTTCTGTCCATTCAAATATGAATTTGTGAACTTTTAAACTTTCTTATACAATTGACAGCATGGATCTGTTCTTTGTATTGTTTGAGAGACATGGGCTGATTTTGTTATGCTTTAATATTTGTGTTTTCTGAGCATCTGGAATTTAATGCTATTCTAGTGAACTGACTCTCCAATATTCATGAATTATCTTTAAAAAAAAAATCATGGTGACAATCAAGTCTCACCTTTTGTTGTTTTTTTTAATTTTTTTTATTTTTTTTTATTTATTTTTTATTTATTTTTATTTAAGTTTTTAAATTTCACAATCTTGATGTTATCAACTCATCTTGAAATTGTCCAAATATGTAGATGTTGCATCACTAACATATGCCGTTGTAAGACTTTAGTTTAAACTTATATCCTTTCTTACTTCTTTGCCCCTAAAAGTGCTCTAACTATGGTGCTAAGTGAATACAGAATTAGTATCACTGACAATAGTACAGTCCTTTTCTCTGTACTCAGATTTTACCTAACTTCCAGTGCCCAGGCTATATAATATTTTCTAATATTTGTGGAATATTATTATTATTTTGTTGGAATGTAATAGTTTGTAAGCAAAAGAAGGGCTATATATTTTAAAAGTTGTCTGTATGTGAGATATAATGAAAGAAATTCAATTTCTTTAATGAAGAAATTTCTAGAATCTACTAATATACATCATGATTCTCTAAAAGTAGAGTGTATGAATCTACAGTCTTTTATACAAATGTTCTTAGGGCTGGATAGAATCATCATTCAGTATTTTTCAGATGTTAGAAAGGTAGTTAGGTACATAATTATATAATAGTTCCCAACAATCAAATTCATTATCACTTTCTAGCAAAGAAGAATTTCATATGAGTTCATGTAGTGCTTAAAAGACTGATATACTATGTTTTAAGAACAGTTTGTGCAGTTTTAAATTTAGGATCATGTATAAGAGTTGTGAATAAGTCATACACTGAATTTCTGAAACATACTTCCTGAGAACATCTGCAAGTGTTCTTGCACCATGATACACACATCTGGAAATACAGACATGAAAACAATTTTTGCCTGAACCATTGGAATGCTAGTCTTTTCTCGACACTTGGCATTCCTTGCTATTTTCTGATATTCTTCCCACCTGGAAACTGTCTATTCTACCATCAGGCTTAAGTTCAAATATCAGCTCATCCAGTTATTATACTATTATCATGTTACATGCAATTACTTCCTTACTTCTATATCAAGGATTTGTGCAGAGGCTTAGAATAGGCTGTTTGACCAATAATAAACAGTCATACAGAATAAATAAATGAAAGCTAAATAACAGGTTGGGGTTAATCTTGAACTATTATTATTAACATTGGAAGAAAATATTTTTTGAGACTAGAGAATATAAAAATTAGAATAATATTCAAAAGCATACAGTAAGTGCTGCTGATGCCCATGTCAAATCCCTTTACTTGTATGGTGCATCCATTCTACAGCAACACTGCAGAGCATTAGGTATCTTGTTTCAATTAAAACAAAACCAATGTGTGGCCATGATATATGTGTATGAGTCATAGCCTATGTTTATGTAAGCCAGAGGACAACTTTGTGAAGTTAGTTGTCTCTTTCTATCTTTAAGTGAGTTCTGGGGTTGAACTTGGTTTGTCATGTTTGTACAGCAGCTACGTTTTCTTAATGATCTCTCATTACAGTCAGTCCACTGTTAACTATTGCTTAGACATCAACCTATCAGGTACTCTCTGACAGAACTAACGGCCACTGTAGTATATTCTTACCTGACTGGTAGAGTGCATTGACTCAGTAACTGTGGGTAAATGTGTGATCTATGTGCTTATAAGGGTTATGAACCCTTTAAGTATATCCTACACTCCCTGGGTCTACCTTTATTAGGTTCCTGGAAGTGGCTACTTTCATTGGAGAGAGATAGCCATAAAAATTAAAGGAAAGCTGTAGGTATCAAAGAAAGAGATTTGCAACAACAGGAGTGAAACACCTTCTCTGTCATGGGAATATAGAACAGCAGTGATAAATGAAGACATGGAAATATTTATGTGTTACCATGTGATACACTAGAACATATCACTTTGTGTCATGTGAGGTGTTTTTATGTAAACTTATAATGAGCTAGAGTTATCTGGGAAGAGGAAATTTAACTCCATCAGATTGTCTTTGTAGGGCAGTTTCTTGTTGATGATGATGTGGGAGGACTCAGCTCACTGAAGGTTATACTACTCTTGGGCAGGTGGTATTTAGTGGTAAAGGAAAGCAGACTGAGCAAATCATGTGTAGCAAGCCAGCAAGCAGCAGTCCTTTATGGTATCTGCTTCAATTCTGCCTGAAATTCCTGCCCTGACTTCACTCTGTGATGGACTATCTATGAACTATAAGCTGAAACTAACCCTTTCCTCCAGAACTTGATGTTGGTCATGGTGTTTTATTGCAGCAACAGAAACCTAACTAAGACATCTTGTACTCCTATGTAGTACTTCTGAATATCAAAACTCAGAATGTACAACTCAGTATTGGAATATGAATGGGGTTGTGCAGAAATGCTTTCCTTACCACCAGGCAAGTCAGTCTCCCAGCAGACATGCCAGTTGAGCTGGAATTACATCTAGAATTGGGCTCAGTTGGAGGAGTTGAGGGAAGTCAACTATGAATTCATGGCAGACTGCAGAAGGGGGTAGGCAGTCTAACTGCCTATTTTCTTGTTAGCTTAACCAGACATCATGAACAACCAGAATCCCTGAGAAATGCGTCCAAAGACAATTTAATGAGAAGAGAAACATATTGTGGGCAGTGTAAAGGTACAAGGAATGGGCCTTAATGCTTACCTTCCAACACTAATCTGAATTCTTAATCATTGAGTTATGTGTTGTACAACTGCCTCTTTCAACATGAATACTTCAGGCAGAAAAAACTAGGTGCTTGTTTACTGGTGTTTTATAGCCACAGAGTTACTTCTGTTGGTATACAAAAGCCCATCTCCTTTCCTCCGTGTAGAATATGTTCATGATACTAATCTACCTTCTGAACTCCCTACATTGTCATCTCCCCATACCTACACAGTGGCCTTTATAGTAGCAAATGGTATCAGAAACATAAGTGCTAATCGTTAGAAGCCTAGTTAAATACACAGCTAGAAACCTCATAGAACAGTGTGTATGTGAGTATATCTGTCTGTATACTATCTTAAAAAATCTTCTTGGCATATTGTTGAGAAAAACAGCTTGTAAAACAGCATGTATATTTTGATCCCATTTATGTGTAAATTATATACATATATGGTCATACATATATATCCATATATTATAGAGCAAGTTTTAGAAGGATGTCCATCAAATCATTGACAGTAGCTGACATAGTAACAATCCTAGAGACTTTAATTTTTTCCTTTCCTGTATTTTTAAATTTTTTAAAAACTTATATTTTATTTTTGTAAACATGTGAACAGTAAGAAAAGATGCTTTAAGGTCACCATGTAGTTATTTACTATTCTAAGTCATTTTGAGAGTCTGAAAGCAAGTTATCTGTGCATATGAATATACACAATACATAGTTCTTTTGTGCATATTTACACACACATAACTAATAGCACATATATGCATACTTGAATTTTTTAAAAACTTGTTAATTTACTTCATTTGAGTTTAAAATATAATTACATCACCCCTCCTCTTTCCACCAATACCTTCCATGTACTTTTTTTCTTTATATATACTTGTGTGTATGTGTGTGTATGCAAACAAATAAACATATAATTACCACCTGCTGGGTCTATTACTGTTGCTCATACATATGCATTTCTAGGACTTATCACTCAGTATTAGATAAACTATGAGGGAGCCCAAGGCTGTGGAAAACTGATTTTCCCTCTTTCAGCAGTTGTTTTCCTGTAACTCTTCATCTAGGGGACTAATGTGGGGTCCTGTGGGATTTCCCCAGTCCACATTTGCATGCCAACCTGTGTTGTCATTGTTCAATTCTTGTTAGGCAGCCATGTTGTTGATATTTTATGGTTGTAGTTTGTCTTTCATACTGAGAACCAGATAGTCCTGCAGCATCTTTCCTAGTCTATGGCTCTTACATACAACCTGCTAGTCCCTCTTCTGAGATGCTCCCAGAGCCTTAGGTGTAAAACTTGTGTTGTCAAGATTGATTTTTCTAGACACTATATGTCTAGGTCAATTGATTTTTGCATTTTGACTGGTTTTGTGTGTGTGTGTGTGTGTGTGTGTGTGTGTGTGTGTGTGTGTGTGTGTGTGTGTATTTCTGATGCAAAAGAAGCTTCATTGATGTACAGGGAGAACTAAACATATACAGATATAATGTTTATAAAATGTTTCAATGATTTTTTTTCAAATGTAATGAGTTTTTTGGCCTTATATTTAAGGAAAGAACACTGAGAAAAGAGAGATTGTACTGTGGTTGAAGTCCCCAATGTTCACTTTGTTTGCTCCATGCTTCCAAAGAGATCTGCCTGAGAAGAATGTCCCTGAACAACACCTCTTTGACTAAGTAGCAGATTTCTAACCTGTGCTTTCACATTCCTAAATATTGGTATAATTTTCTTGCAGATTTTAAGTTAAGCATCTGTGGCAATGTTGCTGTGGACTCTATTTATTAACTTAATAATGCTACATGTGAATCAGGCAGGTTTTGGTCAAGCTGAAAACTACTTTTCCTTATATTAATTTCCATTATCTTCCATTCATTCTCTCTGAAGTGCTGAATATTATTTACTTGGGAACCTATAAAACCTCTTGTGTCCTTTATTTCTAGAATGTTGTCTGGAAGAGAAAAGAAAACTTACTGCAGAGGGCTTACTCATTTTCCTCTTGCTGTATTGCTGTCTACATTAGAACTCAGGTACTTCAGGATCATCAAGACCTTATTATCTGCATATAATGCGATGATATCACAATTAAATTACAAATCATTTATGCAGTTTCTTTGTGAATATATGAACCTAATCCTGAACTTACAAGTAGCACTCAAATTCCCAGTTAAATCATTCCCAGTGCATCACTGGACCAATGTTTTTTGATTTACACTAAAAAAACTCATCAGATGGAAAACTAAGATTAGCCAATAACCTAGTGCCAGAATGCACACACACAGTTCCTCTCACATTACGGTCAGAGAAACTAATTGGAAAGAAATAGTAGTAGATTGCCTGTGCTTTGTGTAAGGAAACAAAACAGTTTTATCTTCCAGAACCACATGAGCCAAAATTTTTATTCACTGCTCTTTAATCCGCAAGCCCTTATTTAGAGCCAGAAATGATAGCAACTCCAGAAGTGTTTAATTCCTTTCTCTAAACTTTTTTCTGCAATTATTTTTTTATGTATAAAATTGTTTGGTGGGCATAACTTTACAGGAAACATAAAAGCCAAAATATGCTACAACATTAACTTCAGGAAAATTCATGTTATGCTTCCCAAAGTAAAACAACAATAATTGTTCCATTGTGCTATGTTCACTTTGAAGTTGGAATATAGCTGTCAAAAGGATAAAAGGATTTGGGAAGTATTATAAATACGAACAAATCTTAAGGCACCACTAGATTCAAAATCATGACTGTGTTCTAAGAAAGAATATCAGCACAACAGTGCTCGCTGACTATATATATATATATATATATATATATATATATATATATATATTATATGCATCGGTGCTCCCTGATTGTGTATATCAGCACAGCAATGCTCCATGATCATGTATATATATCATACTTATCAGTGCTCCTCGATTGTGTATATCAGCACAAGAGTAGTCTCTGGTTGTGTATAGCATACTTACCAATGCTCCTTGATCATATCAAAATCTATAGCACAGTTTCCAAACCATGTATAACAGGTGCATTAGTGTTTCCTAAGTATATATTTCAAGTACAACAATGCTTCCTGATCATGTCTATCAGGTATAGCAGTGATTGTTGATCCTGTATAGCCATCCTCCTTTGTATGTATTTTCACTTTCTGTGATTTCGTATGTTAATGAGAAACTACCCTGCAAAAACAATAATTAGAAATTTTTAGAAATACTTCCTCCATTTTGTTTTGTGTCTTCCTGAAACATCCTCATGGCATGTGACCTTCTTTTTTTCCAGAATATCCAGAGTGTATTCATTATTTATAATTTATAATCTAGCCAGAGAGTGAGCTTAAATGTATATCTTTAAATATGCCGACTTGAACATTAGTTGCAGAGAAGACATTATGAGTTCAATCTACTCTAATGGCATTTCATCACTTGTGTTTGTATCCCATATTTTACTGAAAAATGGCCTCAAAGTATAAGGGTTATGGCAATATATTGTGATAATTATCCTATTTTATTACATCTTTTAGTTTCTTATCATGCATAATTCATTAATTAAACTTCATCATGTAAGGTCTATACTATGTTCACATTCAGTCATCCATTAGGATTAAAGGGGCAGATAAACTTCCATATTATACTACGTTGTACTCAGTAACTGACAACACTAGAATATTAACAGAATCTTCTAAGAAAATACAACAAAACTAAGCTTTAATAACATGGTTTAAACAGTCAAAACCAACAGAATCTAACCACTTTAAAAGGAGAAAAATTCCTTAAAATCTATTGTTCTCAGAGAAAATTAAAAATGTAACTGTGATTTTTTTTCTATAAGAAGACAATGCTTAGCATATGGTAGGTGTTAAATGAATTGTCTTTGGCTGATGAATGGTTATTTAGAACAAATAAAAATAAAAACATTGTCTAGCCACACAGTGGGCTTTAATGTATACCCTTAAATATGTCTACTTAACCATTAAGAAGGGTAAAACATAAAAAAAGATATAAACTAAACATTTAATCCTAGTAGCTGGAAAATGAAAATAAATTCAATAAATTAATCAGGGTTAATAACAAAGCTAGGACATCAGCTGCAAGATTTGTCTTCTACATATGACAAGTAAGCTGAACTGATGAACTCATAGCGATATGGTTTCCAAAATAAGACATGAATAAAGACACTATCAGCTGACATTCCAAAGTGGATGTGGAAAGTTTTATATGACCTCACCTCTATACGAAGAGCTCTGGGCAATCAGTAACTGTTGAGTGAAGGAGAATTAGTCTTGTCCAGTAATGAATCCCCTAACTAGTAATCCAATCCCAGTGATCATCCCTACAATGCATACATAAGAGGAAAACTAAATGAACTCATAAAAAAACAAAACAAAATGAACTCAATAAGGGTAATATATATAATCATATATATGATAATATATGTGATTAAAGACAAGGAGGCCATGAATTTAAAAGAGAGTGGGGGAGGGGACACAGAGGAGACTAGAAAGGGGGAGATATTATAAATACATACATTAAAAGAAATTAAAAGAAAATAGTTAAAATAAACATTAATACATTGTGGTACTAAGGAAACAGAATACAAAGCTGTTGCAATTTTAACTTTAAAAACAAACATAACTTGAAAATAGCTAGAACTGCTATTTTATAGATGCAAACCTCAGATATTTTTTCTAATTTTTTATTTTTTATTTTAAAACAATCTTTTCTCATTGTACATACCCAGTTCCCACTTCCTCTGCTTCTCCTGCTCACTGCACCTCCCTCATACCATCCCCCCACTGCTCAGAGAGGCTAAGACTTCCCATGGGAGTCAACAAAGTCTTGCACATCTCTTTGAGACAGGACCAAGGCCCTCCCCCACTATATCCAGACTGAGCAAGTTATCCCTCCAAAGAGAATGGATTCCAAAAAGCCAGTTCAAGAATTAGGAATAAATCATAGTCCCACTGCCAGTGGGCCCAAGCCACACAACTGTTACCCATGTACAGAGAACCTAGTTTGGTTCTATGCAGGTTCTTCTGCTGTTAGGTTAGAGTCAGTGAGCTCCCACTAGCTCAGGTCAGCTGTTTCTATGTGTTCATCGAAATGGCCTTGACCCCTTTACTCATATTATTGTTCCTCAATCTCTTAAAGTGGACTTTGGGAGCTCAGCCCAGTGCTTAGCTGTGAATCTCCACATCTGCTTCTATCAGTTGCTGGTTGAAGTTTTCATGATGATAATTTAGGTAGTCAAGAATCTTATTGCAGGGAAAGCCCAGTCCAGGCACCATCTCCACTAATGCATAGTGTCTTAGCTGGGGTTATCCTTGTGGATTCCTGGGAATTTCCTTAGTGTCAGGTTTCTCACTAGCCCCATAATGACTCCCTTAGTTAAGGTATCTCTTTCCTTGGTCTTCTTCTCTGTCCTTCAGTATTGTGGTTTCTCAGAAACTTGGGAATCAAAATTAATCTATCTCAAGACCCAGCAATACCACTCTTGGGCATATATACCCATGGAATGTACTCTCATATCACAAGTACATTAGCTCAACTGTGTTCATAGCATCATTATTCATAATAGCCAAAAATGAGAAACCTAAATTCCCCTCAACCAAAGAATGGATAAAGAAAATGAGGTAAATTTACACAAAGGAGTACTATTCAATAGTAAAAAAAAAACAATGACATCATGAAGCTTGCAGGCAAATGGATGGAACTAAAAAAAAAAAAAAAAAAAAAAAAAAACCTGAGTGAGGTAACCCAGACCCAGAAAGACAAACACAATATGTATTACTCATAAGTGGTTATGCAAAGAATAACTAGCCTATAGTACCCAACCCCAATAAGCTAGGTAACAAGAACCCTAAGAGAGACATACATGGACTCCCCTGGAAATGGGAAATAGACAAGTTCTCCAGAGAAACTTTGGAGTGGGGTCTAGAGGAAGGAGAAGGAAAGGCAGAAGGGGAAAGGGGAGATGGAGGGAGTAAGAGGAGTGGGGAGGAGAACATGAGGAAACAAGGTAGTCAAAACATAATGTTTAATAGTAGTACAATACCTAGCTCTGCTTACATGTTTGATATTCAGTAGGAAATATATATTTTCTAAAACAAATCATTAGTTTAGATTAAAATCATTAGAAACTTTTAAATCATTAGAACTTTTAAATCAATTTCAAGGAGTATAATTGATGGATTCTAGAAAATAGAGTTGAAAAGTCCCCAAGATTATTTTATAAAATAAAAACAAAATCTGACAGAAAAGGAACAAGAAATTTGCACGAAAGTATTTGCAAGCTTTTTTACAGGTAGTAAAAGAAAGTTCATCTCCATAAACCAATGGTTTTAATGAAAAGAAACTTAGGACATCTCTGAGTACAGTACACACAATGCACAATGAAAGGACCAATTAGGAACAGACACTGGAGGCTCAAGATGCTAAAAGACATGTAATACAATTGAACAGTTATTCCAAGCTTAAGAAAAGAGCAGCAAATGGCAGTATCTATGGTTAGCATAACACCTAGCAGAGGTGACAGGATAGTTGACAGCACCCTCTCACAGAATTGCCTAAACGGTTCCTTTCAACAAGAACAAATGAGAGAAGATTATTAGTTAACATTTTTTCTTAGCTCTGACCATCAATACCTCAAATGTGAGAGGAAAAAGAAGGTAATATTTTTATTAATGTGCCCCAAATTTCAAACATTACTATACTATTCTTAAAATTTTAATGAGTAAATGAATAAATCCATATTTTTTAAAAAAATTAAAAGATCATGGCTTTTGGAAACCAACAATAAATGAGTGGACATTATGGGAAAATATTTATGCTTAGTAGCAAAGTTATAATAATACATAAATAAGAAAAACTCTGAATAAGAAATATGTGCTTAATTGTACAAAATGGTATAATATTACCAAGAGATAAACATGATGCTTGTTTATAAATCATAAATGTTCTAAACATTTTTATAAAATTAATGTCTTGGTTTAATTCAATCCAAGTCACTGGTCTATTTTAATGTCTGGGTTTAATGCAATCTGAATCACAGTTCTACTTTCAAAGTTTGGATTTAACCCAATCTGAGTTGTAGGTTTACTTTTTTGACTTAATGTGGTAATTTTCAAATTTATCTTAGAAGAATAAGTAAATGAGAATGCTGCCTCTGGAAACATTTAAATAAGGAAATGGGGATTGTGTTTTCAGCTAACTGCACAAACTTGTCATTGAACTACAAAGTGGGGAAGTATGACTAGTAAATTAACAGAGAATGTAGAACCTCCTAACATATTACCAAGATAAATAAAAACTCAATATCTAAGATAAACTAATTTTAATAAGAAAGAATTTGAAAACATACATGGTAGAGAAAAATTAAAGGAAAAACTTCAGGTGTAGTCTCAAATAGTATCTCTTTTAGAGTTTGCTAGAGGATGATGGTGGTGTGTGTGTGATTTATTTATTAGAGTGGCATATGGGCTATGGTATTTGTAGTTCAACAAAGGCCATCTCCCAGGGGAAAGACCAAGAATCCTTAGTTGTTCAGTCCCTGAGACTGGATTCTTAGCCATCCAAGTCTAGGTTTGAAGTCTCAGAGAATTCCAAGAAAGCTAGAATATGGAAGAAATACATTGTAGTCCCAGTGAAGGAATGGCCTTCACTGAGATAGATGAACTTTGCAGAAAGAGTAAGGTCAAACAGGAAAAGAAAAGCTTCCTTTTTCCCTATACAATGTGGGCTACCCCCAGAAGATATGGCTTAGATTTAGGCTGTCTTCTCACCTCATATAATCCAGTCAATTAAATCCCTCACATGGGCTGGAGTGATGGCTCAACCTTTAAGAGCTAGGCTCACAACCAAAAGTAAAATCCCTGACAGGTGTGTCCAGCTGGTTGGGTTTTAGTTGATTCTAGTGGCAGTCAAATTGACAACCAAAGTTAGCCTTTACAGAATCAAAAACCAAGATGAACTCAGCAACATAGCCTTTGTAAACAGCCCCTGATCATGTTGATACACACACCACTCACATTACTGTCCGTAACAGTACTTCAAAGCAGTGGAAAAAATTTTTTGAAAGACATAAAAGTAGGAGGGTAATTTAGGAAGAAGAAAGGATTGTTTGATTGAGGGGAAGGGGATAAGACAAAGTGTTTTTATCAAAATACAATATATATGTACGTATGTGTGTGTATATATATGATTTTTGTGCTCATAAGAGCACCCAAGAATGCCATAGGCAAAGAATAGCTTCTTGACTCAGAATGTTTTATATGCTTAAATGCAATTGGAAGATATAACATTTTGAAAGACACATGGCAGAATTCTTGACTCTGGCTTTGATAGACACACACACACACACACACACATACACACACACACACACACACACACACACACACACACACACACACCACAAAAAACACAAGCAAAGATGCCAAAAATAAATAAATGAAAACACATTTTATATAAAAAGAAGAAATGAAAAGCAACCTATTATGCAGGATAGAACTTGAGAATATACATATATATATGTGTGTGTGTGTGTGTGTCTATATGTATAAGTATATACTAATTAAAAAATAAATAAAACAATACTAATTCAGAGGAGGTCAATAATTTGAGAAGGAGTAAGGTGGACATAGGGGGAGTAGGAACTGAGAGAGGGAGATATAAATTGTATAAGCACAGTACTAATGTATAAAATTCTCAAAAAGAATTTTATTTAAAATTTTGGAAGAATAGAGAAAATTAATAACTTAGGATTTTATTGCTCTGAAGAGACACCATGATGGCAGCAACTCTTATAGTGGAAAATATTTAATTGGGTGGCTTACAGTTTAGAGGTTCAGTCCATTACCATCATGGTGGGACATGGCAGCATTGGAGTTCTACATTTTGATTCCCAAGCAGCAGGAAGTAGACTGGCTTGAGCTTCTGAGACCCTCAAAGCCCAGCCTCTAGTGACGTTTCCTCCAACACAGATACACCTACTCCAAGAAGGCCACATCTCCTAATAGTGCCTCTCCCTATGAACCAATTGTTCAAATACTTGAGTTTATGAAGACCATTCCTATTCAAACCACCACAATAACAAATGCTAGTGACATTGTAGAGGAAAGCATCTCCTTGTACATTGTTATTGGACATGTAAACTGATAGAACACTTATGAACAAAGAGTACAGAGGTTCCTCCAGGAACTTAAACAATTGAACTACCACATAATCTAGCAAGCCTGTGAGATAGTCACCCAAAGAAAACAGCATCAGTAGGGGAAAGACTGGCACCTCCATGTGAATTACACATTTCAGCTTTGTTAGCCGTAACCAAATCACAAATACAACCCGTGTCTATCAACAGATTAAGGTTAATGAAACTGATGCATAGATATATACTCATATAAAATGAGATAGAAAAAAAGAGAACACTCTCAATTGTAACAAGCCCAGTAAACGTTGAGAACGTGATAAGAAGTCCAAGAATGACAAAGACTGTGCAATTTCAATTATGTGGAACCAAAACCAACTAACAAACCAAACAACAACAACAACAAAAAACAAAACAAAACAAAAAAAAACCAAAGTGTCAAATTTGGAGCTGGGTGAGGAGATGGCTCAGCAAGAAAGTCTTTACATGTGTAAGGACTCGAATTTGCATGTCCAGAGGCCATGTAAAGTGAAGTCTAACAGCACTTGCTTGTGATCCCAGTACTCCTATGATGAGATGGGATAGGAAACATAATACACAGATGCATCTAGTCAGCTAGCCTAGAGTGCACAATGGCAAAGATTAAAGAGACCTGCCTTGGAACATTGTGGAGGGGAACACTGGCAGCTGTACTCTAACCTCCACACAGACATATAGCATTTGCATGAATATGTGTATGTGTGGCACATGGACATGCTCTCTTATGCACAAGCTCATGCAGGAATGCGTGCACACACACACACAGAGAGAGAGAGAGAGAGAGAGAGAGAGAGAGAGAGAGAGAGAAAAGAGAGGACAGGAAAGGTAGGTAAGTAGAGAGGGAGGGAGGGAGGGAGGAAGGGAGGGTGGGAGGGAGGGAGGGAGGGAGGGAGGAAGAGACAGAGAACTAGAATTACAATTAGAATTAGAATTGTAGTTCTTAGGAGCTAAGGAAAGAGAAGCAGGGAAATGATAGGCAGAGGGTACAAATTCTCAGAGGGTAAAACGAAAATGTCCTGGAAATCTAATGCAAACACAGTGACATAGAAAATAATAGATACAGGCATCTCTTGTGAGTCAATTGATCTTGGCTAAGCAGAATTACAATAGACATAGGAATATTCTAGAATAGAATATTCACATACTGATTCAGTGAAAATTGATAGAGTTTAGAAATTTTGGAGCCCACTCCAAATTACCTATTTTGATTACTAAACAAAAGCCTCCATATTTATGACAGATAAGATTGGTGTACTCAACAGGCAAGAAATCTTAACATTAACATCTGATAGGCTACCCTTTACTGAAAACAGTAGAACTCTTAAGGTTTGACAGGAAGAAGCAAAAGATAAAATGATCATTTATTTCTTTAGTCAACTGCCTATTATTTTCTGATTTTAAATTAGCATTTGATTAAGCCTTGAATAATGTGCCAAAGTTAATCCTAACAAATAGTGTTTATGTATGTTATATACAAAATATATTTATATACTATTATATAATATGCAAATGTATTTGTTGTGATAGTCATGTGCATATGTGTCTTCATAAAATTAAGTACGCATTTGTATGTGTATTTGCATACAAATCCAAATCTTGGCCACGTTGACCATACCTGAATCATGTTCAGGAAAATTTGTCACCAACTTGTGTAAACTCAGTGCACATGAGAGCACCTGGACAGTTGTCAGCAGCAGTAGTTACACATGAGGAATAAAAACATTCCATATTGAGTCATATGCATTAAAGAAGCTGGCCCTCTGCCCAAATGCTGTGCCACTTGTAATTATGAAGTGCCAACTGTGCTTGGTTTCTGTGCATTCTGCTGGTGGGCACTGCACATTGCCATGCTGCAATTCTATGTTTGTGTTCCAAATTCCTTGTTCTGATTTAGAGTTTCGAGTTAGGGATATTGGGTATACTACATGGACGATAAATGTGTATTTTATTATCTTTAATAGTTTAGCGAGCTTCAGCTATAAGAGAAAACTAATTTATACAAAAAGATCACTTAAAATCATAAAATTGTTATAGCAGAGTCCCCCCTCCCCTTCCTCCACTCTCACTCCTGTATGTCTCCTCCACCTCTGTCCCTCTGTATGTGTGTCCTCTTCCATGATTACCCCTCCCTTCTCTTTCCCTCTCTGTGTGCAACTCCGCATGTTTCCTTCCTCTCTGGGACTAATATTTACTCTGAAACTTAGCTAAATAATTTCTTTTCTCCCCACTTTAGAATTCTGGTATTTTGTTTGTTTCAATGTCAGACTAAAAATGTCTGTGTTTTACTTCTTTTGTGAGGTTTTCTGAACTTATTATGCATGTTCTCCAGTTGTACTTTGTTCTACAACTAAATTATGTTTTATCTATTCATTAAGGCTACTGTTGCACAGTATAAATAGCAGTTCTATCCAGGACCCATCCTTCACCTACCCTTATGTTTCCTCAAACAATTACATGATTTATTTAAGTGAAAAAACTTCTGGTCATCTAGTGGTGGTCCAGAACAGTCATGAAAACTGCAGTTAAAATGTGGTCAGTGCTTATGAGGTGAAGAAACACCCGCTGATTTGATCTGGCTCATTGCTCTAGGGTAATTGTAGTTTCAAGTGCATAGCACAATACAATTACCAAGCATCTAGGTTTTTCCTTCTCTTTGTCTTATCCTTACCAACATCCATCCTCTTTCTTCTCCTTCTCTTATCCCTTCTATCATTTTTGGTATCCATTAGCCTTTTGTTCTTGGAGAAAGAATATAGTGCTACCAGGATTCTTGATTACCTAAATATTAAATTGCTCATAGAAATATGATGATTTTAGAAATAAAAATTTTAACTATCGAGTCCTGTGTCTCACTGTATGAAGGAATGGCATTACCCCTACTGAATAGTTGTAATTGCTATGAATCAACTGCTATCCAATCTAACTCTGGTTCAAATTAGCTGAAAGTCTTGTTCAAAAGTCCCTTGACCACTTTATAAAGTCTAAAGCTTTGAAGATACTCCATCTGGCAGATTCCCACTTAGGTTTATTCTTTTGGGTATGAAGGTTTTACTGGCACCAGTTCCAGCATTTAAAGCTCTCTTGAACGCTCATAAGCAACCTGAGGTATTTACAACTGAAGAAAGGCATGGTTGGGTACAATTTCTTCTGAGGCCTTAAGAAATCATTCTCTTGGCAGTTGGTATGAATTTGCTCTATAGCCCCTTGTATGGGACCAGATTTTCTTTAGGGATGACAATAGGTGAGTCCCTTTTCACATTCCCTCAGAAGCCACCAAGGCCTCAAAATAATGACACGAATATTGGATAGATGCATTGAAAGAAAATCTTCTATCTCTCACCTTCATGATAAAGTATGATAAGTTTTATAGCTAGCCATGGAAGTTATTTGCTTCAGTACCTACAAATGAAGATGTAATTATTATTTCCTAATGCTTCCATATCTACAGAAAGCTGCTTTTTATTTTATTTTATTTTATTTTTACAACCTTCCTTTTATGCTTTAGGGCAGGGATGCTGTTTTCATGGACTTCTCTTGGTTCTAGATGGTCCTTGTAGAAAGAAGAAATATGTAAATTAGAAACTGGATAGTAGGGCAGCAAAGAAATGCTAAGTAGCTGATACCACCAATTATTCTATAAGCCACATGGCATTGGTGATTATATTCTTCTTTAGTTTGTATTAACAAAAATAAAATGCTTAAAAATATTTCAAAAGAATTTGTAGACAATAGATGGTAATTGTTTAAATACATTCTATACAATCAATATCAAAGCACTATATTCTTGTCTATTTTCTCTGCCACACTATTTGTCATTGATTCCATGTACCAAGTCTGATAAAGTTCATCATACTGTTTAAGGACACCAAAGGTCTACTGTTACAATGCAAGGTATGGCTTTCATTCAGGAAATCTGTGTTTTTCATGCTCTAAAAGGTTGTTTTCACATGATGTACAAAGGTCTTTTTTAACACTGAATCTCTGAAAACACACATAAGCCAAGAGGTATCTTCTCTTACATTGTGGGCTCATTCAATACACTTAAGTCCTGGAGATGAGCCATAATACTAGGATGAGATTAAATGCATTGAAACTTGGATTCAGTGTGTGGAATCATACTAAGGTATTTTTGTGTATTCATCTCTTGCTAAAATGTAGTCCCTCAGAGATTGGAGACTGTGAGGAAGATAGCTCTACTTCTGACTGAATTGGGATGAATTCTGAAAACTTGTGGCTCTCTGATATATTTTCTTGAAACTTTCCTCCTGATCACATACCTTCTGATTTCTGTTTTTAAATTATTAATTTATTTTACATATAGAGCACAGTTTCCTCTCCTCCTCCCTCCTCTCTACCCATGCCCTATCCCATCTCCCTTATATCCATCAGCCTCCTCATCCACTCTTCCTCAGTTTCCATTCAGAAAGGGGCAGAACTCCCATTGGAATCAACAAAGCAAATTCAGGCAGGACCAAGCTCCTCTCTCTGTTATGAGTATGTTTTTCCCTGCCAGTTTGGTCCCACCACCATGCCAGCCCCAATTAACACACAGAGACGCTGTATTAGACATAATTCTGTTGGCCAATTACTAGTTTCTTATTGGCTAGCTCTGTCTTAAATATTAACCCATTTCTACTAATCCAAGGATTTCCACGTGGTCTTATATTACTGGAGAGAGGGACTGGCATTCTGCTCTCTCTGCCTTCCATCTTGGAACTCCTCCCTTTACTTCTTCTCTCCTCCTAGTCTCCTAGTCTCGCCTATCTTGCCTCCCTATTGGCCAACAGTGCTTTATTCATTAACCAATAAGAGAAACATATTTACAAAGTGACATCTCCCAGCACCTCTCCCTGCATCAAAGTTGGGGAGGTAACCCAGCTATGGGGCAGAGTTCCCAAAGGCTAGCTGAAGTGCCTGAGACAGCCGGCTAGGTGAAGTGCCTGCTAGGAGCACCACAAACAGACCAAGCTGCACAACTGTCACACACATGCAAAGGTCCTAGGTCTGTCCCATGCAAGCTTCCTCACTGTTGTTCCAGAGTTGGCAAACTCCCATGAGATCTGACCAGCTGTCTCTGTAGGTTCCCTGTCAGGACCTTGATCCTAAGTTGTACAATTCTTTCTCTTTCTCTTCAATAGGACTCCAGGAGCTTGTCCCAGTGCTTGCCAGTAGATGTTTGTATCTGCTTCCATCAGTTACTGTCTAACAATTAGGATAGTCACCAACCTTATTACAGGAGAAGGCCAGTTCAGGCATCCTCTCCACTATTGCTAGGAGTCAAAGGTATTAGGAAATGGAAAGATCTCCCATGCTCATGGATCAGTAGACTTAACATAGTAAAAAATGACAATCTCATCAAAAGCAATCTATAAATTCAATGCAATTCCCATCAAATGCCAACTCAATTCTTCACAGACTTTAAAAGAATATTATTCAACTTCATGTGGAAAAACAAAAAACCCAGGGTAGCTAAAACAATCCCACATAATAAAGGAACTTCTGTAGATATTACAATCCTTGACTTCGAGCTCTCTTATACAGCTTTAGTAATTAAAAAGAAAACAGCTTGATATTGGCATAAAAACAGACAGGTGGATAAATGGAATTGGATCAAAGGCCCTGACATAAATACACACACCTATGAACACTTGATTTTTGACAAAGAAATCAAAATTATACAATGGAAAAAAAATCTTCAACAAATGGTGCTGGCATAATGATGTCTGCATGTAGACAAATGCAAACAGATCCATGTCTATCATCCTGTCAAAAACTCAAGTCCAATTGGTTCAAAACACTCAATATAAATCTAGTTACACTGAAGCTAATAGAAGAGGAAGTGGGACATAGCCTTGAACACATTGGCACAGGAGATAAGTTCCTGAATATAACACCAGTAGTATAGACACTGAGACTGATAATTAATAAATGGGACCTCCTAAAACTGAAAAACTTCTATAAGGCAAAGGACATTGTCAAAGACAAAACTGTAGCCTACAGAATGGGAAAAGATCTTCAACAAACCAATGTCTGACAGAAGGCTGATTACTAAAATATATAAAGAACTCAAGAAACTAGACATCAAAATATCAAATAATCCAATTAAAATTGGGGTACACATTTAAATAGGGAATTCTCAATAGAAGGGCCTTAAATGGCAGAGATACACTTAATCCCACAGAGACAGCTGACCAGAACAAGGGGGAACTCATGGACCCTTGGCCTGATAGCTGGGAAACCAGCATTATACTGACTCAGAACCCCTGAACATGGGTCTCAGTTAGAAGGCCTGGGCAGACTAAGGGACCTCTGACAGTGGCACCAGGATGTATCCCTGTTCCACGAAAGGACTTTGGGAGCACATTTCCCATGGAGGGATACTCTCTTAACCTAGTGGCAGGGAGGACGGCCTATACCCTACTCCAAATGACTTGATAGATTTTGATGATCCTTTCTGGAAGGCATCACCCTCCCTATGCAGTGGGGGGGGGATGAGGTGGGAGGGGGGAATGGAAGGGAGAGGGAACTGGGTTCTATATGTAAAATAAGAAAAAATAATAAAATTTAGAAAAAAAATAATTGTTCAACATCCCTAGCCATCAGGGAAATACAATTCAAAAGGACTCTCTTCTAATAAGACAAGTTCCACTTGTCAAGTAGTAGTGTGCTCTGGAGCCATCTTTTCCATTAGGGCAACATCCATTAGAGTGCACACATCTGTTCTAATTTAGTAAGTTGATTTTATACATGAAGCAGAGTACAAGTCCATGCCACATTGTTTAAATCCCTCTCATTGTGAGTGTAATGACTATTGCCTCAAACTAAATCAGTCTCAAAGGTAATGACCTTATTCAAGAGTTCTTTACTGTCACTCATATGAGATGGATCTCTCAGAGTAATCTGTTGATACAGCTGTACTTTTCCTTACCAGAGGGTGGACTCTGATCAGATCCTTTCTGGGGGAATCAAAGCAAAGAGACAGAACAGACAATAAAGTTCTTTCTGTGACAAGATCAGACGCACAAGACATCAAGTCCAACCACACAAACACATATCAGTAACACATCTGCTAACATCTTAATAATCAAGCCAAGTCATGTGGCTATCCCCAAAGTCAAGGTTCAGCAAAATGCCCTATACCAATTAAAGGCCAAAGCAAAAATTTTGATTCTTCATCAGTGGATCAATGAATGATATAGATCCTGCCCATGCCCATAATAATAATGTAATTTAACTTAGTGGCTTTTGTATATTATGTAATGTATAAACAGTTAAGGAAGTCTAAATTTTCATATTTTTTGTCTAACAAGAGTATATCATACCTTAAGGTAAAGGTTTTATAGAACAAAACAAATAAATAAGTCACTGAATAAATGTTCCCCCCTCTCTCACACATACAAATACAGTGAGTGAAAGAGAGGGAGAGAGAGAGAAAGAGAGAGAGAAAGGCTATTAACACATACACACTTGAGTACCAGAATAAAACGTGTGTTTATGATATTTGAAGATTACCAAATGTATGTGAGTGGGTGGAGATCCATAGATTTCTTTTTTCTTTTCTTTTTTTGCTTTCAATGGGTTCATGACATGAGTTAGGATCCAATAATGTTCAATTACTTTGTTCATAGTAGTGTTCAATAACTATTTGCTCATTAGCTTTATCATCTGTTTTGTGCAGTCAGTTCCTATAATCTGGAATTTCATTGCCATATTATTAGGGTTTGTTAGCTTTTAACTATACAGAACAAATGCTCTTCTAATTTTAAACATTATATCATTGCCCCCATGCATTTTGAATTATACAGAGCAATTGTTCTCAGCTCTTCTGTCTGCTGACAACTTTGGTCTTGCAACATACCACGTGGATCACCTCTTCTGTCTGCTTCCATTCACCACAGCAAGAAAAAGCCAACCAGAATTAATGGGCAACGGGGCTCCATCCTCATTGGGAACAGATGTTTCTTATTAAATATCATAAGCAATATATTAATTCTTGCCAGAAACAAAAGTAAAGACATTGTCATACTCAAAGAATTACCAGTACAAAGGACTCATCAGCAGAGCACCTGGAGGACTCTTGTTCAGACAGCCCCCTGGGTGTCATTCATCTGCAGACTCAAGATGTTATGTTTCTCCTATTTGTTTGCAGAGGGAGACACAGTCATAATCTGAATGGACAGAGACCACTCTTTCTTGGCTAAATAGTTTGTTTGAGCTAGAACGATAACATTTGAGTTGGTGGGATGATCACATAAATGTCATAATAGAGTGTGGCAGATGTCATAAAATATGGACACTAGAAAGAACCATGCACAAGCATTATCTAATGTCCTAAAGAAGCGAACTGACTGCTACATAGTCAACCAACCACATAGTGCCATGCCAGTCTATGAATCCAGTTATACTGGAGCCTGAGCAAGGTTCTGTGAAAAATGCTACATAAAAGTGTATCCTTTCATTTGACAGCTAGCCCAATTGGCCTGGGCAAGTAGTGATTCATATATACCCTTTAAGAAAACCCTAGTGCCTATTAAAAAAAAAAAAAAAAAGAAAAAGAAAAAGAAAACCCGAGTGCTTCAACAGTTTTCATAACATAAATGTGGTGGTCTAGATGCAGAATACAATGTGTCAAATTTGTATAAGATATATTACTTTTCCTATGCTTGTGTTTTGGAACTCGGTCAATTTATCTTTCCTATGATGAAGGTAAAACAATAAAAGCTAATATATTTTAGTACTTAGTGTTTGCCAGAGTTGTTAACTCAACACCTCCTAAAGAACCTTTGAACTTCCATTTTACAGATGGTGAAATTAACACTCCAACAAAGAATAATTTTCTCAGACATGCAGCAAGAAAGTATGAAGCCAGGTTATGTACTGTGATACTTTTATTTTTGACTTTTTTTTTATTGTGCTCTATGCAGCCATGTGTCATGTTAGCTTAGACATCACTTAATTTGTCAGTTTCTTCAGCACATTTTGCCTTTTTTATTATATAAGAAATATATTGCATTAAATAAATTATAAGTATTTCCAAAGTCATGCTGAAACAATTGTGCTTAGAATTTTTTTAAGTATATTATAGTCATGTCTTCATTTGTTCAAACTCAGCACACCTAAGCCATTGTAAGGTTGTTTAGATATGGTCCATTGATTGTGATTCTTGGAATAACTATACTTGTCCACTTACTCCAACATATTGCTTTGGAACTAAACCATCATATCTATGTCCATAAAGATTGTTGAAAAGCTTAGGCCTCACATAGAAGTTATCAGCTATAGCCTAGTAATATCATATCACCTAAAGTCAGGAAGCCAGACCCTGATTACAATAAAAATATAGACCATTACAAATTTTTCTGCTTTAATTATTTGAGTGAGTCATCATTTTGATGGGCCTGAAATTGCTCTTTATTTCCTATATAGGTTCTAACTAGGTTCAAAGATTGAAAGAATCAATGGTCAGCTTCAATTTCCTACTGACCTAGGCTGCTTATGGCATTGCTCCTGCTGCTCTGTCAAGGCAAAGTCCCATTTCTGGTAAGGCATGAAGGTTGTCACGTGACTACATGCAATTTTGTTTTCCATTTATCCAGTACTTGGTCTTCTTAATCTTCCCACTTCCAACAGTAAGGAATTGGTATCACATCATGACTTCAATTGGGTTTTCCCAATGGCTGATGATGCAGAACATCTTTTTGTGTACAGTAGTTACTCACTACTATCCTTAGTTAAGTGCATTGGTTTGTCTTTTGTCCACTTTAAATTGGCTGATTGATTCATATTAAATTTTAAATATATATTGGTTAAAAGTCCTTTGCCAAAAATTTGTTTTCTTTTCTCTTAGCAGTGTCATTCACAGACATCAAACTGTTTAATTTTTTAAAAGTTCAATTTGGTGTTTTGTTGTTGTCCTTTATGCAACATGCTTTTGGTGTTGGGTTTAAAAAATCCTTGCTTAACTTTTTACCAGTTTTTGTTCAGTTAAAAGCCCTTGAGACCTGTCACTGAGAAGAGAGAGATGTCTCTGGGGATAGTTATATATTTATGTGCTTCCTACAGCTTTTTCAGTATTGCTTCATTTGCTTCAAAGCTCTGTGTTTAGGAGAAGATAGATCTCTGATTTCTGTAAGTTCTCAGACAAAATTGAGCTTTTTATCATCTCATGAAGTTCCTCTTTGTCTTGGTACTTTTCTTTTTCTGATTCCAGCTCTGTCTAGTTCCATAGATTCTGTGACTTTGTTTGCTATGGCTATTGTTTGGTTATTGTTTTCATACTCTTGCTTTTAACTGGTTTATATTTCCATATTGGAAATGTGTTTCTTGTTTTTCTTAATCTATTCCCTAAATCTTCTGGTTTTAATTGAATATTTTAGTACATTTGTATTTTTTAAGATTTATTTTTAATTATATGTGTATGAGTTTGTGTCTGTGTGCGTGCATGAAGTATGCAGTTGTCCAATGAGGCCAGAATGGCCTGTCAGATATTCTGCAACTAGAGTTGCAGGAGGTTGTGAGCTGCCCAGTATGGAAAAAGTAGGACTCAAACTCAGGTCCTCTGAAGAACATTCTGTTCATTCAACCACTGAGCCATCTCTCTAACTCATTATATTTATATTTAATGCAATCATCACTATGCCTGATATATCCTTCAAAACTTTTATTTATTTTCTAATTATGAACCTTGAACTTTATTAACTTTGAACTTTCCCCTAATTTCTTATTGCTTGGCTTTTGGGGATATTACATGACTTTAAAAAAAATTTATTAATTAATTATTTTTTAAAATTTCATTTTACATTCCAAACACAGTTTTCCCTCCCACCACACCCCTCTCATCTCCTCACTCCAGCCCACTCCCATCTAGTTCTCACAATGGTTAAGGGCTCCCATGGAGAGTCAACAAAGTCTGGCACATTAAGTTGGGACAGGACCAAGCCCCTTCCCACTGCATTAACTCTGAGCATGGCATCCCTCCATAGGGAATGGGCTCCAACAAGCTAACTCTTGCAGTTCAACCGGCTTATTAGGATTTATATGTGTGCTTTGATACTTTTGTGGTTTCTGTAAACTGTATGCTGTATCTACTTGACTTTCTTGGTCCTTGTAGTTTGAAATAGCTTATGCTGGCACTTTAACACCACAAAGAAAGTGCAGAAATTTTGCTGTAGTAATGTTTAATTACTTGTTATATTTGTTTTTGCGGCCAAACTTTTATTTTCAATGAAAGAAGAAAGTAATGTGTCCAGTTAGCCTAATAAGCACTATTTTCATTGTCTTTCCAATTTCTGCTGCTATAAGTTTTCTCACACCATTCATACTTTTGTTTAGAAATTATTTTAGCAGATGAGCTATGAATGAATTCTTTTGCTTTTCCTCAATCAGAAAATACATGGACTTGACTTCCACCCTTGAAAGACATTTTGACTGACTTGGGTCTGAGCAGACAATTCTTCCCTTGCAACGCCTGAAACATGTGCCCCTTTCTTCTGACATTTCATGACTCCTGACATGAAAATTGCAGGAATTATGAAGTCGGTTTTCTCTATAGATCATGTATAATGTTCCTCTGGTGGTCTTAGCTATTAGTTTTTGGCTTTATTATAATGTGCATTGACATGAAAATCATTTCATTGCTTAAGGATCACATAAGCTTCATGTCCAAGGTGTTTTAGCCACTCTTTTATACAGGTATTTTCTTTCTCACCACATTCTGATCCCTTTCAGATAGATGACAAAAATGTTAGGTATTTCACTGTCAACCCACTTTTCTCTGAAGCTCTGTATATTATTGGGTTTGTTTGTTTTACTCTGTTTCTTTTTCTTATTAAAACTGGATGATTTATGTTGACATAACTTCAAATTTCTGAGTTCTTTCCCCTTCACATTTTCCTCGGAAAGAACTAATCCAAGGAGTTTTCATTCAATACATTTTTCTACTCTAAAGCTCTTTACTTGCTTCTCTGTATCTTCTGTACTTCCCAGAAATTTAGATATCTTTGTTGATTTTAATGTCTGAAATTGTATCTGGAGTACCTGAAGCCTTTCATTCTAGTGGGTTACTTAATAGCTGTGTCATTCTCATGGTAGAATCTATTAAGGATTACTTTTCCCATGTGAGCTGTGAATTTTTGTGATTCAATGTATCCTGAGAAAGTTTGTTTTATATCCTAGACATTTAGGGAATTATGCAGCTTTCTTGTTTGTAGCAAATCCCAGTTTACATTCCATAGATGGTGACTGCAATGCCAGTTTACCCATCAGAATCTGTAATATTATATTTCTCCTATGTGCTGTTCAGAAGCCAGATGGACCATGGTTTATATATTTGTCAGTTCAGTTCTCAAAGTCTTTGCTGTACTGGGCTGGATCTTATTCATGCATGTGCAGCTCAGTGGAAATGACCAAGGTGCTTTCATGACTTCTTCATTTGCTGTTCTTCAACATTTTGACTCACTGAAACTGACTTTAGCTACCTTGTGCTACCATGGACTTCTGCAGTAGTACCCAAATCTTAGATCAATTGGCATGAGGACCAAGAAAAAGCAAGGAGTTTTCCTTACTCCTGGAAACCTGCAGATGAAGAAAACTGAATTTCTTTCTTTCTCAGTTTTAAGTCTGACATTTCGAAGACCACACTGCTGTAGGCTTCTGCCACTACCACAATATTGCTTTGAATTTATGGTGCAGTATAAGGAAGAAGAGAGCAGGAGATTAAGAGGGAAGAGCAGGAGGAAATGAGGGGAGAAATGAGGCAGGGGAGAAGAAAGATCAGTAGAACTGTGCAATTTATAGTGCTGAAGTGTCTCTTTGTTTTTGCTTTAAACCAAAAGAAGAAGTCTTCTCCTGAAGCTATCTTGTCTGTACTCTAGTCTCCACTTTTAGGACACTGAGTTCAAACCACAGAACATCAGCAAACATAGAACTTGTAAGTTCCGTATTGGCTTGGTGACATCAAGACTTAAGATGTTCTTCTCAATCATCTGATTTCTGTTTACTTTGGGGGTGTTATTAAATGGCTGTTTCATGTATTCTGTTTGGAGGTAAGGCAATGTAGACTATGTTTACTCCATTTATTCTGAAGGTGAAAGTCCTCCACATCTCATTTCATGCATTCTGAGTCATGTAAATATGCTGAGCTATGCTAGCAGTGCAACTTTTTAAAGAAAGGATTTCTTGGTAATTTAATGAAGATTTAAAAAGATGCTCATTGTGACAAACCTATTCTAAGATGAAGAAATATACACACCAGGATCTAACCCTGCCATGGGGGAATTAACAGCTTCCTCTCCTTGTCCCTCTCTCAGTATCTAACGTTTTCTTACAATGAGCATTTTTTTTTATAGTATAGAAATGTATATACCAAGGAAGTACCTACATAAAGCAAAATAAGCCCATTGGAACTATCCCCACAGCACACTCACTTTTGTGTATCTTGAGTTTCAATGATAGGAGAGCAAAGAACAGCTACAGGTACTCCTGTCCCATAAAAATGACTGTTCAGCACAGTCTCTAGCCTGCTATTTCAATCTTGATTTGCTATGAATGCCTTTAATTCTTCAATAAGTGGTCCATTAGACATCACTTTTGTGTGAATTGTTATCTGTTTTTATGCTTTAATAGCCTAATATGTTTTAACATGAGAGAAAATGTAAATGATTACAACCATTTGTGTAATGGTACCAGAGAAGGAATCAGAAGTCCTCTTTCAGTTTGAGAAAGGTCCTGCAGGAGAGGTGGAAACAGAAGCAGACACCCACAGCTAAACACTGAGCTGAACTTCTGGAATCCAGTTGCAGAGAGGGAGAAGTGATGAGCAAAGGGGTCAAAACCGGGCTGCAGAAACCCACAGAGACAGCTGACCTGAATAAAGAGGAGCTCATGGACCCCAGACTGATAACTGGGAAACCAGCATATGACTGACCCAATCTACTGAACGTGGGTCTCAGTTAGGAGGACTGGGAAGTCTATGGAGCCTCTGGCAGTGGAACAAACATGTAACTCTAGTACATGAACGGACTTTGGGAGCCCATTCCCCATTGAGGGTTATTCCCTTAGACTAGAGACAATGGCGAGGGCCTAGGCCCTACTCCAAATGATTTGACAGATTTTAATGATCCCTCATGGGATCCCTCACCCTCCCTGGGGAGTGGAGGGGGTTGGATGGGGGTGTCTGTGGGGGACATGGGAGGATGGGGGAAAGAAGGAACTGGGATTGATATGAAAAATAAGAAAAAATATTAAATAAAAATGAAAACATACTACTGCCACTTTACAAAACCAACCTTCCTAACTATATTCTAATTATCTATCATTATTCCCACTAAGTAGCCTCAACACCTCTCCTCTCTTTGAGGCAGAGATGAGCCTTTGCAGAAAGCAATAACTGATCAAATTGCAGAGAACAAATGATCATGCAGTGTCTATAACCAACACGATCCCACACCTAAAACTCAGGGAAATTGTGGAAGAGAAGGAAAAAAGATTGTGAGAATCAAAGGATCAAGAAGTCTGCTTTCAAGTTTATGTCTCCTAGAAATGACAGGAATGTTTTTCCCATGATACCTCAATAATATGCCTACCTAAACAAGACTTAAAAATTTGCAGGCAATGGATGGAACTTGAAGAAACCATCCTGAATGAGGTAACCCAGTCACAAAAAGAGGAACATGGTATGTACTCACTCATATATGGATTTTAGACATAGAGCAAAGAATCACCAGCCTATAATTCACACCGCCAGAGAAACTAGATACAAGGATACAAGGAGGAACCTAAGAGATTCATACAAGGTCCCTCACAGAAGAGGAAAGACACACGATCTCCTGAGCATATTGGGAGGGGGGACAGTGAGTGGAGAGAGAGCTAGGAGAAAGAGAAGGGAAGGAGAGGGAAGCACATGGAACTAGGAAATTGAGTCAGGGGAGGAATAGACAAGAGAAAAAAGAGTGAGAGAAAGAGAGAGAGAAACAGAGAGAGACAGAGAGAGAGAGTGAGAGAGAGAGAGAGAGAGAGAGAGAGAGAAGCACCATAAATGAGGGAGCCATTATAGGTTTCAAGAGAATACTGACTCTAGAGAAATGTCCAGAGATGTACAAGACTGACCCCAACTAACAATTTGAGAAACAGTGGAGAGGCTTCCCTGATAATGAAATTGACGACTAACTTATCCACCATCATAGAGCCCTCAGCTAGTAGCTGATGGAAACAGAAGCAGACACCCACAGCTGAACACCAAGCCAAACTGGAATCCAGATGCAGAGAGGGAGGACAAGACCATGCTACAGAAACCCACAGACAGATGACCTGAACAAGGAGGAGCTAATGGCCCCCCAGACTGATAGCTGGGAATCCAGCATAGGACCGACTCAGAACCCTTGAACATGGGTCTGTTAGAACGCCTGGGCAGTCCAAGGGACCTCTGACAGTGGAACCACGATGTATTCCTGGTGCACAAAAGGACTTTGTTGGCATATTCACCATGAAGGGATATTCCCTTAACCTAGAGGCAGGAAGGAGGGCCTAGTCCCTATTCCAAATGACTTGACAGATTTAGATGACTCCTCCTGGAAGGCATTACCCTACATGTGGAATGGGGGGGGGGGGAGGAAGGTTGGTTGGCGGGAATGGGAGGGTGGGAGGAGGGAGGGAGGGAAGGGAAACTGGGATTGAATTGTAAAATAAGAAAAATAAAATTTAAAAAATGACAATAACAAAATACCTCCTAGTGTAGGGGGGAAATCTTATGGAGCCCTACACCTACACACACACACACACACACACACACACACACACACACAAAAAAAAAAACTATAGACAAGTAAGAGAGGGAGAATTAATCTTCCCCAGGAAAGAATTCCCTATTTGTTTACCCAATACCAAGAAATCAACCCTGAAATCATATACAAAAAAGCAACACTAAATGGACTTAGCAGGTTGTATTTATGCACATGGGTGTACATGTGTAACAATAATAATTAAAGAAAAATACACCATAAATTTAAGAAGGAATGAGAAGAAGAATGGAGGGGTTGTAGGCAGGAAAAGGAGGGGGATATTTTGTAATTATATTTCAATTAAAATTTCAAGAGAACGAGACTCTAGTGGTTGAAGTTCTATTCACTGCTTGAACATTTAAAAAGGCATACAAAAGCTCTGCTCATGCTGCAGTTCAGACATCAAATAACTCTTACAAAACAGCATTTTGATGAGTTAAGTGTAAATGAATCAGAAACATACGGATTAAATTTCCCTTGAAATACGCAGGGGCTTAACAATTAAGGGGGAAAACACTGCCTGGCAAAACGTGTTTTGAATTTTGCCAAGTCCAAAAGGTTTAAGAAGCAGTTTAGGATGTTTTTTTTTTTTTTTTTTTTTTTTTTTTTTTTTTTATAGGCAGCTTACACCATTGTTAGGTCCTCCTATCTGTCAAGAGTACATCTAAAATGTTCTTCCTTCTGGCTCTCTGTTGTCTAGTTCTCAGTGGGAGAGATGGATAGCCACAGCTCATGCCTCCTGTAGTGTGACCCCATTTGCTCCTTCTTACATGCTAATGTAGTGGGTCCAGACACATGTCCCTTTTCTCATCTTCAGTATCTTTCCTGAATACTTTTGAAACCACTCTTGAAAAAAAATCACATTTTTGAAAGCCAGTTATGAAATCAATGAAATAATTTATTGCCCAAAGTCAAATAGCCCAACTCTGGGGAAAAAAAGTGTCCCTCTTTTGTCCTCTGTAAGTTTTGACCTACCAAATCATCTGCAAAAAATGAGTAATCCTACTGGTGGCTCAATAAAAAAGTAAAGAAACTCACTACTAATTGGTTCCATAGCAAAATTGAAAATATGAGCATCCTTGCATATATTAGCTTTAAAACGTATACATTTATGCTCATACTTTCAACCCTATCTTCTGTATATTAAACTTAAAAATGCAAAGCCCTGAAACTACACAAGAGCAAGAGAAATTTCAACAACCAGCATCATTTTGCCACCAAGAATGATTTTTAAATCTTAGAATTTTCAATGTAATTGTTTTTGTTGTCATTGGTTCTTGTTTTTGTCAGTGAACCAAATAAGACTTGCTTCTGTTGCATATGGGAAAGACGTTAAAAATCTTTTCTTGTGGAATTAGAGGAAATTTCAAGAAGTTCCCTGAACTTCCCACTGGGACCAAGTCATGTGCTTTATTTAACCAATTCCATGCTTTCATGATTGTTTGCAATCCTGCTCTGTATCATTCAATAAAGGCCTGTGGGGTGGTTGAAGGTCTTGAATTTAGTGAGAGAGGGGCATCAGAAGGTAGCTTTCCCAGTGGGGAGATTGGCATCCAATATCGGTACGTAAGAGGCAAATGGCATGGTTATTGTGATTATTTCATGACCTTATCATAGGTACAAGTAAGTATAGCTGAACATTTTCTGGGCCAAAGTAGTTAATTACCTCTATATTTGAATAATATGCAGATAATTTTGAATAAGCATGCACACCTGTATAAATGAGCACATGAAGATTATTGTTATATGCTGTTTTGTCCCCAACAACACCTATACTGAATCCCTAATCTCTAATAACCTCAATTGAATGGAATAATACTTGGAGATGCAATCTTGAACAGATAATTAAAGAGTGAAATCTTTAGAGTAATCCTTGCCAGCATGATGGGCTTGTGAAAGTCTGGGCATGTGTGTGTGTGTGTGTGTGTGTGTGTGTGTGTGTGTGTGTGTGCGCGCGCGCGCACGCGCGTGCGCACACATGTATGTATATATGTATGTATGTATGTATGTCAGATTGTATGGGACTATTGAGAGGAAGGGAAGAGATAGTCAACCATGGCTAAGGAAAGAGATTCCACAGAACCTAGTTTCCACAGCTGAGGCACTACTCACTCCCACTGTTTAAGTCACTAGCCCTTGATAGTTTGTTATGGCAGCCTTAGCAGACTAATATATACATTTAAAAACTAGTTCTATTAAAAGAAGGGTAACAACATTTGAGTGAAGACACTATGATTTGTCACCAGATCTATGTGTTTCAGCTTACTGCATACACAAAAAATCGAACAAGCAGAAGTTAAATGTGGCCCTGGATGAGGTTATATCTGGTATCATCTACTCTGACAACATTCTGTCTAAATAAACAGACACAGCAAAACTCAATTAAGTATATCAATATTTGGATTTTAGTATTTTGGGTTAAAAATTAATGTATAAAAAAACCTTATCCTCCTATGAGGCATTGTTGACACAAAAAAATACCTTTTTGACAAACATGGCTTGTCTGCCAAGGCACTCTAGCATATTTTAAAACACGAGCCTAAAACTGTCTTATACACAAGGAATGAATCCTGAGAAAGTTTTCGTTAAAACCCTTGGCTGTAGAATATCTTTATTTTTTTTAATTTTAAAAGCTTACATGGCAAGCGTATATACATTTTATCTACCAATCCTTCATTATTAAATAAGGGCAATTTGAGTTTTATAAAACTAATGGCATGATGTATATTGTTACAGTATATATTCATATCTGTGTGTCAATATCATGTGTCAAAATCATTAATAGTTTATTGTAGATTAAAATGGTGTAATCATGTCACACTATTCCTGCACTTAAGAGGCAAAGGCAAGAGAATGTGAAGTTTAAAGCTAGCTTGGCTATATAGTGATTTCAAAGTCAGCCTGGTTTATGCAAGTGCCCATTAAAAAATGAAATCTCAAAATAATATTACTAAAGAAAATATAATAAAATAGATGATTCCATTTGAGTAGCTTGAACCTAGAGTATAGTATATAGGCAGTAAAAGTCACTGGAAATGAAGTTGCATGCTTAAGCCCCCAAATATGTATTTGTATTTCCTTAACCTCTTGGAATGTGAAGGCACAGTTCTTCAACTCATAGTAACCTTATGTCCATAATAATCATGATGATATTCAAGAAACCCAGGCAATAGTTTAAAATATATTGTAACCCCATTTTATTTGTGCAATTGCAAGTGTTCAGAGTGGCATAAAAGAAATAGATGTAGTATGTTTGGTAAAATGACAAAATCAATAGAAAAATTTACACCTATTTCTAAAATTTAAGTGATTCTACTTTGCATAGTAATATTGGGTAATTTTCAGACCCTGAATCCCTGACAGGGTAACAAAGCTGCAAGTTCTAAAAGAAAAAGTAGAACTTCTTTAGGCTATTAGATGGCTATTCTTCAATGTCCCAATGTCTCATGGATCATGAAATTATACCCTGTTTCAAATACCTACAACAGTGGTGATATGAATCTGTATTGAGCAAAAGCAGCCTATTTTGCTGTATACTTTAGTGATGCATTCAGATAAGTAGATCTTGAAACTAAAGTCAATATTTCTCCAGGAACTGTCTTATTTTGCTCCAGCTGGATGGAAAGATTTAGCTAGTTCCCACCTAATGGGTAGCAGACTTTCTGTGTGGTATTAGGTGGGGTTTATGGAATAATTGTGAGTCCCAAACTTCATTTCATTTTTCATGTTTCTGTGTCATTATCTTAATAGAAACACAGAACATAGGGAATATGCTAGCCATGATTCCTGTTCCATCAACAATGATACATGCCTTCATTTTCTATTCCTTAATGATCAAAAGGGTAAAACTGTTGATTCATTCTGGACCACAGCAAAGAGTTACAAGCTAATGGAGCAAGACTCCTCAAGCAGTCACATCAGCCTCCTTGAGGCTCCCATGTTGAGATTCATGGTTCATCTTACGAAAAAGGACACATGCTACATACAGAATCAACATCATTTTACTTTACAGCTAAACAGTATTCCATCATGTATATGTACCATATTTTTATTCTCCTTTAGTCAGTTGAAGGACATATCATTTGCTTTCATTTTTTACCTATTGTGAATATAGCAGCAACAAACATGACTGAGCAAATATCTGTAGAGCAGAGTGTCATGCTTTGGATGTATGACAAAGAGTGCTATAGTTGCGTCACAAGGTAGACATCTTAATTTAAGCTTTTAGAGAATTCTTTGCACTGATTTTCAGAGGGTCTGAAACAGTGAATGAAGTTTCCCTTTTCCTCCAGCAATTTTTGTTTATCAGTTTGCTGATTTTTTTTCCGCATTCTGACTGGTGTAAGAAAAAATTCTCAAAGTTGCTTTGATTTGCATTTTCCTAATTGCTAAGGATGATGAACATTACTTTTAATGTATTTCTTAGACATTTTTATTTCTTATTTTGAGAACTATCTGCTCAGCTGTATCGCCCACTTTTTAACTGGGTCATTTGGTTTTAATTTGTTTTATTTTTTGACTCTTTTTTTTATTATTCTTTATATATTCTGGATAAAAATACTCTGTCATGTATTTAGCTGGGCAAAGATTTTCTTCTACACTAATTGTAAAAACCATGAAAATAAAAAAGGAACTACTATACTGGGGAGTAGAGCAGAGATGAGCAGGATACAAGAGACTCTAAAGGGGATATTGGAGAATTTGTGAGGGTATTTTAACTGGGGAATTTGAGGGTGACTTTAGTAAATATGGAGAGGGCAAGTAAAGGGAAAACTAACACTAAGAATATTTGAAAAAGCCATAAGGACTATTATTTTTATTTACCTAAAATTATGCTGAGAGACAGAGAAAGAAACAGAGGGACATAGAGAGAGATTAAATGAAGTTATCCCCCTTGGCCCGGCAATGCTCCCCACCAGAAAATCTGCTGAGAAATTATATTTCTAAAACTAAAAAGAGAAGCTACACATACAATATTTCAACAACATGGACACCTGAACAAGACCTAAAAAATGACAACACAAAGAGATGCTATGGAAGGAGAAAAATGTGAAACACATTTTAGACAAAGAAATACAGGTATTCAAAGACTGGAGAGAGACAGAGAGACAGACAGAGAGAGAGAGAGAGAGAGAGAGAGAGAGAGAGAGAGAGAGAGAGAGAGAGAGAGAATTAATTAACCCCAGGGATGAGCTTCCTAACAACTAGTTATCTAATTCTGCATGGTCAGCCCTAATATCTTACCAACAACACTAAACAGACTCAGACTCAGCAGGGAGTACTTATATGTCTGTGCACTTATAGACATATGTAGCAATGCAATTAAAGAAAAAGAGCCATGGCTATTAAAGAAAGTCACAGATATATTGAAGAGATTAGAAGGGAAGAAATGAACTAATGAGAACAATGTAGTTGTATTTTAGTTACATAATAAAAATAAATATTTTTAAAAGATATATGAAATTCACTGGTACATGGATTGAACTAGAAACATTGTACTGAGTGAGGTAACCCAGAACACACACACACACATACACACACTCACACACACACATACACACACACAAAACAGTACATATTTTCTCTTATTTCTAGATGTTAGCCTTGAATATTAAGATATATATATATATATATATATGTATATATTATATATATTATTTGAAATACCCATAGAGGTCAGAAAATTAGTTAGGGATAATGATGGAATGAAGGGAGACAGACAGAAAACAATGATATAAATGATTAAAGGCAATCATATAACAGGAAGTGCTGAGGATGAGAGTAGGAGGGCAGGGTAAAAGAAAAATATGGAGAGATAATTAACATGAAAGAGATGTTATATGAAAAATCATATAGAATCTTCTTAAAAACTGTATATACATATATACAAAATAGAGTCTAAATGGAGTTACCCTATAATGGAGCAAAATTTTCCTCCTGGACATCACAGAATAACAAATAAAAAACCATTGCCAAGAACAGAGTATCCCTTTTGGAGTGCTTGGTAACTTCCTATACATGCCTCAAACATTACAGGTTACTGACAATATCTTCGCTATTCCCTTGAATTTGATGGGAACTATGCTGAAGACGCCACACACTAAAGTCATGGAATACTCAGAGATCAAACTGGTATTGAGCTAGAAGCTTTAACTCTATACTGGCTAACTTTTATAGTTCTGGAAGGTGCTGTGTGTGCTACCAGAGGAAAAAAAAAAGGGATTGACAAACCTACACATCTATGGACCCTGTGAGCTATAGACTGGTCTGGAAAGCAATCTCCATGTGTGCAGTAATAGCTTGAATATTGTGGGAATAACCAACTCCTTTCTGATTGAATTTAAAGTACCATTAACCTGGTGCCATTATTTTGTCAAAAATTCTATGACTAGATGAATCACATGCCTAAGGAAGAAACTACTATGTTTATTTTGTTAAATAGAAATAGTATTAACCAACTCCTAATGTCTTTTTTGAGGGGGGGTTGATACAAGTTTTCTCTGTGTAGCTTTGGAGCCTGTCCTGGAACTCACTCTCTAGACCAGGCTGGCCTCAAATTCACAGAGATCCACTTGCCTCTGCCTCTCAAGTGCTGGTATTAAAGGAGTGTATCACCATCCCTAATATCTTATTATACACACAGATTAGTGCATCTGCCAAACCTCATCATATCATTATCCTAGATAGTGATTAACACAAAGACCTACAAATGGTTAAGACCCAGAGACAAAGACTGTGAAGACACAACCTTAATGACGCATTTATATAACACCCTTTTCCCAAGGCTCAGGGATCTTTGCAAGAAAGGCTATAGAAATATTGGAAGAGGGGGTTCAGTATTTCTGAACATGGCAAGGCAGTTGCTTCTATAAATTCATAGCAATTAGAAAAGTGTGCATGAGACTAGTGCATACTCAACACACACAAAATTTCATCTTGGACAAGGGAAGTATGCATGTATCTCCAGCATTAGCTGAAGTTCTATTGGAAATTTATAGCTCTGGCAGAGGAAGAGTCAGTTTTCTTCAAAGGTGAGGTACCTGGTAGATTGGCCACTCTGAGGTGAGTATCATATATCTAAGAATATATGGCCAGCACAGAATTGTCTTTATTGATTAAAAAAGGTGGACACACTTTAGTGTGTTGGAAAAGAGACCTGGAAGGAGCGAAAGAAGAGGGTAAATATGATGAAAATACATTGCACACAATTCTCAAAGAACTTATAAACCTGAAAAAAAAAAAGAGCTTTGGAGATGTAATAAAGGAAGGAAGGAAGTACGAACGAAAGAAAGAGAGGCAGAGAGGAAAAAAGGAAGGAAGAAGCAAGAAAGAGAAGAAAAACAAAAGAGCCAAGAATAATCTGACAGTTTTTATCCTGCTTGTAATCAAACCCCTGGAGTCATTAAGAAAGACAGGAGTGGGAGGTGAAACATCTGGAGAAATTGAGAAGATAACGAATTGGGTGGGTTTTATCAAAGCTAAATGCTATCTGTAGGAAGTGAAGTTAGAAAAGTCTGGGAGGCGATAACCCCAAGGGCATATGGGGGTGAATAGGGGACTGCCTTTTTCATGGACACTTCACTCCAAGAAAATAGCTATTGATGGTGCTAATTCCTTCTCCATCCTTCTCTTGCACACACACACACACACACACACACACACACACACACACGGGAAAAAAAAATCTATCCCCAAAGGGCCCTCTGTATACCTGGTTAGATCACACAACACTGTCCTCACTTACCCTTTGTCTGGATACCACAGATTGATGTTGTTGGGGACAGGGGAGCAGGTGATGGTAAAATGGAGATAGCACAGTTTTGAAGCCACAAGAGCTTTGCTTCAAATAGTGCTGCTGTCAGTTATTAACTATGGAACCTAAAGAAGCTATTTTTCCTCTCTAAGCTACATTTCCCCCATTTGACAGCTTTGGATAATTATGCTAACTTTACATAATTTATGAGGATTAAATGACATAGTACCCTTGACACTGAATCTTGCACATGGCAGGTGATGACTATGCATTGGTTCTCAAGTCCTCTTTTTACCCACTCTACCCTTAACCACCGTTTTATATACCATGTGCAAGGCTCTGATTAGCAAAAGTGAAAGGGCAAGCCTGTACTTATGAAATCATAATTTTAAAAATTACAGACATAAATTGGTCATTATAATCTAATGTGATAAATCATACTAGTAAAGATTACTTGGAGTATTACTGATGGGTAGCAATGAGGAATGTGCAAATCATGATGAACAAAATAGGGAAGCTTGTAAGAGTGGGAATGTATGTTTACAGGATTAGGGGAAAGGGATGGAGGCAGGCATAGCATCCCTATCAGACAGAGTAAGCATAGATAGGCCTAGACTAGCTTGCATGAATAATTCTGGCAGTAAGATGTTGCTGGAGCCAGGATGGAAAGCAGGTGTGAAATTAGACAGAGGATCAGATCATGGTGGGCATGGTATGGCATGAAACACAGATTTTACTCCTATTTAGCATACTATAGCCCCTCTCCTCCTTTCCATTGGACTTACATGGCATATATTATAATCAAATTACAATATGGATATAATACATATAATACATATCTGCATATTATAATCTGTGAGAGAATTAAAGGGAAGTAAGTCATTTGGGCCAAGAAGACCTAAGTTATACTTGGTGATATTACCTAGAATACCCTCTTTAATTATTCCTGGCATGATTCTCTGACTGATGACACTATAAGGTCACATGATTTTGCAAGTAGTTAACATCTAAATAGCAATCTTATTGGGCTACCCAAAACCTGGTCTGTATATCCAATTAACAGAATGGTTTTTCAGTGCATAACTAGTAATGTTCTTTGTAAGCCCACCCAACAATGACCTCGTAAAGCATGGCATAGATCACACACTGTTTATAGCCTCTTCCTGTTTTGTGAGTTACTGGTGACAAATGTCTGGAAGACCAGACCTGGGCCTTGGCTACTGCCTCTCCCAAGGAGATACCACTTTCAAGTATCCCTGTAGCACTTTTGACCATATCTCACTGGGACACAGTCATATGTTTTAAGTTTCCCACATCTAGCTTTGTAAAGCAACAGACCCACCCAATTCTGTATACATCAGCAGTCATTCCTAAGTTTTCTTATGTATTTTGAGCTCAGTCTTAAGCAACAGCCTTAAAGTGCTAACTCAACCTATAAAACTCATTTCTAATGTAGTTTTATCTTCTGAATATTCTGTAGTTGAAAAATCAAAGAATGTGTGATAATGGTGTTCATATCTAATTTTAACAATTAATCATGGGACCACCAAACTCAAATCTACAAAGGTAGGCAGGGAAGATGAATGTGTACAATGAAGTAGCTACAGATCAATAGGTATTACGAGTGGGACTCTTGGGTCAACAGGTATTATGAATGATACTCTTGGGTAGAAAAAATTGTATACCTTTATTGACACATTCCCTTTCAACTGGAGCCCCTGAATTTTAATTAAAATAATACTATATTACCTCAAAGTATAGCTGTCTGGATTTGTCCCTTACTGCCCTCTAGTTTGTGACCTCATGATAGTGCAGAAATTATATAGGCCTGATCTATCATCTCCATTAATTTCCTCTGCCATTGTGTGGAGATGTTAAACACCATCTGTGGTTCTTGACCTCTCAATGACAATCTATAATTACCACCTGAGCCCATATTTCTAAACTGATCTTTAAACGAGTGCATTGACCCTCAATGCCTTTACTACCACACTTGTCCCTTCTCATTCTAGCAATGTGCCCCTCTATGAAGGTCCAGAGAACATTTTCAGGGCCTTGGCATAGAACACAAGATCCAGACATTTAAAGAGGGCTGTGAGGCATGGCTAAGTTGAAAATGTGAAAATGAAAAGATTAACATCTGAGGTTGAGCTTTTCAGAGTGTGTATAGTGTATATGACAAGCAGGGGCTTGGAGAACAGTCTCAGCAAACCCATGAGAGTGTTAAAAACACTAAGATATTTGAGTGGGATTGTTTTTTCTCTTTTTATATATGGTTACATTGTAAATTGATAGACATCATCAATCTGTAACATTATTTACAGGCCACTATACACTGTCCCATGGAGGCATTATAGGAAGGAAGGAGAGATGATAAATTTTTCTACACACACACACACACACACACACACACACACACACACAAAGAATGCTCATCTTGACTTCTTAAAACAGTGACTGTTAATGAAAGAATGACTTGAAGTGCACAAGTGTGAGAATATACAGAAATGCAACCTTTTTATTTTGTGAACTGCATACAATCACATGCTGACCAAGGAAGGGCCTTCTGAGCAACCACAAGTACAAACTAAGAAGTGGGGTAATCTCAAACATATCGATAACTTTGTCCTCTGCAGTGGTGACATCTCTCAGGCATCTCTTTGAAGCCGGGCTGTGGTGACTTTGCCCAAAGTTCAATCATGCATTCCTGAGGATTTAACTTGCCCCCCCCCCAAGGGTGACTCTTAAGAAAATTTATGGACGTCCTAAGTTAACACTTTTTACTAACTATTCCAAAAACTGAGCCCATCTGCCAGTTCCAGGTTATCCCTGGGATTTGTGTGTATCATTACACATTTCAATTTTTCCACTGCCAGCCAGTTATTAATATTCAGCACACCATATTGACTAACATAGTACCAGGAATTTGGAAGTTATGATCTCTATTTCTTTCTACTAGAAATAATGGAATTTGATGACAGTTATTCAGTTATAATTATTTATAGAGTTCATGATTTAGACAGTTATGCTTTAACAAGGTAGACAGTGATACCATGTCTCAAAATACCAACTTGTTTTATTAGTTTAAATCACATTCTGATCCTAGGAGGCCATATTCATCTCTGTGGTATAGTGATAGGATATTTTAATTTCCATTTCCCTAATTGCTAAGGAATTGTACTTTTTAAAAATATACTTTTCAAATATTTCTTAGCCACTTTATTTCTTCTTTGAGAATTTCTGCTCAAATCTATAGCCCATATTTTTTGAATGTGTTATTTTGACTCTTTGAGTTCTTCATATATTCTGGATATTGATCATGTCTCAGATGCATAGCTGACAAAGACCCTGTCCCACTTTGTGACCTTCCTCTTCCCTTGATTGTCTCTGTAACTTAACTCTGTAGAAGTGTTTTTAGTTATATGAAGTCCTATTTGTTATGTATTTCACAGGCAAAAATAATTCTATTCTGAAAGTCCTTTCCCATACATGTGTCTCTTATGGACACTGCCTAGGTTTTATTCTAGCAGTTTTGGAGTTTCAGGTTTCACAGTTTTTGTGTAAGGTGATATGAGTCTAATTTATTTCCTCTGAATGTAGGCATGCAGTTTTTCTAGCACCATTTATTGATGATGTTACCTTTTCTTCAGAGCATGTCTTTGGCATCTTTGTCAAATATCAGGTGACTGTAGATATACTACATATAACTGGATCTTCTATTTTGTTTAATTGACCTACAGTCTGGTTTTGTGCCATCATTTTACTATTTTTATTATAATGTTTTTTGAAATATGGACTGGAAATCCTTACAGCATTGTTCTTTTTTTAACTATTCTGGGTCTTCTGTGATTCCAAATGAGATTTGGATATATTTTTTTCTATTTCTGTGAAGAATGAGATGAAAATTTTGATTATGACTGCATTGAACCTGTAAACAGTAAAACAAAGAACATTGAGATTATATATTACACAGTCACAATGGATAAGATCAACAAAACTGATAACTAATGCTGGATAGAATGTGGAAAAATAAGAACCTTACTGTTGGTGGTATTACAAATTGATGCTTCCACTCTGAAAATCAATGGTGAGGATTAAAAATAAAAATAAAAAATTAAAATATCAGTCTACCCCATAACCCTAATACACTATTTCCTATGGCTTCCTAATTCATAGATATTTACTTGGCTTGTTCAATATAGCTCTATTTACAATAACCAGGATATTGAAACAACTTAAATGTCTTCAACTAATGAATGGATAATGAAAATGTGCTACATATTCATTATGGAATAATATTCAGTTACAAAAAATGAAATTTTCAGTTACATGGATTGGACTAATAAATATTATATTCAGTGAAATAACTAAGACTTAGAAAGACAAATATTACATGTTCTCTTTTGTCTGGTATTCCTAGCTCCAAATATTCAGATGTTAATATAAAGCCTGTAGTAAATGCAAAAACCAGGACTGTAAGAAAAGACAATGGGGGATGGGGGTCCCTGGAGAGGTGAATAACAGAATACAAATGATAGGAATAGGGAAATGGATAAAATGTGGAGAGTGACTTTAATTTGGAGAGGAAGGAAGGCCAATACAAAAGGTGAGAAGGGGAAGAAAGATAAATAGCTTTAAGAATGTTTGAAAAACCCAAATGAAATATTTATCTAAAATTACATAACATACAAATGAGTATATATGCATATGTGCACATGGTTAAAATGAAGTTACAGTTCTTGAGACAATGGTTTCCCCAGACAGCTAACAAAAATTCTAGTAACAGGCATAAGAAACTTCTTTTTGAGTTGGTGGTCAGCAAAGTCCAACATAGTAAAACAATACGAGAGATTGCTGTTGTCCTTGGCTGCCTCCCAAAGGTGGTAAGTAACTCCTTATTGCAAAATATACTTCAGACACATAACTCAGAAGATTCAAGCTGGATCTGATCAGAAAGGACTATCTCTCATAAACTGTATGCACCTGCCAAAGATGAGAAGTAATAAATAATCCTGAAAGCTGTGATTGAGCTTGCTCACCTGCAAGATATTTCTGAAGGTGAAACAGTGGCACTCATATATTGGCAGGAACCATAAGGTGTATTATTGGGCATGTGAACCACTCAACTGGTGGAAGATCAGGCCTGGTACTAGAAACCTATCCAACTACTTGGACTATTGAATTTTGGGATCTTATAGGACACCTTACTGTTGTAACTTTAGTAAACCAGCATAATTCTGAAATGCATTCTGAATACATGTCCTTATACCCACAGATAAGTCCAGCTCTCACCTCTCATCAAAGAAGATTCTTTTTGCAACAGATGGATTCATCATAGAAAACCACAATTGGGCAAAATATACTGATTTTTTTCTCACATTATTTATGGAAAAACATGAATAAAGATCAATTCACCCTAAATAGGGAACTGGCTAATACAATACCAGTATAGATATCACCAAAGTCCAACTTGGTAAAACAACTTTTATTGTGGTTACTCACAAACATATGGGTTATTTACAGGAGTAGAAATGACTTGCCAACCTATGTATCACCAAAAGCCCACCCCATCATGGGTGATGAAAATTGAAAGGCAGAGCACAACCTGCAGGCATCTGAGTAGCTATTACTGTTCAGTTGTATCATGGTTTAATAAGGATCAGGATAAACACATAGGCCGAATAGATGTTTATTTAGGGAGAAATAACTTACAACCTAGACAGATGAACAGCATCAGGTTCCACCGGATCCTCTCTGCTCGAGTCCAGCCAGCAAGAAAGCTCCCAGGCCCCTCCTGATACCTAGTTCCACAGGTCACTTCTGCCCCTGGCTCCACCCCCCCCCCCCAAAGGTCGTGGTCAGTGCCACAGAAGCAGACAAAGAGAATATCTCACTACACAGTTGTTGCTGGAGAAGATAAGGTAAAGTCAGATTTCTTTAATGGTGTGACCCTTAGTATACTCCAGTGCAGGCCTCATGACCAGAAAAAGTCATATAATGTAAACTGTGCATGATAGGTGGTAGACTGGGGAAACATGGAGTGGGGTATGTAAAAAGATTGTAGAGGATCTGGGAAGAATTGGGAGGAGGGAATGAATAACAACCAGATAAGTTGTAGAAATTCTCAAAGGACAAAAACATTATAAAGTAAAAATATAAGAACTATATTACAAAAACATCATGAGCGTAGTTAAATAATAAAAGCAAGAAATTTAGAAATGGTCTCCAGATTATTTAACAAATAATTTAAATTGGCAGTGTATGCAAAGAGACACTTTACCTAAAAGGAAACACAGTGTTCCAAACATGTAACATCGCCAATACAAAAACTGGTGAAAATTTAAAAAAGGAAATATAAATTCTTGATCATCTGATGTGTAGACCTTGTCTGTTGTGGCTAGTGTGGACAAAGACATGAAACAAAGAGGCTCACACAGAACACCTGCTACTAGCAGAAGCTTGAATTGTTTTCACCTTTTCAGATGGTCACTTGGCATCACTGAGTGAGGTTACAGATGTGCAGATGGTCCTACTCAGCATCCCCACATTGCGGGGAGCTCTGGCACATATGCACAAAGGGCATGGCCAAGGGCAATTAGACAAAATAGCTTAAAACGGGAATATCAGAAGCAGATAGACACACATAATGACATGAAAAAATTATGAAACAATCACAAAATTAATCTATAAAATTTAAAGTAAAATGTGAAAAGTGAAACCTACATTCACCTAACCTGTACATATCTTAAAAATATTTGTCCTGAATAAAAAGTGATAATAAGCTACTCAGAGCATGCTATTGATGTGGACTTTTAAAATTGCATGTTATTTCCTATTCTGTATAAGCAAAACCTGAAGAATCAACTTAGAACAGAACATACCAACTCTAGAAGTACAGATTTTTAAGAGGTGAGAAGGAAAATGGTTGGGCAGAAATGTTCATACATTAAAGAATTTTACTAATTTTTAATTAAAACTTTAGAGCAAAACAAAAACTATTTTTTGAATAGACTCTAGAGAGTACAAGAAAAAAGATAATAAATAGAACATTTCCAGCCTAAATGTCAACCATAGGACTTCAGGGCCTCACATGAAGTATGGCAAAAATGCTAGTTTTACAGTCAGTTCTTGGGATTTGCTATTCTCGTCTTTGCCCTTGGTGCTGTTGCTGTTATCCTACTTGGTCTGATTTTTCTTTGGCAATTTTGTTCTTAAATTCACTTATCAAGAGTTCTTCCTTCCTTCCTTCCTTCCTTCCTTCCTTCCTTCCTTCCTTGCTTCCCTCCTTCCTTGCTTCCTGCCTGCCTGCCTGACTGCTTGCCTCCCCCCCTCCCTCCCCCACTCCCTCTTTCCTTCCCAACCTCCCTCTCTTCAGCCCTCCCTCTCCCCCCTTCCTTCCTCTTCCTCCTCCTCCCCATTGGGCTTCCTTCTATTCCCATCATTCTCCCTCCCTTTCTCCCCTTCCCTTTCTCTCCCTCCTTCTCCCTTTCCTTCCCTCCCTTTCACCCCTCTGTGCTTTTCTTTCCTTTGTCTTTCTTTTTTCTAGGTTTGTAATAGAGGAGATTTCTGCCTTGACGTATGGTTTTAAGGCCTATTTGAGATGCTAGATTCTACCACACACCCACAAAAGAATTTACTAATCTCAAGTTCACAATAACCCTATAAAACAGGAATTGCTTAATTGTATTTTACACATATGAAAAGTGGAATTCTGAGACATTAATGTGTAATAGTCAAGGTCAAATGGCTAATCAGAGTCAGGGCTAGTCAGGATTTGAACCCACATCTGCTTTTTAATTGGATTCTGTCGTTTTTGTCTGATTTCTATCCCTTACCATGAGATTTATAAACCACACTGAAGACTAGTCGGGGGTATTCATTATCTAACACATTTGCAGTGTGTTTTTACAATTGTTTTTATTAGTTACTTCTATTTTATAGCCAGCTTGGTTTACAGCAAGCTTTCTGCAATAATAGCTATAAAGAAAAACAAACATGAGAAACATCTCTGCTTTGCTGAAGCAGGCACTCATGGTTCTCACATTTCTTTCAGCTATGTTGGAAGACAACTGCAGGCACAGTTCCACTCCAGAGAAATTCACCCCATTTGGAGTAGAGAGAGGAACTTCAACTTTACTGTAGGTAAATAATTTTTTCCTTTAACTTTTGATCAAGTGTCATGGCAATCAACATGGCCTATATAATTTCTACCCTTTATGATAAGGGATTTGTTTTCATTATAAATATGTTAATGATTGTTCTTGTCTTGCTTGGCATACTGGGAGATAAAGAAAGGAATCACACAGTATCATTAGTCAGACACCAAAATCCTCCCTTTGCCCTTTCCCCCTCCTCCTTCTCTCTTATCACACCCATCTCTTGGAATTCTAGCCCTATGATTTTCTGCAAAGATATGAACTTAGAGATGATCTGAATTATCCCCAAATAGTTCATATTTGAATGAGTACCTGAAATAAACTATACAGTGATATCTTTGAGCAAGCAAGCTTGGAAGATGGTAGGCCACTGTCCACTACCACACTTAGGTTTCCTATGGGGAAAGGATCAAAGTCCTGTTCCTGCCTGAAAGTCAAAAGATAAAGAGGATTACTAGTTTTGAACATCTGCTCCACCTCTGAATCACTGTGTTCATCTTCCTTACAGCTATTCATGATGACTGTAGGGTTTGTGAAGTTATATTGCTTTGGTAGAAGCTTAAAATTCATTAGGAATGTTTAGAAGATTCAATTTCCAAGGCTATTTCTGTACACACACACACACACACACACACACACACACACACTTGTGCAATCACACAATGTCAAATGTTAGATCATATAGGTTTTATATGATTAATGTTTTAATCCACTGAAATATTTAAATTTTGAATAGACAAGTGGTGGTCACTAGAGTGGTGTCTTTGTTGCCTCTGTATTGTACCGGAGCCTATCACAGCTCTGTTCATCTTGCTGTCCACCATGATGTGGCCCCTGTACCAATCTTTTCAAGTCAAAGTGGACTATGAAGATGAAACTGTGGCCCAAAATCTAATTCCATTCAGTATGTTCTTCTCGGGTAATAATATCAACATTACAAATACACAGGAATACTCATGGTGGCCTTTCTTAATAACTTAAAAGAAGATAGGAAAACAGGACTTAGGCTCCTCATCCCAGATGGGCAGATGGACTATGTCTGGTCCTGAATTATACTGACCAGTGATGTAAACAAAAGGATAAATAAATGGAGATTGTTGCTAACTTCTTTATATTATGTTCAGAACTTGAAAGGATGGTTATTATATGAATTCTCTAACAGCTAACCTGGTAACTAATTGAAGGGATTATGTGATTTTTTTGTTAGACAACTCAGGGATCATTTTCCCCCTTCAGAGAACTTAATTGAAGAGCTCAGTTATCGCTAAAGATTTTTTTTTTCTTTTGGTGGATCTCCTTATCTTTTCTGGGAACACTAGGATCTTCCTAGTGTACTATGCAGAGGACAAAGCAGAAGCTAGATATCTGAATCCCATTGCTCTCACATACTGTGGGACCTTGGGAACCTCTTCTTTCCAGTGAGCACTGAATTGCAGTCTTTCCTTTCAAAAATGCAGTGATGGTTAGCTAGATGCCTCCCTAATAATGAGCATGTAACATCTTTGCACTTTAAAGTTGCCAATGAGTTCTAGATTTTTGTTACAGGTAAAAATAATAATAATAATAATAATAATAATAATAATAATAATAATTGTAATAGGAAGGTTCCTGAGTAAGTTAGAGCCACAAAGGATGCCACTGTGATGATTGATTACATCAATCATTACCTTCTACACTATCACTTCACTTTGAACAATTTGAAATTTGATTCTTCAGTGGATTTAAGTATTCCTTATATCAACTCCCCCAGGATTCAGTGCTCATTGGAAATGCCCTAAGACACATCCAAAAGTGGGCTTTCTAACTTCCTAGTATGTCGTAATCCACTTGAATTAGCTGTCAGGATACAGTATCACAGAAGCTATAGTCTTTCTTCGCAATCCCTCAGTGTGTCTTATGACTGTGATAGTAGTTCTCCAATTTGCCGGTTTGCATTAGTGATGGTTGGATAAAAAATTTAATTCATTCCTTTGTGAAGCCTATGATATGACATTTAATAAATCCACTAGTATTAATTACATATAATATTACAATGGATTTTTAATATGGTAATATATTGATAATATAATATTTCTATGGAAGAGCCTTTACTATCAATTTTATTTTCTTTATATCATATTATATTTCTTTTAGGGAAAAAAGGTCAAATTTTCTATGAGACCAGGCTAAACTCTTTACCTTATGCCGTACAACATGTCTACTTGTTCTGTGCTCATTTATCTGCTGTATTCTTTCATATGAATACTCGCTTGGAATGTTAAAATTAATAGGATCAAGTAAGTACTAAACACAGTGACAAGATGCGTGGCCTCTACTTTTATTCAGCTGCTAAGGATCTGTGTTAATTTTGATACTTGCTTGCCTTCCCTGAGCCCTGATGTCTTGGTGCACTAGATGTTACTGAGTCTCCTTTTGAGTGTTGGCATCCATGGCAACAGCGGATGCTAGGTACTGTGTCACATTTAATCTTTATTTTATTTACTATTTTAAGTCATCATAGCAATTTGGCATCAGCTTTTTGCCCTACTGCTTCTATGTTTGAGCAAAGGAACACTGAATTAAAAAAAGGTCAGTCACCAGATCAAAGCCAGATGGTGTGTTAGGAGGCACATAATACCATCATGTACAAGTGCATGTACCATTATGATAAACTTTCTCTGTGCTCCATGGGAAGGGTAGTATGCTAGAATGTTCTTGGCTAGAAAAATGAGCTGAAAATGAGAAAATTATACTAAATGATATATTAAGTTACAGAAAACATGAACAAGATGTAAATAATCTTTTATCTATTTTAGCAATTCTAGAAAAAAGTAGACTGGGAGATGGCATTAGCACTTGGTTTGTTTTTGTACATCTTCAATCACTGAGCCAACATCTGACAGCCAGATTACCAAAGGCTTGTTGGCTACTTCAAATATCATTTTAAGAAATGTTTTCCCAAAACGATAGTACTGATTGATGGCTTTTCATGACTTATACAAGGAACCAAAAGAGAATGGAAGAATGTAATAAAATAGTCATCCTTACCAGCCTCTCTCTCTTTCTTCCTTCTTTTTCTTCTTCTTGTCTTCTTTCTCCCCCTCTTCATTCCTCCTCTTCATACTCTGGATTGAGTTTGTGTAATCAAATATTTTAGAGCAATTTAAAATCAAAATAACAATACATTTCCTGAGCAGTCCCATCAAATGTGAGATGAACAGGGTCATAAAAGGAGGATTGTTACCCTAGAGTGAACCACTGTCTTTGTTTGACTTTTCACTCAATTTTATGTTTTCCTTTGAAAAGTTACTAAAACTTGTGATAACTAAAACAATTCCAGATGTCGGAATTCTTGCTGTGTACATGTTTCTATAAAAGTGCCAAAGTATCAGAGCTAGTGGCCAAAGGGAGAGGTATTCATGAGTGGTCTGGCAGTTCCTTCTATTCCTGCTTTCAGTAACCATTCCCAAGGACCATTTTTGTTGCTGTTTCTTCATGGTTTGATATTGTTATTTCTTTCTTCTATTGATTTATGGAAGGTCTCTGTCTGACAGCTCAGTTTTCTAGCCAACAACATTCTAACATACTACCCTTCCCATGGAGCACAGAGAAAGTTTATCATAATGGTACATGCACTTGTACATGATGGTATTATGTGCCTCCTAACACACCATCTGGCTTTGATCTGGTGATTGACCTTTTCTTAATTCAGTTTTCCTTTGCTCAAACATAGAAGCAAAAAGATAATGATAACATAAAAGTTATGAGAGATGGAATTATTCCCATGACTCCCAAACCTAGAGATCAGCATTATTAAGTGGTGCCATTGATTCCTTGGCTATTATCATGTCCTTTCCCTCCTCACTCCAATCATTTGATTTCTTCCACTTTATTCATAGGACCATGAAATTGATACCATCTACAAAATGGGTTTCAATCAAAGGCTTTCTGTTCCTTGACTCCTTTATTCAAGATTATTGGTAGTCAAGTAGTTATACTTGGATTTAGAAAACTAAGAGAGTATTTGTGGTAGAGTCATCTGGTGGGGAATATCGTGCAACTTTTGTGCAGTTGAAAATTTAAAAAAGGTTAATAGTGAAAGTTTGATTTCTTCCTTTCCAATTTGTATCCCCTTGATCTCCTTTTGTTGTCTTATTGTTCTAGCTAGAACTTCAAATACAATATTGAAGAGATATGGAAAATGTGGACAGCTTTTTCTTGTTCCTGATTTTAGAGGAATTGCATTAAGTTTCTATCCATTTATTCTAAGAGCCTGTTTTCTCTGTAGGAATATTCTCTCAGCCTAGATACATGGGGGGAGGGCCTAGGCCTGCCCCAAATGATGTGACAGATTTTAATGATCCCCCATGGACGGTCTCACCCTCCCTGAGGAGTAGATGGTGGGATGATGGGGAGAATGGAGAATGGGAGATAGAGAGGACTGGTATTAGTATGTAAAACAGATTGAATAAAATAAAAAAAGAGCAAAAAATAAAACAAATGAATTTTTAAAAAGATAATTAAAAAGAGCTAGGATGTTGGCCCATTTCTCTATCATAAAGCCATTTGAGCCATTGTCTCTGCAACCCACCTCCCCACCATATACTGAAGGTGTAGGAAGAAAGATAATGAAGATATAGATTGGAGGTAGTAGTTACATTCCCACAGTTCTAAGATTGAGATCCAGGAAATAGGGGATTCTACACACACACACACACACTCACACATACACACTCACACAACACACACACACACACACACACACGCACACATGCACACGCACAGGGAGAGAGAGAGAGAGAGAGAGAGAGAGAGAGAGAGATTGGACTGCAATGTCATCCTCAAAACTGACCACCTGATGCTGGTCCTGACCTCCCTGAAGTAGGAGACATATTTCTGTGGCTTTCTTATGATTAGGTAGACACTGGACAAGTCTCTGCATGAATCTGAATTTAACAATTATGCAAAAAGGGATGAGAACCCTGTGAATTTAGCCAACATCTGGATTAAGCATTTGCATATAGAGGTCAGGCAGCAAATCTTATGTAGGCATTTCAATATCAATATATGTACATATATATATGAATATTTACTATTCACAGCACCATGACGTGATATTTGAAAATAGCTAGGTTTGTAACAGCTTTTTAAACTTCAATACCTACCCTTTTACATAACATAAATTAATTAAAATAAATATATTATTTGTTTTGTTGTTATTTTTCATTATTTTTTCTTATTTTACATATCAATCTCAGTTCCCTCTCCCTCCCATTCTCCCATGCCCACCCTGACTCCCCAATTTCATCCAATTCCCCACCCTCTCCATAGGGAGAATAAGGCCTTCAAGGAGGGATGATCAAAATCAAGTCATTTGGGGTAGGCCTAGGCCATCCTTCCTAGGCTAAGGGAGTATCCCTCCATGGGGAATGTGCTTCTGATGTCCCTTTGTGCACCAACGATGCATGCTGGCTCCACTGTCAGAAGTCCAATAGACTGCCCAGGCCTTCTAACTGAGACCCACATTCAGGGGGTCTGGGTTGGTCCTATGCAGATTTTCCAGCTATCAGTCTGGGGTCCATGAGCTCCCCCTTGTTCAGATCAGCTGAATCTGTGGGTTTCTGCAGCCTGGTCTTGATCCCTTTGCTCATCACTTCTCCCTCTCTGCAACTGGATTCCAGGAGTTTGGCTCAGTATTTAGCTATGGGTGTCTGCTTCTGTTTCCATCAAATGAGGACTCTAGGATGGCATATAATGTAGTTATCATCTCATTTTCAGGGAAGGGCATTTATGGTAGCCTCTCCATTATTGCTCATATTGTTTGTTGGGGTCATCCTTGTATATCTTTGGACATTTTCCTAGTGCCAGTTTTTTTCTTGAAATCTATAATGGCTCCCTCTTTATGGTATCTCTTTTCTTGCTCTCCTCTATTCTGTCCCTCCCAACTCAATCTTACTGGTCTGTCATGTTCTCTTCTCCCCCTCTCTTTCTACTAACTTTCTCTCTACTCACTGTGGCCCCCCAGCTACCAATATGGTCAGGAGTTCTTGTCCATTTCCCCTTCTGTGGGGGACTTTGTATGTCTCTCTTAGGGTCCTCTTTGTATCCTAGCTTCTCTGGTGGTGTAAATTTCTGACTGGTGATCCTTTTTATCTATGTCTAAAATCCATTTATGAGTGAGTACATACCATGTTCATCTTTTTGTGACTGCGTTACCTCACTCAGGGTGGTTTCTTCTCATTCCACCCATTTGCCTGGGAATTTCAAGATTCCATTGTTCTTTTGGTTTTTGTTGTTGTTTGTTTGTTCATTTTGTTTTTCCTCTGAGTAGTACTCTACCAGAGAACTCCCACAGCTAATAAACACCTTCAGAAAAGTGGCAGGATACAAGATTAACTAAAAAAAAAAAAAAAAAAAAAAAAAAACCCAGTAGCCCAACTGTATACAGAAGATAAAGGGGCTGAGAATGAAATCAGAAAATCATCACCCTTTACAATAGCCACAAACAACATAAAATATATTGGGGCAACACTATCCAAACAAGTAAAAGACCTATACAGCAAGAGCTTTTTTTTCTTTAAAGAAAGACAGAAAACGAAAAGATCTCCCATGCTCTTGGATAGGTAAGATCAATATAGTAAAAATGGCAATCTTGCCAAAAGCAATCCACAGATTCAATGCAATCCCCATCAAAATCCCAACCCAATTCTTCACTGACCTTACTCAATTTTACATGAAAAAACAAAAGACCTAGAATAGCCAAAACAACCCGTTCAATAAAGGAACTTCAGGAGGCATCACCATCCCTGACTTCAAGCTCTACTATAGAGCTATAGTCCAAAAACAAACTTGGTATTGGCACAAAAATAAACAGGTAGTCCAATGAAATCAAATTGAAAGTCCTTATATTAACCCACACACCTATGAACACCTGATTTTTGACAAAACAGCTAAAATTATACAATGAAAAGAGGAAAGCATCTTCAATAAATGGTGCTGGCATAACTGGATGATGGTGTGTGCCATGCGCAAAACTTAAGTCCAAATGGATGAAAGACCTCAACATAAATCCAGGCACACTGAACCTCTAAGAAGAGAAAGTGGGAGGTACCCTTGAACAAATTGGTATAGGAGACTTCTTCCTCAACATAACACCAGTTGCACAGACACTGAGAATGACAATTAATAAATGGGACCTTCTGACACTGAGAAGTTTCTGTAAGGCAAAGGACACAGTCAACAAGACAAAATAGCAGCCTACAGAGTGCGAAAAGATCTTCACCAACTCCACATCTGACAGAGGGCTGATCTCCAAAATATACCCAAAACACAAGAAGCTAGTCACCAAAACAGCAAATAATCCAATTAAAAGTTGGGGTACAGAATTGAATAGAGAATTCTCAATATAAGGATCCAAAATGGCTGAAAGACACTTAAGAAAGTGCTCAATATCCTTAGCCATCACAGAAATGCAAATCACAGTGATGGGAGATGTCATTCTGTAAATATGTTTCTCTTATTGGTTAATGAATAAAGCACTGTTGGCCAATAGGAAAGCAAGACAGCCGGGACTAGGAGACAAGGAACAGAGAGGAAGTAGTAGGGAGGAGATCCGAGATGGAGGACGGAGAGAGAAGAACGCCAGCGCCACTCTCTGTTAAGACAAGACCACGTGGAAGTACTTAGATGAATGGAGATGGGTTAATACTTAAGACAGAGCTAGCCGATAAGAAACTAGTAGCTGGCCAACAGCATTATATTAATACAGAGTCTCTGTGTGTTATTTGGGGTGGTGCGGCACTGGGATCAGAGCAGACAGAATAACCTACTCATAACATCATGGCAACTCTGAGATATCATTTTACTCTTGTCACAATGGCTAAAATAAAAAAAAAAACACCAATGACAATTTATGCTGGAGAGGATGTGGAGAGAGGGGAACACTCCTCCATTGCTGGTGGGAGTGCAAACTTGCACAGCCATTTTGGAGAACAGTATGGCAGTTCCTTAGGAAAATGGGAATCAGTCTACCACAGGATCCAGCAATTCCACTCTTAGGTATATACCCAAAAGATACACATCCATGCAACAAAGACATCTGTTCAACTAAGTGCATAGCAGCATTATTTATAATGGTTAGAACCTGGAAACAACCTATATGCCTCACAACTGAAGACTGGATAAAGGAATTGTGGTACATTTAAAATAAATATTAACTTTGAAATTTTTGTAGGCTAGAGTTGCCTACATTGATCTTCCTATGTGTAGGGTAATAAGGGCCAGTGAAAGAATACTCTGGCTCTGAGAACAGAATCAGGGAAACAACATTCTGCTGATAACTAACAGGAATTGAAATCCAACCAAACCCAGAACTTAAAATCCAACCAATCCCTGAGCTTGTCCCAAGCTAAGGAATTCAAATCCTACCAATCCCTATCCTGAAAATCTCTACCCTGGAAAGACCCTCCCCCTAAGAAACCCTTATGTAATCTCTGCACTTGTTCAGTTTGGGGCTTCCCTTTTCCACCCTGAAAGAGGCAGGCAACCTGGATTCTTCCCTCTCAATAAATCTCTTGAGTGAGATTTATTGTAATGACTTCCTTTTGCTGGAATGGAGCAGAGATGTAACAGCTTTTATGGAACACTGCAGAGCTGTAATGTCTCTCACCACAGAGCAAAGCAGATCTGCTACGTTTTTGCAGGAAAACTCCTGCAGAGGAGCAGAAATGCAACGTCTTTCCCTGGAGCCAAGGAGAGCTGTACCACTGACAGAGGAAACATTCCCTTACTAGAGCAGAATTGTCATACTCCAGGAGAGCCAAGCAGAGCTGTACCACTTTTCCAGAGCAGAGCAAAGCTATAACAATCTAGTTGGGGAAATCCTGTCCTTCTATGGAAGAGTTACTATACTTGCCTTAGGGAAACCTTACCCAGATGAAGGACCTTAACACTTTCCTGGGGAAATTGTCCCCTGCCTTAAGAGAGCCATAAAACTTCTGCAAGGATACCTTTCCATTTTGAACTTCCTTGACTTCCAACTGCCAGCATTCCTTTCCCTTCAGAGCTGTAACACATTGTGGGGATTGATATTGTTTGTGAGAAGAAAAAAACAACTACTTTCTTATTAACTCTCCAAACACCCTTCCATTTCCTAGTACTCTTCATGGGATAACTGCTTTACAGAATATTTGGGAAGTCTTAAGTCTCACCGGAATCCCAAACATTTCTTGAAGATCCATTGGGATTTTCAATATTGTACTGCTTACTTTTCTAATCAGTAAAGCAGGAAAATACAATTTATGGAGGGGTTTACTTTGATTTCTGTTTCAGAGGGATATAGTCCTTCATTGTAGCAAAGGTACTAGTTACTCAGGTGGCTGGTTGTGTTATAGCAGGGCTTGTGGAATGACTTGTTATATCTCAGTAGACCATTAAGTAGAGAGCTTGGACAAGACCTGCAACCATATAGCTAACAGCGAGGACCCAAAGGTTCCATGACATCCTCTGAAGCAATTACCAGCTATAGACCAGCTGTACACAAACATGAGCATGCGTATACACACACACACACACACACACACACACACACACACACACACACACACATCTACCTGCAGGGAGCATCTCACCTTCAAGCTATAACCATGCCCTGTCCTTTACAAGTTCGTAGTCATTTCATAAGGCAAAGTGGATTAAGTCTATCTTCTAATGCTTTCATAATGTTATAGTTCCAACATTTTAGAAAGTTTAAAATCTCTTCTCACTCAGACTCAACACAAACTTCTGGATGTGAGACCTGTAAGGACAAAAATTAAAAAAAAAAAAAATTTACATAAACCCTACATCCAACACATAATAGCACAGAGGTAATGATTCCATTCTAAAAGGAAAGAACCGGGTAGTAGCAGGGAAATATTGCACCAAAGCAAGAGTGAAACTAAACAGGGAAAATACCAAATGTTTTAGTCCTATTTCCAGGTCCTGAGATAATCTGGCAATAACAGGTTATAACAGCTTGACTAGATCCACCTATATATTCCTGCCACTTGTGGCATATATGTGCTCTCTCTTGGACTAGCTCCACTCTATATATACAGATTTCTATGGAAATGGGCCATATTTGTAGCATCTTCAGTAAGATGGGCCTCTATCGGTACTGAAGCCTTACATTTCCATCTTCATGCAATAGCCCATAAAAGCTTGTGTGCAAGGAATCTGAAACTGCAACACTCTGTCACACTTTTGCCAATTTCCAGAATTCTGGTGAAAGTCTTTATTATACCATATTTTGTAAATTTTTGCTTTTTGCTTTCAAATCAAAAATTCAGTGATATCACATAATTCTGCTACCAGCTTAAGATGTACTTTGATCCATTTGAACGTAAGTTGCAACAGACTCCCTATGCCTTTGTAGCTGAACCTAAGAAAACATTTTCATAGGCAACCATTTCCTAGTGAGACACTCTAAAAGAACAATTTTTTGAAGGGCTCTTCTTTCAAATAAAACTTTTCAAATGAATACTCAGTTTTATATCCTTAAGCTATCCATAAAATAAGATTTGCCCTTGGCGCTATTCTTGTTGTCCCAGACCAAAATGCTTGGTTTCTCCTTATTGCCACTAACCTATTTAATACTTAAAGCTGCATTTTCTCCACTGCATAACTCCAACTTTAACAAGTTCAAACTCCTTTGACAGCTTTGTGTCCATTTTCAGCTTTCTCTCACTATAAATTTGGCTAAGAACAGTGAACACCGACCATTTTATAGCTTGAAGGCAGCAGTGGCCATTTCATAGCTTGAATGTGGTGATGTCACTAAATTTCTACTGACAATCTAATTAGTCCTTTCTCCTCCTGTCACTCATATTTTCAAGAAACATGCATCATATACCAATATACTTTGGCAGAATATAACATGAATGGTCTCAATCCAATTCCCAAAAGAGTCCTTGTTCCCTTTTGAAACTTCATGGACATAGCCTTTACTATCTATATTCTGTCAGCACACATACTGGAGCCCATTAAGTTCTGCTTTTAGTATTCCAGAGCTTTTCTAGAATATAGCCCTGAAGTTTTTCACAATAACAATCCAGCTATGTGAGAAACATTGTTTACGTTAGTCACTTTTTCTCATCACCAGGAGAGCACCTGGCATGAAACAGCTTGAGAAAGGAAGAACTAATTTTAGCCCATGGTCTGTAAGCTATAACCACTCATGGTAAAGGTATGAATGTTGGAATTGTGGAATCCAAAGTAGTGGAAACTTGTTACATCTTGGTGGATCATGAAACACATAGATCTTGATCCAGAATCAGGATCAAGCTTGACTTCCATTTCTCTACCTACGCTATCCAAAGGTGCCATAACCTGCTAAAAAAAATGCCCCAAATAAAGTATCAACTGTTTAAAGATACAAGCTTATGGAGGACTTTTCACACTAAACCAGAGAAAACTTTCATCTCTTTGTCCCAAATTCTTATGAAATAGAATGTATGCAAGCTCTGAAAATGTCATTTCCTCTGGCTTCCTACTGTCTTTGGTCCATTCTTTATCTTTCACAGTATCTACCAATGCTAATATTTATCCTAACTCTTCTGGGCATATCTTTTTCTGATTTCACAGGGCTTCTTAAAAGCTTTCTTCTTTTGTGTGTGTGTGGGGGGGGAATGTGGTTTCAAGATAGGATTTCTCTGTGGCTTTGGAGGATATCCTGGAACTAGCTCTTGTAGATCAGGTTGTTCTTGAACTCACAAAGATCCACCTGCCTCTGCCTCCCAATTAAAGGTTTAAAGGTGTGCAACACCACCCAGCTAAAAGCTTTCCTTTCACATGGCTTTGATCACTAGTCTTTAAATGGCAGCTGTCCTAATGGATTAGAAGAAAAATATAGAGCAATACACAATTAATTTAAAGATATTTAGAGGATTTCAATAAGATCTACATATTCAAAATGTAAAAGATATGATACAAATAACAAAAGACAAGACTAATATGAAAATATTGAAAAATAAAGTTTGATTGAACTTTTCTCTTTTTTTGTTTGTTTTTTTTTGAGACAGAGTCTCTCTATGCATCCTTTGCTGTCCTGGAACTCTGTATGTAGACCCAGGTGGCCTCATACTCACAGAGATCCTCTTTCCTATTTCTCCTAAGAGCTAGAATTAAAAGCATCTCAGAGTGGCAGTCATTGTGTAGCCACTCATGTCAGAAACTGGGGTCTTTTCCTGTTGGCGACACTTGTTAGTTAACTAGCAGAATTCCCCAAGCATCATGATAAAGCTGGATAAATATTCTCCTATTCATGAAGTGATCCCTGTGGGCTTAAAGCAATTACTTACTTGTAGATAATATTTCATAGTACTTTACATTACATATTATGATACAACAGTCTATGTAATTGAGAAAACTTGTATGAATTTGTCTCTTTTGAGACTTGGTATTCACAGTAAACATATTTTTCTGCTTTGTTCTCAGTGGTTAGCGTCACTGTATACATCCCATATGGGCTTTAGAAAGATTGTGGGTCGACAAATGAAGGGAAAGGCATTCCAACTAATCTCAGGGTACTGAAATACTGAAGAAATCAATCATAGAGATGTTAAAAGATTCATGGAGTTTGCAGAAGAATCAATCCTTGGAGGGGTTCTTCAAATTCTTTGATTCCCACAAAAAATTTTTAAGACACTTGGCTTTTCTGTGAGAATTCTGATGCATTTCACAAAGATTAAAATCATGATTTATTTTTCAAGTATAAAACATAATCTTGAACTGGAAGCTGATTGGCTGACTTGATTTTGAAAATGTTTACTACTAGAAAATAACGGAATGGCTTCCTGTTTTTGACAAGGGAACAACATCCAAAAAAGGATTATAAATGGAAATTAAAAGGTTTCTCAGACAGCAATATACCAGCAGTCTTTTGTAAATAGATTCTCCATGAATCTGAAAACAGAATGACAGTCCTTTGAAAGGTGCATGGGCTTGCTAAGTAATGTGAAAATTATTTAATAAAAGACAATTTGACCTAAATACAGACTTGTGATGAAGGATTGGAATGTGGTCTCATAGCCAGCTATGTCCATTCTGTTTTCCACTTTCAGAGTCACACAAAGCATTTGGACAGACTGTTTTCCTTGGACAGACACTGTCTTGACAAAATCCTTTAGATGTTCAGGTGAGGGGCAATCTTACTAGAAACAAATGCTGATATCTTGACTTTAAGAAAGCCAGTGCACCTTTTTATAAAATAAAATTCTCTAACTCACAAACACCTGATCTGTGTGCTAGCTTCTTGAACCACAGGGATAGATAAAGTCTTTTCATGAAATCCATGACTTGGTACAAAGATTAACATTTTTTCCCTGTAAATGTCTCTATGTTACTCAGATTTTTTATCACTATAACAAATGTCTGATATAACCAACTTTTAGATTGGAAAGAATTACTCAGGAGATCTTATCCCTTGTCTCTTCTTGGAGGTCCAAGTATGTCTCTGTTATGGTCCTCCTTATTTCCTAGTTATTCTGAGATTGTGGATTATAGGCTGATTATCCTTTGCTCTACGTCTAATATCCATTTATGAGTGAGTATATACCATGTTTTTCTTTCTGGGTTATCTCTATCCAGATGGTTTCTTCTAGTCCCATTCATTTGTCTATGAATTTCAAGATTTCATTGATTTTTTTTCCCTCTGAGTAGTACTCCATTATGTTAATGTACCAGATTTCTTTATCCATTCTTCAGTTAAGGGGAATCTAGTTTGTTTCCAGGTTCTGGCTATTACAAATGCTTTTATGAACATAGTTGAACAGATGTCCTTGTGGTATGGATGTGCATCCTTTGCGTATATGCCTAAGAGTGGAATTGCTGGAGCTTGAGATAGACTAATTCCCATTTTCCTGAGAAACCTCCATATTGATTTCCAAAGTGGCCATAAAAGGTCTCATTCCCACCAGCAAAGCAAGAGTGTTCTCCATTCTCCACATCCTCTCCAGCATAAACTTTCATTGGTGTTTTTGATTTTAGCCATCCTGGAAGGTATAAGATGGTTTCTCAGAATTGTTTTCATTTGTGTTTCCTTAATGGCAAAGGGGGGAGGGTGGTAAGAGAAAGAGGAGGGAGAAAGGGTAGGAGGGAATAGAACATGAGGGATCAGGAAGGTTGAATTGGTAGAAGAACCGAGGGGAGTAAGAAAAAGAGATACCTTAATAGAGGTAGCCATTATGGCCTTAATGAGAAATCTGGCACTGGGGAGGTTTCCACAAGGATGACCCCAGGTAAGAATCTAAGCAATGTTGAAGAAGCTACCTTAAATGCTCTTTGCCTATAATGAGATTAATGACTACCTTAAATGCCATCATACAGCCTTCATCCAGTACCTGATGAAGCAAAAGCAGAGATTCACAGCTGAGCACTAAGCCGAACTCCTGGAGTGCAGTTGTAGAGAGGGAGGAGGGATGAGCAAAGGGGTCTAGACCATGATGGGAAAACCTACAGAGACAACTGGCTTGAGCAACTGGGAGCTCATGAACTCCAGTCTAACAGCAGGTGAACTAACAGAAGATCAAAAAAGGTCCCCTGAACATGGGTGTCAGTTGGGGGTCTGGGTAGTCTATGGGGCCTCTAGCAGTGGAACCAGTATTTATCCCTAGTGCATGATTAGGGTTTGGGAGCCCATTCCCTGTGAAGGGATACTCTCACAGCCTATATACATTGGGGAGGGCATAGATCCTGCTGCAATTGATGTAACAGACTATGATGATCCTCCATGGGAGGCTTCACCCTCCCTGAGGAGTGAAGAATAGGAGGGAGAGGGAACTGAGTTTGATATGTTAAGTAAGATTGTTTTTAATTTAAGTAAAAATCAATTAAAACAGAAGGAAAAGATTTATTTCAGCTTATGGCTTTTGAGTTTTCAGACTGAAGTTATCTAGTTCTTTTGCTTTTGGACTTGAAATCACTAGAAGAGTATAACAGAGAAAAAAAAACATTTATCTTATAGGCATGGAGCAGAAGATAGAACAAGAACAAGGCTGGGTTCCAATAGTCTTTCAAATACTTGCTCTCAATGACATAAACGCTTCTCACTACCCTACTTCTGGAGCTACCTGCCTTGCTGATCAAAGTTTTAACACATAAATCTTCAGAACACATGTATTCAAATTACAAAAGTCTGAATAGTAGTCACTTTAGAGATGTGAATTATAAAGTCTTTGCTGAATTAACTCAGTCCTGTACAGTACTGTATATAATCCACCATAGGTGATTTACATACAAAATGACTTGGCTGTGCTTCCAAAAACCAGCTATAGGCAGAATTTGATCTATGAACTACAGTTTTCCAATATTGTACTAGAGAAAGAGTTTGTTTGGCAACTATAACCAGAGTGAAATGTTTACAGTCAACATGGTCTATAAAATGAAAAGTGCCTGACAGAGATATGAAATGTGCATCTTTGAGTCTTTAAAGATGAACATGATTGGACAAGTAATTAAATGACCATTCCTGGCCCCTACTAGCAGAGATTGTCCCAAGTCCTTCTCACCACAAAGAGTTTTTAATTATAAAGTTTCCTGAAGAAATGTTTTCTAAAGAATTTTGAGAGGGAATAAGAGCCATTTTGAATGACTGTGGTCCAGGAACACAGATTTAGACAGCCCCAAATTCTATGTTCTAACATTGAAGTAATTACATAAAGTTTTATAGTTTTATAAAAAAAAATGTCATTAATCAAGGCAAGTTAAAAGTACGTTGGCTGGGACATCAGAGAGATGGTTATAGCAAAATGGGGGAAACTAATTCTATAGGCCTCAGATGCCACCCTAATGAACTTCTTTATTTTGGGGTTAGAAAAGACCAGTTGGGTCTGCTAAGTTAGTAGATTCCCAATGCTTTATATATTAGTCACAGGATGCTAATACTGTCTCAAAGGGATTTATATTTTTCATAGGTAGGAATACAAAACTGATTTGCAAGGATCAGGTTTTAATCATGTGATAAGGTGAATTGAGGTGACAATTCTTAAATCTCAAATATTGCCTTCGATTCAGGGCAAAAGAAATGCCATAAAGAACAGAATTTAAGTAAAGAATTAGCAGGTTTTATTTACACTAAAAGTAGTCAAATTCTCCATGTCAACATTATGTTAATTTTCAACAAAGTATATACACTTAAGGACTTAAACAACATTCCTTGTCTTTGTTTGTGTTTTATTTGTTTATATAGGCCATGATGTCTGGCCCTCATCTAGCTCTGCCCATAGCCCAAGAATAGTCTCACAGGACTGTATCCAATATATGAACCAAGGTTTTTTTCTCTTCTGGAAGTCCTCACATCTAAGCTGACTCAGGTTTGACATGATTTATTTCTTGGTTTTTGTGGACTCTTACCTTGTTTTTTGTGGACTGTCAGTTAAAGTTGGTCCTCCATTGCTTGTACCCACTTTCTATAGACACCTAGAGAAGCTTGCTAGTTGAGTTTTGTGATCATGGCTATTTATTTTACCAAGCCCATGGGAAGGTCCCTTGTGTTATAAGACACATTTTGTAAATTTGCTATGGTTTAGATACACTTTTTAGCTCCAATGGTAACTGGGACAGATGCTGTCCTTAATAGGGACTGGTGCTAGCTGTGAAGAGTGGTTTGGTTCTTTTGAGAATGGATTTGGATTAAAGGACAAGTTAGATGGTTCAGCTTAGCTTCATATCTTGCTTTCTGATTTTGTCCTTTTGCTTACAGTCATACTATAATCTCATCATCCTTGATATAGAAAACCCTTGATATAGATCAAGCATATGGAACTATGTGATCTTATACTTTTATCCTCTGAAACTCTGAAAGATTAGATATTTTCCTTATAAATTATACAAATTTGATGGATTTTGTTTTAGCAAAAGAAAATGGAATTAGCCCTAAAATTACACCTAATGATGAGCCTGATCTACCATTCTCTTTCTGTAATCTGTTAATTAAGAACAAGGGTAGGTACCATCTACACTCAAGGGAAGTGAATTAGACAATGATAAACTCAAGGTATGAAAACTGAAAGAAACCACCTTAGGCACTCACTCCAGAGTATCTACATTTTATATATTTATGTTTCATTTTGTTCACATATTTCTTATTATTAAATAAAAATTTAGGTCAGAGAGGTGGCTTTGTGGATAAGAAGCTTTGTTGTCAAGTCTGGTGACCCTAGCTTAAATCAAAGAACCCACACAGCAGATGAAAAGAACTGACTCCATCCTCTGACTCCGTATGTGAACTATGGTATTTCTGACCACCACATATAAAATGAATACATACTAAAAAAGAAAAGAATTAAAGCAGCTATGCTTTCTAGATATCAAGTCTATAGATTTTCAAACCAAATATCTCTAATCTTGATTCAAACTTCAGAAGGCAAACAATTGTGATCTGAAACAATGGGAGAATCAAATGAATGAGATGAGTCAAGAATTCATGTCTGTTACTAAAAGAAAGCCAATCATGCCACATAGGAGAAATTATAAAGTGTGAATGTCTAAATCCATTGGAGAAGGGTACCAGATATAGGAGGCGGTTTTTGTCTTCTGAAAATGTGTCAGATAATTGTATTCACCAGCACTGGCATGGAGATGGCTTTGTGAGGCTGTGGCTTTGGAAACAAAGTCTTCAAATTGCAGGGGTTGGTAACTACAGAATGAGCCTGGGGCAGACTCATTCCCATTACTATGACTTTGTGTGTCTTAGTGAATTGTAGCAGTGCACAGAACTTTCGAAGAAAGCCACAGCAGTGCTGAAAACAGAATCCACTTCAGTCCTTAGGAAGAAAAGAAATCCTAACAGCTGTCACAAGGATGAAAATGGAGAAGGGGGCCTGTCTCATACACTTGCATTTTTGGAAGCCATTCTTTTTAGACACTGTGTTTTAGAATTTCCAGACATCTGTCTGTTGCTAGAATACCTACACACTTTATGGAAGCTTTATTTGAAAATGCTGTGTACCTTGTCTAAAGAGCCAGCTGGGATGCCAGAAATAGTATCAGCTCTATTTATGTCTTTGAAGTAATTACAGTGGAATTTAAAGACTTAGTTTATAGATCCAAGAAGAAGATCTTCTGTGTACACTAAAAGGATGAATCCTTTCCAGACGACTTCTCATTTGGCTGAAGAAGAGCTTGAGGAAGCATTTCATAACGTCAGCCAAAGTCGTTTTTAGTAAGACCTGGGTGGGATTCTTGCTGTTGATATCCAAATTAAAAAAGGCTTGATTTAATCTATCCAATGTTTCTTTGTTGTAGTGATGAAACCATGAATCAATTTTAAAGCTTTCAGGGATGAAAGGAGATATTGAGACAAGTGCCTGCTATCTTTTGTTGAATGGGGGGAACTATGTTAGCTAATTTCCTGATGACTTTGCCTGGTGGACTTGACTTTTGTTTAGCTAATGTCTTTTTGGAATGTGTCTGTTTTTTCCTCTTCATGCCCTGCCTTTTACCAAAAGTGTGTGTATGTGTTTAAGGAGTAAGATGCAGTGTGTGTGGTCAGTGTGCTTGTTTTCACTCATTAGAGGCAAGCTGGATTCTACTCAGAGATGGGATGCTAAATGACAACTGGAAGGATGCTTTCTTGAGGAAATGATATATCCTGAGGACACTTACACGATTGTATGCTTTTTAGACTAAGAAGGAACCCTTCTTTACAGAATATGTTATTCTGTCTCCCTGTCTTTTTAAACTTTGAGAATAAAAACTAATTCATTTTAAATGTGTCCTGGCACACATTGAACACACTATTTTTCTATCAGCCTCCAAAGAGATCAGGAAAAAAAAAACTCATTGTCTAATCATCTTCCTAGACCATCTATTCTCTTAAATTCTCATGGGGATCTAAGAGATTTGTATAATCAATATAGTGACTTAAATATTTTGCTTGCTTACTCAAGTGCCAGATAACAATGACAATGTTAGAAGTAAATAGTCCTTGTTCCTATGGGCTACACTATATGCTCGCCTAAGACTGTATTTAATCCTTCAGACTGAAATGGCCTTTGAAACTCTGGAATTATAAACTCCATCATTCTGATGAAGAAACTAAATCATGGAGTTGATCATCTTTTCTAAAACCAAAAAACAAAGTTAGAATCCAAGGCTATCTTATTTGCATTCAACCCAGTCTCACTTCGGAGCAGATTCCTTGATAATGAAGATACCTCAGTGATTGTAGGAAGGTTTGAGCTACAATGACAACAGCTAATCGGTAGATATTGAAGTTTCAGTGCTCAGTGTGCTAGTTTAATTTGCTGTAGATCTAGCAGTAGTGTTCAAAGAATCCCCTTTGTCCCTTTGTTTTATATTAGAGCTGTCTGGAGGATAAAAGTGTGAGAAATTTTGAGAAACCCAAGAGTCTAAGGGGAAGCCAGAACTTATTGTGATCTGCTTGGGGCAGAGGTGTTCAGGAGGGTCCATTGTGACTTGACTGCCCTCCCAGTCAATGACAGGCCTTCCTATACTAAAGCTGACTCCCAGGAGCTGCAACTACCAACAGTAAGGTTAAGGCTGACAGCAAACTTGCAAGAGAGTAGCTTCACAGACTATTCTACAATGGAGAGGAAATGTGTTCAAAAACCCAGATTTTCTTTCAAGATCCAATTTGTTTTCTAGTGCTTCCGGCAAACCAAGATGTGACTTGTCAACAGTGCCTTTCCTCTTCCCAGCTTTTCTGCTGTTCTTTAAAATTGGCTTATTTTGCAGCCTAACATTTGGGGTTTTAGGGTAGTTTTTTTTCTCTGAGGGTGTCCTTACTGTGTATACTCATTCATTCATCTGCTGGATCATATTGAGGGTCAACAGGAAAAAAAAAACAACTAACCTTAGCTTAGCTGCACATGAAGATGCTTGATCCTACTTCAGTGAGTCCCAGTGACATCTTTATCGTAGGGTGTCACATGTTATCATTAAAGTTATCATATATATGTTCTTAATCAGATTAGAATCCCAAAATCCTCACTACACACACCACTTTCATTTGCCTACTAGCATTTTTACTTATAATAATTCTTTGACTATTTAATGTACAATATTTTAGACATATTCACAACCCCCAACGCCTTTTCTTATCCTATTCTCAACCTTCCCATCCTTTCTCATCCAACTTTGAGTTTCTACGATTGCTTTTTCACCTTCCTCCTTCTCTCCTCTCACCTTCTCTTACCCCCCCCCCCCCAATTTCACCTTTACTTCTCCTTCTCCCATGGAGTCCAGTTTTTGTTGTACAGTTCATCTTGTTATTGATGGATGCTCTGGTGTGTGGCGTCACAATGTTCAAAGTTCTATTAGAGAATTTTGATTTATGAAGATTCAGTTTCTTCTGAAAAAGAGTTTTAAAGAACTTTCAATTCACAGAATTGTACTGGCCTGAAGAAAGATTAATATGTTTGAATTTGCAATTAAGATTTAAAGATTGTGATGTTTCATTTGAAAGTATAAATTTCTTTTTTTCTTTAAATATTCTCTGTCACTGAGCCTGGAATCCTAAACTCATTTGTGTTTCTTGCTTGGTCCCCAAGGCTTTTAGGTAGTGACTGCCCTGGGGATTCCAGATTTTGTCATGTGAATGTGGCTTGCTTATTTGTGGTTCAGTCAGAAATATCACTCAAAAGCTCATGTACTGCAAGTTTGGTCCTCGACTTATGGTAGTCTGTTATCTAAAGAGAAAGTATAATATTTGGGGCACAGCCTTGTAGAATACATGAGACTTGGGCCCTCTCCCTCCCTCTCTCTTTTCTTTGCAACAGCAATGAAGTGAGAATCTTTTTCTCACTGTGTGCTCTCACTGTGGTGCTGTGTCACCACAGGCTCCAAAGTACACAAACCAGAGGCACAGATTAAAACCCTGACACTGTGATCCAAAATAAACCTTACCCCATTTTCAGTTATTTACCTCAGGTAAATTGTCACAGTGATGCAAATTCCACTCACACACCAACATATAGAGGTGTTCTACAGGAAAGACCTAGGAAGAATCTCGCACAGTTTGTTTCAACGACAGTGATGATATTGACTCCAAGAAAGCAAATGTGGAACAAAATAAGATACCATTTGAATGTCATGTCAAAAACACATCTAATCTTCTCCAAATTTTATTAGCATGTAACAGCAAAGCAAGGGAGCTAGTGTTCTCTCATTTTCCAAAGGCCTTATGCTACAGGCTACAGTGTTGTTCCATGACTGCTAGCACACCCAGGCTCATGGTCTGCCAGTGTAGAGGATTGTACAGCAGGCTTCCCTGTTCACATTCAAGTTCACATGGTCTGTCTTGGAGGCTTCAGCTCCAGGCTTGGCTGTTGAACCAGAACGTTTCCTCCCATAAATGTCTGATTTGTGGCTCTGTTGACTTTTGTTTAGCTTTCCTGTTTGTCATATCTCCCAATGCTTCCTTTCTGTTAAGAATATTTGGCAACTTTATTGAAACATGCTGGCTGCCTTAAACCAAAAATTTAAAAGTTTAATTTAGGTTGATTATTCTCTAAAGAAAAAAGGGGGATGCTTTTCAGCATAAATTTTCACTTATCATAGAAGTTCTTTTTATCAGCTGACTTGAGTTAATAGACATATCTATGGAGAACATAGGACCTTCAGGTTTGTGTAAAAATGATTACATGTTGAGAAAATACAGATCCCAATAAATATCATCAATTTGTTATTATATGTTCAGAATAAATTATGAAAGTAATTGTATATCCTGCCTTGCTTTGGCTTCTAGAAAATCCCAAAGCAAATTTAGGACTGAATTATAATTATGTTGTAAGAGGCATACTTTCATCTCATTAATGTGTCTTCTTTGTTATTACTCCCTGATTCTAGCTCTTCTAATCAGTGTATGGTGCAAACTAGGTTTAAAACTTATATTTTAGAATTTATCATTGAATAAGAATGGAGGTAAATGGAGCAATTCAAACTTTTACCACTTGTAACTAAAATTAGAGCTAGCTTCATAATTGATTTGTTAATCCTTAATTACAGGAAATTTTCAGTTTATGATCCAGATTAAGAGTAAACATCCTTAAAACACAGATGTAGCTACAACATTAACATAGTTTTAAAAAATCATCACCAACAAGTTAGGCTGTATACATTCAAGTCTGGCAATGCAATACTTCCTAATGTAACTTGGGTCTGTGTCTTCAACTGTAGGGCCCTCTATAGCCAGCTCCTCCAGCAGATACAAGGCAACAGTCAATGAGAGAAGACAGAGAGGAGGCAGGAGACTGTGGTGTAGTGGTCCCACCTCTAACACTGCACCTTGGCTACCATTCACTGATTTCTATGCTGCTGGTGTATGGAGGACCTTGCTTCTTGTTTGAGGCTTTTGATTCTTCTTGCTTTAGACATCATTTGTGGGCAAACATGCACAATGGAGACATTTTTCCAAATATAAAAGGGAAAGTTTGCAACTGGAAAAAAAAAAAAAGATTGGATTCATTCTGTCTCTGTTCTTGTAAACACCATAAAGCCTACTTAAGCTCTTTGCTAACCCAGAGCACATCTGTGTGGAAGTGTTTTGTTTCTCATTTCTACAGTAAGGTCAATTTCCAAGTCTTGTGATTTTTATAGCCTTTTCCCACTAAGCTTTCTTTTGCCTCTGGATAATCTTACATCCCATTAGTTCATCCTCCCTTCATTCATTCATTTGTTATCATTCATTCAGGAAATATTCATATGTCAGGCAGAGTAACAGATATTGAGAACAAGAGAGAGAACAGAGAAATAAAAGCTCACCTTAATGACAAAGGGGGCAGTAAAACTCAAAAGTTACCTCAAAAAATATATAATCCTTAAAGTGAAGCTCTTTTACAATACTTTTTAACTCTCTAAAGAGACTTAATTAAAGAAACCATATCCTCTGTTTCTTTTTCATTTACTTCTTCAAAATGTTTCTTTTTTACAGAAACCTTTAATAACACTCCATATTTTTATGATAATGTTTTTTATTTAAATTTGGAACAAGCTTGTTTTACATGACAATCCCAGTTCCCTCACCCTCCCCTCCTCCCCTGTCCTCCCAACCCCCATCCCACCCTCTTTCTGCTTCCAAGGGAGGGTAAGACCTTCCATGGGGGATCTTCAAAGTCTTTCATATCATTTGGAACAGGACCTAGGCCCTCCCCCATGTGTCTAGTCTGATAGAGTATCCCTCTATGTGGAATGGGCTCCCAAAGTCCATTTGTGTACTATGGATAAATACTGATCCACTTCCAGAGGCCCCATAGACTGCTCAGTCCTAACTAACACCCACATTCAAGGGGTCTGGGTCGTTCCTAGGCTGGTTTTCAGCTATCAGGCTGGGATCCATGAGCTACCCATTGTTCAGGTTAGCTGTTTCTGTGGGTTTCTCCAGCCTTGTCTTGATCCCTTTGCTTATCACTCCTCCCTCTCTGCAAATGGATTCTAGGAGTTCAGCTCAGTGTTTAGCTATGGGGGTCTACTTATGCTTCTATCAGCTACTGGATGTAGGCACTAGGATAGCATATAAGGTAGTCATCAATTTCATTATCATGGAAGGACATTTAAGGTAACCTCTCCACTATTGTTTAGATTATTAGTTGGGCTCATCCTTGTAGATCTCTGACCATTTCCTTAGTGCCAGATTTCTCTTTAAGTCTATAGTGGCTCCCTCTATAATGGCATCTCTTTTCTTGTTCTCCTCTATTCTTCACCTGACTCAATCTTCCTGCAACCTATTGTCTTCCTCTCCCCTCCTCTGACAGAGGGCTGATTTCCAAAATTATATAAAGAATTCAAGAAGCTAGTTACCAAAACACAGAAAGTCCAATTAAAAAATGGAGTACAGAACTAAATAGAGAATTCTCAATAGAGGAGTTTAAAATGGCTCAAAGACACTTAAGAAAGTGCCTAACATCCTTAGCCATCAGGGCAATGCAAATCAAAACACCTCAGATATCATCTTACTCCTGTCAGAATGACTAAAATAAAATCACCAAAGACAGGTTATTCTGGAGAGGATGTGGAGAAAGGGGAACAATCCTCCACTGATGGTGAGAGTGAAAACTTGTACAGCCACTTTGAAAATCAATATGGACAGTTCCTCAGGAAAATGTAAATCAGTCTAACACAAGATCCAGTAATTCCACTCTTAGTCATATACCCAAAAGATTTACATTCATACAACAATAATATCTGTTCAACTATGTTCATAGCAGCATTATTTGTAGTAGACAGAACCTGGAAGCAACTTAAATGCCCATCAACTGAAGGATGGATGTAGAAAATGTGGTACATTTACACAATGGAGTAGTACTCAGCAGAAAAGGGAAAAAAAAAGATGGAATCATGAAATTCACAGGCAAATAGATGGAACAAGAAGAAACCATCCTGAGTGAGGCAACCCAGTAACAAAAAGACAAACACGGTACGTATTCACTCATATACGGATTTTAGACATAGAGCAAAGGATCATCACCCTGCTATCCACACTGCCAGAAAAGCTAGGAAACAAGGAAGACCCTAATAGAGACATGCATGTTCCCCCTAAGAAGTGGAAAGGAAAAAGATCTCCTGAGAAAATTGGGAGCATGAGGGAGGGAAGAGAGAGTTAGGAGAAACACTCCATACTTTCAACATATCCATCTTCTCTCTTTAACCTCCTTTATGAAATTGCATAGTATTTGCATATGATACAAACACTTACTCCCTTCCATATATTTTAAACCAGTTATACATTACTTGAGATTTTATTGCAATGTAAACTCACAGAGAATAATGACATAATATACATGTTCAATGTAGGTACTTTTTTCTTAATATTTCCAATAAGCAGTCAAAATAAAGGCAAACCTAATATAAATTGAAGTCCATCTGTTTTTGTTTTAGTTTACACAAATACTCAATCAAAAAACAATTTTCCAGCCATTTATTCCTTTTATATGAGATAAGTCCTTATCAGTTAAAGAAAAAACTTGATTTATCCTCAGAAAAGTCACTGAATTTACCATGTATGCTGCAGGGACACACAGTGGAGAGGCTGGCAGGTAAACAATATGGAGAGAACAGATGGGGTGTATATCAATAGAGCTGAGATTTAGGAAGAGCGCAACTAGTAACATGGAACTTCAGAAAAGTTTTCCTGTGAACTATATGCTAGATCCCAAACTGAAGGATGTTTAAAAGGAAACAGGAAATGAGAGCATAACACGAACAGACACAAAATTTTATCAGTGATGTGCATGTGAGTGTCAGAGTCAAGATCACAGTGGTCAGAAAAGATGGATTATATATAGTTAGCAAAAGAAAGTTCAGTCCCAGTGGGTAAGAGGCTGAGGTGCATAGCCCTAGGGAAAATGGCAGAGAGGCATCTGGATGACATAGTAGGAAAGCCTTGTGAGAACATAGAAAGGGGACATTTATGGAAGTCAAAGACTGCCAGGGTGTACTATTAGAAAGACATGTTCTAGAGAAGCAAATGTTACCATCAGGCCTACCAAGAAAAGTGGTATCACTGAATCCTAGAAAATGTTTGCTGAGATACCAAAAGTCATGAGGACTGGAGATGGAGGCAAGTTGAGGACACCAAGGAGTTAGAAGCTAAAATTGATTCAGTCACCAGAGGAACAAGTCTAGAAGGATGACTCACAGTGAATGTGAGAGGTACATGAAGGCTCTTGCTGTTTGTTTGTTTTGTTGTTGTTTATTTGTTTTTATAAGCATGAAAATATTCAGGCATTAATTTAGAATAAGAAAATGAAGGCAAGAAACAAGGGATGGTTAAAGATAACATATAAGATATTCTATTTGATTGATTGTGGTCTTAAGGATGGGAGCAAGTGTGGACCTGTAGGTGTTGGTATTAGATAAAAGACAGGGTACCCTGGTCCCTGACCATGAGAAATGAAGACAAATGGAGGGTAATTCTAATTTGGTGAGGAAGAGCAGAGATTGAGGTAGTTCACATGTTCTTGTAGAGAGGTTAAGGAACTAAATAATGGCACAGGAATAGAGGAGGTTGGGAGAGTTTCCGAGAACACACATAACAAGTGTAGCACACTCAAAATCCCAAGACTGGTAAGAAAAGTTGAAAGTGGGCAAAAACTGAAGCCCATTAGGGACATAAGGCAGCAGTCTTCTCTTGTGTAATTCTCTTCAGTAGAGTCACTGTACTTCAGAAATATGGAAGGAGAGTGAGAGGGAGATGAAAAGTCAATCATAAGCAAGGAGCCCTGGACTAATACCAAACATGGTGGCCAAATTCTAATCCCAGATGTCACCACTTCATCTGTGCTGGATCAGATGAAACCAAAGCAGAAAGGAGGGCTGGACAGTCAATGGGAGATGAGAGATACACTGATGATATACTGAGAGACACAGAGCAGGACAGTGGAATAAAAAAGAACATCAAATATTTAGTGATGTGCCTGAGAATAAAAACATGTCTGCAGCCTCAGAATTTCGTGAACACTGCTCAAGCTAAATCAACTGAGTTGGGAACTCACTAAGGAACAAATATGTTTTCTAAATTAATACAAGTTGTGCTGATTACTTGAATGTGACCACTGCCTAATGCCTGTGGCACATACTGAACTTTCAGGTAATATAGTATGTTAGTTAAATGCTTCCAAACTGGATTTACTTGCTCCATTGTTCTCTTAAACACAACACCAATTCACATTTAAGCCAATGGGCTACTCCACAGCCTTGTGTGTTTCCTATAAACTGCCATGCATGAACAAAAGTGAATGCTTTCTAACTTAACTGAGGTAAAATTCATTGTGTCTGAGTATGAGGCTTTCACTGATACACAGCAATATTACATCAAAGAGTATGTGTTCTCATACCTTGAAGAAGATGTCAGCTTGCCTCAGTTACTCTTGTCCTCTGTATGCCAATTGAAAATGTGATGATGGTAAACTCATGGTTTTTCTTTATACATTTCTGCAGTTGAGACAGAATCTTTTCCTGATAGAATACAATTTATTTATAACATGTGAATTACTCAAAGCTTAGAAGACACAGTGAGCATCATTCCTATTTGCATGTCATAAAATTAACAGAAGCTTGTTTGGTGCAGGCAATGACGTGCTTATGTATCTTCATGCTATCTCATTGTTTTATATCCAAGTTGAAAGTAATTTCACTATAAGCTCCGTCCCTCTCACAGAGTACTTTACACTTACTTCCATCCCCAGTGGTAAGTTGTAGTTAGTTGAGTGTTGGATTTTCAAACAGCCTGGGGATCTGGAACTGCAACCTGTGTTGTCAGTAAAAATCCTCCAAAGTGATCCTCCAAAAGTCTAATGTCAATGTGTGTATTTTAGGGGGAAGGTTTCATGCTTTGATGTGATTAGGTGACCAAGGCTACTGGATACAACCAAATTCAGTCATCATAACACCAGACATGCATCCTCATATGGGCACAGAAAGCCCCAAGTGAAATTGGGGTGTCTCAAACTTCTCAAATATTTTTTAATTCTGTTGTTGTCTTTGCTGTTGTTGCACTGAATCTAAAGCATTCTTGGCCATTTACTTTTCCCTTTATTTTTCTAACCAAGGGACATTTTAAAGGAAAATATTATCCATGTGTTTTTTATTCATTTACACTTAAATCATTAATAGCCTGTTTTGTAAGAGCTTTTTGATGTTCAAAACATTTTCCCAGTCCTTTTCATCAGTCATTTAAAGCTGATCTCCTTTGCTTTTCTTCCCACTCTGCATCTCACTTGGGAAACAAAACAAAACAGAAAGTGGAATTCCATTGGGAGTAGATGATTTTTTTTAACCCCAAGGAATGGCTTCCTTAAACTTGCAGCCCACACATGCCAATTTATTATTTTTTTTCTAAATAAGGATGTGTGAACCCTTCTGCCAGCTCAGATACCAGATACTCAAATATGATGACTTTCCATTGTCATAAAAATTGGGAACTTGAAGAAGTCCCAGCTGTCTAGCTTACCCTCATAAACACTTCTGTCCCTTTAAGGCTTCAGTGTTTCCTTCCTACAGCATCATAATGGATAATAGTCCTAAATCCATACCCATCAGTTCATCTAGGTCACTGAACTTGTACACATGGAGTACTTGGAGTAGACTGAACAACACCATGCTACTGTCAGGATTTCAAAACTAGTTTCTTACATATTATGAGAAGCGAAATTTGACAGGATTCATTACAAGGAGAATATTATTTGTTACGACATTTGACTTTGTATGGAAATCATTTATGACATCTGAGGCTTTCAGACTGAACTTTCTGCTGAATCTTCTCCTTGGAATTTTGGACATCTGATTGTGAGAACTTTAGCTCTTCAGAAGTCTAAGCATCGAGGTACCCAGAAGCTAATCCACAGGTCTGCCCACACCCTCCACTCATATAGCTGACCAAAGTATGCAAGCCAAACATTAAAGGAAATACTAAAGGAAAAACAAGTGCTTCAGTTGTGGAATATTTATAAATCAAACATTTACAAATATGAACACCACATAGCAGAAGTCAAGGAAAACTGGATATTCTTTAACTTGCCAATTTAGTTAGAGAAATATATAGAAAGAGAACAAAGATGGGTTACTACAGTTATGCTACAGACATTTTTCTAATTGTGAACTATGTGGAAGAATATAAAGAATTCACCCAATATAACTAACTGGGAATATGAATCAATGAAGCAAAGTGTTTCATAAAATGAAATGTTACATTCATTTATAATATGGCTCCAGGTTAATGTGAAAGGAGGATAGAGGAAGCTTTGTTTTCAGTGTGTTAAATAAGCTAAATTTCATAAGAGAATTGTCATAATATACTGAGTCCAAATAAGTGATAGTTTAGAAGCAAAAAAAGCAGAAATTAATGTATTGGGGGTAATTTTTCTTTTTATTAAATATGTTTTAAATTTTCCTTTACTACTTTTTGTGTAATTTTATAATATGTTTTGAAATGCTTGCAGCACCTTCTCAACATTAAAAAGTAATAAATGGCAAAAAGATATTTTATCAATGAATTCTTACCTGATAAATGCACATTTTTGTTTTATGCTGTTGTTTTAGTTATTATTACTACTACTATTATTAATGTGTGTGTGTGTGTGTGTGTGTGTGTGTGTGTGTAGCACTTGAGTGAATGGTGTTCACAGAGGCCAAAAGAGGGCATCAGATCCTCTGTAACTGGAGTTAAGGGCAGTTGTGAGCCAACATGCAAATGCTAGAAATTAAATCTGTGTCCTTTGGAAGAGCAGCCAGTGCTCTTATCTGCTAAGCCATCTATCTCTCGAGCTCCATGCATTTAGCTTTATTAGACAGTTTGCCTTTGATTGTGTAAAATCAACCAAAGCTTAAATTTGATAACATTTAATATATCATTACTTCTGCCAAAGATTAATCATCTGATATGGTCATCTTCTTATAATCCAAGAAAACACAAAGCCTTATCCTTAAATGACTACTTCCTTTAACTTAATCAATACTCACCTCTATATCAATTACCTGAGATTAATAGTCTACTTTGTGAACAACATTTTCATTATGAGTATAAACAAAACTTAATACTTTACTATTATGCAATAGTTAGAATTGTCACTGAATTATTGTCACAATGGGAATTCAATATTAAGCATTCTTTTCTATAACAGACCATTTTGCATTGTCATTTTGTCTTGCCCTCATTTCATCTCTTCTCACTTGCTTTTCCTTGCTGCCATCAACTTCAAAATTACTAGCACTGGTTCTGGCAAAGTTCTGAACAACTAAGCTTAAGTTATGCTTACCTCATTCAATCTTCATAGAAATCTAAGAGGCAGACTGTTATTGGTTATTGGTTATTGGTCAGCTCTCCAAAACTGTAACAAAAATACCCTTATGGACTACTTTTGAAATAAAAAAAAGTTCATTTTAGTTCTCATCTGGAGGTTTGAAGAGCATGGTAGAGTAACCCCACTGATTTTTTTATTTTATAAAAGGTATCAGGAGATCACAGAAAAAGTGCACATTGGAGTAGTTGTTCACATCATGAGCAGGAAGCAGAGCTAGCAAAAAAGAGATGGGGGTCCCCCACTTTGAGAGCACATTCACAGTGATGTAAGAACTTTCCACCAGGTTGCATGTATTAATCATTGTATCATTTACCAGTAGAGATATAGTAGAAAGTAAGATTCTAGCGCATGATCATTCAAAGGCCATTCCCCACATTCAAGATGAGGCATGTATACTTATTATTACCTCTCTCTTTCACAGGAAGAAATCAAGATCCACCAAAGCAGGTAATTTGCCACTGAAGAGCAGGTAGGAAAGACCAGCAGCCTCATCCAGCTTGTGCTGTTTGCATACATTGCCTATGTTCTCAGCCTAATGACTGAGCTCCTATCCATGTTTTGTAGTAATAATGCATGTAAAATACTAGAATAAGATTGAGCCCATGTAAGTGCGCTATTTACTCAATTGAACAAATGAAATGTGCCCAGCTTCAGGAATAAAAGGGAGAAAGTTGAGAATCTTCTCTTCTTGCCATTTGGAATGTATGTCTACAAACTTCTCAGTTATATAAAGCAAAGTATCAGTTATATTTAATTTCCATTTCCTATAAGTCTGGTATATAACTTCTGGCAGTACAAATCTTAGAATAAAATTCAACTCCATTAAAACCACTTGGAGTTTCAACAAACCATTATAGTGGACTATAGCCAATAGAAAGGAAAAATATCCAAAAAACTATCTCAATGTTAAAAATGACGTTATAGGCTTTAAAATGGATACTTTTCTTTGCTATGTAAATTATTTCATGATATCTGGAAAGGATGATTGTGGTAACTGTTTTAACATATTTTCCATTCCATAGCATTGAATATAAGTATGTCCTTGTCCTGGTATACTCTTTGCCAAGTCAATATTTGCAATCTATTTGCTCACCAAAATGTATCAAATTGGGGGTAAATAAAAAGTGGGAGTATGGTGCGTGATTGTCATTCTTGAATCCCAAGTCATATGGAATCTGTTCACCTCTTAATGTATCAGCAAAGAATCCATAAAACATGATTATTTATTTACTTGTTTATTTTAATTTCATTTTACATTCCAATAACAGCTCTCCCAATCCTCCTCCTTTCTACTACCCTCCCTTCCAGCCCATCCTCCATTCATTCCTCCCAAAGGGTAAGGTCATGTGTGAGCTTATTATTGGCAGTAGTTTTTATATTGAAGTTTAAAATTAAAAAAAAAAAAAATAAAGAAAGCCATGTGTGTTGGCAGAGGCAGGAAAAACTCCAATTCAAGGCCAATGTCACCTACATAGAAAGAAAATGGTTCATAAAGGAAACATCACTACCAACAACAATAACAGCATAATACAGTTTTTTAGAGCCTAAGATTGGTGTAGTATATATGGTAGGTTGCTGTTATCATTGACACAAACAATACAAAAAAATACTTCTTTTTTATTTCACAATGAAATTTGGATGCACCTGAGAATGTTCTTCATATTTGAGTAACATCAGTGTGTGAGATACACATTTTCAATTCTTTATATGTAAAACCTAACAGTACAGTAGAACTGTAGAAGCAAGCAAATGTTCTATAAATGCCAAGAGTAAATTCATTTAGTCTGTCTCACAACACTGCTTAAACTTAGAGGACATGAGCAGCTCCCTCAAAGCAGCCAAAGCCAAAAGAGCATTTGACTAACAATAGACCATTAACAGAAATTAAGACAAAAACACATCTATAAGTAATGAAAAATAGGGTGCTATATCACACTCTCTCCTGCCAAGGTTCATGGATCACTGAAGAAAATGTATAATAAATAGATTGACTACTAGAACACAGCATCTTCCAGCCCTAACAGGGTAGCTGTACATATAAACTCATAATGGTTTGTGACATCATGTACAAGACCCATGGAAGGTCAAGCCAGACCAAATCACAACATAGAGAAGGGAGGTGGGCACAAATTCCCCAGCTTAGAAAGCCTAGTTGAGAAGATATTGACAATTGACAGCTGCTGGGAGAGGAAAAGTTATCTTTCCTTAACAATGTAGCTCCTGAAAAGTCAGCTATGCTCTATGGAAGACCATACATCCCAAAATATATGGGCTAAACCCAAATTAGACTCAGTAGTGCATATGACACACACACACACACACACACACACACACACACACACACACACACACACACGGATGGACGGATAGGCAATGGGTGTAGATGTAGATATAGGAGAAGTTGTATGTGTGTAGGGAGGTTGAATATGATCAAAACACAAATAGAAATTTTTTTATTAAATTTATTTTTTATTTCATTTTACATTCCAACCAAAGTTTTCCCTCCCATCCCTCCTCACATTCCCCCTTGCCTCCCCTCCCTAACCCACCCCTCATTCACTCCTTCTAATAGGTAAGGGCTTCCATGGGGAGTCTACAAAGTCTGTCACATTAAGTTTGGGCAGGATCAAGCAACCCCCCATACTACATTAAGCCTGAGCATGTCATCCTCTCAAAGGGAATGGGCTCCAACAAGCTAGCTCATGCACCAGGCATAGATCCTGGCTACTGCCTGGGGTCCCTCAGATAGCCCAAGCTTGACAACAGCCTCAGAACTAACTTGGAAAAATGTATCAATAAGGAAAAAAAATCAAGAAGGTGGCTTTTTATTTTATTGGCAACCAAATATAAAATAAAGCACTATTTTTATGAGCTTTACAATGACAGTACACAAATTTCAAATGTATACTTATAGCAACTATTCTGAATTTCATGTAATAACGATTCTGTTGTTTTACACTCACCTACCCACTTTCAACTCGCATCAAACATTCACTCCAAATGAGGTGCTTAGGACCAATGGTTCTCAGCCTCCTAAGGGTTAAAGAAATCAAGTTACTCAAAAACAGTGGAGGAAAAGTCACAAAGGAATCATGTTAGGGTTTGGTGAGGATTAGCAGACCACAACACTAAAGCCCCACAGCATCCTTCAACCTTCTGAAAAAGTGTACTAAAAATGTTAACATGGGAACAACCAATGAAATATGCCAATAAAAGAGGACAGCTCTCTATACCTCCACAAAACCATACAAACAAGCATTTTAAAGAGCATCATAAATCAATCAACTTTTAACCATATCCAGCAAGGCTGAGAGTGGAGGAAGGTCTAGGAGAAGATGAAAAATGAAATATTCAGTCTTTGGTAATTTGAACAATAGCTAAGTACCAAACTCAAACCAACAGGGTGCTGAGAATAGCAGCCCAATTATTAAGGCAAATGCAGTTCCTAATTGTTTATGTGTACTTTTTTGTGATTTTTTTTTAACCTAAGGTTGTGCATTTTAACCTACAACATTTGAAAGAGGCTGCAAAGTGTTATAGAACTGCTTATTGATTACCTCTCCAGGAAATAAAGAAATAAACCAGAGGGTCGTGGTGTGGTTTCACAGAGACTGGGGTAGGGGGATTCTATTGATTCCCATGGCAATCAGAGTCCTTCACACCTCAGTGAACAAAGTTTGAGGGATAAATTCCACTTAAGCACACTTCCAGTAATCATTATACCAAATAGATAGATAGATAGATAGATAGATAGATAGATAGATAGATAGATAGATAGATAAGCAAGCTTACCCACAACTCAAAGACTTCTGCCTCCTACAAACCCTGCGCACCTCAAATTATAGAACTGTGGGAGCAAGGAGAAGCTGCTTAGAAAGGACTAGGATGATACTAGAAGGAATAATTAAGAAATGTATAGCTTTAAGGGATCAAGGTAAATACCTACAAAGGTTCACTTATTACATCAATATTTTCAAAATGCTGTGTGTGATTTTAAAGACTGTTCTTTAATTAAGTCCTTAAATATTTCCAAATTAAATTTGAGGTCAGAGATCTAACAGTTACTGTCCAGTCTCTGAAGAGCCATATCCCCTTTGAGAACTGAGAAAGTATTCCTTTGCTCACAGCTATCTCTTACACTTCAGAGGTAACATGGAGCTTGAGAACATCAAAAGCTACTTGGTAAAAAGTGGATGTAACACAAGAAAACTCAATCCTCCTTTGTCCCAAAGGAGTGTGTTATAATTGTCCACGTGGCAGGAGGTCAGTTTATAATAATTTCAGCTTAGATAAGCATGTACTTTTAGATTCCAGGAATCATGTAAATTCTCAGAGACAGGCCTCTGGGCATAAGCCATAGATTGTACCATTGTCATAATGGCTAAAGTCTAGTATAAAATTCTCTCTCTCTCCTCTCTCTCTCTCTCTCTCTCTCTCTCTCTCTCTCTCTCTCTCTCTCTCTCTCTCCTCCCATTTTCTTTCCTTCCCTCCATCCCTCCTTCCATTTCTTTCTGGTGTGTATGTCTCTATCTCTATCTTACTTTCTCTCCCTTCCTCCAATATTTATACTTTTAAATTTACAGATAATCTAAAATCATGGTATCTAAAAACAAAATGTTCTTGCTGTATTGTGTTTACCAAAAAGCTTTAGAATACAGAAATATGTCCCAGCTGCCTATTGTGCATTGCATGGAATGTTCCATATTTAGCCCTTCTGCTATTTACCATTTCCATGTTCCCTGTATCTCCAGGGCAACAGAAGTTCTCTCAGACCTCTAAACTGAGCATTAATTCATGAGGAAGATTGCTACATATTTCCCCCCTCTGTGGCAATACACTGAATTTAATGAATCTTAAATAATTGTCACAAGTTATTATAACCACAACTACAGATTGACCCCAGTGCAGTAATGATCAGTGGTGTCAATACTCCATTCTGAAGTTTCACAAATATACAGGCCATCTGGAAAGAAAATTAAACAGAGAAAATATGGTGTTAAATGACACAATAAAGCAATAAGCATCTGCAGAACATACCACCTAAAATTTATGTCCTAAACACTAATAAATACACGTTCTTTTCAGCATCAAATGGATTTTTTCCAAATTTGAGCACATATTAGGACACAAAGTAAGTCTCAGGAAACATAAGAAAACTGAGAAAAAGTCATGAACAATAGAATAAAGCAAAAAGTCAACAATAGAAACAAAAGAAAGTATACAATTCATGGAAACTAAGCAACATACTACTGAATGATAATTGGTCTGGGCCAGGAAAAGAAATTGGTAGAGAAATTTAATATATTCTAGAATTGAGAAAAAATGAAAAGACAACATATCAGAATCTTCAGGACACATTAAGATAGTTCTACTAGGAAATTTATATCACCAAGTACCTACATAAAAGAAAAGAAAGATATCAAATATCTGATGAACAACTATTAGAGACACTTGAAAACCTTGGGGAGGGAGAAAACAACACCCATCCAAAATAGACAGAGTTCAAAAGTTCAAATTAGAGTTGAAATTAATGGAGAAATCTTTAAAAAATACAATAAAATTAATAATTGATTTTTTAAAGATTAATAAGATTTATAAAACTTTATAAAAAGATACAGAGATGATATTTATTTCTGAAAAATAGAGACAAAAAGAAGGAGATTGCAAGAAATACTAAAGAAGTTAGAAATAAATCATAAGGAATACTTAAAACCTACATTCCTACAAACTGGAGAATCTAAACTAAATTATCAATTTCTATATACATATTTATGGTGTACTAAAGATAAATCAAAATAAAATTAGCTTATTAAATAAATATATAATATTTAGTGAGACAGAAGCAGTAATTAAATCTCCCAAATATAAAGTACCCAGGACCACATGATTTCACAACAGAATTATGTAAGACTGGAAAAAAAGAATAAACACCAATACTCCTCAAATTATTTTATAAAACAGAAAATAAAAAATTCAAAATATTTTTATGAAGTTAATGTAAACTTCAAACCAAAACAAGACTAAAGATCCAACAAAAAAGAAAATTATGGGTCAGTCAGTATCTCTAATGAAAATTAGTGAAAAAATTACCAGTAAAATCCTTGAAAACTGAATTCATGCACACATCAAAGAAATTATTCCTCATGATCAAGAATTCATCTCTGACTTTATTACAGACATGGAAGAATTATTCACCACTCATAAATCAATAAGAATAACTAATCACATAAATATACTCAAAGGTGGAAATTGCACGACTACCTCATTTGAGGCATCAAGAGTTCTGGAGAATCTTAACATAATAAAGTCAATGTGCAGGAAGCACACAGCCAACATCATCCTAAATAAAGAAAAAACTGAAAGAATTTTCTCTAAAATAAGAAATGAGACTAGGATGTCAACACTTTCACCTTATTCAATATTGTAGTTAAAGATATAGTTAAAGAACTAATACAAGTGAAGACGTTAAGAAAGAAAGAAATCAAGGTATCCTTATCTGCAGAAGACAATAAAAACTCCACCATAATATTTCTACAACTGGTAAACACATTTAGCAAAGTTGCAAAATACAAAATAAATACATAAAAATCAGTAACCTTCCTATACACAAATGACAAACGAAATGAAAAAGAACCCAGGAAGCAATACCATTCACAATAGACTAAGAGGGGTCTTAGAATAAGTCTAGCTTGGAACAACAAATCTAACAGAAAGAGTTATACAATGAAAACTTAAAGACACTAAAAAAGAACTGAAGATATCAGAAGATGGAGATTCTTCTCAGACTAATAGATTCCATAGGACAAATATTGGAAAGATGGCAACTATACTAAAAGCAATCTACAGATTTAAAGCAATCCTCATTAAAATTTCAATCTAATTCCTCATACACATGCATGCATGAAAACGCGCACACACACACACACACACACACACACACACACTCTTGGCTTAGTAACACATGACTTTATTATAAGTATTTGGGAGGAAGAGACAGGAAGATCTCTGCATTTGAGGCTAGTATGGTCTACAAAGTGAGTTCTAATATAGCCAAGGTTATTACACACAGAAACCCTGTCTCCAAAAATGAAACCAGAAAACAAAAACAACTTAAATTTCAGTAATTACCTTCCTGCTACTGTGATAAAACACTGTGATTGAGGTAACATATAGGGAAAAATGATTATTTGGACTTAAAGTTTCAGAAGGATAAGTCCTTATCCATGGTAGGGAATCATGAGAGAAAGTAACAGATATGGCAGTAGGCACAGGAAGCAGAGGGCTCACATTTTGAACTTCAAGCATGAGGCAGGGCAAGTAAACAGGTGAGGATGTTTACTTTCAAAGTCAAAACCCCAGTAACACACTTTCTCCAGCAAGTTTTCACTATCTACTCTTACCCAAACAGTACCACCAACTGGTGAACAAGTATGCAAATACCTAAGACTGTGGGGGAAATTTTTCATTTGAATCTCAGTACAATATTGAAACACACATACACACAAAATCTGATTAATCCAAAATAATACTGAATAATTAAACACAAACTAAAACAAAAGAAACTGCTAGAGGTATCAATATCCCAGGTTTCAAATTATACTACACATGTATAATATTGAAAACATTATGATAATAGCATAAAACAGACCCATTTATCAGTGGAATAGACCTGAGGACCCACACATAAGCCCATGCTTCTGCAGCAACCTGAGTTTTAACAAAGAAGCCAACACTGCACATTGGAGAAAAGATAGTATATACCATAATTCATGATGACCAAACTGTATAACAACATACAGTGTAAGGAAACTTGATCCCCAGTTCTCACCCTGACAAAACTCAACTCCAAATGGACCAAGGACCTCAACCTAAAGGCAAATATCATAAATCTGACAGAGAAGAACTTAGAGACTACATTCAAACTCATTAGTCCAGGAAAGGACCTCCTCTGAACAGGACTCCAGTAGTACTGGCATAAGATCAAAATTTTATCAACAGAACCTCATGAAAGTAAGAAGATTCTGTACAGCAAAAGACATCATCATTCCAGTGAAGAGATGGCCTACAGAATGGGAAAAATGTTTTATAGCTATACATCTGACAAAGGGTTAATATCTAGCACATATAAAACTAAAAATCTAAATACTGAAAAATACAATCAAATTAAAAAATAGGGCATTTAGATAAACAGGGAGTTCTCAAAAGATGAAATACAAATGGCTGAGAAACAGTTTTAAAAATGTTCAGCATCCTTAACCATCAGAGAAATGCAAATTAGAACTACTTTTAGATTTCATCTTATCCAGTTCAGAATGGCTAAGATCCAAAAATCAAATGACTACAAATACTGGCATGGTTGTGGGGAAAGACATATACTTATTCACTGCTGGTGGGAGTGCAAACTAGTGAAGCCACTATGGAAATCAGTCTGGAGATTCCCCAAAAACCTAGAAATAGACCTGCCACATGATCCAGCTATATCACTATTAAACATATGTTCAAAGAACTCTACTTCCTACTATGAAGATAACCTGATCTTCTATGTTCATCATTTCTCCATTTACAATAGTCATGGAATTGGAACAACCCTGATGTCCATAAACTGATAAATGGATAATAAAATATCTGGTGCATTTTTCCAATGAACTATTGTTTAGTTATTAAAAATGGATTTATGAAATTCACAAGTTAATGGATGAAACCAGAAGTAATTACTTTGTGTGAGGTAACCCACACCCAGAATACAAGCAGTTAATGCTTTCTCTCATTTGTGGATATTATCTTCATATCTTCAGATCTGTGTGCTTCATTGGGAATGCCATCAATGCCAGCACATTTTTAGAGGACTGTGATGGACCACTTTCACCAAAGGGGGGAGAAAATGCAGTAGTATAATGGTCAAAGGGGATTAAATGAATAAGGCAGGCTAAATTGAGATAAGGAATAGGAGCGTAGGGTACAAGAGGGAATACAAGGAGGAATAACCAACACCGAATACCTTTTGAAAGTGTTACATGGAAATCTATTATAGAATCTTCCTAAAATGCATCCATACCCAGATATAAACCCTTTGATTTAAATGGTAGTCATTTCTTCACAGAATGATGATGTCCTTTACAGAGTTTTTAGTTTCATGAAGTTCCATTTCTTAAATGTTGATATTATATCTGTGATATCGGGGTCCCGTTCAGAAAGTCTTTTTCTGGACCAGTGAGATCAAGTTTAGTCTGTATGTTCTCCTCTGGAAGATTCATGGTGTTTGATCTTAGGTTGAGATCCTTGATACATGTTACTCTACAACGGAGTGAAACATCCCTACTAGGCACCATAGGCTAACAAATAAAAAGAAGCCTATGCAGGAATGTGTTACTTCTTGTTGAGTTGTTGGCTGATGAGATTCTATAGACATCCAGACATTCCAAGATTTTGCCAGTGCTCTTGGATGACCTCCGGAGCTTGACATTAAGAAACTATTGCTAAAAATGCCACATACGTGAGTCATATAATGTGGAGACATCGACATCAAGCTGGTTTGGACCCTGAAGCTTTATCCATGCTGCCTCGGTTTCATAGTGTTGTACAGGACTGTGCTACCGAAGGAGATAATGGACCATCAATTTAATCAGCTGTGAACCCTGTGAACTACAAAAATGTCTAGCCTGGCAAAACATGCCCACATGTACAATAGTAGAAAGAGTACCAGGGGAGTAACTACCCCCTTTCTGTTTTTAACTGAAGCACATTCCACAAGATGGCACTCATTATTGGTACCATTTTCTGGGCTAAGGACCTGTGACTAGACAGGCCATAGGCCATATACTAGAGAACATATAGCTATTATTATGCTAAATAGTCACAGTGTTTCACTGACTCTTAATAACTTAGGTATCTCTCAAGCTTGATTAGAAAATCTACTTACTTATAGTAAATGGTGACTAACAAGGACCACACCTGGTCTTTTGATTTCCTCTATTGACAATTATTTCTTCAATTCTGTACCCCATTTTTAAATAGGGTTTTTTGGTGTTTTATTGACTAGTTTCTTGATTTCTTTGTATATTTTGGAGATCAGCCCTTTGTCAGATATAGGATTGGTGAAAATCTTTTCCCAATTTGTGGGCTGCCATTTGTTCTTGTCCACTGTGTCCTTTGCCTTACAGAAGCTTCTAAGTTTGAGGAGGTCCCATTTATTAATTGTTGATCTCAGTGTCTGTGCTACTGGAGTTATGTTCAGGAAGCGGTCTCCTATACCAATTTGTTCAAGGCTACCTCCTACTTTTTCTTCTAAGAGGTTCAGTGTGGTTTGATTTATGTTGAGGTCTTTCATCCATTTGGACTTGAGTTTTGTGGATGGTGATAGACATGGGTCTATCTGCAGTCTTCTACACACCATCATCCAATTGTGCCAGCACTATTTGTTGAAGATGCTTTCCTCCTCCCATCGTAATCTTTTAGTTGTTTTGTCATAAATCAGGTGTTCATTGGTGTGTGGGTTAATGTCAGGATTTTCGATTTGATTCCATTGGTCTACCTGTCTATTTTTGTGTCAATAACAGGCTGTTTTCAGAACTATAGCTCTGCAGTAGAGCTTAAAGTTAGGGATGATGATGCCTTCTGAAGTTCTTTTATTGTACAGGGTTGTTTAGGCTATCCTGGGTCTTTCGTTTTTTCCATATAAAGTTGATTATTATCCTTTCAAGGTCAGTGAAGAATTGTGCTTGGATTTTTAATGGGGATTAGATTGAATCTGTAGATTGCATTTGGCAAGATTGCTATTTTTACTATATTTATCCTACCTATCCAAGAAAATGATAGATCTTTCCATTTTCTGCTATTTTCTTTAATTTATTTCTTTAAAGTCACAAAGTTCTTATTATATAGGTCTTTCACTTGTTTGGCAAGTGTTACCCCAAGATACTTTACTTTGTAGCTATTGTAAAGTGTGATGTTTCTCTGATTTCTTTCTCAGCCTCTTTTTTGTCTGAATAAATAAGGCTACTGATTGTTTTTGAGTTTATCTTGTATCCTGCTCATTTGCTGAAGGTGTTTATCAGCTGTAGGAGTTCCCTGGTAGAGTTTTTTGGGTCACTTATGTAAACGATCATATCATATGTAAATAGAAACAGTTTGACTTCTTCCTTTGCAATTTGGAACCCCTTGATCTCCTTTTTTTTTGTCTTATAGCTTTAGCTAGAACTTCAAGTACAATATTGAAGAGATATGAATAGAGAGGACAGCCTTGTCTTGTTCCTGATTTTAGTTCTGACTCTACAGTATGATTTTTTAAAAATCTTTGTATGCTAAGTACTGTCTAGAATATATGTAGTGATTCATGCCTTACTTCACATCTATTATTCATTGTACAATGTTAAATTTTATATTCTTAAAAAATTAGATTGTTAAATTCGTTATTTTTGTTATCATAATTGTGATTACCATTGAAACCATAGTTATTATATCTTCTAGTCATGTCTATCAATTAGTACCATGCTTGTTATTGAAGATAATTGATCTTAAGTGATGAGCAAGGCTTACAGACTAAGCATGGCTTTCCTTTTAGAGTATGGAGGAAAGCAGATTTGACTTCCCTTTCTTTCTAGAGTTTGATTTATGGAGCTATAGTATATAGAGCAATTACAAATGAGTAATATCTGAACCAATACAAAACTGAACAAACTGTAATGGGTTGTAGCAACTGCTATAATGCGAGCCTATTACAAATTATTGGTGATATAGGTGATAGGGTCTAAGAGAACCCTCCTTGTTAGTTGTCCAGCCTCAATGTCAATTCCATGAATAGATCATTCCAAGAGCGGTCAAAGAAAGAAAGCCACTTTGTCACAAAGTGACAGCTATAGATGAACATGGTTGTGCTTTATTCCTAAATCATTTTTTCTAATTTCTCTCTTCACCTTTTAACTCATACACGTTATTTATGCCAGTTATTCAAATAATACCTTTGTAACACTACTAATTTAAACACAAACATGTAATCATGGGGGCTTTTCATGAATGAATTTGAAAACGTTGAATGTTAACTCATCAAAATTTTAAAATAGGATGTTTTTGTAAGTTGTAAGTATATGTATAAAATCATATGTGTGTGTACACATTAATAAATGATTATTAAATACAAACTTCAACATGACTAGTAGTGAGGCCAATAAGTGCATGTGTGCATGTGCTATTTGTGTACTTAGGTATGTGTAGATACCTTGCCAACACTGGCATGTAGGGATGCCAATATCCTTGAAGTGGTTGGTGGGTAGCAACTGTCTCTTGTCTCCAATTTGGTTTTTGTCTGCCCTACTTCCAAGAATAGAGTGGAAATAAGATATTGAGAAAACAAAGATAAATATTTGTCACATGGGATTAGCAATTTCAATAGGTAAATAAGAACTAAACAACTTGGTGACAATAAGATGCCAACTGATAGAAGTTGATAGATTTCAAGCTATACATCTTAAGCAGGCTTCATGCAGAAGTAACAGGTGTTTCAGCCCTATGATCTCAGAGGGCTTTGACTCAGCAGCCAAGAGCAGTCCCTTAAGAGAAACGTTTCAGGTCCCTAAGTATTTAATCACAATCCTCTGGTGGCTCAGACAGACATGAGTTTATCTGCCTGTAGTCAGAAGTTGTGCCCTACAAGGTGGATCTAAAGAACTCCCCTTCTGAAGTATAGTCATATAGAGAGAGGTTCAAATCTAATAGTCTTACTGCAGGAACTTTTGGGGAGATATCTTTGTGTTCAATAGAGTTTCATGGAGACGATGTGTTTAAGCCTCAAGCATGCCCCAAATCATGGACAAACTATCTGGGCCCTGATTGACTGAATGTTGGCATGAAATAAGGTGAAGCAGAGGACCAATTAGGGAAGCATTGTCAAACCAGGTGTTCCTGGTTGTTTTGGTAACTTTTGCCAGCATCTACCTTCTATTTCAGACTTCATATTATTCAAGGCTTTGGATATCAAACGCAATAGCTTTCAAGCAAGAGGATGGAAGGAATGTTTCCTTTGTAGCTCCTTCTGCTCCTTTGACAGCTGGCAATTGTCTGTTCTTTACCCATAGGTAGAGTTTCCTTCTAGACACAGAGCACTGAACCAGGCAGGAAGCTCTCTCTGCCTAGGTCACCCCACCTATTCCTATATCATTGGCATTTGTAGATGGAGGTTTTTGTCCAAGCCTGGTCCCACTGCCATCCAGCTCCAAATAAACACACTGATGCTTATATTAATTATAAAGTGTTTGGAAATTAGCTCAGTCTTATTTGTTAGATCTTTCTTAATTATTAACCCATTTCTATTAAACTATGTATTTCCCCAAGGCTGTGGCTTACCCATAATCTGTAATGTTACTCCTTCAACAGCATGGCATCCCCCTGCCAGTCTCTTTCTGCATCCTCTCTCCAGAATTCTCCTAGTCTCCTAGCACCACCTATACTTTCTGCCTGGCTAGTGGCCAATCAGTGTTTTATTCATCAACTGATAAGAAACACATGTGTGTGTGTGTGTGTGTGTGTGTGTGTGTATGTATGTATCCATCAGGGATTTCTTCATCTAACATTTCTTCCCCTTATTATTATTGTTTTTTGAGATGGGGTCTTTTGTTGAGTTTGGAGATTGTTGGTTTAATTAGATTGGCTGATCAGTTAGTATCTGAGATGTCCTTGTCTGAATCTCAATTTTAGAATTACGGGCACATGATGCAATGGTCAACTTTTACATGGATAATCAGGATGCTAACTTGGATTCTTGCACTTGCAATGCAATTACTTCAGACAGTGGCCATCTCTTTAGTACACCAAATAATTTCTGCTTCTTGGTTTTAAAGAAAAGTACTGTGAGGTTTCCCTAGGTAGTATCCACTTGATTAAATGTGCATGCATTCATATTTGAACTTGTGGAGGTAAGACTTCAAAAATACAGTTGCAGAATTGCCCCTACCCCCTGATGCCATGGCTCATGCTGGCATCTGCACAGCTTCTGGAGATGCTGGCCATCCTCAACCACCAAGTTAGCTACCACTGCCTTTCTTGAACTTCCCTTGTCATCTCACCACTTCTGCTACCCTGAGCCACTTTGACATCCTAAGCCATATTTGACTTCTTGATCTTCTCTGTTGCCTGTGCTTTCTTTAGCCTTACTTCTATATCTATTTCATTCCAGTATCTGCGGTCTTGACATATGACCACTTTCCCTTCTCTGTCTATTCTCTCCTTAGTGCAAGGACATTAATAGATCTCATACCTGCCACAATCCTGTATGGCCTTCTCTTAAGGTTTTACTATGATTGTATTCATAAGGATTGCTTTACAAATAAGCTTGTCATCACACTTTCAAGGGTTAGAGCCTCAGCACATTGCTAGAGGGTCAACAGCAAACAGTTCCACTCACTCCATAGTCATTCAAGCAATACGCTTGGTATATAGGCCAGTTCAAATTGATTCATTGAGTTAATGAAGAAAAGTTTTTTGTTGTGCAATATATTTATTCAATTACTCAAAATATATCCTGTCAGGGTCCATAAAGATGACATCTTGCCTCAAGGTCAGAGAGTTCAAAACTGCCCTTAATAAGTCAAAAGACTTAAAGGTCTAAGGCTTGGCTACAGCAGGATGTTTCATCCTTGGTAGTGGATACCTTATCTAAATAACAACAAACATGTGCTCAGGTGTGTTTACTCTTGACCCTAAGCAGGATAACAGGTGTGGTTATCAAATGCTTGGAGGATTAAAGGAAGCAAGTCTGTTTGCTCCTTATATTTGATAATAGAAGTCTTCTGCCATGTGGACCTCTTGGTTGGGGTACTTAAGAATGTTAAAGAATAAACTTGGGGCGTTCAGTATTCACTGGATTGCCTTTCTGACTGTGTCCTTTGTGTCTTTACCTGCCTTTTCTCAATTAACACTTCCCATCTCAGGTACGAACCAGGCAAGCCAGCTGGTTCCAACTGAAGACCCACCAAGACAGGTTCCCACACATGGCACAGCAATGTGGAGCTACTACAGGCACCTGCAGCAGTATCCATTTTTAAATAAATTCTCAGTTATTAGATCAGGCTCATTGACAAGAAAAGAGTTCAGAAACCTAACCAAAATGTATTACTGCTCTGATTCCTTAATGAGAACACCAGTAAAGATTAGACTCCATCATACCTCTTAGGAACATGCTCAGACTCCAAGTTGGTTAATAATAACCACTTAAGTCCTTATTTTGTTAAATAAATTTGGAATATAAGTAAAGACATGTAAGGTATTGGCTTTGGACGATAAACTTTTCCAAGTTTGTAAAACATGTTGGCCACTAAAGTGATGGTTCTTATTAGCGACATTATTAGAATTCCAGAAAGAATGCTGGCAATCAAAGGTTATGCACCTAAACAAAATAAAAATATCAAATGAATTTAAATATGTGTTTCAGCATTGACCATTTGTAGATACTGTGTATCTTAAAAGACCTCCAAAAGGTACAACATGAAAGGTGAATTGAAATACATATATTAAATGTTTATGTGTTAAAGAATAATACTCTATAAAGGTAATTAAAACCTAAGATAATATATTTAATCACAAAATTAAACACTCCAATAACCTTTGAAATATTTCAATGACCATCTGCAATGTTTCTATTTGTTTTAGACAGAGGATGAGATTCAAGGAGCCACCTACTAGATCTTGCTAGCGTCCACTCCATTTAGAAAATTAAAATTACATTCTAACATTTTCATCTTAAATATCCATAAGAACATGAAAATTGTTTTAAAATTGTTCTGTTTCTGTAAAAGATAGAAGAAACAGAATTATTATCAAATCTATAATTTCAAGCTTAACACTTAGCTTGTGGGAAAGACAGTAATTGAACAGCAGTTGAATGCTATAAAATTCTGGAAAAGGCATATGGTGTTGTGTCAAATGCTAAAGAACTGAAGATTCCATTCCTACAGATAGCTCAGAGTGCCAAAACCCAGCATATTTATCTTTAAGTAGAGTAAGTATCAAATGTTAGGAAGTGCTGGAAGTCTGACTAGATCCCAGGGAGACTGCAGAAGAGGTCAGTAAGGGATAGCTCCAGAGGCCACTTCTCATACAAGGGAAATTGTAGGAATATACTACACACATCTATTACAGACAGTTCTGAGAGGAAAGGGGGGGAGGTCATGTGATCAGAAAGCTAGCTACTAAACCTCCTGCCACTAGGCATGGGGTATGCTCTCGATTATCTAGCTTTAAATCAGAAAGTTCCCAGATAAGAAGGCAAGAAAATGCAGCATTCTTTGTAAAATAACTAGTTCCAGTGAAAACCCTGTGCTGGAAGAAAACCTAGTCTGGAGACTGGCCCACAAGGTGGGGTGTTAACAGAAAGGTATGAACTAAACTTTTTGTGTCAGATTGGGTTTTAGTCCCAGATTCTCCTGCAGAGGCTTCCATTGACATGTCAAGTGACATATGACTGGCAGGCCTGTCAATAGCCAACACTTACTCATCATTTAATATGTATTGGCCCCACTAAAGATTGATGCTATTACCAACTTATTCAGTTAGTGGAGCTAGGATTCATTCTCATGGAGTATGACTCTGGATCCATTTTCTCTATGCAACATGACCCTTCTATAATCATGGGCTTGTATGACCTCATGCTGCCCTGCAAATTTCTTTGTGATGTAGTTAAAATGCAGACAGGGCTCAGGAAATGGCTCAGAAAGTGAAGTACTTGCCACATAAGTGTAAGAACCTGAAACCAAATTCCCAGGACTCCTGTCAAATAGGCATTGTAACTCATTCCATTGCCCTTGCTGCAAGATGGGAATCTAGGACAAAAGAATCCCTGGAAATGCACAGACTCGTTAGCCTGGTGTCTGCAATGCAATGGCAAAAAGAAAACCTTGTAATAAATGAAGGGGGAAAGGAAGTTTCAGCACTCTAGGTTGTCCCTGACCACCATAGACTTGCTAAGTAATCATGGAAAGTGCTCCATCTCACACATATACAGGTGTCAAATACATATTACATACATGTGTACATTAAAAAAGGAAGGATAGTTGTTTCAAAAAAGATCATCCACTCTCACTCTTTGGAAACTAGTGAAGCTTTATTGTTATACTTTTCACACTAACCATACTCTCTTGCTCCATCACACCATACATACTTGTTCCAGGTTTCTTTGGGCCTCTGCAGTTTATAATTACTTCATTAGCCATAACAAATTCTCAAAGAGTCATGACCCCACCAGTATTACTGTTCATCTAAGAAACTCTCACCTCCACCTCTCATCTCTCTATGATGTTATTTCTTATACCTCGCCACTGACAGCCTCCCAGGACCTGGGGATATCTTGCATATATTAACCGAGAGAACTCTGAGGGTTTCCACCACGCCTACAGATAAGCCTGTGCTCCTTCCGCCTGTTTCCCCCAAACTCTTCAGATGAAAATACATCCAAAGTACTGGCACCTGGAGCTTTCAAAGCTGCAATCTGCTAATAGCAATAGCTCTCACTCGCATCCTCACCAAGTCTACTAGCACCTGGGCTAAAGTAACCCTCCTTCAGCCTGGCCCTGGGACATCTCTCCATAGGTCTTGGGCAAAATTTCTGTCACAGAGTTAGGGAAAGTACTTCCTTACTAGACTGTGATCCTGGATAACCTTATGTGAGGATTGCCCAGAGTTACAAACTATCCAAATTCAAGCTGCATCACCAAGTCTTCAAGCTTGGAATTTTAGAACTTGAAGCTCCATACCCTGGGACCTCAGCCTTTATTCCCAACCTTGGAACACGGCCACCCTCACTGAGAAATACCCAGCCAACTGGCCCACTACTGAGGAGGCCAGAGGATGATGAGTCCCTGCTACATACTGATAGAAGATCACAGGTTACATTAACATTGCTTCCCAGGACAAGCGCCCCAGTTTATTCACTACCAAAATGTTTGCTGTGGTACAGGCATGTGCTTTGTCTCAAGTTGCTGTGTTAGAGAAAGAAGTCTCTTTCATCTGGTTTAGACAAGCTAAAATGATTTGAAATGTCTTTCCTCAAACTCTCAGCCCTCTCCCTACCTCTGTCTATCTATTTTCTGAGAATTACCAATTCTCTACTTCCTATAACATTGTCCAGAAAGCCTGCTTTCTGTGTGTGTGGCCGGATTGTGTCCCACACTGCTGTTCACTGGGCTGTGGTTTATGTACTCTGTCATTTCAGCAGTCTTAGCTTCTTGGCAAGAAAGGCTTTGCATATCCCACACTTCTGATTACTGGAATCCACACTGGATACCTGGAGTCTCTCTCCATCTCAATGTCTGTGCCTGTCTGTCTGTTTCTCCTTTCTTTCCTCGTCTCTCTTTCTCTCTTCCTTAATCCCTCTTGTTCTCTTTTCCTGGTGCCTTTCATTTCCTCAACATCTTCTATCTTCTTTCTCTGCCTTTCTTCCTTTAGTTTTGTATTTATTTTTTCTTTTCTTTTTTTTTTTTAAAGAAAAGGTTTTGATTTAATGAACTCCAATGTTAGCTTCTCATAAAATCTTTAGATATAACAAGTTTAAGATGCAAACTTACTGGTTTTGATACTTCCTAAACAGGTTATTCACTGCTGCTTTAGTTTCGTTTTTATTGTTCTGACATAAAAAGACATTAGAAGCAACTGAAAGGAGGCAGGGATATAGTTCACTAAGGTGGAGAAGATAATGGCAACAAGGAAGGAACAGTGGAAAGAGCATGAGGGGCAAGCATAACTACAGGAATACGAAGTAGCTGGTTGCATTGTATCCACATTCAGGAAGCAGAAAATGGGTGGGAAATGGAGTTGGCGTATTGAACTTCAAGAAAAACCCCAGCTACTCATTTCCTCTAGAAAGCCTTACCCTCTTACAGGTTCCACAATCTTCCAAAGCAACTCCAACAGCCACCAGGGGGCATTTCCCATTCAAATCTCAGCACCTGCTGTCCCACTACACCCTCTATGCAATGGGCATCCAACAAGCTCTGTGCTCTTTCAAATAAATCCACAAGTTCCAGGACACCCTCATCCACCCCTCCCCTTGCCACCATTGGCAAGTGTTTGGAGAACCATGACATTTTCCACGCTGTCCATCTACTCACTCCTCATGTACCTCCCTGTTGTTGCCTTCTCCTGGGCTCTCTAGTTTGGCCACCCTAGAGCATTTAGTAAAGAACTCCTGGCCATTGGTGCCTGCTGGATTGTCCACTTTACTGTCCTTCTGTTGCTTTCCCAGCCTCTGGCACTAAAGTCATGCTTCTTAAGTGAAATAATGGTACAGCTGCCCTGGTGAGTTGCATATCATAACCTGCAGAAACAAGTGACTTGACTCTGACAATTGGTACAAGCACAGGTTGTGACCACTGAAGGGTGTGCCCTATGGTTAAACCCCAGTGACTAGACCAAGCTTTGTTTTCCCACACTGTCCTCAGCCTGAATCCTGAAGTCCAGCAAAGCTTGTAATTTCTCTGCCACAGTTACTTCCCAGGAACAGGCAAGAGTGACCAGAAGGATAAGGTCTCACTTTGTAGACTGTTGTTCTAGATGCCCCTCCTGAGAGAAGTTAAAGTTACTCTTTTATTCCAAGAAACCCAGTGCTCCCCAGTGCAATTATGATTAGAGGAACAACCATGAGAAGTGACTTCAAAGTGCTCACTCATCCTAAAAAGAAAAGTTATACCTGCTTATTCCAATGGGAAGGGCAGCTTTCTCATCAGTCTCTGGAATTCTAGACATACTCAGCAAACACTTTCTCCTCTGGGGGAAGGGCTCTGGGAAAGTCTGCAGTTTCCCTCTTCCCCCCAAAAGGAGGATTCTATTTGTATTCAAATTCTGCCTGAGCTGATGACTCTCACCTAGTGAATGCTGATCCTCATCTTCATTCCCATCAATGTTTCTTGGTGCTAAAGAAGAAACTGGGTCCAGCTGGATTAGGCACCCCTGCAGCCCAAATGTGTGCATTATGTTTGATTTTCCAAACTAAGTTCCACATTTAATACCATCTTTTGTTGTTTCTCTGTACTATTAGCATTTGCCACTGTTATTTGTTTTGTTTTACTTTCAATACATTTTGAGATTGTGGGAAAAAACATAAAACCATCTTTTGTCTAGTACGCATTGATTTCTCATGCACTATACACTCTGTTCCAATATGCAATAGCCTGAATACTGTTTGTGTATTTGCTGCTTATGCTAACCTTCAGTACTCATGGGGTAGCACATAAATGCATTTTATCCATTGCTATATTCTGAGTTCCCTGAACAAGTTTTGGAACATAATTTACTGTCTATTTGTTGGATGCATTAAAAAAAATAAACAAATGATATCATAATTTCACTACAGAAGAAATGGTCATTTAACAGAAACCACATCAAAAAATTTGAAAGCATACTATTGATGGATGCAGGAGGACATTTTCTGTTAGGGAGAACTGCAGATGTTTAACAAAAACATGAAGCAGCCAACATGTGGTTATCGGACCCAGTTCGTGGCCAGGCAGGAACTTGCCTGGCACTGGGTTTTGTTACACTGTATATAAAACTGAAACCAATCATAATCTTGGATCTGTAATTAAGCCTTTGATTTAATCTCTATAGACTTCATTTCCTCTCTAAGGAAAATGAAAAGCAATAATGTTAACTGTTCTTTCATGTAGAAACATTTTTTGGTGTTGTTGGAAAGGCAAACGGAAACAAAGAACAAATTCATGGAGGAAACACACTGCCCTTCCAAATGATGAGGCTTGGAATCACTTTGTTTCAGTGTGCTGGCCTCCATCCTGCTCCTCCAACATGTCCACGGGAGTTTTGCCTCAGGGCCTTTGCACACACTGTCTCCTTGGCCTGCAAAGCTCTTAGGCAGAATTCCACCTTGACTTTTTAATTATTCTCAGGCTCATCTTTGGGCCTCATCTCATTCCCTGAAAAGAGGAAACTTCACCCTTACCCCTCTCCAACTAGACTCCACTTTTCCTTTTTTTTTTTTTTTTTTTTTTTTTTTAATCACTAAATGACACACATAATATTATATCCTTGTCTAATTTTTTTTCACTATTTGTCTCCTTCTACTCACTTATATGCAGGCAAGTTCTTTACCTGTAAAGCCTTCTATATTCTGAATTCCTAGAACAGTGTTAGTCCACAGTAAGTACTCAGCAAAAGTTCAAGAAGTAAATACCTTGGCAAAGTTGGAGTGGGTGGCATTTTCTTATGTAAACTGTCCCCAGTACAGAGGACAGTCTCCTGCAGAGCAGAATTTAAAACTGTCTTGTGGCTTTTTTTCTCTTTGGGTCTCCATACTCACAGGTAGACTTATATTTGGCCTTGTATTTATAGCATAAAAATGGATAAATGCTGAACAAAGTAGATTTTCTTTTCTCCTCTTCTTTCTCTTCTCCTCTCTCCTTCTCTCTTTCCCTCTCTTATTACTCCTCTTTTCCTGGGAGTCAGTTACTGACTACAGAAGTAATGTTGACCTGGAATTGTAGAAATTTGTCTAGAAATTATAGTATACATATATACGAACCTACAAGTGTTCTGAGGCTTTGTGCTGGAATGAAAGGTTTGCCTACTACATTAGCTTAGCCAAGGCATAGAGAAGTATCTGAAGTAAAAGGGCAGAAGCCAAACTTGATATTAATAGATAGTAAGGAAAAAGCCCAGCTCCGCAGAAAACTGTGCTCAAGTCATTTTGAGGAGGACAACAAAGAAAGCCGTTGCCTGTCAGTTACAAGCAGCCACACACAATGTAAGGCTCTCAGTCTCAGTAAAGGGCTTACAATCACGTCTGAGCATACAAGGGGAATGTTACAGGTGTCCTAGACTCTAAGATGCCAGCATGCTTCTGTGGTCTCTGTCTAGGGCTAGGATAGAGCATACTTATAAACAAGGCAGTAGATTGGAGGACTGGCACAAAGATCAGCCCTTCTCATTTCTCTTATGAGCTGCACAGGGCCATGGACCCTCCCTCTATGTAGATAAGCACCTTCAAGGTTGGAATCACTGGAAAGTTCTCATTTTCCCTAACTAAATTTCCACTATTGCCTATACTCGCATGCACTTTCATATCCTCATTGTACAAGGAGATGCTGCTTTCCAACAGAGACTGTCAGAAGAGCCAAGGATGAGGGCTTTGGCAGAGATGCAGCCCGTTCTGGCTCCGGTCTCTGTGCTGTGACTGCCTTCCATCCTTACCCTCTTGGCCTCACTGTGGCTTCCTAAAATGGCTTGTTACTACACTTTCCAGACCTTAGGCCTGGCATGAACATTTCTTTTCAGCTAACAAACTCTCATTTTTCAAGATCCATCTCTAATGTGGACTCCACTTGGAAATCGTCCCTGGTTTTCAGTACTTTGAGGATCAAAGAGAATGTTTCCCATTCTCAAAACATTTGCAGTGTATTTACAAATGCCAAAAAGCACAAGAAGGAAAATAAACAATGTAAGGAAATGCATTTATAGTGTGTGGCACTCACACAGCACATCCAAACCCCTGCTCTCTGGTGGGAACATGGTCAGCTACCATCCCCCTACACTACACAAACTAGGGAAAGATGCCTCCTGCTTTCCAGTGACATTATTTCATGAGTATGAATTTGAATGGATCATAAAATCTAAATCATACAATTTGATACAGTTCATACAAGGTATATTTTAAAAGTACATTTCACAATCCTATTCCACCTCTTGTAGGTAACATCTCAGAATTGATTGTGTGTGTGTGTGTATGTGTGTGTGTGTGAGAGAGAGAGATTTCATAAACACATCAAGTTTGTCTGTTATATAATAGAGTCCTATTATATAAATGCATTTTGAGAGCTATTTTTTAACTTGTTAGAATACCTTGGCAACTTTTTGTCAGTAGCTAGTGCAAAGTGTTAAATAACATGTCATACGTCATTTCAGAATGAAAATCTAGCTAATATTTGGGCACTCCATACAAAGTAGAAAAAGACAAATTCAAATTTGAGAGTGCATGTTTAAGAACCCCACAAGGAAGAGTTCTGAAAGTGTAATTTTTCAATCAAAATGTTGTCACGTATGATATTTGGTGAAGTATCGTCACACTGCTATCTAAATAGGGTGCCCCAAATTGCATTTCCACCATCAGTGCACTAGAAAATGGCATTCTTCCCAGCATGGCTGCAATCAATAGATATCACTGGTATTTTGCAGCAGGAGAATGAATTTTAGGTCATCCAGTTGCTGTGTGTTTGAGGTTAAAAGTAAATACTTTAGAGTGTTAGGTGTGAGTGTGCATTTGTAGACATTGCTGATTTGCTGATCTCTAATTTCTGTGTAAATACAGTCAGTAGTTTTCTTCCAGGACTCTACAGGCCTTTCGACTCTTTAGATAAAGCCAAGCTGCCCAAGGCTATCAGTGAGGACTCTGTTGGGTCTACAGCACTGTGATACAATGACAATGCCTGTAAGATTGTCCTTCATAAGAAGCAGGTGTCCCTGGAATTTGGAGGCAATTGAGCATCATCGTGTGAGGTAACTAGAAGAACAGAGGCTCTGAGAAGGTCACAGCGATCTGACAGGGTTGCTGGCTTTCCCATCTTCTGGCATATTTAGTCTAGAGGCTATGGTCTGAAAAGTAGCCCTTTCATTCCACAGAGAAACTCACTTATCCGGACTGAAGCTGATTAAGTGTAAGATGCAAGAGTGTCACAGTGCCAGATGATGATGCTCCACTTGCTGCCATTCAGCACAATAAGCCAAGGTCAAGCGTCAACTCTGAACTTTTGGCTATTGGCATCTCAGAAACACTGAGGGCCCTTGTTTGGAAACAGAGATCTACTGTTACCTACCCAGGTAGAATGCCACTCATTCTGCAGTGTCTGCTGAACCAAGTAGATGCTATATAAAATGGGATATACAGAAGCTCAAGTCAGGAGACTTGAGACATAATATGTAACTCCCATGGGCAACACAGTCATGTAGCCCTTCATGTTCAGAGAAGCACACACCCAATGAGTTTTTAAGCTGAGGGTATTCTGGTGTTGAAGAGCAATGCAATAAAGTATTTGCTTTATGAAGGAAGTTTCAAGTTTCTGTTTTTAAAAATTACCATTATTTTTTCAAAGGTGATTTTCCTTGTGAGATATAGTGAAATCTTTAGATATTTGTCTTGCTTTATACCACTTATTTTAACTTTTATGTGAGTATATGAAACTTTGCCTGCTGGAGCCATTGCTCCAGTCCCAGCGTTTTTCCTCCCCCTAAGAACAGTGTGGGGGATATACATGCATGGTGGTGTGATTATGAAGCTTCACTTGAAGATGATTTTTAAACTCGGGTTCTTATCAGGATCATATTTTATTATGAAAATAGCATACCCACATTATGACATGGAGTCTGTTCTTGATCAACAAAGGCACAGTGTCTTTAAGAATAAACATAAGAACGTAGTATCCATCATATCTACACTTATTTAAACTCCTTGTTATCACTTTTTATGAATGTATATTGAGTTTCACAACTGTAGCACAGGAAATACTCACTTAATATATCATGTTACTGAAATGGGAGACAGGGCACAGTCACAGTTAAAGCAACTAGAAATTGGAAAGCATCTCCTTTACACTTCTGCATTGCTTTTTCCTCTGTTGAGATATAGTTTATATGCATTTGAAAGCATACATCTTCTGCTTTCTGCGTTACTTAATTACCTATGGTTCTTTTGATTGGGTTGAGGGCTCATGGGATTTTCCCTGTCCACTTTAGCACTTCTTTGTTGTTTCCATTGCTCATTGCTCTGCTCATGTGTAGGCAGTCATGTTGGTAACATTTTTATGGGGGATAGCTTCTGATATCACTAAGAAACATGATCTGAACACATATCCTATTCCTCTGGATCTTCTTTTGCCTCCACTCATGAAGTCATTTCTGAGCCTTGGATAAAGAAGATATTTTTAGACATATCAAACAAGACAAGGCTTCCCAACTCTGCATTTTGATTATGGTAGTTTTCTGTACTGTTCGCTATCTGTTGGTAAGGGATGTTTCCTTCATGAAAGGTAAAGACTACACTTATCTGTAGATATAAAGACAAATATTTATAATGTAGTTAAGAGTCAAGAGAATATCAATTAGTTATCCAATATCAAATGGTCAACCCTGAAAATACCCAGCACACATACAAATAACATTATACAGACTAATCAGAGTGTATTTACATATCTAAGAACATGCATGTGTGTGTGTATATACAACAATGCATGAAAAAAGTCCATGAATTTGAAAGAGAGCAAGGAGATGCATATTGAAGTATTTAGAGCAAGGAAAAGAAAAAGGAAGTTATGTATTTGAAAGATAAATAATGAAGTGTGTGTTGTGTGTGTGTGTGTATGTGTGTGTGTGTGAATCTTGATCCACTGATCTTGCCTGGGGTTGGCTCCATCTAAGTTGTTATCTTTTTATGCAAAGAATAAAAAATTCACAAACATAGGAAGCTCACTTTATTCTGAGAAAAGTGGTAGTAAATAGTCTAGAGGGATATACTGGCAATGTTGATAGCAGTCCCACTTGAGTGAGGATTCTCCAGGCCAGTTGCCATTTTTGCCTTCTTTGCATAGGTTTCAAGAACAAACAATCTTTAAAGGCATTGTTTGGGTGGTTTCCTATTTTGATTGATAGGTAAATAGATCCAATTTTTCTATTTTACATGCCATTTCCCATAATGCATCTGATTGTAATCACAGTCATGCCTACTTATTCAGAGGCATAAGATTCTAGACAGCAGACTTTCCCTAAAAGTTCACTTGAAAGGCAGTTTGTCTTGCTGTGCATGCACCTACTTCTAGCTTATGTCTGCCCAGCCTGTCTATATGCTTTTATTAGGATATGCTTTTATAGAAACTGTGTGCATTTGTTACATGGGGTGGAAGACTATATATTATTGCTTAGAGATGAAAGTGCCTGTAGTAAGGCTCAGATGCGGTGTTAAAGGGTTACTTGACTTGCTCGGTGCATTATCTGGAGAGGGGTGTGCACAGTGCGCGTATGCAGGTGAGTTTCCAGCACTTGCTCAGGACTACACTTTAACTTGCTCTTTTTCTTTTCACAGATTTCATTTATCAAAAGAGTTTCAAGTTCACAGAAAAGATGCGCAGGTCCAGGAGTCTTGTGTTGCCTCCCTTGACATCAACATCACTCACTAGAGTGTTGTACATTGGAACATTATCTTTCAAAGTCCACAGTAAGTTCTCTCGCACCCACACATATGCCCTGTATGTCATTTATGCCAACTATGTTGCTATGTTGGACATAAATTGTGTAACTTACTATTTTCAATAGATGAATTGGAAGCTGGAAATAATAAAAAATAGACTTGACATATCCCTGAATTAGGTCCAAGGTCTCAAACTGAACTTGCTTCATTCATTTATTATGGTTTTTATTTTTAACTAGTTCAATAGCATATCCAAAAGGCATTTTGTTTATGAAGATCTATTACTGTTACTGAGAATGTAAGAAAGGACATATTTCAAAATACACTGCTATGGAGAGCTCTGTGCCATTGGGGTTTATTCCAACATCTCAGATAGAAGAAGCAATCATTACTGGATGATGACAAATGGTCAGCCCTGCAGGGAAGCCCTCTGAAGCTGCCCCCTCACCACATAGACCTTGTAGTTCTACTTGTCCTACTACTATGATGTGTATTCTTTTCCTTGTCACTAATGTTATCTTCTCACAAAACAAACTGATTATGCCATTGCTGATTGTCAGTCACAGAGAATGCACTCTGCTCTGTTGCCAGTAAAATAAAATCAGTATTTCCTGATCAATAGACCTTTCATCTTCTGTCTGTACCCTTACTGCCCCTTACATAAAAATTTAGGGTTAAGGAGGCATCAATGCTCAGAGCTGCCAGCCCAGGCCTCTTCATGAATAATTCTTGAGCATCTTCTTCCCACATAGCAACATCTCTTTTGATAAAGCTCTAATTCTTCTTCCTCCTCACTGAGGCGTTCCTTGGTTACCTAGGCAGAGAGAGCTTCCAGCCCTCTGTGCAACCTCATCATGGGTGGCCTTCCCCCTCACTGCAACATATCACACTCCTTCTCATTTCCTGTACTCTTCTCACAAAACCGCAAACTTCCAAATGCAGGCATTGCCTTTCCTTATTTGTAATTGATTATATAGACAGCAGCACATATAAGAACTCAATATTGTATTAAATAAAGGAGCAAAGGACACTTTACACAATAAGGAGACGGGTCAGCTATTCATCTGTAGGTTGCCAATTATGATTGTATGAACTATGAAATAAATTCTTTTCTGTGAGATGTACGTAAGCATTAAACACTCTTGTTCCCAAGTCTTTCATGGGGACTTTGATAGGCTGCATCTCTTGGGACTCTGGAATATGTATATTCATTGCTTGTCTGGGATATACCTTATGATTGGCAACTGTGGAAGCCCCAAGTCAGACTCCACTGTATTATTAGGGCAGGTAGAAATAACAGTTTCTCCTGAGCCATCTTTATCATATGCTGAACACCTGCTTATTGATACCCTTTCTATTAGCATATCTTAATTATATAGAGTAATGAGTTTCATTGTGACATATTTATATATATGATATATGTGATGTACTTTCATCATGTTAACTCCTTCTACCATTCCCCTCTCTTGATCATATGACTACTAAGTGCTTACAATAGGCCAGATGCCATCCTGGTACTAGAAAGTTCCCTAATAATCAACAGACCCACTTATCAAATCCTTTTGCAGGATGCCTCCATAGGTCTAAGTTCATAATAAACATCCACACACTTCCCTTTTATCAACACACTTTTCTAGTTTCATAACACATACAATTTTTGCATAGTTAAATTATGTGGCTGATAATTATGATAAATATGAAAGTGAATTTGTCACTCTCCAAATCAGAATCTATTTAATCCACTAAAGAAACAACACACACAGTAGTTGTTGAACTTCTACAGTCTAATGCTAGATCTAGTTTTCACATCCATTCCCATAGGAAGTGATTGATTACTTATGTCTTCATCTAAATGCAATATTATCCTTTGACACTGGCTTGGTAAATGGTCTTCAGACCTTATCTTGAAAAAAATCTTTTCAATTATGATGAGTCAAGGCAATGGGACAGAGAAAAGTCATGAGAGTCGGGGATTAGTAGGACTGGCTATTAAATGCTATTTAAGGGTAGAAAATAATGACAATTAAACAAAGTGCCATCCACCTCCTTTGCAATCCAGGGCCTAGTTACAGGAACAGTACAAAGGTTTGAAACAAGCATTCTTAGTTTCTGGGTTTCAGAAACTACATTTGTGTGAGAACAGAAATAAATTTAAAAACTGACTTCTATTCCTTCCACTGGAGAATCAGGGAGACTGCTCACATTGTTCTTTCCCAAATCCAGAGAGCAAATGCAGGAGTTTGTCCAACTAGAGGTTGTCTTGCCACCACAACTCTAAACCTAGCAAGGACTCTTTCTTGAGCTGCTGGGTAGGTTTGCAGTTATCTGTCCTTTCAACATCACTTTATAGTACACCAACCTGTGTTCAGCACAGTGTTCTCTAATTATGGATTATGCCTTATCCACAGGGTTCACAGCTCCACTACCGCCATGGGTTTGTCCACCTATTTAGCAGCCATACGTTGAAAGGGGATTATTTCGGAGATTAAGCAATCAATGAAAGCATTCTGATCAATTTTCAGTGAAAAGGAAAAAGAAATGTCATTGAAGAATCTACATAAAAAAGCTCTCACAAGAGGCAGGGCACTGTTCTGAGAAGGTCAGGCTGCCCTGGTTTGCAGAGATCACACTAACCAAAAGGAGTACATAATGGATCAGAATGGGTCAACTGCATTGTCAAGTTTGAAGTGGAGCATCTACAAAGATGATGCTCTTGTTTATACTAATCATCAGGTATAATTTAAGGGCAAGAGGGATTTGGACGTTCTATTATTACATGGAAATTATGGCAGAATACAAAGGCTGCTGTAAGAATTGATCCAGTTCCATTATTCATTCACATTGGTATAATAGGTTTGTGAGTCATCATTTAATTGACAAAAAAAAAAAAAAAAAAAAAAAAAAAAAAAAAAAACCTCCTGAAAGTCTAGGTACAGGGAAATCCTAATGGAGAACTAGGCAAGAATTCTTGTTTAAATCCTGATTTCTACAAATGAAGTGAAAGATGAGAGCACTCTGGCATCCAGCATTCTGCTCATAAGTTGTGTGTAGCATAGGGAAAACATGAAAATTAAGGAAGAAGCCAAGCTGACTTGGACAGTCAAAAATATCATGTTTAATATCTGTTTGTTCACTGTAGGCCATTTTAGAAAGCAAAATAAAATCTTTTAGGGAATTAATGAAATCATAACAATGAGATATTCTATGAAATAAATAGGCTTGTCATAATTGGAAGTATTTAAACATGGAAGGAGAATTGGCAATTCACTGTGATACATTCAAGATGGGAAAACTGGCATTTAACAAAATGACCTTCTATGTAGTAAAGCTTTTCAGTAGTGCTACAGTTTATATCATATATGCCTCCATAAAGTTTCCATATTAAAGGTTTGGTGTCCTCTATATTGGAAACCTAGAAGGAGGTCTTTCAAAAGGGACTTGTGAACTCTGGTCACATCTCTTTTGCTTCCTGGCTATGATATGAAATTTTGTTTGATTGGTTGTTTGGTTTATTTTTCTCTACCATGTGTTCTCACTGTAGTTTGTACCTCAACAAGGCCCAAAGCAGTGGGACCAATGTTGAACTAGAATCTCCAAGATTCTGAACCCAAAGAAAATTTTTCTACTTCTAAGTTGATTTTTGTCAAATAACTGTCACAGTATCAGAAATCTAGTAAGCATAGAGTCATTCCTTTTTTTGTCTAAGCAGACATTATATGACATCTTAACTTTCATATTAACTGTTCAGGTTTCTATAACTTATCAATATCTGTTAACCTAGTTTGTGTTTTCTGACTCTCTGCATTTGATATTTCTTGCTGATTTCATAATACTACTGTTTCACCAAGAAATTCACAATATCTCTTTTTTATAAATATTTTGTACATAATCAAGAAATTGATACTATTTCTATCAACACAATATTATTAATTATATAATTAGATTCATAAAAAAAGCAACTGGGATTTTGTTAACAATGTCTCAAGAGGAAACTTTGAGCATAGGCTTAGTTATCACTTCACTGACCCTAGTAATCATTTCCATCTATTTACTTAACAGAACAAGAAACCATTTTCTACATCATTTCTCAAATTTTGTACATGTGTTATTGCCAGTACTCTCATAATTTTTCACAATTGTGATCCTTCAACATTCACCTATAATAAGCCAGCCTTATACTCTACAAGGTGTCTTCATCTGACTGTATGTCTGCATGACACTCAGATGGAATCAGTTATTTGTGCTTTTTCTTTAACAACCATGCTCTTTTCAGTAGTGGTTCATTTTGGGTTCTTTTGTTTTTATTTGTATTTTAATGCAGTATAAACTAGTTTTCCACTCAGGGATGATTAATGTAATGTGCAGAAAAAGAAAATTCTTAATTATTTTACTAGTTCAAATTTAGAGCTGTACTCCCTAATATTTGAATTCACAGCATTAATTTACAATCAACCCAATGATTCCACATTATTATTTTTATGTTAAATGTCTTTCACTTATTTAAGAAGGCAATAGATGATGTTTACAGAGCACTTTGAAATACTTCAGTTTGGTGTATCAAAAAACATCAACTATTACATGTATGTATTTTCATAGGGGTCACATTAATCTGTAGCTCTGTTTGTGAAGGATAAGTGATACTGATTTTTCTTATCCATGAACATGTATTGTCTTTCCTTTTTGTATGTTTATTTTTTCATGAGAATTTAATGCTTTATGGTGGAGATTTTTCTTCTCTTGTTTTTTTCTAGATCTTAGTTATTTTGTAGCTGCTATAGATTAGGTTGCTGTCTTGATTTCTATTTAATATAATTTTCTATTGGCAGACAGCATTTACATCTTTTACACATTAGTTTTCTATCATGAAAAGATATTTAGTTCTTTTAGAAACCCAATATTAATAATGCATAGAGAACCCAACTCAAAACTATAATGAGATATACATTAGTAAAGTGGCTATTATCAAAGAATTGGCAAAAAAAAAAAGAGGTTCTTTGCCTGGTGGTGAAAGTGGTATAAATTATTTTATCTACTAAGGAAAAGCAGCCTAGGTGTTACTCAGTATTTGAAAACAGAGTTGCTATACAACATTGGCATTCCATGTTTATGGCAACAGTATTCACAACTGTTAAGAAATAAAAACACTCTGCTGTCACCTTAAGAAAGGACAAAGAAAATGTACAATATGGAATATTATTCATTTATAAAAATTAAATGCTGTTATTTGCAAGAATATACATAGAAGAGGATATTTCTATGTTAAATGAAATAAGACAGGAAAAGTAACATAAATGTTGCTTGATATTATTCACGTTTGGAATCTAAAAAAAGTAGATTCCACAGAACTTGAGAATCTAACAATATGAGGAATTGGAAAGGGTAGTGGTGAAGGAGGAATGGGCATGATCTATTAGTGGTACTAAGTTACAGTTAGATACTGTCAAGAATGAAATTCTATGTATGGTAGAATAATTAGAAACAAAAATAATATACTGTGTATTTCAAACAACTACAAGAAATTTTATTGAAAAATGCTACCGTAAATAACTAATAAATAATGGAGTCTTACTACTTACCACCTAGCCGACCTTGTGAATATGGTTCAATCTGTATCTTTACATAAGTGTAATGCCACAAAAAGTTACATAACAGTGTTTGTGTAAATCTTTGTAATATATAGAAAAATGTTTAGCTTAACTAAGCTTTGCATAACTATCAGATATTGACTTTTCAACTATTTTCTACTATACTTCATGGGATAGTTTCATTACTATATTCAAGACTGAGCATCTAGATTCATCATACATCTTATTCCTGTGTAGCATTACCTCCTTGGTTGCTAAGAGCAGCTCCTCTCCAGGAGGTAGAGAGACAGGAGTGAAGAAAGTCAAGAACTGGGAAGGCTGTGCCTCTGCAAGAGTGACTTTTCCAACTGTTCCAAAAGAGATGCTCTGCATCCCAATCAACCTTTTATCTGTACCAGTTTTGTGTCTCATTCTCCATCTCCCATCACTGATATCTGTAGATTTTACCTATTATATTACTTTCACAGTCATATTTACCTGTCTTTATTTGGATATTGTAATTAACATGTATTATTTAACTATATTTATTTAATTCTTTTAGAATTCCATTTATACATACAACTCCTCTCAGATCTACTTCCCATCCTCACTGGCTCCCAACTTTATGGCCACTGTCTCTTTTTTTTTCCTTCCTAATCTATTTTGTGATAACCATGTACTCATAAGATAAAGCCAATCTACCCTTAAAGAAACTGTCACTAGATCCTCAGCTAGAGATGGGGCTCCTGAAGACCTCCCAGGTCCATACTAGAATGTTGATTGGCTTGATCTTGTATGGGTCTTATGCAGGTGATCACAGCTGCTGAGTTCCTGAGTACAGAGGCACATTGTTTCAGCCCAGTGTACCCAATATCTGACTCCCACAATCTTTCTGCTTCCTCTTCTGAAACTGTTCTGAATCTTTCAAGGAAGGAGTATAATATAGATGCTTCACTTAAGGCTGAACATCCACAGATACTTATTCTTTCCACTTTGACCAGCTGTGAGTTTCTACATTAACTGAACAAAGAAAGTTCTCTGATGGAGATTAAGAGACCTTTGCCAATCCCTTTGTATGGCGATATGAAATTAGATGGTAGTTTAATACTATGTCCTTTTAGCAAAATAATAGTAGGTTTAGTGCTGGGGCCTATGAGCTCCCCAACTCTAGATTCCTGGTCAGACTAATAGTAGTATGTGTATTTCTTCTTATGGAGTGGGGGCCACTCTCACACCCATAGATGTATCTTGCCACCTCAAACTTTATTGCAGCTTTTAGGGTTCATATCCAAGCATGACTGCTAATGATTTTTCCCCAAGTGCCCTACATAGCATTTTCCAATACTATCAGAACTAGCTATTAGGAAAGTGGTCAGTAAAACTTTACTTCTCCATGTCCTGTGGACAAAGTATATAATGTCTTCTGCAATGATATTTCAACATGAAGTTTTGGTAGACAACCAAGAGTAACCTCAATAGCCTATAAGGTTTTGGGAAATCTTGGGGACATGCTTGACCAACAAGATAGAGGGAGATATACTACACCTAGCCTTTAGCTTTATATTTAATAACCATGGAAGAGTCTTGTTCCCTGTGTTAGGGTAATGCCCATTTAACTCCCATATACAAATGTATATGTCCATGTAATGTGTAGGAGTATTCTAAAGGGAAAGGAGGAATAATGGGGAAGGAGGTTTGAGTGGGCAGAGGGGTAGGAGGACAAGGCAAAGAAGAAAATCAGGGTGACAGAACTGACACTAAGGGTTTTTGAAAGAGATAACATGAAATTATGAGCTTGACTTTTAGTGCACCCAGATCCAAACATACAGATAATGTTCATCCTAAAACATGTCTTCTGGTGTGCCTAGATCTTTTATGTTTTAGTTGTGCCTAATTTTGAGACACCCCTTAGATAAAGGCTTAGATAAAAGCTATTAGTTCGTTCTCATCTGAACTAATAGCTTTCATTATCCTGGGCCACCCTCAGAACACTTTCCAAATGAATGGGAAGTCTTTGCCTCCCCCCAAGTAAAACCAGCAGGGAGAGTGCATTCTCGTCCTTAAAACTCTAAATGTGTGACAATTTTCAGGTATTTAAGTTATAATGGTCTGATGTGCTCATGTTATATATTTCCAAAGAGGTCAGTTAGCCCACTAACTTGTTTGTTCATTTATGTATATGTCTATCAAGCACAACCTAACCCCTGAGAAGGACGACAAATCATATTTGTTGGGAAAACTAGCAAGCAGGGATGAATGGTGCAGAAGCAGTTTATGGTGGCATTTGGTGTCTTAATAATGATGGCATCCTAGTTTAAATGGTGTAGAGGCTTCAGTAAACTTCCTTTTATTTATCTTCTGTCTTTGATTGAGTTCACTTGCCCTCCAAAATAGAAGTTACAAAAAGGTGGAGATTCAAATCCTATTTTGCTTTCTGTCTTCTATATAATATAGCCCAAAAATAATCATGAAAATGACAGTTCATAAAATTATAGCTGCTGGGCATCTGCTAAGATCTTGAGGGTCATCTGGTCCATAGATATAGCTGGAAGGCTTAATTTTTCAGCAAGAGGCAAGTTTCTCTATTGAATTCATTGGCAACTACTTAGAAATATGAATTTGCAGTTTTGTGAACATCCCTGTTTTTGTTGTCTCCCTACCTGCTGCTTTTCGTTTTAGCATGTAGAGATGCAGATTGGAAAGCCTGAGTCTCCGGGAATCATTTTCTACTCATCAGTACTGATTTTCCTTCCTAAATTAATTGGGGTGACTTTTCTCCTTAAAATGTGATTACTGGGCATCTTTCAGACAGTGGCAACAATTGTCACAGGGAGTCTTCTTTGCATGTATGAGGCACTGAGTGTGCCTTGTACAAACATAGCAAGCAGTTCTTCCTGGAGGCTTGTGGAAGGCATGGAGACCAAGAGAAATGAGCATCATCTATGGAGGAAGAAGAGCCTATTTCCAGTAAACTGGCAGAAGCCATTTCTAATCTTCACTTAAATCAGAACCAGTTGTCCCTCACTGAAAAAAAAATCTAGCCAATTATCTGGTTCTTTCCAGGGGTAAGAATAAGAACCTTAAGGCTACATCCTGAAGTTCCTGTCTGATGGAAGAGCCTATGGAAATCATCAGTCAACAAATTTCATGGTTTGTGTCTGATTTCATGCCTGCTTACATTTATCCATGTCATGTTGAAACTACAGAGTGCACGTTGTAGCTGGGACATCCAAAGTCTCCATCATAGCTACTCTTTGGGAACTTAGTGTCCACAGAGAGTCCCTCATAGTTACCATTTGCATGTTATTGTTCATGTGATTTCTCAGGTTGCTTGACCCAAGTCACAAGAAAATGCTGTTTAAAAATCATATAGTTGTTTTCAAATGTATTGCCCAGTTCAGTTTATTTTCAAATTAACCTATATTGCTCATTGTGTGACACTGTGACAGGCCCATGTGAATGGAAGTCATTCTGAAGCTTCATTTCTAGGTTCTGGTTGCAAAGGTGACACTATTGCTTAAGCGCTTCAGACTTCTCCCTTAGAGCAAGACTTTTTTTTTTTCTTCTTCTATATTGTAGTCCTCATCTTGTCTCTCTGAATCTACTATCAGAGAAACATTCATGCACTGACCCCCTCAATATGTTTTTAATTGAAATAAAATTATTTTTCTTTCTCCTCTTTTCTCCTGACCCCCTTCCCCTGGCTCCTGTCAGGTACTGTCTCCTTTGAACCTCCATGACCCCTACCTCAAGCTGATAGCCTCTTTTCTTTGATTATTATTGCTACATATATATGTAAGGAGTAAGGTTTTTACGCCCGCCGCTGGTCTTGTCCCACCGCCGCACCTGCCCCAATTAACACACTGAGACTCTGTATTTGATATAATGCTGTTGGCCAGGTACTAGTTTCTTATCAGCTAGCTCTGTCTTAAGTATTAACCCATTTCTGTTGATCTATGTATTTTCAAGTGGTCTCATCTTACCGAGAGCCGGCGTCTTGCTCTCTCCAGACTCTCCATGTAGACTTCTCCTTCCTACTTCCTCTTTCCGCCTTGTCTCCTAGTCCCACCTATCTTGCTTTCCTATTGACCAACAGTGCTTTATTCATTAACCAGTATGAGAAACATATTTACAGAATGACATCTCCCATCATATATACATAAATAAACATGCATATATGTATGGACACATAGGTAGGTGTGTGTGTGTGTGTGTGTGTGTGTGTGTGTGTGTGTGTGTGTGTGTCTGCTGAATAATTTTTGTTGCTTCTGTGTATATGGTTTCAAGGTTGACAAATCGATTTTGCACAACTAGTAAGGGTAGTCATCCCTGGGAGAGTCGAAACCTCCTCCCAGTAGTTTTTGTCTTGGGATGGGACCCTGAAAATTCCTCATACACATTAATATGTTTATGAACATTTCTTTTTTTCAGTCTTCTCTTTCTGGAAGCTGAGCCTCCCAGTTGTTCTATGAGATCCCTCACATATCTAAGGACCTGTGGACTTTTTCCAGTCAACTCCTCTCACCCCCTGGTATTCTACTTCCTTTATGATTCTCTTGGCAGAGGGACATTTTGGTGGGATATACCACTGTTCTTTTCAACTTAGAGACATCTGGCACTCTGGTGACAGACTACCTCCATCTCTTCTTTGGCAGTGGCAGAGTACCATTTTGTTTTTCTCTAAACATCACAAATATGACCTAAGGACCACCCTTACCTGTCAGCATTCATTGTAACACACACAAAGGTGCTGTCTCCCAGCTCCCACTCTTCATTTCTTACTTTGGAAAGGCATCAGCAACCTCGGATTTCTGTATCTGCCTCTGGCACACTCCTGCTAGGCTGCCTTTCCAGCCACAGAGATCCAGTGATGACTGTTTGTCCTGTGGCCCCTCAGAACAGTTTTAGGGAGGAATACATGAGGCTTTCCCATGAAGTCAACTTGTAACTTAGTATTGTAGCCTGGCTCCAGTATCAATCCAGTCTTCCAGACTTAACCACTTTAATCTTAATGGAAGCCAGGATTTAAGAACTCGAACTTTAACTAGACCCCTATTTTCATTCTTTCAGTCCTTATATATTGATCATGGTTTCATATTTTTAAGTATTTTGCATTTCTTTAAATTTCTCAGATAGCTAGGAAGTGTCTCAACTAGCCATTGTTTTCTGCTCCTTGTTGTTTTTTATTTATTTTTACTTTTCCTTAATGTGGCACCATTCACTGTAAACCAGATTTTTATATTCTTGGTCTTGAAGTATTTCTGACTGTGGCTTAGAGTTCTGCTTTGAGAACCTACTAATTGCATGACAAATGTAGGCTAATAAAAAAGCATAGTGTTTGGCACTAGAAGGTATTTAGTCTGAATTGAGGGACTGAATTCCTGAGTGAGACTATTATTCTTTTAGGGTGATATGTGTATGTATAATAAAAAATGTCTACATTGAGTCTATGAAATCCTTAGTCATGAAAAAAGCTACACTGCTGACCATGCAGACCCTTCCTCTGAGCCTAAATTCAGCAATATTGGATCTAGTAGTGTGGGGTCGGTCAAGAAAGGTAGTGCTAACAGGACCTGCCTTTTGAGTAGTCATAAAATGATTGTGACATTTTGAGAAAATGAACACTGTGCTGTGGATCTTAACTTACATGAGGATTTGTTGATTAGATTCATATGTGGTTTTATATGGGCCAGGTGTGCTCTTAGCTTTTAAAATGCTAATCTTTATCATTATAACAGCCCAGTCAGTTATATGGTTTGGTAATTATTTCTGTTTTACAGATAAGAAGATTGAAGATCTGGTAGGTGAGGCTACATAACTCTGATTGTAGGAAAGGAGACAGGGATAGGGATAAGGCTTAATTACATGGCATATTCCTAGGGACAGAAAGTTACACCAAGTGAATCACTTTCAGGATGAGTTGTGCCAACTCTTTTCTATAGTCCACCATTGGAAGTCTCACCATAGTAAGGAAGATAATATGAGCCAATAAATGTTGCTCTTCTCTTCTGTCCTTCTTTCACAACTCCATAAGAACACTCCATACTAGATAATCTCATCTCCTTGGTGGGAGGTTCGCAGCCATTGGGAAGCATCTGTATTAGGAGAAAACTGTACTAAGAATTGTGAGATTTTGAGTATAACATGCACTCTGCATCTAGTTTTCTCTATGATCTTTGGAAAAATCACAAGCTCCGTGGTCATGTGGTTCTTCACCTACATAACAAAGAGGTTGGACTAGGATAATGCTAAGTTTCATAGTGTTAGACACTATGATTCCACAATATAAATAAATGAACCATTTTAGCAAATGCTTTGAAAATGTTTGTAAAACAACTTAAAATGATGGATCCAGTTTCAACTCCTTACATTTCAAAAAGCAAACTCTTCAGTTTTATTTTATCACATTTCTTGTTTACAAACATGTCCTTAGTTTTGCACAGGGGTGAGGAAAGCTTCACACTGACTGACCAAATTTTACTTTTAAAAATTATTTTATATTATGTTATTTTCTTTAATCACAATTTCAATGTCACAATATAAATCAAAATAGTCCAAAATAGTGCAAAGACTGTCAAGTTTTTTTTTTAATTCACAGGAGCTTCCTGTATTTTCACAACTATTTAACATATGCCAGATGGAGAAATAATGTACTGCTTCCTGTGGAAATGGGGCAGTTAACAAGGCAGCATTTCACATTCAGGAATGCTGTCTTTTATCTCTGAACTACCCCTGGATTTGTGAAGAGAAGCATCACCATGTCTCTGAAAAGCTTTCATGGCAGGAAGTTACTATCTACATCAGAGGAGAGCTGATTTATCCTCTACTATGTGTAAATGCTCTTATAGGCATTGGGAGATTTGAGAAACAGAGGCTGCCCACCCAGCTTAAAGGGATTAGACTTCTGGAAAAGCAAATAGTGGCTGACTGTTGGACTGTAGAGATGGGATATCAAGGGTTTGAACTGGGGTTAAGGTTGGGTCCTCAGCTTGGAGCTCTCCGAGCCAGCATGTAAAACCACCAATACCTTCCAGATACTTGGAACCAAACCTCTCAGCTCAAGATTCCTGTGGGATTGGCTACCTCATTCTTCTTTAGTGTCTCATCTTTTTGTTGCCATTCATTACAAAATTAAGACTCTCTACTTACTTTCTTGCCCAACTCTTTTGTGTGAGTACAGCTTCCCCAACATCAAGAGTGAATTCTTCTCATTCTAACCTTGAATAGCTCACATACATCCTGTACAAAGTTTGTTATCTTCAAAACATGTAGAATTTGGTCATGTAGCCACATCCCCATTGCTTTATCTATAGTTCTAGCTACCTACACCTCCCCTGCCCTCAGCTGTTTTCTACCTGCTGACTTGCTCACTCTCCATTTATAGTTCCCTTGAGCCTTCCCTATATAAGAACTTCCTTGGGGTTATAGTTTTTATAAACTATGCATTTAATAGATTCTAAGGACACTGTGGGTTTAAACTAGATAAGAGTTCCCCTGAGATCTCTCCCTTAGATGAAACAGATGAAGTTCAGGATGAAGACTCCAAAACAAATTGTAAATGTAAATATCTTTTTAGCAGATCCAGGTTGGATGGTATCTTAGTTAGGTTTTCTTTGCTATGAAAAGACATCATGACCATGGCAACTCTTATAAAGGAAAACATTTAACTGTGGTTACAGCTTAAAGTTTTAGAGGTTCAGTATATTGTCATCATGAAGGGAGCATGGCAGAGAACAAACAGACATGCTGCTGGAGCTGAAAGTGCTACATCCCACAGACAACAGAAAGCTGACTGAGATACTGGGTGGTATCCTGAGCATAGGTCATATCTATTCTGTCAAAGCCATGCCTCCTAATAATGCAGCTCCCGATGAGATTATGAGGGTCACTAACATTCAAACTATCACAGATGGGATTAGCTGGGCTCACCTGAGAAATCCAAGCCCCCAGGGTCTTTGCCTCTACAGATGGCCTTTCTGTATAGGTTCTCTGATCCTAGTGGTCCAGATCTGGGCCAGGAATTTCCAGGCCCATAACCTCTTATTCAAGTAACTGAAATGGAAGCTTACATAGGTTTGCAAAGTTAGAATGGAATCTTTATTCAAAACAAAATATATGTCAGATATAATTTCAAGAGTAAAAACAAGTACTCAACAGCTTTCCTTATTGTTTGGGACTTCCTATTATGAGATTAATAATAAAAGGAGTTTGATAGCCAAGAGATACAGTAAGGGTGTATCTTTGTTTTAATTGTTATATTAAGTTATATAAACTTAATTTTCTATTGTACATGTCCTCTCTCACAAAATACCTGATTTTAAGCATATTAATTGTTATATTAAGTTATATAAACTTAATTTTCTATTGTACATGTCCTCTCTCACAAAATACCTGATTTTAAGCATATTCATGCTCAATTATTCATAGACATAAGAAAGTAAATAGAGGAATCTCCTAAAAGTTCACTTATAGGATATAATTTGACATTTTATGCAAGCACCCAACACTAGTAAGGCTAGATTAGCCATGTTATCTTCCTATCTGCAATTATTGGAAATACATTTGAATGAAACCTGTCTATATTGGTGGTGATTAATGATGAGAGAAACTTATGCTGTTTGTTTAGAGTGGGCAGTGCACAGAGCTTTACAAGGTTGGGAGTCATAGGTTCCTGATGGGTAGCTGGATACATGGTTCTGTTGGACAGTGCATGCATCACTGCTTTTTAAACTATTCTTTGCCTACCTCATCATCAGTGGCTGAACTCCCAGTTTGGAGTCTGTGATGGTGATTTTTAATTGCCAAGTTTATAACTTGTAATTGTTAATTTAGAATTACCTGGGGGGGGGTGTTTGAGAATCTTGATGAGTAATTCTCTGGATTGGATTCACCAATGAGTGTGCCTGTGAAGGATTTTCTTTGTCAATCAAAGGGAGAAGACTCATGTGGGTGTTACAAGTTCATGGGTGGGGCCTTAGACCTTGTAAGAGAAGAAAAAACAGGCAGAATAGTAAGCATGATTGTATTCATTCTGTCCATGCTTCTGATGGTAGATGGAATTAGCTGCCTCAACTTGTCACCTTGAGAAAACTGTAACCTGAAACTGTGATCTGAATGAATCCTTTAGCCATTAAGCTGATTTTTTAAATGTCTATTTTATTTGTGTGTGTGTGTGTGTGTGTGTGTGTGTGTGTGTGTGTGTGTGTGTTTGTATAGGGGGAGGGCCCATCTATTATGAATATTGTCAATCCTGCGGTATAAGAGAGGCTCAGTAAGACATGGAGAACAAGGCAGTGAGCAGTGTTCCTCCATGGCCTTTGAATCAGTTACTGTTTGTAGGTTCCTGTCTTGAATTCCTGTCCTTACTTCCCTTCAGTAATAAAGTGTTACCTTAGAGCTACAAAGTGAAATAAACCTATTCCTCTTAAAGTTGCATCTGGTTGTTGTGTTTTATCATAGGAATAGAAACCCTAAGATACTCCCTAAACTACTACTTAAAGGACACACACACACACACACACACACACACACACACACACACACACACACACACCACATTGTCTTGAGAACTAATTGAGACAATTCATGTAATCCCTAGGACCAACCTGCTACATTTTTAGTACTCACACTTATGTGCTTAGAAAAGGACTTGTTATGGTTCAGTCCTGGAGAACTTCTTAAATTTTTTAAAAGTAAGCTTTCCTGTGTAGCCTTTGTGTGTGTTCTTATTCTGTTTCAACATAGATAGGTTGATTTATGTATGTCTGATAGATAGATGGTAGATAGATAGATGGTATATAGATAATAGACAGATCATGGATGGATGGATGGATGGATGGATGGAAGGATGGATAGATGGGTGGATGGATAGAAATCATTCTTCACAAACTGCTGTTTACTCTGTTTATCAGGATGTGAGAGCATAGAGAAATCTCTTCTTAGTTAATACAATCTTTTAGTTTCTTTTTCACTCAGAAAATAAAATAACCTTTGTGTCTCCAACAACCAGACACAGATGAAATGAGCTGTTCATTTATTGAGACAATTAATAAGAAATTTCTCCTACAGGGAGTTCTGTGATGTTCAGGAGATAGACAAAGTTTTATTAAATTTTTACCTTGAGTTATCTTTTTTCTTTCTGTAAGAAAACAACTATTCAGACAAGAGCAGGTTCTATTTAATTTTTATTTTTGCTCTTCTATATATCTTTTGTGAAACAATTCCCTTTAATATACTGAAAATGATTCTGTTGCCCCACCATGGTGCATGTCCTGTCCATTGCAGTGTGACATGTGACTTTAATTCTGTTTGATCGTCAGTGAACAAACAAGTATTTTTTTTCATCTCGCCATCTTTTGATGGACTGATATACCCTGTAATGGATTTTCCCTGTCCTATTGTGCTCTTCTATTTCAAAATTAGTTAAAGATCCATTCTTACAAAATTGTGTAATTCTGTTCCTCTGTTATTGTCTGCTTAACCATAAATCTGGCATTTACAGTGGTGTTGTCTTCATTCTTTCTTTTTACCCACATCACCACCCATTCATGTTCAAATGCTCAGAGACCCACTCCAAACTCTCCAAGGGGGGCATTGCTCCCCTGGCTCAGTGTTGCAAGCCTCCCTGCCAGCTTGACAAAGACTAGTCTAAGAAAACAGTGGCGCTGCATGAAGTTGTTTGTGTTCTGTAGGCCTCTTCAGGTGTCATCTTGTCTACAAATGTGCCTGTTGCGGTCTTTTTTTCTTCTTCTTCTGGCTGACAGCTGCTTGCAATATGTAGTGTTTGAGGACAATTGAGCAAGCCTTTGCAATGCAGCTGACAGTACAGAAGCTCCAGTGTTGGAAGGCGTTCCTTTCTATCTGGAACAATGACTGCAGGACAATCTGCTTGCATTTTCCAGCCTTCTATTTGCAGCCATGGAGGATTTTCTTTAACATCTGCAGGGTACTTCCAATACACAAGGATGCATTTGAACATAGTAGTAGCATTTGAAATGCCAGCCTTATTAGACAGGATTTGCAAAGCACATATCCCCCTCTCCCCAGTCACATTAACTCACAGGGTAGAAATGTTTCCACATGCTTCAAGTTGTTCTCATCATTTTCCTGAAGGGCAAACAAAAGAACTCCACAGCTGAATGTGTGACTTTAGAAGTCACTACGCTACAAGCTCACACGTCATTGTGGCCTCTGGTTATGTTCAGCACCAAACATGTCGGCCTCTTAGAAGTCTAAATTCAGCTGAGTGTCTACTAAACAGCTTTACTTTAAAATAAATCACTTAGTACAAATTTAAGTTTTCAAAAAAAAAATCTCTGAAAGTCATTAGCACAGGTGCATGTCACATGTCAGTGCAAAAAGTATTTTCTACGGGCAGTATGCCTGAGGATGCTCCACATTCCAGCTGTAGAGAGAAGAATTTTCTTCATCCACCTGTATCCAAGTTCATTCCAAAACAAGAATATCACTGTTTCTGGATTATGGAATTAATGAGAACCTCTGATAAATAAAAACTCTTCTTGATTTCCAGTCAGCAGGAGGCTATTGTCCACCAGACAAAGGTAAAGAAATGTTGTGACATGTATATTAAGTCATTAGAAATCCTGACTTAGAGGAGCATTTCAAAAGCACATTACAAAACCAAAGACATGATAAAGGATTGATTTTTATACCCTTAGCATTAAGAACTGCAAACTATTGCTGCCTGTTCATCCATTCATCATTTCAACAGATTGACTAAGCATTGAGTGTTTGATAAACCAGCGGCATCAGATGAATCCAAGGTCCGTAATACTGAATAAATTATATTTCAAAGGAAAGGAAATACAAAACAAATAAAAATTGTGACAGTTCTTACCAAAAATTAGATCTTTTCTCAAATACAGAGGACAGAAAATCTCATTCTGCCTGGAGAATCAAATTAATATCATGAGAAATTAAGTCTGTGGTGAATCCGAGGCAAGACAGAACTTCCTGATACAGTGTGAGGACAAACAAGAATGTCAGAGTAAAGAGCACACACAAAACACATGTATGAAGTCATCCCCAAACAGAAGGGAAAACTATGATACCAAAGGAGATGTTCCATGCAGAACCTCAGGGAAGGAGGATTTCAGAAATTAGCACTGGTGACTGTTATTAAAAACACTTCATTTAAGGGGAAACCAGGAAAAACAACCCTGAAGATCTACAGTCATAAAAACTTCATAAGACTTTGTTGTAGAACAGTGACTGTAGAATCAATATAAGTGGTGAGGTTGGTGACTGACAGCCATTTGCCAGAATGAAACCTCCTATTGAATAGGATATTCCTGCTCTGTGTTCTTAAGTGTTATTTTTTAATATTATATGTAAACACTTTGGTTTCTTATTCTCACCCTCCAACACATTTCTTGCCCCATTTTCCTCTTCTTTAATTAGTACACACAGATACAGACACATGCAATAGATACATGTTTATGTATATTTCATGTATGTGTGCATACATATATATGTACACACACACACACACACACACACACACACACACACACACACACACATATATATATATATATATATATATATATATATATATATAATCTCCTGAGTCTAAGTCCATTTAGCATTGCTGGTATGTGCATGTGTCCAGTCTGACCAGTAGAATTGGACAATCTGTTATTCAGGCTTCCATCTCTGTATGAAATTGTTTCTCCTTCTCTCAGAAACAAATGACCACCTGCAGCTCTTTACCTAGGGGTGGAACCATGTGGAATTTCTCTGTCCATGCTGGCGTGTTATCTGGTGTTGTTACACAAGTCTTATTTACACAAAGAGATCGTTGAGGCTGCGTTGATGCAGCTTTCTTCTCATATCTAGGAGACACTAAGCAGCAGCAGGCATCCTGGGTCTTTACCTCTTACACTTTTTCTGCCCCCTTTGCTGCAATTTTCCCCGAGCCTCAAGTTTAGGAATTACATCATAGATGTTTCAGCTGGGCTTGAACACACCATATTCCCTCATTCTCAGCATTTTCATATTTGTGGATCTTTGTTACAATCTCCATCTTTTGCAAAAAAGAAACTTCTTTGGTGAGGAGTCAGGACTAATCATCTGTGGGCATAAGGGTAAGTATTTAGAATATATTTCAAAACTACATTGGTTTAAGAAACTGACGGTATTAGGTTTTCTCAGTTTTATGACCTTTCCAGACACAAGTAGTTGGCTAGGTTTACGGTATCAAGCATGAGTTCCCTCTTTTTGGGAAGGCCTTAAGTGCAATTGGATGGTTATTGGTTACCTCCCTGATAAAAGTGGCACCATTGAGTCACTGTGAATATCTTGCTGATCTGTGTGGTTTGTAGAATCTACAGATAGGTAGGACTACCAATTATTCCTCTACCTTGCCAGCTTGAACATCACTTTCTGACACTAAGAAGGTCAGTCCATAAGGAAAATGTTTCCAGGTAAATTCAAATTTATTCCTCTAAATTGTGTGTCCAAGGTATATGGTATTTTCACCAATGAGGTCTTACCTTCAAGTTCTAGAAGTTAACCAAAGGCAATGGCAATAGCCCAGATTGTTTTGAGTGAGTCTTGTATTCTTTGACCAACAATTCACTAGGAGATTTCCCATGTCCAGTACTGGGATTTTTTGTTATATAGTCTGTGGCTTTTGAAAGTAAGCACCATCACCCCATGTGTTGCTACTCTATTAACATGCACAGACATATATGTGTGTACAATCATGTACATTCAGCATATATTTTAAGCAAGATTATAAGATAGTATGTTCCTGTATGGGATTTTCAAACATCCTTGTTATCTATCACTCCTTCGTTCTCATCCTTTATTGCCTTTCCCCTTCAACTTCCAGTTATAGCCTTCTCCTATTATTTCCATAATGTCCATTATAGCACCTGTCTCCCACTGGCAAGATATCAAAATTGTGGTTAAAATGAAGTTGAAAAATAAGAATACCCAAATATTCTTCAACACGTAAGGACCCATTTTCTTTATTTTATTTTCTCTCCTGAATTACAATATGAACTAAAAAAGTATATTTTTAAATAACCCTCCAAGTTTTTTTTTTTAATAAAACCATTTATACTAAATGTTCAGTTAGGAACACTGTTAAGAAATGCTGGCTTTCATTGTATTTCTTTAACTATTAATTCTTTTCATTTATTCCCTTACACCCTCTCTCTCCTTCTCTGTCTCCCTCCATTTCTCTCCCTCTCCAGTCACCTACATGCCATAGCACACATGCTGCAGACTTAGGACAGCTTGCTGAAGGTAGTTTTCTCCTTCTACTATGGATTCAAGTTCAGGTCATTATTCTTGTTTGACAATTGAAGCACCTAGTGGGCCCTGATATTATTAATTTGTTTTTCAGTGTTGCAAGTGGAACCCAGAGCCTTAAACACACAAGGGAAATTATCTGCAGAGAAACCCTTGTTTGTCCTTTTTATGCTGTGAATTAGCAGCTGGGAATTCAGAAAACTTCTCCCCAGAAAACTGGAGAAAAGTCTCCAGAACCTGACACTTTTCTCAGGGGACTCAATTCACCAGACAAATCATAAGTGTTATTTAATCCCCTGGGTACTCTGAGAGGTTTCCTTTTTTACTTTAGCCCATTGTTTACTCCTTTTCAGACTCTTGCCTCTTTCATGTGTGTCAGTTTTTCAGCTTTGTGAGATAGATCCTGAATTTGTGAAATTGGTAAAGAGAAAAAGGAACAAGAGGATGTTTTTATTTCTTAATCAAATGTCATGAGAAAATATCGGCAATAATAGGTTTTTAGGAAGAAGAAAAACTGCAGTCTGTATCTCCATCCAGTTTTGCATTAGAACAATGAGTTGTCTGCCTGGTGCCTTCACATATGCTGAGAAACCAAAGGAAGCAAGGAGAAACCTTGGCTATAACTTCTGATGCTGAGGTGAGCTTACCAGGAAAAAGAAAAGCATTTCAGACCCTGAGAGGGAATTTTCTCCTTGTTTTTGAGCCAGGTCCTAGCATCAGCGATAGGATTAAATTCTCTGGAGCCTTCTCCTTTGTGGTTCGCTTGGGTGTGCCCACGTGAGAAGTGCAACTTGAGGCATCGGAGTGATGAGAGATACAGACTTCAAGGGAAGGAGGGAAAACTAAATCGTGCTCTTTGTTTTCAAAGTACATGGTACCAAGATAAGCTGTTTTATAAGCGCTACCTTATGCCTTCAAGGGCAGTTCAGGGCTTTTGTCCTCAGGCTCTGCATGCAGGCTCATAAGTGGACAGTATTAATGCTGTAGAGAGCCATACTCTGAGTGCTCCTCAAGTCCTCCTCATGATGGACTCTGACAGCCACTATGTACTCATGAAGAATCTAGTTCAGGCAGTGGGAATGATAACAACCTAATGGTGTCACACCATAAGAAGCCAATTCAAATGATCTCCCTGCAAAGGATACTGCCAAACCAGGGTGGTGGATCTGATAAATTTAACGGGCATCATTGTGTTTTTCTTTTTTTCTTTTGCTCCTTGCCCTTCCTTTTTTATGATTCAGACATACCTCAAGGGAAATAAAGCAAAATAAAAGCAAAGGTGCATGCTCCAATGGATGGACTGAAAGAACAAGGCAAGGACTGGCACCCAGAAAAGAGCATGATGCTAATTCAATACAGAGGTTGTCAGCTCCCAAAGTTTGCAAAATGAGGACACTTCAAGCAGAGTTCTCAGCAGATGTGACAAGATTCAGCCACACGATTTTCATTAGTGGCTCTGGGAATCCTGCAGTGGAAACCTCAGCCCTGTGCCGAGAAGTCTATCTATTGTTTTCCATCCCCAAAGTCATAAATGGATGTTATGTACATGTCATGCTGCTTAATTCCCAGTGCACCTTTATTCTCTCTAATTCTCTGCTCAACATGTGTAGCTATATCTAGTTTCTAGAACTTAATCTCAAGCACACATGCAGACATACAGAGACATACAGAAGTATGCACAGAAACTAAAAGGTCTGGCTCTACTAGAAGGAATTGCATTATTGTTCAGAGTCTGGACGGTCATCTTCCATTTTCTTTACACAGGCATAGCTGCTTATAATTGCCTTCCTAATAAATTATCCTTGAAATGAACAGAAGGAAAGAGAGAACACTTCACCAAACCTATTCAATACAATGCCCCTGCCACAAACAAATGAATACACCAGTGTGGAGCAAACAGAATTGCCAGGAGATGTCCTGATCTTGATTTGAGATTTGCCAGCAAAGTTGGAAGTGTCTACACAGTTTCCAGGTCACAGTGCAGCTAAGTGTTTTGGTATTCCCTGACAGTTTTCTATAATTTTTTTTTCAGACAGCCAAAGTTACATATTCTGGAAGTTTCAACTACAGCTAATAGTGAGACAGACCCATGCTGGTGAAGACCAATGCCTGAACCCTCAAATAGAGCTTTGCTAAATCTCAGTGTTTACATTGGATTCCAATGGCTGTAGATGATGAGCTCAGGGAACCACATGCAAAATCTGCCTGATTTCTTGTGAAGGTATGGAATCATAGGGAGTGCTGAATCTGATATTCCCTGTCTCCAGTATAGAATACCCAAGCTAGAACTTAAAATGCCATTCCTTGGTTACAAGGTAAAAAATAGAATTCTGAGATGATTGATAGTATTGTGAAGGTTTAGGGAGAAACTTAGTACAACCAGTCTCTTGGTCCATACCTCCCCCCCCCCAAAAAAAGATCTCATTTCTAATAACCTGCATGCAAGATTTTGTTTTCCTTAGAAGCTAAGTCTACTCCGTAGCCTGAACTTAGTTTGAAATCATGTTTCTCCTATCTCAGACTCCAGAGTGTTTTAATTACAGGTATATACCTTTACTATAGTCAATTAAGAAAAAAAATAAATGTTTAATATGAACTCATAATAGATAGATAAATTTCTCAAATGTGGATGTGCAGTTCCTTAGCTATGTTGGTGTTTTATTTATCCTTTCATTATTAGGTTTTCTGGATTTTGTTTTAGCCCATTTGGAGTTTCTTCTCTCCTGAGCTTTATATTCTTAATGAAAATAATCTTTACCAAAAGAAACAATACAAATGAATTGTCATATAATCCATTTCCTTTTTCCAAAAATAGTTTGAATAATTTTAAAAGAAAGTTATTTGTCACTATAAAACATAAAGTCATTTTTTTATGCCCAATGTGATACAACTTCTATAGAACATAGCTTCCACTGGGTTTACAGAGAGTTGTGTTTATAGTTGAAAGACAAATGCTTTGGAGACTAGGGGACCTGAGCTCAAGTCTTTCACCATTAAAATAATGTGATTTCAAATGAATTGTTTAGTTGTTGGGTGTTTTGTGGCTTTCTCTGAGAGATATCAATGGTAATGCTATCAGTATCCTATGGGGTTATGAAGAACAGTAATGGCATAAGAAATGCCTTGAGTATCAGAGAGCTACTACAGGCATGTGCACAGGCAAGTGCTGCTCTTAGCCTTGGTTGGAAAAACTTCTTTTTTCACTGAATGTCCACAAAGACTCATGGCTGCTCCAAGGGCATGTTTAAGTGGCTTCTAGGTGATTAGCCTTAAATGAGACTTCTATATTATTCCTCTTGAGGGTCAGGGAACATTGTAACAAAGGACACAGGAGGAATTTAACAATTGGAATACTGTGGTGTGGAATTCACAGCAGTTTCAATAACATGTACAGGGCCTGCTCAAGACTTTGGCTAGGCCTGCTGTGAATCAGTCATGGATGATGGAGGAGGTTCATGGGGACCTGATCCTCAGCAGGGAACTACTGGCTGCTGATGGATGCTGAGGACTGAGCTAGGTAAGCATGCTACCATTGAGCTACCTCATCCCAGACATCTCCACTTTTTAAAAAGAATTGACTGTAGTTTAACTATACCATAAAAAAGCTATGAGAAATTGGAAAAACATGAAGTATGTTATCTCTTAGAAAACAAATCTAACTGAAGAAAGTATAAAGAAGTCCTATCTGATAGCCAGGGACTATCTGTACAAATCTGAGAAAACTTAGGAGACCCATCACCACACTGAAAAGAAAACCAGGAAGGTGAGAGACTTCACCCCTGTGTTCAGACTATCCTATTGGAATTCCCTGGTTTGGTACTCAACATGCAGCTACTCGCTGGTCTAAGGAGCAGCACAGTGCAGGTTTTGTTCTTGTGTCATTCCCTCTGGCTTCAGCCAGTGGTCTTTTTCAGGGATTGCTCTGACACTTTCCCCTGCTAGAATTTCTTTCATCACTTTTCAAACTGTGGATTGGCTATCAGTAAAATCAGCCCATATCAGGTTGACAAGCTAACAGCTTTCTCATTGGCTCTTGGGTGCTTGCTGGCCCACCTTATCTTTAAAAGCCTTTTGAACTTCATGTAGACATACAATCCTGAGGCAAGAGGGAAAGGTTTTGGATTAAACAATCCAGCACAGTTTGTAAACATTTGCCTTCTGCAGTCCTCCGTATTAGGCATAGGGTACAGACTGGACCTTTCGCCTATAAAAGGGACACTCAATACTCCTGAGATTTGGAGAACTCTGAAAGTTTATCTGTTTCTCAGGTGTATTTCTTCTTTGTGTGTGTGTGTGTGTGTGTGTGTGTGTGTTTCTTTTTTTAGTTCTAGTTCACTTTTTTTTTTTGGACATTTGGGGTTTAGCCTTAGTTGTCTTTGAACTATGTTTTCCTACTATCAGATAATTCTCAATCTTCTTATCATTACCCCTTATAAGAGACATTTTATAAGAAAACATTTTCCTGAAAATGAAAGGAAAATGGTACATTTACTAGTGTCTGAGTATCAAGCATGTCATTAAAAGGTGTGAAAAACTGTTTTTAGTTGTTTTTTGTTTTGGTGTGCGCGTGCGTGCGTGTGTGTGTGTGTGTGTGTGTGTGTGTGTGTGTGTGTTTGTGTGTGTTCTGTTAGAAACAAAGGAGTCAGCAGCCTCTGTGTGTGCACAGAGGACCCAGGTTGTAAGGTCCTGAGAGGAAGTTGGCCTTGGCATGGCACTCATGCTGCCCATAATAGTTGTGTACAGCAAATATTCCTAGAATTGCATTCTGTGTAGTAGAGAGAATTTGGCTCATTTGGGTCTTTGACCCTATCCCAGTATGTGACCTGGCAGCTCAGGAGAGGTATCTGGCCCACAATGAATCACAACTTGACCTGGACCTTGTTAGCCAGAAAGAAGTTTTGAGACTTCGACATCCGTAGATAGATACAAGTGTGGTGAGATTGGCTGCAATGGAGTCTTTATGATCACAGTGGCACATCTGAGCAAATCTTACCAGCATCACTTTTAAGTCACTTCTGGCTGCAATTATTTCTCTGATTTGTAGGATGTTTGTTGCAATCTGAAACACACACTTTTATACCCTCTGTCTATCCAAATTGATAGTAATGTTAGGTACAATTAAAATGGATGTTTTTCTTTTTATGTTTCTACAGTATTGGAGGTATGGGGAGGATCAGATTAGCCTGTTGGCACATAGCCTTCTGTGGCCCTGGACTTATCTCAAATTTTTCTGTATGCAGCTTTCTGAAGAACTATGGCTTTGCACTGAGACTTTCTTGTGAAACAGTAGGGTTTGGGCTGTGTTCCAGCACATGCAAGTATTTATTATTAGATCCTGTAATCATAATCACTGTAAACATTAATGCATTTTAACAATCTGGCAGCCAGTACCTTAAATCCCCAGGAATCTTAGTTAAATCCCAAAGAAAACTTTTAACAGTTGTTTGGGGGCATTAGGGACAGCATTTACAAGCAGGGAAAGACCAGTTTTCCAATTTTCAAACAGTTCTGATTGATGGCTTAGGATTGAACTAGTATTTTGGATCCCCAGCCTTTGGACCATTGCATCATATGAGCACTCAAAGATATAATTGGGACACGTATAATCCAAATACCTCCTGGCAACAATTTTTGATGAATGGCCATAACCTAGATAAGAGGCAAGCAGTTGCACCAGCCACAGCTTGTTTGAGTTTGATTCAGGGTTGCCAAACTTGAAGGCCATTTGAGTTTCAGGGATTCATACCATTGGGCCTCATGTACTTCTTTGCTGTTAGAGATCCTTGTATTTGGTCCAATAAACTTCTTATTGACCAGAAAAAAAGTAGTAGAGAGATTTCCAAAGAGGGATAGTTTTCGAAAGAAGGAAGAAGAGAAGGGAAGGAGAAGAGAGCAAAGGAAAGCTGAAGTTTATCCTTCCTTTCCCAAATGTATAGATTTAAAAACTAAAGAGGATTCCTTGAGAAATCTATGCTTAGCTTCTCTCACCTGGTTCCATTGTACCTTTTAATTAAGCACAATGCATAGGAGGAGGGTACTTGAGGTGCAAGCAGGCTTAAGTAGGCAGGACTTCTCTGCTCCTATTAACACCAGAGATACTTCATCATAGCAATTAACTATCACCTGCAGTTGCCTTCTTTCCTCTGGGAACTGTAGGCTTGTCAGAGTCAAGGATTCTCAGGGTTTTTGTCCTTCTAACATGCAATGAGCATCACTGAATCCCTAGCATGTGGTGCAATGCTTATTCCATATTGGAAGAATAAAATTCTATCTGTGGATAACTGTGTCAGGATTAATGAGGGGAACAACTCAAGCCCATTCCCTCCTATTCCACCCCTGCTCTTTCTGGTCCTAAGCTTAGCTTCAAGTCAGAACACATTCAAGCTGTAGGTGGCCAAAGGTGCTGACTCATCAGAAGTCATACCACAGTCTTTCCAAACCTTCAGCAAACCACATTCAAATTGTATTCTGACAGTGATTTTCATTATGTTATTTGTTGTCAACACTCTGAAATTGTTTTTTCTTCCCGAAAGTTTAGGTTTGGTAAAACTTGGAACATGTTTTCCCAAGAACACCATCCCCCACAGTCTAATGCTGTATATTTTAGTGGAAATTTTATCCATGTGCCCTTCACACAGATTTTCTTTCAGTAGGGTCTGTTGTGAGATTTTTCTTTCTTTTTTTTTTTTTTTAATTTAAACATCAAGTTTCTTTCTTCACAGTCGTGTTCAGGGCAGGCAAACCTTGTTCTACTGTTAGGGAGCCATGTGCTCCAGGCACCTGCTCCCTAGGTAAGGGTATTTAGCCATCTATGCTGTGATGTGACTCCCTTTTATGGTAGTTTGAGTGAGATTGGCCCCCACAGAGTCGTGTGTTGAATACCTGGTCCCTAGTTGGTGGAACTTTTGAAGAAAGATTAGGAGGTATAGCTTTTTGTGTCTCTGGAGCAAGCTTTGAGGTTTCAAGACTGCCTTTCCCAGTTATCGCTCTTTGCCTTCTGCTTGTGGATCAAGATGTAAGCTCTCAGCTACTACTATAGGTGCCATACCTGCCTGCCTGCTGCCATGCTCGTTGCCATGGTGGTCATGGACTCATGCTCTGAAACTGGAACACTCCCATCCATCCACACAATAAACACTTTCTTCTATAAGTTGCCTTGGTCATAGCATTTGGTCATACAATTGAAAAGCAACTGAGACACCTCCCTTCTTGCTAGTGATTAGTTTCAGCACAGGGACATGATATTCTCTTTGTCAGTGTTCTAATGGACAGGACATGTAGCAATGTTCTTTTTGCTCTTAAACTATGCACAGGTGTCATTGTAGATTTTCTAGGAGAACAAAGACCTTGAAACTATTGAATTACCATGAAACTATGGAAAAGAATCTAGTTGCATTTAGGGTTTTGCTCTGCAGCACTTAGGAAAATATAAAGCCTTGTGTGCTAGTCAAGTATTCTTTCATTGAGCTACATCATTACTCCCTGTTTTCACTTACTATTTTAAAGTAGGTTGTATCACTAAGCTTCCTAGGCTGGCTTTGAATTTATTCTATAGCTCAGGCTAGTCTTGTATTCTTGGTCCTCCTGCTTCAGGAACACTAATAACTGGCATTGCAAGCCTGTGGAACTAGAATAACACAGTTCAAATCTTGAATTTAATATTTTTAAAAACCTTTAGTTTTTTAAGAATGGGTCATTTGTCTGAATATATGTCTGTGTATAATATGGCTCCAGACAGGCACTGGAGTCACAGATGGTTATGACTTCATGTAGGTGCTGAGAATTAAATCCTGGTCTTCTTGAAGAGTAGCCAGTGCTCTTAAATGCTGAGCTACCTTCCCAGCATTTTGAACTTCTGATTTTAACAACTCTGCAAACCAATTAATTGACTGTAGACATTTTGCCATGTGGAATAAATTATATGTCATTTATGCCACAATTAACTGAATGATCTGTTACTGCCAAATACATGGCAATTAAGTACAACCTCTAAAATTTGATTTCAGATCATAGAATTTCTCAACTGGTAGAGAAATCTGAAGAACCCAATTGATATGAAATTCTCCCGTCAACACTAAGACTTGAGTTTTTGTCTTTTATAGGTAGCAGACCATGAGATTTATTGAGAGCTTAAACTGACTTTAAACAGTGGCAAATTGTGTTTGCTAATACTTCCTTATACTTGAGTGCATTCAAGACTCCTTTAATTTTCTTAAAGGAAAATTGTGAAATGGTAAAACAATCAATAGTACAAGATTTCTTGATGTTTCAACTCTGCTGTTTTCTGAACTTTTATATGGCTTTCTATAATTCACAAACAAGCAACAAGTGATGAAATGAATTGGGCCACTCAAAGTGTATAAAGTTATTTTAAATGATAAAGAATAGTTGGCTTGCTTTAACCCTTCCTGCCTCTTTTGTTTCTTGCTTTTCAGACATGATTTGAGACTTTATGACTGTTTCTAGGATTTGTCTTCTTGCTTTCTGATCCTCACATTGGGCTGATTCAAATTAAACCTTGTTACCAATTTGAGAAAGTTAAAAATTCAATATGTGTTTATTTTGGTAGGTTCAACACCACCACAGGCCCAGGTCTTAGATGATATTGATTAGTTATAGAGTAACTGATTTTCAAATGCAAAATTGATGACAAGAAATAGAAAAAACCGGAGTGACCCACTCCATCTGGTAACAGTGAAAGTGTGCTTTTGTTCTCTAGGTCTTACTTGGAAAAAATTCTTAGTGATACAGCAATTTTATTTGTGATCCAAAGATTTCACAGAATACCACACTAGAGCCCAATACAAAACACGCATTTATGTCTTGTTAGGCAGCATATATCAGATGAAATGCTATGTTACGATTCTTTTCAAACTAAGACATTTCAAACTAAGATATTTAAAACATAAAGTCCAATAGGTGGTCAGAGTAATAACAGCCATAAAGCTGATTAGAGCAACATGACAAAGATATCTTTGAGACAGGTTTGATGTGGAGAAACCTGCCCCTCTGCAAGGACAAGTTGAAAATTAGAAATAGCAAAGACTATAACATCAATGTCTTAGATTGTTTTCAGGTACTGTAACAAAATATTGGAAACCTTAAAAAGAAATAATATTTGTTTGGTTCATTAAAATCCTGGTGGCTGAAAAGTCCAAAACATATAAATTCTGAAGTCAGAACTGTGTCAGAACAATAAAGAAATAGGACTAGACTTGGGCATAGGCAAAACAGAATGAGCCCATGTGAAAAGGTTTTACATTGTAAAAATCTACTCTTAAAAGAGTAGTACATAAAAGAACAACAACATTACATAATAGGACAACAATAATCCCTTCTGCTACAAAATTCCCATGATACAGTTACTTCCCATCTGCCCCACTTTTTAAATCTCCCACCATCAGAATAATCAGGGGACAAATAACATCCTTGGCTGAATTGTGAAGTCAGGTAACTTTCAAGGTTGATGCTACATGTCAGCTTTCCAGGGACAGTAGGGCCATCAAATGTAGCACACAACAAACATGGGAATCTACATATCTTTTGAAAATACAAATTTCTATTAAGTGTTACTGGATGGGGACAAGATCCTGCATTTCTAACAATAATCTACTGCTGTTAGTATGTAGAGTCAATAATATGCTAAAATTGGATCATTATTTCAGAATCTAGCTAGGTGTTAGGAACTGAGAACAGTGGTGGTAAAAAGGGAAGAGAGAATTCAAGAATATTAGAGAATGACTACAGTCAGGATTACAAAAGACTAAAAGACACTAGTTGGTTTTCCTAAGTTGGCAATTCATCAAGTAATCCTCCAGGAAATTTCTGTTGGTCTGAGGTGTAGTTGAAGCCACTGAAGCCAGGGGCTAGATTCTTGTGTATAACCTATCCAAGACTCATTTTTCTTATTTCCTGACTGCAGCCAACATACTTATCATCTTGTACCTATTGTGGTAGCTATGTAGAATTGGATGAAATGTGACCAACCACAGAACTGACCCTGACAAATATTCTTAATGTTTTGTTTGCTGTTATTATTCCTACAGGTCCTTTCTGGTCCTAGTGGGACAATTCACTGATAGAGCACTTGTAAGGCATGTGAGAGGACCTGGGTTTCAGCTATGACATAGTAAATAATAATCATAATAAAATAGTAGTTGTAGCAGTAATAGTATTTTTGGTCCTTAAGATACTGGCCTCCCCCATAGAATGCAACTTATCTCTGTTAATCAGCCTCATGACTCCTGCAACATCAGCCATTGATAAGATGTTTCATAATGAATAAGGGAATTTAATTACTTCCTCTGTAGGATTGATGAGTGGAAAAATGTGTGTGTGTGTGTGTGTGTGTGTGTGTGTATTTGAAAATGGTTAGAAGCACAATTATAATTCCCACTGGTAAACATACAGCATGGAAGTGATAATAACGATTATGGAGATGGCTCTGCTCACAAGATACATAAATGTGCATTGACAGATACTTTAAGGTATGATCAGTCCCATTCATTTTCCCTTTCTTTGAAAACTCTGCTGTTCATACTGCCTCTTAGCCTCACACTGCTCCTTTGTTGCAGGCCACACTCCAACCATACATCAGGATGTTTTCTGAATGATCAAATGCAGCTGTAGGCATTACTGCTGTAGCAACTTCATTTATCTCATGAATGAATAAAAAAAAAGAATGTTTACATTTAAAATATTCAACTCAATCAGTGGGCCACTACTGGTCTCATGTTTATAAAGGAAGAAATTCAAGGAATTATTTGGACAAAGGAAATTACAGCGTCTCTTAGGCTTGTTTCTGTGTAGCTAGTTTTGTTTATGTGATCAGGTATTCACAATGTCCTGGGGCAGTGGCAGTGGTATTAATTGTAGCAGAGCTGGCCTGGCCACAGAGTTCTATGATGGTGACCTCTCTAACTCTTGGTGGCAATAAAATTTTAGAATAGTGACTAACTCACTGGGCCTCAAGATTCCCATCTCTAAAATGATATTGGTAATAAAACCTTTACATCACAGGCTGTGCTCACCAGCCATAGACAAAAAGCACTTGCAGTACCTGGGATCCACTGTGTTCTTTACTGCTGAACCTGAATGCTTCTTTGGATAAGCAGACCACACTTTTCCCTCAGCAGTCTGATTACATGCTAGTGTTTCTTGTTCATTTTCTTCTAATATGTGATTAAATAAAAAGATGAATGCATGATACATATCTATGAAACATTCTTCATATTCTCAGAAAGTTAAAATACCATCATAGGATAAGTAATTGGCAAGTATTTCATGGAGGGAGCCTCTGGCAGTGGCTCTAAAAGGCAAACAGCATAGCTAAGAAAATGGTTTTAAAGGAAACGTACTTAGAGACACCACAAAATTTGACAGAATTCCACATACCACTTGCCTATTGTGAGTCCTGCACCAAAAGCTAGATCAGATCTGGAATTTTAGAACAAGTTGTGTTTCCCAAGTCTGCTTTCCATTATCCTAAGCAAAATCTGTTTCAATATTTAAAACGCAAGGAAACGGTAGAAAGTAAAAAGCAAAGCATAATTTTGCTAGCTAAAGATGCTCAGTGGATGTGTGGAAAGCCTCCTGGGAAATTGCAGCCCCCATCACTGTGTTCCTGTCTTAGACTTTAAGGTGGCCCAGAATAGCCAGCAGTTGAGTTTGGAGCAAGTCCTGGACTGGGGGAATTTCCACTCAAGAGATCTGCAGAGCTCAGTCCCCTGTAGCTACCCCTCCCACATTCACCAGAGCAGCCTAGCTGCAAGAGATGGAAAAAGGCAAGAAGTTGAGTCGGCAAGTAAAAAAGAAAGCTGGCAATCAAAAGGCTGCGAGCTCATCAGAACTACTTTTTTCCTCCTAAGCTTCTACCATCTGGCCTTTAGCGTAGTAACAGAAAAACACCATGATATTAGAGCAAAAGCTGAATAATGAGAAAAAAAAATCCCTCCCCCATCTCAAGAACCACAGAGCAGCCTCCAAACCTTATTTTTATGCACATTATGCTCTGCTCTGCTTGGATTTTAGGTTGATTTTAAACTTTTTTTTTTTTTTTTTAGAATTTGACATGTGAGCACACTAAATTACTTCTACCCCTGACTCTCGTCCATTAATCCTTGTGTTACCCAGCCAATGTCTCCCTCTCAAGTACTTATGAGAGAGAGAGAGAGAGAGAGAGAGAGAGGTATATACACATCCAACTAGAGTTACCCATATGTACATGGGATTAAATAAGACCACTTAGGCTTGGTTGGCCTATCAGGAACTCCTGTCTGATGAAAACAGATTTTCCCTCCTGCAGTAACCATGACTGATGGGGGTACTTCCATTCTGGGTTAGGACCTTATGAAACTTTCACCCTCCATGTCAGCATATCCACTGATAGATGTCCCGTTGGGAGCTGAGCACTCCACAGTCACTCATTCTCTGCACTTCAACTAGATGTGTATTATTCTCCCTCTGCAGCAAAAGAAGAGAAGGAGAAGGAGAGGAAGGGGAGGAGGAGGAAGCTTATTTGATGAGGTATGAGAGTTATATTTATCTATGGGTATAGGGATAAATATTTAGAAGGCTCCTAGACATTATATTAATTAATGGAGGGTCTATGTCCTCTCTAGCCATGGGTTCTTGATAAGTTTTATGGGAGCAGGCATGAGCTCTGTCTTATTGATTGCTCCTTAAGTCCAATCAGACAGCTGTTGGTTACCCCCAAATTTGGACATGTCTTCCTAGGCTGGTTATTTTTGTAGTTCACTGTATTTACAGAAGAATCCAGACAATTTTCATAGTCTTTAGATTTATTTTGTTGTTTAGTTATAGAACTACTCACATACCCCTCGCACATTTATGTGTATATGTGGGGGCTCACAGAGGCCAGAAGAAGGTTTTGAAAGCCTTAGCAGTTGTGGACTTCTTGATGTGGACAGCCATCTCTCTGGCCTCATTTTCACTTATTCTTAAATCACACATTTAAATGGTGTATGGCTGTACCTTAAGAGTTTGTAGCAATGTGTATGAAACATATTTCAGTTACCCAGGTTCTTCTCAACCCCTAACAAACAGCCTCTCAAAGTTAGGGATGGATCTTGCAAGGATACCCTCATCTGAGTTCTAGCCAGACCTTCTCCCATGGGGAATACAGCAGTTTTGGAAAAGACATGGAGGCAGGAAATTCTGAGGCTTCTCTCAAAAGACAAGGATGTAACACTTTCTGAGAAGTGTTCCCTTGATAATACTTCTCTTAACCATTGATTTTCTGTTTTCTGGATGAATATAGAAGAGTAATCAATAGGGATGACTAACGTAATTTAATACCCTTTTACTTCCCTCCTGGATAAAATATCCCATCCACTTTATCCACAGATAGTTGAAGGAAATGTAACTAAACCTGGTCTCTACTTCATAAAAGTTCTATCAATTAGGAAAAGAAGTGTCAAGAAACACACAAAAATAGTATTTACTTGTAATAGTAATCAAAATTCAAAAAGCACAGAATAATATAAATAAGAATTTTAAGCAGCATAAGTTAGACAATGTGACAAGAATTGATAATAAAGAAAATTTTTCTCATACTCTTGCTACAGACATGACTTTATTATAAAGCCACCTCCTACAAAAAAGTGCTATAAAATATACATATATATACATATGTATATGTATATATATATATATGTTGTGTTGTATAAATATTCTCCATAAACTTAAGCTACTGGTGTCTAGATCAGAAAACTTGATTTAACAAAAAGGTCATCAATTCAGCAGAAGATTTTAGAAAACAATTCTTACATGTCAGGAACTTGTCTAGGTGCTACCAATGAAGCAATCAGTGTGAGGGCATTTGGCAACAAAATGTATAAGAAGAGGAGCAGGAGGGAGAGGAAGAAGAAGGGAGGGAAGGATGGGGGGAGGGGGGAATTTTAGTATCATGAAGAAGATGCATGAAATTAACAAGATAAAAACAATTACATGGGTCATGGTGTGGTGGTTCATGCCTTTAATCCCAGAATTCAGGAGGTAGAGGCAAGTGGATTTCTGAGTTCAAAGCCAGCCAGATCTACAGAGTGAGTTTTAGGATAGACAGGGCTACACAGAGAAATCCGGTGTCTTGAAAAAGCAAAAGCAACAACAAGAAAAAACAATGACATGTGATGTATGCTAAGACCTGAAATAAGGATTAAAAAAATACAAAAGAAGACTGGGTATGAGAGTATGGGATGGAAGGTGGGAACTGAAACTTTAGGTGAAAAGGTTTCAGCTCTCTGGGTGGGGGGGGGGGTCACACAAACAAATACCTAACAGTGGAATTGCAGATACTGGATTATATCTGAGATTGTAGCAGAAGAAGAAAGAAACTAGATTTTGTTCAGGGGCCAGATTAGTGAAGGCCTGTTGGGCCATGCCTGAGTTTATAACTTCATTGAGAAATACATAATCCAAAATACATTTTAAAAATGTGCTGGCTGATGAAGAGGGAATACACAGGAATGTAACAAAGTAAACCAGAACAGATTATCTATAAGAGTAGTGGAAATACTAAAGATAGGATGTTAGTACAATGAACTGGGTATTTACATACAACTTCCTCATAAATTTGTATGCCAGATCCCTAACTCAGCATATGATTGTGCTGTACGGTAGCCATTCTGGGAGTGATAAAACTGTGAAAATACAAAGAAGCTAAGTAACAAGAAGGGCTCAAGGGGGGGAAGGACACATGAATCTCACTGTGAACATGAGATAGAACAGAGATTGCAGATGGATGGGGAAGGAGTTGGATGGGGAATGGGCATGGGAATGGAAATAATGGAGTTGGGGGTGTATGGAAGATAGTACTGGGAAAGAACTGGAATCAGGGGCAGGTCCAGATGAGCTGGAAACCTGGTGCAATGAAAGCTCCCAGGAATCCAGCTAACACTGGTAGCAATGGAGACATGGAGTCTAAGACTAGCTATCTCCTATAAGATATGCTGGGGTTAAGATGCCAATGGCCAACTTCTGACTTGTCCATCTTGAGACCCACACCATGATAGGGAGCCTACCCCTGACAATGCCTGGTGTGCCAGGACTCAGAAGCTGGACAGTCCTGAGATAGAACCAAACTTGACTGGCAAAAAAAAAAAAAAAAAAAAAAAAAAAGTCAATGAAATGATTCCTAAAGATATTCTGCTAAACTTGAGTGTTACCTAGCCCAGTAGCCATCAGTGAGGCTTCACCCAGCAACAGATTGAAACAGATACAGAGATAAAGGTGAGAGCCAAAATGACCAAGACAAGAAAACCACAGAATTATCTAACCTGAACTCATAGGAATTTATGGAGACTGAATCAACAACCAGAGAGCCTGCATAGGACTGACCTAGACCCTCTTCATGTATGTTACCACTATATAGCTTGATCTTCTTGTGGGACTCTAACACTGGGATCAAGGGCTGTCTCTCACTCTGCTACGTGTTTCTGGGACCCTTTCCTCCTGTTGGGTTTCCTCATTTAGGCTCAATAGGAAAGAAGGTACCTAGTCTCACTGTAAAAATTAATATACACTGGCTAGCAATGTATGTAGGAGGCCTGCCCTTTTCTGAAGAGAAAGGAGAAGGAGTGGATTAGAGGACAGGGAAAAGTTGTTGGAAGGATTAGGAGGAGAGGGGGAGAGAAAACTGTGATTGGGCTGGGAAAAAATGATTAATTAATAAAAGTAAATTTTTAAAAACTTGAAAATAGAGCCTTTCACACTGGTCATTAGAGAAAAAGGGTCCCAGCAGGATGTAGCCCAAGTCTATGTCTTGATATACCAGCTTCAAGAACTATGGCAAAAAAAGGTACTATGCCCCTAATTTATGGTGTTTTTGGTATTGTAGTTAGAAGTGGGTAAGATAGATAAAAGTTTAGGCTAGGTTTGTCACAATGGAGACAAGTGGTAAAAGGAATTTGAGATACTTTCAAGGGAGGTGTTATAGAGCTGATGATGTGAGGTATAATAAGCCAAACATGAATGCTTTTGGTGTTAGGTCTAGCCTTGGACCATGATGTTTGCATTAAGTATCTTTCTGTTTAAGGGCTAGTCAAAGTAGGTGACATTAATTCAGCTAAAAGGCCTTGCTAGTAGTTTTCAACAAGGCACATGCTCTGCAGGAAGACATCAGCTAGTCTGATGTGGATAAAATGGAAAGGTTTATAAGTATACCTTTATAAAGGTCAAATGCAAAGGGTCTGGAAGACCTAGAGCATGCACTGGTCAGGAGGTGTTCACAGTATATGAAGTAGTAATGATCTACACAGGCTCAGCTGAACAAGGCACAAGGCAGGCAAAAATGCACTTGGGGAAAATAAATGAGAGCAATTTATCTTCCCCTTCTCCAGCTGGAACTTGGTAATGCAGAACTCCCTTCTTCTTGCAGTTTAGTGAGACTCATACAATGAAAAAGGCAGATCTAACTTAAGCTTTTCGATAACAAAAACTTTACTATTAAAAGCCCAGGAAGTACTATAACCTAACATGTCCTCAGAAAGAAACTTGTCCGTCGTGAAGAACATTCTTATTGCAGCAACAGCAATTTAGATGAAGCTGTGACTTTTATTGCTAAAATCTGTTATATGACCATTTTTACTTCCCAGGGAAAGGTATGAAGATCTGACATCCAACTGGAGGCCTATGGGCCCACAGAGCTCCACCTGTGATAAGACAGAGGAAGGTGATGATTCAGCTGGACCTGGTTGGGAAGGAATGACAGGATGGTAGTTTGTGGTACCAAAAACCTTTACTATTAGTTTTAATTAGGGGTGGAAAATAGATATCAAACGTTGGTTATTATATAATAATTATTGCTTAAGTTAACCCTAAAAATTGGGAAAAGAGAATGAGTATATTGCTGTATTCTCATAAGATGTTAATACTGTTATAAAAATTATTTTGAAAAAAGGATCTAAAGAAAAATATTAAGTTAAAATATACATAATTGGCCAACTAAGTTAGAAACACATTCAAGCTCTGACTCCAGATTCATACAAACTCAGACACAGTAGAGAGGCAGAATCAGACAGAGAGATAAGCAGAGTACTAACTAGAAGAATGCACAATTGAGTAATTTCTAATTTGAAAACTTAAATGCTTATTTTCTTCTTTTTAACCATCTAGATTAAGTTAATGTGGCCTGACTGTAAAAACATAAGTACATTCTAAAGTGCCATTCATGATTGCTGCTTCAGGGGCTGTTGCCATCTTCCTTGCCTTGGTTACTGTTCTTGACATTCTGACTAAACTATCTAGAAGCAATTTTTAAAAAAGGACTCATTTGCTTAGGTTCACGCTTTCAAAGGATCAGCCCATCCTAACAGAAAGGGTAGGATAGTAGAACGCGCCTCTCTTTATGGCAGTCAGAAGAACCTAGGATCAAATTAGATCAGAAAAGAAATGGAGACGTGAGAAGGCTATTAGTTGCTTACTGGGAAGAATAGGAAGTGTTAAAAGAGTTTTAAGTGGGATCTTGCCAGAACATTCTTCCAAATCTTGATTCTGTCCTACCCATCCTGCTCACTTTTGTAAGGGATTCAGTTTCCTCAAGCATCTTGTTATTAATGAGATTCATTAATGGTAATATTGATTCTGTGTGATAGGATTAAGAAGAACCAGCTCAGGCTCTGCCTCTGCCTCTGCCTCCTTCAGAAAATCCTACCTGCATGTGCCAATGCAATTAAACCAGACCAATGGCTCATTGCAATGAACATTTTTATGGATGGGGCTGTGACATACCACAACTCCTTAGGTGACATACCACAACTTCTTAGGATCTCCAGGTATGTTCCAATCATGTTTCTTGTTTTCTCATAAAGTTAAGTAGTTCATTCACAGAAGAGCAGCCAATCATTAAAACTAAAACTCATTGGTTTGCCTTTTATTAACTCAACTCAAAATTTCAGCTTTATTTTTGTTATTTTCCTACTCATAGCCACTCTTTTTAATAAGGACTTGCTTATCTTATGAAATAAGAACAACTTTCCCATCTCATTTCTTCTGGTCAATCATAGCTATCACTTCCAATTTCATTCAGAAAATGCCTCAGGGGCAAGACCTTTACTACTTCTTTGCTTTACTATTCTTCTGAAACTTGTAGTCTGTGACTCTCTTAGGAGACTTTCACATACATATGTATAAGAATCACATGTATAATTGCCTCTTTATCTGTAACAACTTTAGCATGTCCACTACTATCTACATCTATTTCTAGATAACTTTTGTGGTGGTCTGAATGAAATTGTGACCCCAGGCTCAGATATTTGAACCCCTGCTCTCCATTTGGTAGTACTATTTGAGGAGGTGGAACTTTGCTAGATGAGGCATGATGTTAGGGTTGGGCTTTCAGTGTTTATGTTTATATATTCAGTCCACTTACTGCTTACTCTCTGTTTTGTGCTTGCATTTGAAGATGTCAATTCTCAGCTTCCTGTTCCTGTCACCATGCCTGTGACTTGCTACTCAGCATCCCCACCATAATAGGCCCTGATTTCTCTGAATAAATACTTTTATTTTCTGTAAGTTTCCTTGGTCCTGATATTTGGCAAAAGCAACAGAAATTTATAGAATTTAATTCACCTTTTCTAGCATGTCTTAGTATTTCTGATATGTGGAAGAAATATAGTATCAGAAAGAAGTTTAATTCACAAATACAGTCAATGATGCACACATTTCACATCAGGCCCAGTGTGTTATGTAACTTAGTCTTTATCATGTATCAGTTATACAAACACACACACACACACACACACACACACACACACAAAACCAAAAACAGAGGTAACTATAGTCTCTCATTGATGCAATACCATTTTGTGGAACTCCACCAAAACAATGACTGGTTCTCCATAAGGCTTTGGGCACACAGCTGGAATGCTGGAATGCTGGAATGGTTGTTCCTTAATGAGTAAATTCAAATGTCAATACCTGGTGAATAGAAAGATACCCTGCTGGACCCTAGACTGACTCAGAGATTTTCCAGAAGCCTTTGCTTTGTGGTGAATGAGTTGAAAGGAATCACTGTGGTCCTTTTGAGTTTCATCCTGGTTATCCCGATATGAGTCAGGCATTGAATGGTGGGCTTGTGAGAGATGGGACATTTATGTAGGTAAACATATTAATAAGACCCAGCTACAGACAAAAATAACTGCTCCATAGAGCTTTTCCTATGCAGATACAATAGATGTCATTAAACAGTGCCTCAGGAAGTCACCTAAGGAAGCAACGTTGCGTTTGTCCCACTGTTGGCCAGTGTGCTATGGTACAAATTTTAAAAACGTTTATTGTTTTCTGAAAAGTAATCTTTATTGGTACAACTATAAGGTATTTTGGCTCCTCTTTAGACAATTTTCATTTTAAGAGGCTATGAAAGAATACAATTTGCTCTTCAAAAGGTTTTAAGTTTAGAAAATAAAGCAAATGCTGCCAGAAGGATATGGAACATCTATCTCCGAGAATTTTCGAGGGAAAATTATCCAGAATCCAAATATGAAAAATTGTGTATTCAGTGAACATAACAGTGAAACTCTTCCTTTTAAGTAGAATTTTATTCAGGCACATAAAATCACATGAATGTAATTTCTTCTGGACAATATAATACTCATTAGAATCCCAAATCCACTACTATTATATTCATCCTTATCACACAATATAATACAGAGACCATGTTATCGATGATCTTATTTAGCTATAGGTGGACAGGCTCAGTCTCCCTGTAATGCATGGTTGATCTTTACTTAATAACCCCATCAACTTGAAGTTGAAGCATTGGCTCTCTCTACCATACCACGCTCCAGATTTTACCTGCCCATATATTTATTACTATCACACTTCTTCTCTTCTGCAAACTTTGAGTCGCCCTTTCATCTTTCTTATCCTCTGATCATCTAATGTTTCCTTGGCTTGGAAAACACTTGGAGATGAGTGTGTGCTACTGCTCCTCCACAGCTGTGCACATGCATTGTTCATATCATGGTCCTACACTCCACATTCCTCATTTTCTGTAGATCACTGCAGGATAGGTTTCTCCCTCCATTCATGCTCTGGCAGTATCTCCAGCCACTCTCATCTATTCAAATACATGTCTCTAGCTTCCTCCTCTTGCCTTTATGACATCTTCTTTATACCGCTTCCGAGTATAGAAACAAGCTATTACTTCTCTACTTAAAGAGAATATTATCTTGGCTTTACTTCTAATTCAAATTGCCAGTGTATTTCTTTCTTTTTTACAGGGAAACTCCTGAGTAGAGCTTTCCTTTGCTATCTCTAGGTTCTTTGCTCTTTGAAATCCAATCCAGTCAGAATGACATCTCAATAAGCCCTCTGAAATATCTCTTTTGCTAATAAGTGATGACTTCCCCTTTTTCTCCGTACAGTGAATGGTCCTCTGTCAGTCTCTTGTGACTGATAAACAACATTTGACACACTTGCTTTTCTTTATAAATTTCTGTCTTTGTTTGGCTTCTGGAATACAGTATTTATCTGGCTTACATCTCTCTTTGTCATCTTTGCCTTTCTTCTTTACAGATTATGCTATCTTCCTATCACATTACAGAGCTCAGTCAATGCCAGTAATCATCATCATGATGTACAAGTTCACTTTTGGCAATCTAGCCTATGAGTCAAATATTCTAAAATTCATGTCTTCAACCCAGACTTGCCTTTGTATTTAGACTTATATATCCAACTACGCACACTTTGGTTACTTCAGCAGATTTCAAACTCATGGTCTGAAATGAACCTTAGATTATCTTCTAAACCCTATCTTTCTTCCTATCTGATTATTGCGATAATAGGCAGCTCATTTGTCTATCTGCTGAATCCATCCTCTCAACTTTCTAATTGGAAAATATGATTATATCCCCTCACACTAACCAATAATAATAACAACAACAACATGAAGAAAACAACAAAAAGAAAGTGAGAGGGGGAGAAAAGAAAAAGCAAACAATCTTAGAAACAAATCTTTTGGTAGTTTGCACTTCCCCACATGCCTTTTACCTTATCTTTATTTCTATGCTGTATATTAATTACCTCCTTATACAGACTATTTATTTTATTTATTAGTCTTAATAAAACAGATTGTTCTTTTTAAAGATTTATTTTATCATTAAGTTTGTGTGTGCGTGCGCACGCGCGCGCATGTGTGTGTGTGTGTGTGTGTGTGTGTGTGTGTGTGTGTTAGCATGTCCAGGTGCCCAATGATAGCTAGAGGTATTGGATTTCCTTGAATATGGAGCTACAGGCAGTTTTAAAGTGCCTGTATGAGTTATATGCATTAAACTTAGATCCTCTGAAAGACCAGGATCTGTTGTTGACTACTGCAACATTTCTCTAAACGCTTTATTCTTCTTACTGTATTGTCTGTCTCTATGAAGGCATCCTTGTACACTTAGAGCTTCACTGAACACATTTAAAAGGCTGCCCAGTGCCTTTCCATTTCCTTTTTTTCATCTTGTGCATTTTCTAGAGAAGTCTCAGAACTGTACTGAGCTTTGTGTATGCCTTCAATATACCAGCTAGACTTTATGTATTAAGTTAGCTAGTTAGTTAATTAGTTAGCTACCTAGTTACAGTGTTTCTTTGGTTTGTAGCTAGTAATTTTGTTACACATTATTTTATGATGTTTCTCTAAATGTATTTCTTTCCTTTGCTTACAGTGAAGCCTATATAGTCCTCTCCTTACCTTACTTTAATTATTAAATCCCATGTCAATAAATTGGCTAGAATGTTTAAGAGTCAGATTTATACAATACAATGAGTGAGTTTAATATTAAGAATTTTTATTGTATTATTGAATCATATTGTTAGTGAAAGAAAGTTGATTTAACAATTTTTTAAAATTGTGAAATATAGATACAAAATTGCACATAAAGGAGAAATACAGGAAACATACATCTAATGTAATAATTAGTCTTGAAAAATTATACATTGAATGTTATAATTAGGCTTGGAATACTCAGAATACTGTTGTCACAGTCACAAAAAAAAGATTCATACTCATCTCATTTGATATAACAGACATGAATAAAATGGTACACACAGGAAATGCAGAAGCAATTGCCTTACTCAAAGATTGTATGTTTGTGTACTCAGAAAACCCAATATAATAATACACAAAACAAAGAAATCAAGTAACATAATACCAAATATAGTACATTCAATTGTTATTATGTTTTAATTTTATATTGGGGGAAAAAGAGGGAACTTTCTTCAGATGATCTCAGTTCCAGGAATCTGAAATAAACATAAACAAAAGATGTCTCACTATGATGGTCACTGTGCTCAGTGTCAAGAATGATAGAGTGTTGCCATATTTACTCCCACTGTTGCCTCTTCATGGACTGCTGGTATTCTCTAGATTCTTCTGCAATTCTACATCAGTGAAAAGTACAGTTTGGAATGGGCAGGCACATCTATAACAGCAGCAGAGCATACAGAACTACATAACCTATCTCCCCCCACCCCTTTAAAATTTAAATTAGAAACAAGCATGTTTTACATGTCAATCCCAGTTCCCTCTCCCTCCCCTCTTCCCCTCCTCCCTTCCTGCCCTCCTCCCCTATCCCATCTACTTGCTGCTCCCCAAGGAGGGTGAGGCCTTCCATAGGGGAATCTTCAAAGTCCTATCATTTGGAGCAGGGCCGGGGGGGGGGGACTTTATCACATAGTCATTTTGATTTTCACTTCCATGATGGCTAAGGATGTTGAGTATTTCCTTAAATGTCTTTAGGGCATTTGAGTTTCTTCTGTTGAAAATTTTCTGTTTAGACCTCTACCCCATTTTTTAATTGGATCATTTGGTATTTTGGTGTCTAGTTTCTTAAGTTCTTTACATATTTCAGAGATTAGCCTCTGTCAGATGTGGGGTTGGTAAAGATCTTTCCTATTCTGAAGGCAGTTGTTTTGTCTTGTTGACCATATCCTTTGTCTTACAGAAGCTTCTGAGTTTCAGGAGGTCCTATTTATTAATTGTTTCTCTCAGAAACTGATGTTGGAGAGGAAAGGGATGTTGAAGTGGAAACTGATGTTGGGGTGTAAAATATATTTTAAAATTTAAAAATTAATTTAAAAAGAGCATGAATAAGTGGAACGACATTCAATTTCTCCTCTTGCTTTATGTGTGCTTGTAAGGTGTATTTCAGTGTGATTGTATCACTTTTTGTTACCATATGACAATAAATTGCTGACTTTTCCTAAGATCCTTTTCCTCACACCTACTTAACAAACCATTATAAAATTACCTCTATTTAAAGGAACATGCCTTAAAAACAGACAGGTGGGTTAATGGTATTGAACTGAAGACACTGATACTATTCCCTACACATATAAACACCTGATTTGTGGCAAAGAAGTCAAAATTGTACAATGTTCAAAGAAAGCATCGTCAACAAATTGTGCTGGCATAACTAGATGTCAACATGTAGAAGAATGCAAATAGATCTAAATCTATCACCATGCCCAAAACTCAAGTCCAAGTGGGTCAATAACCTCAACATAAAAACAGTTACATTGAACCTGATAGAAGAGAAAGTTGCAGGTAGTTTTGAATGCATGGGCCCTGGAGAACACTTCCTAAATGGACCACCAATACCACATATTCTGAGATATATAATTAATAAATGGGTGATCCTGAAACTCAGAAGCTTCTGTAAGGCAAAGGATATGGTCAACAAGACAAAATGACAGCCTACAGAATGGGAAAGATCTTCACTAACCCCACATCTGACAGAAAGCTGATCTCCAAAATATGTAAAGAACTCAAGAAAGTAGACACAAAAATATCAAATAATCCAATTAAAAAATGGTGTAGAGATCTAACAGAAATTTTCAACAGAAGAAACTCAAATGCCCAAAAGACATTCAAGGAAATGCTCAACATCCTTAGCTATCAAAGAAATGCAAATCAAAATGACTCTGAGATACCATCTTACATCTGTGAGAATGGCTAAAATTGAAAACAGTTTATGCTGGAAAGGGTGTAGAGTAAGGGGAATGCCCTCCTTTGATGGTGGAAGTACAAAATTGTACAGACACTTTAGAAATCAGTATGGTGGTTTCTCAGAAAATTGGGAATCAATCTACCTCAAGACCCAGCAATACCAGTCTTGGGCATATACCCAAAGGATACACATTCATACTACAAGGAAATTTTTTCAACTATGTTCATAGAAATATTATTTGTACTGGCCAGAACCTACAAACAACCTAGATGTCCATCAACCAAAGAATGGATTAAAAAAAAAATGTGATACATTTACACAATGGCATCTAAACCAGAGGTGAAGAACAATGACATCTTGAAATTTGCAGGCCTTGATACAGGTGGGAGGGGCTTGGTTCTGCCTCAACTTGGTATGCCAGACTTTGTTGACTAGGCAAGGAAAGCCATAACTCCTTTGAGAAGTGGGTGGGAGTGGAAGCAGGGATGTGAGAGGCAGGAGAATGGGAAGAAGGGAGAACTGGGGTTGGCATGTAAGTGTAAAACAATTTTTTAATTAAAAATATAAAGGAACATGCCTATGGCTCTATATACAATAGAACAGTAAGACCAACATAATGAGATATTGCTCAAAATAATGTAATATTTGGGTTTCATAGTATTGTCCTTTTAGGATTTCATTTTTTTTTCACTAAAGTTGATTATGTATCATGTCTTTTGGATTTTAGAAAAGTCATTAATTATCAATGATTTAAAAATTGTAAAACAACCACAACTATAAAATTAACTCAGTGCTGTGTATTTTAAAGATGAGGGTATAGAGTTGATTGTGTGAAAAGGAGCTCTCACATGCAATCCTGTGGAACTGTTTATTTTTACAAATTTTCTGAAAGATGGTACTGTAGAATTATCAGCTCCTCTAAAGCAAATATTTATATTCTCTGACCAATATAATTCTAATTTCTTAGACTATAGTCTAAGAAATTAAATATATATATATATATACATATATATATACATATATATGACATTATTCATGATAGCAGAGATAGATGTGTGATCATTTTAATCAGTGTTATTATGGAAACAATGGTCATAAATCAATGCAAAGAACAGGGCAGTGACACAGTGACATAAGGGGTGATTATATGTTCAGTAGCTTGTTATAATGATTTTTAATTTTCATGAGTTTTTGTGATAAAGGAAATATCAATGCATAAATGAAATTTAGAAATTTTAAAATGAAGTCTGAATAGTATTATGTTTTCTAAAAGCAATTTTGTTCAAAGTTCCAATATTTTTTAAGCATAAGTATCTAAATCACATATATAAGGGACCATTTTTTGTTTCCATTTAAAATATGTCCTTAACTTTTCTATGTAAAAGCATAAGCCATCCTTGAAAACAATAATCTCTTACTCATATCTTGTCTCCTCCAAAACAAGTCCATAGGTGCCTTCAAATTCAGAGTCTTTTCAAATAATTCTTTGGGACTGTTTAAATTTACCTCATTTTCTAAATTCCATTACTCAGGTACAATGTCCTGAAAGAATTGCCTCCCTGCCTCTGCTCTCATTAGCTAGATTTAAGTATTGTTCTTTTTCTGACCTTAGATGACTTGATTGAAAATGAAGCCATTGGCCTCTATGATACTTTAGGATTTTCTTATTCTTATGCTATAGTTTTTTATTTTGTTTTGTCTTGTTTTGTTTTTTTTTTTGCCCCCCCCCCAGTTCCCCACATAGTTTCCTAAAAGGTTTTTTTTTTTTTTTTAAATAATTGTGTTCAGGCATACTGTGGTGATATCTAAAGCATGCTTGAGGGTTCAGAATGTAAACCTTACCACAAGTCATAGAGCCAGGCAGTTGTGTTATACACTTTTAACTGGAGAAGCCATACTAGCTAGTCATAAAGCCAGGAGGTGATGGTGGCACACACCTTTAATCTCAGAACTCAGGAGACAAGAAGACGGATCTCCGTTAATTCAAGACCGTACTGAGCTACGTGAAATTGATCCAGTCTAAAAGAGAAACAGCTCATATAAAGGTGATCTCAGCACTTGGAATCATAGGCCTTGATGTATATAAGACAGGCCTAGATATTCAGTCTGGGGCATTTTGGTCTCCAGCCATGTTCAGGCAATTTGTCTCCAGTCACATACAGGGCAGGATTGCTTCAGTTTGAGGTCGAGGTAAGAGGTAGTAGCTGGCTGCTTTGCTTCTATGACTGTCAGCTTGAACCCCAGTAACTCTTTCTGGGTTTGTATTTTTCATGTTACAGAATACCTTGCTTCTCAATATCTTTTCTATTTTAAAACTGAGAAATAACCAGGCATATGACAGACAATTTTTTATCACAATATTCAAGAAGCTGAAGCAGGAGGATTTTGAGTTCAACAAGGACAGCTACTTAGTTCTAGATCAGTTTGGGCTACATAAAGACCTTGCTACCAAACTAAAAGAAAAGAAAAGTTAAAAAAAAAAAAAAAAGAAGGAAAGAAGAAAATGAGGGTGTAAAAGAGGCAGAGGAAGTGAGGGAAGGAGGAAACACTGGAGAATTACAATAAAACATAAAGGGTCATTTGTTGGTCTAAGTCCAGGAACTCACACTCACCTTTCCTATACACGTATCCCTCTTCTGGCCATGTGAGTTTTCTCCATTCAGAGATACCTTTGTTTTAATAGCACAAGATTTATTTTCCTGTGGCTTCAAAAAGCAAAACTGGAAACTACAATATTTCACATTAACTTAAAGATTTTTTTCCTAATAATTAAAGCTGTGGATAATAAAAAGAAAGTCTTAGCATCATAAGGTTGGAAGAAGGGCACTTCTTTATCAGGTGGGAAGATGGAATTGACACATTTTAAGACTAACTTTTCAAATAGGTCTCATCATACTCTATTGCAGCTCAAAAGAAATCTGGTTAGGGGACTTGTGAAGACAGTTAATGTGTAGACAGTCATTGTTGCTTCCTGTAGGGATACCATGGGTAATAGCTATGGGGGGTGACAACTCTTGTCAGCTGTCCAATCTCATCAAAAAGAAAGGAAGAACAAAGAAAGGGCAGTGTGGGGATAGCATTTGCAAGGGGACTTCCTGCAGCTCAGCTACTGATCAAGGCCATTGGGGGTTATAAAAAGCCTTATCAACTGAGTAGCCTCCTGTTATGGGGACTTAGTAGATACCAGAAAGACCAGAATCTAACCAAACAAGATTTTTTTTGTGTTAAAGTAACAAGCCTTCTCAAAACAGTGTTTCTTCACCCACTAGGACTCAGGCAAATACACAAAGTAGTAGCTGTCACCTTGTCCATGATACATTATGAGGAAACTGAAGAGTTTCCTAGATTAGCTAACTGAGACTATCTATCAGCTCTTCTCAGCCATTTTCAATTAACACTCCGTTACTATCAATATCTGCATACCATATACACTTCAACATACATACCGACATTCACATTTGTATAATGTATGCTACTTCAGGACAGTGAGGGCATAGTAGTAAGAGGTTGGGTATGAGAGCCAGTTCACTAGATCCATAGCTCATCTCTGCCACTTCTCATCAGCATTAGCTTAGAAAGTTAACCAAGCCCTCTTTTACTGCATTTTCTCTTCTAGAGGTCAGAAAACTTCTTAGCTCACTTGTGAGAGAGAGGTTTTACATGAAGGTTGTTGGCTTGTAGTACAAAATGGATCTGGCTGTATTTGCCAGTGGTTCCTTATATTCTCGTTGTATTGGGCTGTCTTATCTTAGCTGTCAATTGTTAACTCTCTTCAGATGAAATTCTTACTTGAGTTAATCATCACCTTCCCTTCCCAGCAGAACGTTGGCACCAAAGGAACTCTTAGAGCTGTCATGTAGCCCAGAGATGGGATACATTCTACACCCTTTCAATAATTTTTATAATAATTGCTAAAACTTGTATCATGAGAGTAAGAGTAGAAGGTCAGGTGATACTTTCTGAGTGACTTTCAGGAACTTCCTGACTAAACCTGAATGGCCATTTGTAATTAGGGAAAGGCTACTAACAAATAATGTGACCAGACTGTGACTCTGCCTGTTGGAAGAGGGATCCAAACAAGTCATGTCCTCTGTCTCTGGATAAGTCCAGCATCCTTCTGTGGAAAAAGAGCATTATTTGAGGACAACTGCAGGCACACTTACGTGCTGGAGGCTGGACTTTGGGACAGGAGAATGGACTTCCTGCTGGTAGCTTATGCTGGTAGTTTTCACTCACTCTTCCATGACAACATCCAACATTTAACATTATAACCATTCTTGCCTTTATCTCTATGAAAAAAGAAAGAAGAAAGATGGTTTTCTTTGCAAAGATTTATCTTTGTATCCTAGTTTGTAGAAGAGTACCTATCCTGAGACAAGCACATGATAACAGCATGCTTAGGCCATGCACATGTGGGAAGGTCTGAGGAGGCATCTCACCATGGTTGTCTGAAAATTCTACTTCTCTTATCTATTCACTACTGGTCACTCAGATGATAATGCTTTATTCCCATCTCTTAATGTGCAAAATTGTCTTGGACTTAGTTTGTAAAAAGTGTATTGTCTATATGCCTGAAAATGTAAGTCACAATTGAAAGGAAGACACAAATCCAGGTAACTGCAGCTAACTACCTTTCTTATCCAACAACCAATGCCAAGTGCTTAAATGGATAGTACATCTCCAGAGCTAAGACCTTGATGTAAAAATAGCAAAATGAGCCTCTTTGCTTGTCATCATTAAAACAGAACAAATTACTGGGCACCGTTTCAAGGATTCTAGAGAAAGAATCTCTATGAGGAGGGGGCACAGTGGCAAAGACATTGATACAAAGCTCCTGCTTGGGGAAATGCCAGGGTCCACTCAGAAGCCACTGGGCATTTATCTGGCAATGAAGAGTGACTGTGAAGGCCAAGGCTTACCTTTGCCACTCAATTAGTAATGGAAGCATTTTCCTAATAAGTTAGGATCATTTTCACTTTCTCTCATAACTGCTTGTCCATTGAAATTACTGAGCTAAGAAGAGCCAGAAACGATCACCCGAGGGTGGGGGGCGGGCATTCCCCTTATCAAGCTTTTGACACAAATATTTACACTGCATTTTTTTCTTCCATTATTCTGAAAAAAGATTTTGTATAGTTTTTTTTTTTCTGACATATGCCAAAGCAGGTTTTTACATTTTACAAGTATGCAAATAGCAAATGGAATAAGAAATTCATGCAGATGCTTTCCCAGATTTTCAAATTCAGAACATCATGCTATGCTGGTTCCAGAAGTTATAATTGCACTTAAAAGTCCTGCCTTGGTGTGGCATTTGGGGACTTTGGGGACTCTGCACACTAATTCATGTCTGACTTTTACAGCTTTGTAATCAGCCCTATTCATAAGAACCAGCTTATAAAAAACACATTTCTTCTCTGGAAGGAAGAGCAGTGATTAATGAGGGCTTCAAGAGCCTCTGGGTGCTGTAGAGCCCAGTAAATAGATGACACTCTGGCCATACCCTGGGATTTCTGCCACAGTCTTCAACTTCCATCTTTCTGAGAACTTTTTCCTGCTCTTCGTGTGCAGAAGACAGTGTGTCCTTTGGGGTAGTACCTATTGTGCGGTCTCCCTCTCCTCTTCTTTCCCTGGAATCTCTTAGTAATCTATCCCAAGTGGCAAACTTTCAGGAATGTCTCCTTTAGAAGTCTCACAAAATGTGTAAGCTTGTATCATTCCTTTCTTCTTAGGAATAAAGGAAAGCTCTTTATAGAACTGGAAACATTTCCTTTCAAACAAAGGCAATGAAGTACTCCACAGGGATGGGCCAACACAATTCATTCCTATGCCTCCTGAGACCAAAATGGTGAAAGACTTGAGTGTCTTCCCTTCCAACAGTTTCAAGAGCCTCGCTCTGGAAGGGCATTCCATCCAGAATGTCTGCACACACTGGACAGACAGTAGCTCCAGCTCCTGTCATTCTCTTTAATCTAGGACATCTGGATACCCCATGTGGGAGCCTGTCTTCTGTGTGCCCTCCAGTGCAAGCAGGACATGGCCTGTGTGTGGGAGTGCTGGCTGCCACGGAAATGAAAACAATTAGAAAAGACAATAGTAGCAGAGTTGGCTCATGGCTGGCCTTGCTTTGGAAAATAAGTATATGCAGCCAAATTACCTAAAGTCTGTGTAAGTTAATTTTAAGGCAGACAAGTATTTAGCCTAAAACTTTAGATATCATCTTCTGGCTGTTGTTATTATTATTATTATTATTATTATTATTATTATTATTTGATATTATTTTTACCCTAACAGTTCTGGGCAATATACTAACTAACAAAATGAACAAAAGAACATTTTTAGTTATAAGACATTTCCTTCACATCTATGCAAGCCCTGTGCTCCTGGAATCATCACAAGAGGGTTTTATCCTGATGCCAATGTGAGAAGCCTCAAATACCCAACTGGGTGGAGGGGCTTTAACAGATCATTAACTTGGGAGACTGAAGAGTATGCTCTCCTTTCTACCTATATTGCCTTGCTCTGCAATTTTAAGAATATATGTATTTTCTCAGTTTCAGGCCTTGGTAGCAACTGAGACCTGAGAGGAAATTAAGTTTAGTGGAATGTGAGCTAAAAGAGCCACAACAACAGAACAAATGGTTGGGAAGATAAAAAGGAAGAGAACATGGACAGTCTAGTATGTATAAAAGTTTAAATTTTACTCTAGAACTCAGTGGAGCCATTAAGCCAGTTCTGTCATTTGGCCAGGGACTCTTTACACATAGGATATACATGCCAGCATGTTTAAAGTCTCATCCTTGCTAACCCTTCCAACACTGTGATTTCAGTTGCCAACCAAGTACTGAGGGCTCAAATATCTATGTATCTGCACTTGCTTCTTTCCCAGTGTACAGATGTTTCTTTAGTTTTATTCCCTTTCAATTTCTGTGTCACTTTGATTTTCCCTCACTTTGGTAAATGTCAATACCAACATACTAAGTTGTCAGCCAGTATTCAGTGTACCCAATTTGGCTATTTTTCATCACTACATTTAAGTCATCAGACGATCTTGAAACATTTCAGTTCATATTTTGTTGATTACTTCCTTTATGAGGTCAAAATGGCTTCCTATTAGCTCAAACTCCACATTGTCTGCTCTTTTGATATTTTTTAATCTTTCTCATTAAACTTTTTACTGGGTTTATTAAGCTTGTCTTGATCTATGTTCAACCAATAAGTAATGACTATGTCTGGTAGATAAATAAACTTATTGCTCAGTTTTGGATTATAAACCCAACTTTTCAGTCAGGAGTAGCAATAATTTCACCTTTACTATACACTGGCTGAGATGGAAGGAGCTATAGAGACAACAATGGAAGGATTGTTAGGACAGGGTGGCTTCCAAAAAATTCAAGATGTCACCAGGAGAAAGGTAATGAATACTTGATATTGGGCAAGTTGATAAGCAATTTCCACTAGTGTAGAAAAGACAGAAATGATCAAATAATTAAACAGTAAAAGAGTTTCTTTTTAAAATGTACTCAAGTATCACTATTTCTGTAAATACTGTCATTTTGTTTCCAGGACTTTAAGTTTAACTCACAATTATTTTACACACCCTTGGCACTCATTTATCATCATTATAATCAGAGTTTCAGTGTTCTGATTAGAATATTGACCTAGATACTATAATACCTGTAGCTGTGATCTCCTTCTTGTAAAATCTATAGGAAATTTTAAGCATCTGAGCATCAGTTGAATTCATAAACTTCAGTTTAGGATTTATTTTGTATTCAACATGGGACCATACAAAGCTAACATGTCATAAAACTGCACAGTATATAGAATGTTAGTTTTCTTTTAAAATAAATGTCTGTAACGGTTTCAGAGACGTATCCACGGCTCATGGACAAAATCAAAGACTTGAAATTATGATCCATATAGAAACTGCCATCAATAGTTTAGAAATACAAAGTTCAACTTCTCTCAAATCCATTAGTTTTGAAAATCCTTGAGAACCATCTTTATAACATTGCTTTTGAACAGGAATGTAGAGCCCCATCACTTTCTCAGCACAAATACATAGGAGAACTTTTTTTTTTTTTTAACAAGCAGAAAAATAAGAGTCAAAATTCTTCCCAAAATAACTCTATCTTTTCTCTATAAGCATAGGTTCCCCCACCCACCCAAAAGACATAATTTGGAACTGGGGACATAGATCAATGGCAAAGGATTTACAACATGGACAATAGTGTGCCCCTGCCATTTGAACCTCATAGCCACACATAGCCACACAAACAGAAAGAGAGGCGGAGATACAGACAGACAGACAAAGAGACAGAGAGACACTGAAAGCATGAAAGCCAAAACCTTTTGGTTTTGAAATCTCTTCTTTCCCCTGCTTCTTGGTTTCCTCTGATGCATCTCCTCAACCATGCTGAGGTAGTACCTTCCCACTCAGTGTACCAGGTTCAATTAGCAGACAAACTGAGTCTATCTATGTGGTGAAAATACCATTAGGAGAAAATGTAATTTCAAAAGCAACCATTGTTCTCCATAGAAAGCAGAGAGCCCTGTCCCAATCTGAGATACTCGGGGACAGAAAGTGTCTGGTTCCAGATTCAGGGGCTGCTTCCAAGGGACAGAGGCGTTTTCCCCACACTCTTTCTCTGTTGAAATTTGCAGGAAACTAGAATTGTTTCTTTGTTTAAATATTGGAAAAATAGCTCTAATTTATGCAGGAAAAGTTAAACCATGACAACAAAAGGGGCACCTAAATGACTAAGGGCATAAACTAACCCCAAAGCAAACAAACCGATAGCTCCCCAAGCATTCAATAGGAAATGCCTTTGACAGCTTTACTGGATTTTCCTACAAAGATCACAATACTTAGGCTTGCAGTTAGCTTTTGAAATGAACTCAGAGTGCTCAACACTTGGAAGCTGGCTTAGTGAGCCAGCACCATGCTTTTCTTTTGTTATCCCATCTCGATTTACCTTCGCCCTTGCTTGGATTGGTGCCTTCTGTTTATTTTTGTTTCTTGTTTTCCCCTTCTTCAAGATTTCAAACATATTGCTATATCATATCTCTATGCTTCAGTCCCAAAACTCTGAGGCAGATTCTTGTGACCACACAACACATCAAAAAAGGATGTTTCTGAGAAGGCTGGGGAATTCCTCAGATAAATTCTTATGCCTCTCTTTTGTTCTGTTGCTTTCCCAAGGCAAGCTGCTGGATCTTTTACTAAAAGTGCAAGGGGGGCCTTCACCTTCCAAGACTGTCTTAAATTTTAGGCTCTGTTGTCAGCTGCTAGGGACCTTAACGAAGCAGTGACCTGAGAAACAGAGTGAGTTGGCAAAGAGACAGAGACGGGGACATTTACCCTCCCTATCACAGTAGCTCTTTGTCTTCCAGAATTTGGATTGTGTATCTGGTGTACTATCCACTAACCATGGACACCTGCCTTTCTCAAGGACAAAATGGGAGTATACAAAGGTGATTTAGACTAAATATATTCAGTCTAGTGAAATTGTTAAAATATGTATTTATTTTACAAGGGAATTCTGGGCCTGTATGAACTACTTAATGCCTCATCTAGAAACTGTCCAGTCATCAAATGCCCTGGGCTTTGTATCCCACCCAAATGATTTCTTAGCATGCATCAATGGCTTTCCCAAAAGATAAATAAAAAGATACAATGTAATGTTCAAGGGACTTAAAAGTGTTTTTGCTTAAGATTTACAGTAAAAAGAAACAGGAGTTCTCGTTTTTCCATTTGCACTTACAACTCCCCAAAAACTGCAGAAGTGAAACAATTATTGCTGCCTCCTGTTCCTCGTCACCCATCTCCTTAGAGTCTTCAGTCTTCTGGCTACGCCACAACTGTTTTCTTGTGTGCTATAGCTCTAAATGAGGCTCAATACTGTACAGAAGGATGGAAATCGGAGGGATACTTAGAATAACATTTAAGGCTTCACTGAGGCTTGCTCTGTTTCTTTTTAGCCCTGTCCTAGAAACAGCAAGGCTGCCACACATTTAAGGTGGAATGGGGGTGGGGGATAACATCTAAATTCCTCTTGTATCTCAGAAATCTAAATTAAAACATCGAGGAAGCAGTTACTAGGTTGTTCTGACAAAGATAACAAGGCTGTGAGGATTGGATTTAGAAATGAGCATTGCAGGGCTCTCTCTGTTGTATCCAATCTGGAATGTCACACCCAGACATACATGTAGTTAGGAGGGACTTAAATAGCTAGACCCCATAAAAGACAAAGAAAAAAAGTAGCATTGCACATTATTATGGGCTGAGGGACTCGGCACCATTATTGTAGAATGCTGTACCATTTTGTTTCAATTAAGGAACACAAATAAATCATAATTAAAAAATAGTTCAATAGGTTTGGAATCACTCTATATAGTCATAGCAAAGCTACCACACTGTTTAAATCGTCTGTGGAGAACCATCTTTCTGTAATGACTAACAGAAAAGGGGGACTAAGAGCCTCTTTCCCACTGTTCTGAAAACCACTTAAGAGTTTTAATCTCTCGAGATTCACTCAATGGTTAGAAGGACAAGGTAGAAGGGACAGGAAGATCTCAGGGTCACAGACAGACACCCAGCAGATACCAGGAGGCCAGAGTAGTGGAACCCTTCCCATTGCTACTTTGTAGGCAAGGAAAAGGATAAGAAAGTCTCAATCCTAGTGTCCTTGTGGCTGTGGTCCAGACCCTATCTGACCATGGGACCTGGGCTCCACAGTCTGCATGGGGGCAAGAGACTCCTAGAAGGCTGCCACCCTTGCCACAGTAGGAGCATGGCTGATTAGGCTGCAAACAGAGCCTGTGGCCTTCAGGAAGATCCCTTGGCTTTAAAAGACTTGGGGTGGGGTGGGGGGCCATCCAGGGAGTCCTGTAATCTGCAATGCTAGGCAGAGCCTACACACCATCTCCTGAGGCTTCCATTACATCGATGTCATCCTTATTGTGACAAAGCCTAGAGTGCTGGTCTGTTTTTTACAGACTAACTTTTTTTCTTTTGCACTATTCTTTCTGCCTTTATTCAGGCAGCTGTATTCAGTGGGTGAACACATTCCCAGGAAACAGCTCCCTGATAACTCAGGAGACTTTGAGTCTACAGGGCACTTCTCTAGTTTGCCTTAACAAAGAACTGAGTGTTAGGATTGCAAATAAAATAAGCTGTTTTTTTTTTTTTTTTTTTTTTTTTGTAAACCCTCCTTTAGTCAGATAATTTCCTATGTTTTAAATATCTTTGATTTCTTGTTTTCTTTTTCAAAGGTATCTTTATCCTGTTTTCTTCCTTCTATTGTGACTATAGACACTACATCACTACATGTGAGATTCTCCTTCTTCACTTTTCTCTCTACCTTCCCATGCTGAGGACTGAAAATCCCACAGATTTGTTTTACTACTGTGAGCATAAAAAGCAGCACGTTTGCATTTTGAACAGAGCAGAGATTAAGGAATTGGCAGCCTTGAAATAGTTCTTTCTCAACTTCCATTCCCATGAGGTTATTCACATAGAGCTGCTGTTAGTACAGGGTCAGTGTGATGAAATGTATTTGTTGAGTCTCTTTGGTGCCAAAGCTTTGGCCAACTATCTGATCTACCTGATAGTGGTACTATTTCAGAAATGTTTGGTCAGTAGAGTAATACCAGTCCTGTGGATTATCAAACACAGCAGGATATTGAAAACTACAGCTAGCAAAACCTTTACATTTTCCCCTCCTCCTCACCCTGCCTTAGAAATCCCATACAAGAATTGGGAGGTAATCACAATTTATATAGTAAAGATTGTTACTTTAGCAATATTCCTCCCTCGTATGCAAGTTTCAAACACTATTAAGGTTATAATATTCTGATCTTAGACCCAAACATCAGGGTTCCCTTGTAAGAGTGAGATTGGAAAAGGTAACAAATAGCACAGAGAAAGGCATAAAGATGGGGTAAAGTGGTTTAAAATTCTGTTTTTCTTCTATTCTCCTATTTTAAAGTTACCTGTTTAGACACACCAGGATAAATCAATTAGTAGGTTATTGAATTCATAATACCTCCAAGACTAGCTCATATTATACACTAACTATCTTAACAAAGAGGGTTTTGAATTGAAGAGTATGGGAGGTAGATTTAAAAGCTAACAAGAACACTTCTTGACCTTCCAGGCTGGTAGAAAGGACAGAGGACAATCAGATCTTGGTCTTTATGGGTTTAGGGTCTGTGGAGAAGTAAATGTAGGAGGGAGGAACTAGAGAGGCACACAAGGGACTAGGCCTTACACTGCAGTTGCCTCTCTACCGAATTAGGACCTTGTGGTCAAATACAAAATCTTCCACAAACTCAGAAACTGTTGGACATGATGCCCTTTTCAAGTCTAAAATAACCCACTGAGGTCTCTGGGGTACGGGGCCAGAAAAATCTGTTAACTTTGATGACGATACCCACTTGTAAGTGCTATATTGGAGGTAACAAATTCCAAAGCTCGGAATTCCACTCATCTTGTTATCTCAGTGTACTTTAACAGTATCTTGGCCTGTTAACCCATTTCTGCCCTGCTGAAAATCAGGGAAAGATCATTATTTCCCAGGGGATAGTAAAGGATCATAGAAAAGGCCACACAGATCACACAGGCAGTGTGAGTTCTGATATCCAAGTTATCCTAAGAAGGAATAATAATAACAGCAATGTCCGTGGAGCATATTTATTAGTTAGGCATGGCTGCAAGTTTCACCTGTGGCCAATTCAGTTGCTAAGATGCTCCGAGACTGTATGCTTAGGTTCACACACTTGCAAGGTGAATCTTGAAATATCCCAAATGCATGAAGCCAGAATTATACCTCTTATCTCAAGAGACTTCTTGGGGTAAGAGGGTAGAGAACTTACTGAAATTTAAAAATATTGTAATGATGAATCCATGCTCTAATAGATGTATAGTAACCTGAAGATAAACTTGAACAAGGTATATATGCCATCACCATATGCTGTGTTGCCTGACACAGGGGGGAAAGTGAGCATAACCTTATTTTTCCAGTAACTGTGCAGAGAAGAAAAGTAATTCATTTACACAGCAACAATGTTTTGCTTGAAGGTTCAGGTTACTTAGTTTTATTTTCACCACAATTTTACAAATTATAGTTTATAATTTACAGGTGGATACTTTGGATTTTAAATTTTTACTGAATTATTTGTCAAACAAGAAGTTACTGAAAATTTCCACTTGTTCATAGTCAATGGTAGATATAAGATGAAGAGAAAAAAATACTAACACTTTATCCTTAATGGACTTGTTCTCCAGTACGCAGAGGGAAAAGATGATTTGATATCCACACTGAGAACTTCAGTTACAGAGAAAAGTCTCTCTGAGGGAAGAGTCACTTCCTATCACAGCAGGAAGAAAGATGACACCTTGTCCCATACTGAATAAGTGAGGCTGAATGGCCATCTGAGGAGACTGCCAGGTATTTGAGATCTTGGATTAGAATATAACAGAAAAGATCCTGACTAAGATAAGGGGTGTGCACCTACCCACTCATTTGTGCTAAAGGTGATGCAAAGAAGGTTACAACAGTAGGTGCAAAGTTCTTTGCTCTGGAGGAGCTGGAATATAGAAGCCAAAAGGTCTGTTGATGATCCTGTAATAATTGCAGTTTCTACCCTACACAATCCACCCCTCATCTCCATCCACATTTTCCAATAACATTAACAGTTGAGTAAAGTGGCTAAGAAATGACACTCAAATCCTTGCTTCAGCATTCACTGAGTATGAGGAATTGAATGGATTGCCTTACATTTGAAAACCTCATTTACACTACATATGAACACTTTTACATTGGGTTAGACTTGCTGGTGTTTGATGAAGGTTCAGCATAGAAGCAGTCACATGGCAATGTGCTTATCCTTAATAAGTGTGCCAATGGCTATGGACACATACTAATCCAAGATATTCTCTGGCACCAGGAAAGAAGCAATTTGGTGGGGAAGCAGAGGCGGGGAACTAATTAGACTCAAACGCTGCATCTTCTCTTTGGATTAGGGAGATACATACATATTATATCCAACACTCACCAGAACTTTCTTGGTATGATGGCATCAGAGAACTTGTAGGAATTTAGTAATTGTGTAATAATAAATCAATGAATTGATACTCAGAAACCTGAGCTGAAAATACACTGTCTAGCTGTGTGTCCAGACAGACCGTGGGTCAGTAGAGAAGGAACATTAACTCAACATAGTTTATAAAGTGTTAACTCTCAGGGAAGATAACTGCCACCACTTGCTGCCCATGAAAAGTGATGGGAAAGGAAATGTTTAGGAAAATTTCAAGCAAAATCTTTTCTATTAATTTGTTTATTTATTTATTGTCTCTTTCTTGGTGCAGTAAGTGTGGGAAGACTACCTCCAGCTGACAAATAAGTTATTTTCAATTATCACAATGTAGACACAAAATACCATTAAAATTTCTAGAAAAGCACATCTATTTCATATGTAGGCAAGTTTATGGAAAAGAGCAATTCTTCAAAGGAAAAGAACATACGTGACCTGAGAATCAGACAAAGCTGACTTTAAGTCTCAGTTCCATGAGTCACTAGCTGTCCATCTGTTGGCAAGCTATCTGAAAAACTTGAGAGTCCTTCCTTATAGTTTTGATGAAATCATCAATGTGATAAATGAGAGAATTTGAGGGTAGTTGCAACCCTCTAAATCCAAGCCAGCCCATGGGCACCAGACAAGCTACAAAGCTCTCTACACTTCATTTCTTCTCCAGATCAGAAGAAGCCATGCCCGAAATGATTTGTTGTTGTTGTTACCATTGTTACAATGAATCTCCAATGCCTGGAAGGAAAGCATATGACAGGCACACCCAAAAATCAAAGGTTGTGAAAGAAAATAATAAAACCAGTATTATAAGAGGTATTTGATGGCTGAAAACAGGGATACAGTCCAAAGGATAAGAAGTGAGGATGAATTCAAGGGCCATCCTAAGTCCCAATAAGTCTATTCAAACTCAGAACCTCTTAAGATTTCTAGACAATAGAGTGTAGTGATAATTCCTGGAAGGTGAAAAGTGAGAAGATGGGTAAAGGGCCATATAACATATGAACATGTGAACATATAAAATTGAATCCTAATAATATTAAAATTAATATGTACTGATAAATGAGGGGGGACTAAGATTAGATTACTGTCCACATAGTTGTCTTCTTATAGACACATAGGAAAGGGCCTTAACATAAAACTATATGTGGTAAGAGGTGAAATCAAACATTCCCTTTACACTAAGAACAGTTGTTCCCTATGGTTTGTGTTTATAAGTGGGGACTCCTACAATCATCACTACAACCATAATCTTCATGACGATCACCATTCTTATTTTTTATATTTTATTATTTTTTATTTTACATGTCAATCCCAGTTCCCTCTGCTTCCCTCCCTCCCTCATCCCTCCCTCCCTCTTACCCTCCTTCCTCCTCACATGTATCCTGAACACCCTCCCCTCCCATCCCCCCACCCCCATTCCACATGTAGGACTATGCCATCCAGGTGGGGTCATGTAAATCTGTCAAGTCATTTGAAGTAGGGACTAAGACTTCTCTCCTGTCTCTAGGTTAAGGGAGTATCCCTCCATGGAGGATGTGTCTGCAAGGACCTTTTGTGCACCAGGAATGAATGCATCCTGGTTCCACTGAGTCACCATTATTTTTTAAGGATAATTGATGCAGATCAATGTAAAATATATATCATTTAATATCTACATGTGTTTAATGTTTGTATGAGTTTAATATCTATGTAATAAGTGTTTTAGTGGCAACGTAGAAATGCATTCACATAATGTTTATCCTTACTAGTATTGCCTTTACATGGCTTTAAAAGCAAATAAGATATATATGATCGTGAAGCCTAACCCCTACTTGTCCACCTCCTTCAAGACATTATGAGTTTGATCAGTGTTATGTTAATGTACAATGTCTAGTCTTGTGATGTCACCAAGAGGCACTATGCAAATTCGATTCTCAGAATGGAAGTGACTGATTGCATAATATGTATTTGTAATCTTGATAACTTTTGACAACTTACCGTGAAAAGTCATTATTCTACTTTGATGTTCTATTTGCAGTATATTTTATTGATACTGATAGTCTTTCTAAAACAGTAAGAGTGTTGTTTGAATGAGAATGTCTCCCATAGGCTCATGTATTTGAACACTTGGTCTCTAGTTGATAGCATTGTTTTTTGTCTGTTTGGTTGGTTTGTTTTGTTTCTGGGGAGGAGGAATGTCAAAGAGGTCTTTCTGAAACAAGTATGTCACTAGGACCAGGCTTTAAGGTTTCAAAGACTCGTGTTATAGCTGGTTCATTCTGCTCTCTGTCTCTGTATCTCTCTTTCTCTCCCTCTGCCTCTCTCCCTCTCCCTCTCTTTCTTCTTTGTGCTTGTGGCTCAAGACAAGATATGAGCTCTCTACATGGCATCATCTTGCTTTAGCTGCCATCCCTTCCTTTTGCCTCTGTCACTCTAATGCTCTGGAACCACAAGCTTAAATAAACTCTTATACAGTGCTTCTGAGTGATTTCTGTGGTCACCTATCAAAACCAAATGTGTCTATAGCATTAGAACAAATGAAATAAATAAATTCTTAAATATGAGCACAAGTGTGTATGCACAATGTTCTTAGGAAATCAGGACTTAAAATAATGCCTTTACAGGAATGAGAAGATGAAACAAGATGCATCAAAACAGAATAATAGAACTTCAGATTAAAGAAAGGCAGATAAGCCCATAATGTTCAGTGGAACAAGGTAGCAGCCAAAGCATGCACACATCACCGATGTTTTTTAATTACAAAGCACTATAAATCATGTGGCTAAAGATATAGATTTAGAGATTTATACATGTACACACCTGTGGAAGTATAGCAAAGATTAAAGATCTAGGTCTAGAAGTCACAGCAGTGTTATCTCACAAGACAGAATGCTAGCTAGTGCACAAGAAGGGCCAGGTGAATTGGTGTTAGTAATACTAGGTTGGACAGTTGTTAATTTGGGTATGCTGATATTAGTACATGTTATTTTTGTCTTCTTCATATTTTCTATTCTACTTATTAAAGAGGGCTATGAATGAGACAGCATTTCAGTTGAACTAGCACAGGTTACAATAACACAACTTAACATCTTCCTACTCCCTCTCTACATCTGTCCTTCCCTTTCTTTTTTTTTTTTTTTCTGTCTTCCTTTCTTCTTTCTGCTCTATGGTTAAATAAATGTGAAAATTTCAAAGAATAATTTAAATTGCCCATTGTGAGACATGCTAGAATCTAAATACCCACTTTTTCTTATCTTCCTAATGATCTTTGTACTTTAGAGTAAAACTCTAGTAGGTGGGTAGCTTATGAAGTATTAGTGTCTGAATGACAGGAAACACACATTCCTTGGGTTAAAAACTGACCTCATTCTAGATTCCTCCATTGAGAATTCTCTATTTAGTTCTGTTCCCCATTTTTTTAATAGTGTTATTTGGTATTTTGGTAACTAGCTTCTTGAGTTCTTTGTATATTTTGGAGATCAGCCCTCTGTCAGATGTGGGATTGGTGAATATATTTTCTCATTCTGTGGGCTGCCGTTTTGTCTTGTTGACTGTGTCCTTTTCCTTATGAAACTTAATTTTACCTCATTAGTTTTTAAGAAACAGAAAGCCCATGGATTCTTTGTGCAATGAAAATGATGAATACAACATATTTTACTTTAACCTATTGTCTCTCCCACATTTGGTTTCTGGAACCCTTAAAGATGACAATGACCACAGAATATGAGCTAATGTTCATAGACAAGAAAATAACCCAAATGCTATGACTGGGTTTTAAGTCCTTGGTGTTCAGGATGGTACTATTGAGAGAAGACCTTTAAAGGTGAGGCCTAGTGAAAAGTACTTAGATAACTGAGGGCATGCTCTTGAAGAGTATTGTGGGACTCTATCCCCTCTTTTTTCTCTCTTATTTCCTGGCTGTGAGGGCTGTTTTTTCCACCCATGCATTCTTATGCCATGATGTGTTGTCTTGACATAGGCCCAAAGCAATAGAGCCAATTAACCATGGACCATAAAACTGAACCAAACAAGCCCTTTCTTTTTATAAGTTGATTGTATCAGGTAATGTGTTATAGCAATAGAAGGTTAGCTAACACAGTGGCTGTGTCTGATCTAAGCATCCGTTCTCAGCTCTGTACCACACAAGGAACAACCTTTCCTCTTATCCTCACCAAAAGCCCACATTCAGCACCCTACCTTCTGAGGTAGTGCTGGGAAGCATTTGAAAGAGAAGCTTATCTTTTCTTCCTTCCAAGAGCTACCATCTTCCACTGTCTCTAGAGAGTTTGCAACCAAGGGAACAAGGAATGACATTTTTGTTTAGTCTTATTTTCTTTCATTTTGTTTTCCCTGTTCTCAATCCAGGGGATTTGAGCAAACTTAGTTTTCTCTCCTCTGAAAAACCACAAGGAATAGCAAACTAAGTCTGGATCAGAGCATTTCACTCTGGCTCCTCTTGCTCCTTCATCTGTAAAGCCAGGCTTGCTCTAGGGCTGTAGGATGGTATGGCTATGCCCAGGCCTGGTCCCTACTTCAAGCCAAGGAGTAACCAACTACAGCTGCTGGGGCCCTTGGGAGAGGGCAGGGCTGCAGATGCTCAGATCTTGCAGCTGCATAATGGGGTAATAGGGCCCCCACCCAGCCAGAAACCTGGCCAGGCCATAAACTAGCTTAACACCGAATGGTTTCCTAGCTGCAAAGTGGCCTGCCTGGGGGCCAGAGATGGGTAGCAAGACAAGCAGCATTGGAAGAAATTTAGGACAAGACAATGTGCCCTCCTGAGGATGTTGTCACCCTGCATACTACCTGGTTACTCTTCTGGAAAGCATTACCCTATAAAATCCTCTTAGATTCAGGATTCCAGGCTCAGCACAGATGATGATACATGAGTTGACTTTTGAGATGGCAATGGAAAACTTCACTTGCTGTTGCTATAATGCCCCTGCTCAGCTTCTCTCTAACCATGTCTTGCTCTAGTATTGGACTTCCTGGAGGGTGGGACCTTGTCTTCTCAGCCTAACAAAATGATTCACAGTGTGTAAGGGATCAGGAGTTGGAACAAATCAACATCAATTGAGTCCATTCTAAGTAGATATTCTTCAATGTACAGAGCATAAGGTTATCTGAATGTGATAGAAACTATATCATTAAAAGAAAGCTAGACTTGAATTCCTTTATTGCCAATAGGAAGTTAGGCTTTTGAGGTATAGAAGGACCAAAGATGATAAATAACTCCTTGCTATGAATTGAAATATTTCCTTCTGTAGGGAGGAAGAAGATTCTTGAGGCTCAGGAAATTCACATGAATCTTGAGAGACAGGACACATGAGTGCCTCCTTGAGATTACAAAATCAGTGAATGATGGCTGAGAGGGCAGAGCCTCTTCAGTAGATTTGTTCACAGATTATTCAGGGAACTCCAAGGATGTAACATTCATAAATATTCACCAATGTCTGAGTGGGTATTTAACAATATGACACCTTACCATGCTCCTATAAATAATCCCTGTGAACTTTTCAGTTTGTTTACATGTCCTCAGGAGAAGTAGCACAAGGCATCATTATAGCCAACAAGTGTGTGTTCAGGATCAGTAATCATCAGGGAATTGCAAATCAGACCCACACTGCCATATAACTTCATACCTATAATGATAACCATCATCAAAAACAAAAACTAACCAGTGTTAGAAAAACTGAGGAGGAAGCAAAACCATTATACCCTGTTGACAGGAAAGAAAACTGAGACACCCAGCGTGGAAATCAGTATGGCTATAGGAGTAGAATATACTCCAATAATCCTACTGTGCAGTATTTATCATGAGTATTGAGATTGGGATATCAGAGTCATGTCAGCTATATTCATTGCAATGCAGCTTTTAAAACAAAACAAAACACCAAGATACATAAACAACTTCAGTACCTTCAGTGGATCAATGGATGAAAGAAAATGTGGTATACAATAGATGATACTCAGCTTTCAAAATGGGAAAATCTTCCACATGCAATATAGATAAATCTGGAAGATATCAAGCTAAATAAAATAAGACAGACACAGAGTGGCAAAAACTGTATGGCTGTTCTCACAGGAAGTGTGTAAAACAAGGAAATTCATAGAAGTAGGCAAGATGGTAGTTGCCATAGACCTGAAAGAGGGGGAAATGGATAGTGAATGCAAAGTACAAAGTTTCAACTTCAGAAGATGAATAGACCCTGGAGAGCTGCTGTTCCACATCATGCCATGGTAATAATACTGTTGTGAGTCCAAAGATGTGATAGCTACCTTATCAACTCATTCTTGACTCTGAAAATAATATGATGAATCGATTAATGTATTCAATAATACTGATAGAGCATTAATGTGTTTTATGCACTATATAAATACAACAGAACTGGGTTCCTAAAAAGACAACATGAGCAGAGATCTAGGGAGGTAATCAGTGAGGCTACCGATGCACCGAGGGGACACCACTCCCATTAAAAGAATAAATACCCATGAAGAACCTATAATGGAGATACTCTGGGAACATGTGTGAAGACCTAATAAGGAATACACTGATATCAAGTAGAAAAGCAGAGTTCCACAGGGCTGCAGGAGCAGCCAGCCTCAAAGCTATCATAACAAAGAATCACTCTTCTTCCAAGAAAAATGAGAATCTGATTAGTATGGGAGCAGGACAAGGAATTCATTATATAGTATATACCTTATAATATACTACATATATGGAGGTGACAGTCATCTATGAACTGGTAATCCATTAAACACATAAGATAAGGCATTCCCTAATTATGTATTAGGTACTTCCTATATGCACAGCTATCAGTTAGATAATAAAGGTACCAATCCAGTGGTTTCTATGAGTCTATTTCTTTATCTATAAAATGGTCTCCCATCTGTAGTATCCTCTAGCTGTCACATTTTTGGCTTGGTCATTCATAGCCAAGAGGTGTTTGTTAGAACATTGGCATACAAGTGAAAATTGTGGAAAGTTGCTTCTTGTTCAATAGGACATACACTATCAAATGCACCATACACTGCAATTGCATTTTGTGAGAGATCATCATGTTTGTCAACTTGACACACTTGAAAAGATAGAAGCTCAAGGGAGGAATTTCCTCCATCAGATTGGCTTGTGGAAATACTGGTAGCAGCATTTTTTAGCTGTCAATTGACAATGGAGGACAGAGCCCATTGTGGGCAATGCCACTCCTGGGTGAGTGTACCTGGACTATATAACAATGGGGCATGGACAAGCCAGAGGAAGTAAGCCAGTAAGCTGTGTTCTTATATGATATATTCATCAGTTCTTGCCTCCAGGTTCCTGCCTTGAGCTCTTGCTCTGACTTTCTTCAATGATGGAGTGTAACTTGCAAGCCCAAGTTACTTTTGATCATGGTTTTTATCACAGCAACCAAAAAGCAAACCAGGGCACTTGTAAATACCATATTATGAACATGAATTTAATATTGTAGCAGAATTCTGTGACTTGGGAAAATGAGAATAGAATACCTGTAAGGAAAATGAGGCTTGGAAATTTTCAGGATAAATATTTTAAGCTCCAGGGTGCCTCGGTTGTTTTGGGGAAGGTATGTACACTGAGCTGTCAGATTGTAGACAATTTAATTGACCCCAAGCTGACTTCAATAATACTATTCAGTTAGCAAAAGGTATTCTTAAAGGAAGGATATATAGAAACAAAAGGAGGAGAAGGAAGAGGAGAAAGAGAATGAGTCATTGGATAAGGGGAGTAGTTAGACACATATAGTTTACAGAAATGGTGGCTCAGGTTTAACTCTTGGTAGCCCCATTGTATGGCTTTAAAACACTTCATTTGTCTATGCTCTCAATTTCTCTCATGCAATGAGGCACTGACATAACTTTCTTCATTATGATTATGAAATATATGTAATAGTGTGTCAATCAGGCTTTTAAACAGCATTTGCTGCTCAGTAAATACTTTATGTGACGGGAGAATAAGGGTAAATAAAGAGAGATCAAGATTAAAACATTAAAGTTGTCCAAGGAAAACTGTAAACCCTCCAGTATGGGCTACATACACACACCTGGTGGGAATGCTTAAGTGTCAAAAAAGCTGCAAGACTCTCTAGAGAAGACAGGAATGAGGTAAATGAATGAATGACCCAATAAGGATCAAAAATCATAGTAGGCCCTCTTCCCAGATTTCCTTTTTTTTCTTAATAAAATGCCTCATTTCTGTCACTTTCCATATGTCCTTGATCCAATTCAGAGATCCATGAACACAGGACATAATTCAGTGATCCAGTATTCTGCCAGTGTACTCCACATTATAATCTGTATCATATAATTTAGATGCAAGACATTATTTATCACTAGGAATAATAAAGAAAAATTGAGCTTTTGTAAGCCCAGTATCACCACACACTAAAGCTCCCACATTTCCAGCTTACATCCCTTAACTCAGTCATAAGAAGCATTACCTTGGCACCTTAGTGGGACAGTTCCACTCAGCTTCCCAAGTTTGTGATGCCATCAAGTTATCACCTAAGAGTCTAGCAGGGGGCACTTGTTACTTCAAAGAATTTTTCATGGTTTTTTGACACATATCTGTTTGGCAAAGCACTCTATCATTCTGTCTACTTCTCTTGGGAACAGTCACCATAGCAAGCTGGCAAGATTGGCATACATACCAAAAGACCAACCCATTCTTTGCATGGAGGTGATTTTCATGGAAAGAGGTGTCTTTGAGATCTGTTTCACTCCATGTGTACCTTAGGTCACTCTAATGACAATATGTGGAGTTCAACATACTGATTTACAATACAGTGTCTCAAATGTGCTCCATGTTCAAAGTTCTAAGGTCAGCACACACTCTTTCCATGGTCTTGAGCTCTCCAGGGAACATGGAAAGTATCAAAAGGAGAAGCAAAATAATTAATTTGAATAGAATATTTGAAAGTATCATGCAATATTTATCTTCACAAGGTTGGACTTTCCAAAGACAAAGCAGTCCCCCAATTGTAACAATAATCTGTACTTAACCCTTTGTGAACATAGTATCTTAGTTTGTGTTTCTGTTGTTGGGATGAAGCACCATGACCAAAAGCAACTTGTGGAGGAACTGGTTTATTTCATTCATAATTCCATATAAAAGTTCATCATCAAAAGCAGTGAGGGCATAAACTCTGGAGGTGGGATTTGATAGGGAGCCCATGTAGAGGAGATTCCTGGATGGATCCCCATGGCTTGCTTAGCCTGCTTTCCTATAGATCCCAGGACCACCATACCAGAAATGGTACCACTCACAATGGGCTGGCTCCTCCCACATTAGTCACTAACAAACTAGCCTACAGGCTTGCTGAAGTCCCATCTTATGGAGACATTTTCTCTCGTGGGGCGCCCTCTTATAATGACCTTATCTTGTGTCAAGTTGACACTGTTGATCATTGTTTATCTTGTATTCATTTCTTTAGTGAGCACTGACTAGGATTCCCAGTGACTCATTTTTCCTTTGCTGATTGCTCTTTCTAACAATTCTTGATCAACCTGTTTTATTTACCCTTATATAGAGGTCTAATTGACACAAAATTGCTTAAATTTGTGGTATACACATACGTTCTTATATGAAGCTAATTAAATAACATTTATGACTTCATATGCTTACCTGAGGCTGTCGTTGATGTACATTAATTATCACAGTTTTCTTCCTGTTCTTCCTCTATCTCTAGACATGTACTCAGCTTGTGAATGGTTTGGCCAGAATCTTCCATTTCCATCCTCACTTTAATCCTGCTAACTACTACTCTTCTACCATTTAAATGACTTTGATCTTTTTGAGAGTCCAAATGTAAGTGACCCTGGTCATGTTGAGTTCATGAGTATTGTAAAATTTCATGAAGAAGATTATGGTAGTTTGAAAGAAAATGGCCCCTGAAATGAATGACACTATTAGGAGGTATGGCCTTGTTGGAGGAAGTGTGGTCTTGCTGGTGATAGTATGTCACTGTCATGGTGAGCTTTGAGTTCTTTTCCCAAGCTTCACTCAGTGAGACAGTCAGTAGACTTCCTGTTGCCTGCAAGATGTAGTACTCTCAGCTCTAGTACTACATCTGCCCAAATGATGCCTCGCTCCCCATCATGATAATAATGGACTAAACCTCTGACACTGTGAGCCACACTTTGTAAGAGTAGCTATATTATCACAAAGAGGTAATACCATTCTCTGACACATAATCATTGAGCCATTCAAAATTTCTTTGTTCTGTTGGCTGCTTTGTTCTAACTAGTTCTAGGTTATTGCAAGAACATCTATAGACATAGACATCTTCAGGTATTGAAAATAATAAGGATATCCAGAATCTTTGCTATATTTTCTATTTCATACTACTTTCATGCCTTGTTTATATTCTCTTTATTTTTTTCACTAAGTATTTTATGACACTGGGTTAAAGTTCTCTGCAGGCCATCTTTGTGTGACTGACCTTCTTTCTTAACCCTTTGTTCACTCACACAGCAGCAATAGCTCCCAATGAGATCTCACAAGAAGAATAGCTTCTCAGGCACTCACTCAACCAGCAAAGGTCATTTAGAGTTTCATTTGAAATGAAATGCATGTTCATTCAGGGCTGAGATTCACTCAGGCCTTGTGCAATCAAACTTTGCACTTTATTGAGTTAATAAATGAATTAATCATAACAGAACAGCAGAGGCAACAAAGATATGTGTACATGCCAGTAAGGGTTCTGCTGATCCCAGAGAAAATGAAGTCCGTGTCGCAGGACGTGCAAAGTCATCACAAAGAAAATTCACAATTGTGTTTCCAGTTTAATTGCTCGTGGTTAAAAGGAAAACAATAGAAACAAGGTTTTGTTTACATAGAGCATGAAACTTTGTCCTGGGAACTTTTGTTCTCCTAATAATTCCCAGCAATGTGAACATTGAGTGCTGACTGACTGTGTGGAATTTTAAAGAAAGAGCAAAGAAAGCCAGTGTTGAAGTTAAGAAATGTTCCCAGTGTCAGACATTGGTAAAGATTTCCTCTTTGTAATAAGTTGTAAGGGTATAGGTGAGGAAATTCAGGAACTGTTAGTGTTGTCAACATTGTTTACTTGAAGAATATCCATATTCACTCCTTCAGGCAGCCCAGGCAAATAAATAGCCTTATTCAGCTACCAGGGAAAACCATCTTGCAGGAAAAAAGTGTCTTTTTGAAAACCCCCATTGTACTGGGCTGAAGTGTGCCATCCGTTTGGGAAAAGGATGTTGCCTACCCACTGAGTTTAACATATGTCCACACAGCTATGTCAATAGCATTATCCAAATATACTGCTCTTACTGCACATACAAAATCTGAGCTGTAGGTAAAAGTCAACAGGTGACTAGCTGAAGATGTTCCAAGTAAAACCGGTGGCTGCCTCTTCTCATTTCTTCACCCAGGCTTTACCAGTTTTCTTTCTAGTATACCCTTTGGAATGGAGATGTGAAGCTTTCTACTTTCTGAAAAAAAATAATTATTGTTTCTGAGCATACTGTGTGCCATGTCTTTCTCTTAAGATTTCCTAAGACGCCATCATTATATCCTCCCTATGCCCAGCAACCATCTTTTCTCATTAAACCTTTTGTGTGATTGGCTTCTCCACTAGTAGCTGCACACATTCCTTCCCTTCAAGTGACCTCAAATAACATCTACTAAGGACTGTAACACAGAGTATGCCCTTGCTGCTGTTGCCAGAGAATCATGGACTGGAGGTTTCATTCTCCTGTCTCCTGTGTGCTTCACATCCCCTTCCATTTTCATAAAAAAGGATTTCAAAGCAAAGCTAAGGACAGGATATTTAGAAAAAGAAGTAAAATAGAATGTTAGGATCAGCCAGAAATTAGTTGTTTTGTTTTGTTTGTTTTCATTAGAACAAGAGAAACACAAAGAAACACAAATAACAAAAGGAGACCTGGCAACAATGACCTCGGATGCGTGCTAAAGGTTAATTGCTGTATATGAGAACTTGCCTTGTCTAGGGCCAGCCTGGCACACATCAAGTACTCAGAAAATATTAGTTCCCTTCCCCCTATTTAATGGCAATTCCTGAATTTGGAAGGAAGGTTTTGTGAGCTGTTGTGTCTTACAGCATTTCCCCTTACTCTACCTCCTGTGTGTCCTCATGACATACAACCACATCCTGACTTTCCCTTCCTGTATTCTGTGCACTATGCCAGCTCTTAGTAGCATTCAAGCATCCACTTACTCTGTATAGTTCCTGTATCTTCTGTACACAAAAAGAAACACAATGATCTAAATTAAGTGGCTCTTACATGGCAGAAAGCACTATAAGTACCAGGCCTGGGCTGGGTGGTTCAGATGCAGTAACCTTCCCATTGCATCTTCCTTTATGTGCAGGCTCAGACACATCCAGAAAAGTAACTTTAACCTATACTTCTCTCCATGTAGAACCCTTACTTAGGTCAGGCCTAAGTAAGCATCTCAGTTGTGACACTACCACCCTGTGAGGCAGGTGTTCCTTATTCACAACTAGGAAAAGAAACTGAGGCAAGTAGATGGTATGTTCAAAGACAGGTGGTGATACTAGAACTCAAGCAGTCTGTATTGACCTCCTTATATGAGCATTTTAAAGAAGGTGATGGTAACTGAATTGTAATGGGTTCCTGAAGAATATGGAGAAAATGTCTACTCTTGGGAAAACAAGATATTGGTGGCAGCAGTAGCCAGCCCCTGGCCTCAGCCGGGCACAGACGCACACTGTACTTGATATTTGGGTATTTGCCTTGAGGCTTATGTAGGCCTCCAGTTACCCACAGTGCAAAACCAGGGCTGAGAAGAGAGGAGACATTTTAAAAGACATGAATTTGTGGGTATATAAAATGACAAAGTCTTAAATATCCTGTGGGCTGTGAGTGTGTGTGTATGTATGTGTGTGTGTGCAGATTTGCATAGGCATGTGTGTGTAGAGTAGTGTATGATGCATGTGTGTATGAGAGAGAGAGAAAGAGAGAAAATATAAAAGAGAGGAGAAAGAGAGAGACAGAAATATACACCTTAATTTAATTATATATACCTTAATTTAATTATAGGCATAAATAAGCACTCCTATAAATACTTTTTTTTTCTTTTAGGAAAAAAAATTTACACAAATAGAAATTTGAGAATTATTTTTACTTTTGAGGTAAGAATGTAATACTTAGGAAAATAAGAATTTCTGTCTTAGCTATAGTATTTAAACTGTATAAGACAACTGCTCATGAACTTTAAATAACTTAATTTTAAAAGAAAATAGAAAAGCTAGCATTGAGGGGTAGTATTAACCCTCAGAACTGACTGGTAGGAACTTAAGGTTCAGCCTAATATCTATTCTGCCTGGACACAAAATCATAGGTGCCACTCCCTTTCCCTTCCCACTGTTGCTTGTAATCTGAAAAAATGGGTGTCATATAAATAAAGTGTCCATACAAAACAGAACACATTTATTTAGTACAAGCTAAAAATGGCCTTTGAGATACAAAAAGGCCAGTTTTAGTAATTACAGCAAGATACCATATACCACTGGGTACAATCCCAAGAAAGGGTCAGTGTTAGTAATCACAGCAGGGTACCACACACCTTTGGGGACAATCACAAGAAAGCAGTTCAGTTAAGGAACCTTACTTCCAAAAGAGCTTACAAGCTCCTCAGAGGGAACTGGGATTAGAAATGAAGACCAAAGAGGAAGGAAGAAAAATTGACTGGCTTTTTAGAGATGAGCAGTGGCAGGTGGCGGGGGGGGGGGTGACTAGAAGATTTCAATTTGAGCCTTTCTAGGTTATAGAGTTCATTATAACATAATAACCCATCTTCTTCTACTCATAGCGTCTGGTTATATTTATATTCTCAGTGACTTGTATTAAACATGGGGATGGGGGAGAAAGACATTGAGAAAACCAGACTCAAGGTGGCAAGTTCTAGAAGTCCTCCTTGCTCAGTAATAGCTGTTATAGCTTCCTCCCATATCCCAGGATTTTTGCACTAGAGATTCTTGACCCAGGGCAGTGATAGACTAGAAAATGTCTCTGGAAATGGTAATACAGCAATTTGTCACCAACAGAGGTTTTCCTGAGAGTTCTTCAGTCTAGTAGCTTTGGATTTCTGCAATCTACAATGGTGTAGGCCAGTGTCCTTCATCAAAAGGATCTGTGAATAATACATAGCTCCTTGTAGAGAGCCAGTGTTCACATGGAGGGGTCAGAGAAGACAGGTAAGAGCAGGCTAGGCTCCACCAGCTTGGTAAGTGCAAAAGGAACTGTACCCAGCAAAGTGGCCCTCCACATGTGGATATAAGATTTGAAACATCCACAGGGACCCATTTCATTTTATATGTGTAAACATTTATCATATAAATACAGAACAAGGAAGAATGCAATTTTAAAATATATTACATAGATACCGAGTGTGGGTCAGAGGAAATGTATAGAATGCAGAAAGCCCTAAAATTCAAACAGTTACAATTAGTTTTAAGCAGTTACATGAAGGATAGTCTAAACAATTAAAAATAACAAAGAAGAACCTTTCTCAGTTAACTTTACTGCCACTAGAGTAAGGATTTGTGAAAACAAAAAGCAGAGGAGCCCAGGAAATAACACAGTAAAGTACTTGTAGAGTACCCAGCACCCACATCAAGAGGTGAGTATGGTAGGAGTGATTGTAGTCTCAGAGCTACAAAGGTAGAGACAAACAGATCTGGGGCATCTCTTGCCAATATGTCTTATCAGTTAGTAAGCTCCAGGTTTAGTGAGAGACGCTGCTTCAAAATAAGCGACTAAGGAGGACACATGATAATTGATAAGCTGATCTTCGCAAGGACACACACGTTAAGTGCACATGCAAATAGATTTGTATTTCCATGAACACACACTAATAGCTGATTTTGGAGAAGGGAAATCTCTCAGTGGAACACAAAACGGGGATGTTTTAGATTCACTTGTTTTAGATACATTACTCTTCTGTGATGTTTTTAAAATATATGTGTGTATTTAATATAAAAATAGATATCCTGTGTGTATTTATATGTTTCTGTTAAATATAGAAATGTGGTTTTCTTTTTCTCTGTAATGACTACACTCAATGTCAGGCATCTTCATTTGTGCTTCCACACTTTGGATACTCCATGGAGCCAATATCATTTTTAATATTTTCAATGTATTTTCATGAGACTTAACTCTTTTGATCTGTATCTCTGTGGAGTAAGGTGGTACTTCTCTGGAAGAAAATCCTGTCTGGATAGTTAAGGAATTGTACCAATATTTTAAAGATGAATTATAATTTTAATCTAAATCCTTACTGGTGCTGGGTTTTCTTTATGTGTGCATGGCATATGCACAGTGACCTTTCTGTTAATTTGGACTCATTGTTCTGTCTCTATTGTCTATTTGTAGTCACTGTCCTGGGTCTGCCTTTCTTTGCATTTGGGGATCTATAAATGCTTGCTAATGTGGGTGCTGGGACTTAAAATGTTGTTTTATCATTGGCATGCTCAAAATGTGGTTAAGAACTTTACACAGACTGCCTTTAATTTTCTAAGAACATGGAAATATTATTTCTAATTGAGGAAACAGAATTTTGAGATTTTCACTTGTTCACTCAGCTAGTAAAATTTCCTTTTCCATGCTGATTCACCTAGTCACCATATTTCCCTAGTCCTTCTCTGTAACTAAGCTGTTCTCCCCATTCCCTCGGTGACCACAACTCTGCTTCTGCTGGAAGCACCATGGCCTCCTAAACAATGACAGGGCTTGCTAACTAAGTAGACCTCTTCTTTCTTCTCCTGAAACCATCTTCCCACACAGCCAGAGGGACATTCGTGGCACAAAATTATAGCAATCAAGAACTTACTGAGGATCCTGTGGCTACTGTTACATCAAAGGTTACAGCCTGTAATGTGGCATGTAACATCCTTCCTGATTGGGCTTGGCTGCCTCTCCCCATGTCCCTGTTTCTTCTCTAACCTAAAGTGAGCCTCTTGTGATAAAAGGCTGTCATAGAATGCCATCCCCTTTCTCCTGACACTGTGTACTTGGGTCCCCTTTCAGATACTCTCTGCTATCACTTACCATCCTACTCTGAAGCTTCCCCAAGGTGCATCAGTGGTTCCCCTCCTTGCTGAAGATGCCCAGCCTGGCAAATGAAGATTGGTGGTGACAGGTAAAGATTATCCATCAACCTGTGTCAATTATGTCATCTCCAGTACAAGCACAAAGTTGACTCAGAATATGGTATATGTCCTGAGATAGCATAACAATCTCTAAAGAAAAAAATTTAACTATACCAGCTAATTTCCTGTCCTAACAGATAAAAGGTACAAGATAGTGGTGATAGAAGCCAACTTCTGAGATTAGTCCTCAACTTCTGCATATTCATTCTCAGATAAAGGTTTTTGCTCCTCTCTGGGCATGATAGTGTGTTTGGGAGAACAAAGCACAAGGCATAGCAGCTGACACTCTGGCCTGCTCTCTCTCAGACCTCTTGCTTTGTAAGAGGCTATTGTTACCTTTTGAAATTGTCCATGCAGTGATCTAGAGAGGTCACATACCAAGGAAATGATCTTCCCACCCACAGTCACATGAGCAGGTCATTCTGAAAGTGTATCCTCAGGTCTCATCCAAGCATCTAGTTTACTGTAACTCTGGCTTACATCCTGATTGTAGCCTATGGACGACTCTGCACCCAGGGCTCAGCTAATCTGTGAGTACTGAAAACTTATTTTTGATTCAGACCATTGGGACAGTGTAATTTATAAGACAGTTTTGTTCATTAGAACTGCACCCTAGATCCCAGCAGGAAGACTTTCACATACTTCCCATCCTGGATCTATGTCAGGAACCCATTCTGGAAAAAGGCCTGGGCTGGAACACTTAAATGTGTAGATGGCTGCTGCTTCCCACTTGAATCATTTCATTGTATCCTACTATAAATATAGTTATAGATACTATTTCAGGGGAAGAAAATTTAAAAGGAAACAAAAAAAAAAAAAAACAGTATCTTATCTGCCAGAAGCTGAGTGGAGTAGAGGTCAAGATTTTCAACTTTGGCTGGCTAGTCTTAAATCTCAGTACTTACTCATCATGTAACCATGAGTGAGGGCTGATCTGTCTGTAAGCAGTAAGGGCTGTTGAATTTTAGCATTATTTCATAGTTTAGGAGTCTGGGTCACTGAAGGGCGAAGAAACGCACAAGTGGAAACAAGGTTCAACCCACTCTCTTCTCCGTGTATCCTTTCTGCTCCAGAAGTTCATTTTGGAAGAAAAAATAAAGCATATTCTCAGAGACAATTCCAAGGTGTCTTTTATAAAAGCATATACTCTTTGTGTTCAGTATTAGGAGGACACCTGGTTAACTGTCAAAGAAGGAAGCTGGAATTGGAATGAAGGAATATACTTCATAATAATTAAAGCTAGAAAGCAGAATACAGGGTCACTTCCACTAGACACAAGCAGTAAATAGAAGTGTGCCATCACACAAGTGCAGCTTGACTTTCATTAAGTTAGTAATGACATGCAGCAGTCTGTTGTTACCAACCAAGCAAAAAAAAATGTCTCAACATAACTTCAGAAACTTTTTCAATATTTTTACCCCAACATTTGTTTTGCAGTGATTTTATTCCTTCTGATTTATTGCCATGTTATGGTGAGAAGTTCTAGATTTGACATACTGAAAACTAGATGTGCATTCTAAATGCTCACATTATGTTGCCTGTTACAGACTGAGTCACTGAGCACCTTCTGTTTCAGCTGGGGCAGCTCCGGCACAGACAGGAAGGAGAGGGATGAAACTGGATGCCTGGATCAACAGGAAGATGCCAGCACCAGCAGAGCCAGGATGGAGGCTGGAAGTCCCTCCTTTGACTCTGTTGTTTGGGGTACCTCATCATTTGCCCATCATAATGAGGAACTGTTCATTTCAAATTCTGAAACCAAGATTGGACCTTAAAGGGTACCGCAGATGTCTGGGAGCATTACAAACAGTCCTGAAGAATAGCAATTTCTACTCCGAAGGTTTCAGATTTGCCATGTAGTGTAGCAGGGACTGGGTGGCAGTTATAAAAGTGATATGGTTTAACTGCCATTTTTACCATGCACAGTTTTTTAGCAAATGATCAGTTGTCACCCTACCCAAAAGATGCTTCTGGAATTTCCAGCCTTTGACTGCCTGTGAAAATTATTTATTTTTCTTTTCCTTTATTTATATCTCAAAACTCACCAATTCCATAGACAACCAGGATAGAATACTTAATCTGGGAGTAAATAATTTTACACAAGTGGGACTTTGGAATAAATAGAAAAAGTAATAAGATCTGTACTGTACATACAGTTGCTACTGTACATACAGACTCTTCTAAACTGTTTCATGGAATTCTGGGGTCTTATTAGTCAAAACTTCTCCCCCATTGGAGATCCTATAAGATACTAAATGATTACATCATAAAAATAAGAAAAATCTAAATGTTAACATTCTAAAATATGCTAATTTAATTATTGTTGATAGATTCATATAAATGTGAAGAAGCTACAACTTTCAACAGGTTTAGGATTTTTCCACAATTCCAGCTTTATCACTCAGTATTTGGTCCCAGGCAATGTCTATTTGTCTGTGACTTGTGAACCTAACATCTGTCTGGTGACCACATAGCAAAGACTGTTAAGATACAGCAAGCTGGTGAGCCATCTTGGCAACCCTCATGTAACAACTGATATAGACAGAAAAAGCAAATGGGTAATGAAGGTTCCAGTAAGTAAAGCCAAGTGGGTAGATGAGAAATTACAGAGCTGTGAATACTGGCCTGTGGTATACTGCTTGCCTCGCATACCTGGGGCTTTGGCCTTAATATTCAACACTCTAACAACAAATAAGCAAAAATAGTTATAACATTGTGTCCTCATCTCCTGCAAGCATGTCCTAATAATATTAGATTTTTGGACCGTCTCCAATTGATTACATCCCAGTATGTTGTTTATCGAACCCCTTTCAGGTTCCACAAATGATTTCTTCTGTATGAAGTAGATCACAGAAGTGCACTCAGGAGTGTATATAATTATGTTTTATGTTGTTCTACCAGAATGCTACAGCCTGGGTCAATTATAAATAGAAGTTCTTCTGGCTCACTATACTGGTAGCTCTGAAGCCTAACCACATGATCAAGGCCTATGCTTCATGTCTGGGCACAAAATCATGTTCAGGGTGATCATAGAAAGGACATGGGACAAAAATAATCCTTTAAATGGGGAACATAGTTAATTAATATGGGCAATAAATTCATGAATGGAACAGTGCCTCATGGCCTGACCACCTCCTAAAGGTCCTTCCTCTTGATACTGCTGAAATGACAAACACCAGTTTTGAAGAATACATTCACACATACAAGAATGATTGAAAATCATGGAGAAATCTAGGAATATTTGTAGTGGAGAAAAGATGTATACTGACTACTATGACTGGTCACAAGTAGAGTAAAATATCCAGAGGTGACACACTAGTCCTGTGTGTCCACATTGTATGCTCTCTGCATCAACAAATAGAATCACTGAGCAATAGACGACACTGCCTTCTACTTTATGATACAAGCTCACCTTATATAGTCCAGGCTGTCCTTATTCTCAAGATTTTGTCTCAGCCATTCCAGTGCTGTCATACACTCTGCCTGTTAAAGGAATGAAACAGAACAGAAGACAAAAGATGACAGATGTTCAAGTATACTCTTGATGTCATTCTTTGATCAGTTGACAGTAAATCCAACTAAAGGTTCCAAACTGCCTTAGGAGCTTTTCCCTTTAGACTCACCAAAAACTAAAGCATGAGAACTCCAGAGCTTCCATATTGCAAGGTGACTTTATATATTGCTTACATTTTGCTTCTATATAACACAGAACTTGAACAAGAATCCTGCATCTAAATAACCTAGAGATCCTAAAGAAGGGTGGCTTCCTAACTGTTCTTTCTTAATAGCAGCTCATAAAAGCCAGATGCTGCACTGGGCTGGCAGCTTCTGCAGGACAGCAGCTCAGGTGTTCTCCGTGTCACACACTGGGCCTCTGTGTCAATTTTATTGACAACTTTTATACAGTAAGAAACATTTAAACCGCTGACTTCCAAAATAGGGGGTCAGTTCTTATATTTCTATGACTTTGTATTTTGTGACTCATTTTGATATCATTTCCTAAATTTGCTTACAAATTTCTTTTTAACTTTCTATTTATGTGAGATGAAAACAAACTCTTGGAACTAAACTCACATTCAGGGAAATGCAGAACTAAATGCTAAGCTCCCAATCTGAAATTTGCTCTAAGTCACACCACAAATATTAGGAACATTCTAGGGCACTAACAAAAGCCCTAGAAGGATTAGAAACTGACCCCTAGCTAAGAAGCCATTGACAACATATGGCTGTAGGGAGGAGGGAAGTAAGTTTTCTTCAGGGGTGCTGCCCCTGGAAGAATACACATGCTCCAGTTCATGCCCATACAGGCAACATTAAGTGGAATCAGTGGACATGGGGGAGGGAGAGGACAAGAGAAGTTGGAAAGGAAACGCAGTGGTAGGAATTGGAAGGGACAGAATGGGAGGTAAATTTGACTGGAATATATTACATACATTAGTAAAATTCTCAATAAAAATTATCTGAAACACACACACACACACATACAACAAAGTCAAGCACTATCTAGATAGATCTGTTAGAAAACAATTTCCCTTATGCTATGAACTTTGATAGTTATGGACTCTAGCTTTACTCTTAAGTATACTATTCATTTGTACATTTTCCTAAAGTTATATAATGTCATAATTTCAATTGCTTCTGATTCTAGAAAAAATGAACTCAAGGAAGAAAGAGGCAAAGGTAAGGTTATTTCAAGAAAGTAAAATGAGATGTGGAAACACATATTTCATAAATTTAACATAAACAGGAAGACCTTGAGGCAAGGGTTTGAGGTTCACATGTCTGAGATGGGTGAAGTAAACTTCAATCCTGTATATAACTTCCCGTGATCAACAGTACAGTAGAGTCCAAAGTCTAATTTTTTCATACATTACTCCATGGAAGAGAGATTAGAATTTAATTCTTCCTTAGAAAATACTGTCTTCAGGGGAATATCTCTCTTTGGAGGTCAGATAACTTACAATCTAAATAGAACTTACATTTTTTTACAGGAATGTGTGATATCTTTAAGAGTTCTGTTTTCTAATGAGTGTTTTTTTGTTGTTTGTTTTGTTTGTTTGCTATCAGAATTTTAAGATATCTCACTTGAAGTCAAGCACTCTGTTTAATCTCTAACAATAACCCCACTATCCCTAATAGTATCACTAAAACAATAAAGTGAAACTTCAGAGCTATAAAAAGGGGAACATAAAAATGTAGAAAGAAAATTGTCATCTAAACCTGGGGATGTCAGGATAAGACTTCAGTTGTGTTGCCATGACCTTTTCTTTATACTATTGGGAAAACTTGAATGAAATTTTGTACAAAGATCAAATAGACATCTATAATATTTGATGACTAAAGTGGAAATAACTAACCATTTCTTTCCTAATCCAAAAATAACTACTTTTATGATGGGAAAAATAAAATCATTATTACCATTGAATACCACCAGCAAACTAGTCTTGGTGTCATCAGTTAGAAAAGTTGCGTACAAATGGTTGGAAATCTAAGACTTCTTCCAACCAGCTGTGATACAGATGGTCTCAAGTTGGAGAAGGATGTAAAGCCTGAATCTCTGGAGTCCAGGTCTGCTAGAATGATTTCATGAGGACACAGCAGAAGTGATGGTGGTCCTGGGAGTACTCAGAATCAGGTGCTGACACACACACATGTAGACACACACAGTACTCACAGCCACAGTGATTATAGCACCCAAAAGTTTTCTCTTTATTCCCTAAGGTTTGACCACAATGGATCTTTTAGCAGTGGATTCTTTAAGTTCAGCCTTGTTTTAGGGCAGGGATCTCTCTCTCTCTCTCTCTCTCTCTCTCTCTCTCTCTCTCTCTCTCTCTCTCTCTCTCTCTCTCTCCCCTCTCTCTCTCCCTCTCCCTATCTCTCCCTCTCCCTATCTCTCCCTCTCTCTCTGTCTCTCCCTCCTCCTCTCTCCTCTCTCCAATTCTCCAATTTATTTTCTATTTCATTATGTTTTTTCCATGAGATATCTGTTGCCTATCCCTTTAAGTAGTTTATTTTTTCTCTGTTTATTGCTAGATTCTTTGGTATTCTATTTCTCAATCTGAGCCACTACCCCATGCAAGTAATGACTTGTAATTTTCCAATTCCATGAAGTTTCCAAGCAGATTCCAGGTTCAGCTCTGAGGTCTCAAGCTTCCTGGAAGAATTGCTCCTAGAACCAAGCTAGATGTGTTCTAAGACACATCCCTCATTGTACTAAGGAAAGTACTTGCCTCCCTCATCCACTCCCAAATTAACATTTCACTTTTCTTTCTACACAATAAATGGGTGCCAGAGTCATGGCACTGTCATTTAATGCTACTGTTAAAATGTGTTGTATTATTTGCATGTCTCCCATTTTTGTTCAGTGAAAATTCTTGGATGCAACATTGGTTTAATGTTGCACCTCATACTCAGATATTGGTTTGTAAGATGCCATTCTCAACTCAAAAAAGGGCCTTGAAAAATAGCCAACTCAGAACTGGAGCATGGAATATACAAGTTAAGTCTGGAAAATTTCGCTGTACATGAACTAGGGATGCATATTAAAGATACAGCCGCTCTTTAAGGCAACCTCCACTGCCAAATGTGTGCCTAAGTTAAATTGTAATTCTAATAGATTAGCAAACAATGAAGAAAATGGGAAACTTTGACTCCACAAGATTATTAAAAACAATGAATGAAAAGTCTGATGAATATCTCTTATATAGAAATGAGAATTGAATGACTTTGTAGTGGAGAGGGCAGCAAGGGACCATTTCTATCAATAAAGAAAATAAAATCACCAGCAGTGGGAGAAATCAAAACTGCAAACTCCCTATGAGTTAATATGGTCCTGATGCTAATGCATTCAGCAAACTAGAGACTTCATGAAAAATGCTAAGAAAGTAAACAAATTAAATATATAATGTATATTATCAGTTATGGAAATAAATGTAAGTTGAAAGCATCTATTAAATGGTATAGAATCAAGATAGAGTTCTGTAAAGATGGGAAAGGGAATCCAATACTATACTGAAGAATCTTCCCTAAGACTCATGTGTTGAAGGGTTGAGTCAATTGGTGACTGGAAGGTAGTAGAAATTTAGAAGCTAAAACCCACTTGATGAGAATGTGTTCTTTAGGGCATGCCCTTGAGGGCTATATATTGTAGCTCACCACCACCCTTCTGTCTCCTGTCTACCATGAAGTGAGTAGTTATGCCCCTATGTATTCCCCTGTGATGTTCCACCTTGCTAGGCATGGACACAGAAGTAACAGATCCAGGTGACTATGCACTGAAATCTTTGAAATTATGATCCATAAAAGAACTTTCTCCCTATAAACAACAACAAAAAAGATCCACATACCTACACATAAAATGATAAAATGCAGCAAATTTCAATGTCAGACTGAACAAACCTCAACAAGCCAGAGAAAGGAAACAGAAAGCAGTAGCCAGTTATAAAACTTTGCATTACTTAAGGTAAATTAGAGAAAAATCACAAGGGTATCAAAGACATCATTTCCCACAAACCATACACACATGAACATTCATAGCACTTCACCCAGGGAGTTTCAGGAAAGAGGTAAAACACTGTCACTATGTTTTACTGTTGGATAGTGCACTCACTACTGGCTTTTTCACATTGCAACACTGGCCTTTTTTTCACAAGGTGAGAAAAAGACATGTGCAGAAAGAGACTGGCGGGGAAACAAAGATAATCTCTCAGTTATCATCCATGAACCCATCAGAAGATAAAAGGTGGGATTTATTAGCCTTTCCAACCTAAGATTCTATTCTAATAGAATATCAATTGGAGACAGAAAGAGGACAGATGAAATAAAGATGGAGGCCTGGAATGCAACAGAGATGTGAAAACCTCCCCTCTTTAGTTAACTCTCAGTTTGCTGTCCCTAGGTCTGTTTTGTATATAGCCGTGCTGTTAGGGACCAAACTTCAGAGGTTTTGCTGTGTTCTCTCTCTGGTTGCATCCTCAGCATCAGATCTTGCTCCATATGTTCTAGGAAATACCAACTAAGAGGCAGTTTCCCTGTACTGTTGCAAAATAAGCTAAGGAGGAATAAGAAAGACATTTACTTGCACTGCCTGACATTGTGAAGCCATCCTTATGCAAATGATTTGGGGCCAAGAGAATTTTGGCCAGCATGGCCAGAGAGAGAAAGGTGGGGGGAGGGAGAGAGAGAGAGAGAGAGAGAGAGAGAGAGAGAGAGAGAGAGAGAGAGAGAGAGAGACAGAGAGAGAGAGAGAGAGAGAGATTATTACAATTAGAATGTTTCAAAATATGTTTAATAAAATTCAGTGGATGTTTCTGATTAGAAAGTGCAAAAACACAAATCAAACATCTAAGAAAGAGAACATTTCTCAAATGGGACACATAAAAATGAAGGAAAAAAAATAACACTTCCCTAAAATTAAGAATATAAACATTGACAGACCATATGCCCAGGAGTACTTGGCCAACACAAAACGGACTCCGTCTTTTATGTGTACTTTGTTTTGCTTGGCTTTGGGAGTTTGATTGTTGTTGGTGTTGGTGGTGTTTCCTTGTGTGTTTCTTTTGTTGTTGATTATTTGGTTTTGGGGGGAGTGGAGGGTTGTTTTTTGAGTGTGAGGACATGAAGTTGGCCATATAGAGAGGTGAAGAGGATTTGGGAAGAGTTGGGGGACGAAAATGAATATGATCACAAAACATTATTTAAATATTTTTAATAAGAAAGAAGAGAAAACAATATTATATAAATTATACCCTTCATCAGAACTGCTGCTTTATAACATTCTAGATTTTGAAGAATATAATGAAGAAGAAAAAGAAGAATTAGGTAAAAGAATACAATAAATGTACATAAAATATTGACCTCTATTTTTCTGATATATACCCATTTAATACTCTAAAACTTTATGAAAAGTTTATTATAGCCTATTACAAATAAGTATGTGAAAATCAATAGCTTTCTTATATATCAGTAAAAACAATATATTTATGAATGCAACTATTTAATCTTTGGGAATCTCTTGCCACACCAGTACTTATTTGTAGATTACAGGTTTTAGAGCTGGGTAAGACTGATGGTTTCTTTTTTCTCCTCTGGTAACACCCAGGGGCTAAAGGGTATAACTTCCAGGACCTTGATAGCCAACAAATAGCCATGAAGCTTCCAGGTGAACACCAGTTTGCTTTCTCAATGCTCTGATGCAGTATGTGCTGATTCTAGCAGGAGGGTCTTATAATCTAATTATAAGGGGTAACTGAAAGCAATACTTGGGACTATAGGACATCACTGTTCAAAAACTTCAAAAGAAGTAACCCATTCCTACCTGGCATGGGCTTTTTATTTGTCTGTGTATGGTGTTTAGTGTGGTGTTCACTCAGTTTGCAGGGTAAGGAGATTTAAATTATTTTTATGTGTATGTCAATTGTTTTTTTAAAAACATAGCACACCTATAGGTTTATCCAAAAATGTTCCAGGCATACAGTACATTTATATGTATTTAACAAGGAAAATAATGACATATTTGAAAGACTAGAAACACGTGCCACATTGTTTTTAAGGGAAAGGTTGGTATTGTAAGGATACAAAATTTTCGTGTGTTCTTCATACATTTAATGAATTTGAACAAAAATCTCAAAGTTTTTGTTGGAAGACGAGTGGTTCTTGATTAAAATATATATATATATATATATATATATATATATATATATATATATATGAATTGAATTGGAAACCTAAATATGCCAATGTTACCAAGAACCCTTAGAAGACACAGAATCAGAGCTGAGAAGATTGCTTGGTGCATAAGGGCACTTGTTGCTTTTGCAGAGTACATGGATTCTGATCCCAGAACCTGCATTCTGGCTCACAACCATCTGTAACTTCAGTTCTAGTGAATCAGATGATCTCTTCTGACCTCCATGGCTCTGAGCCCACAAGTGGTGCACATACTTAAATGCAAGAAAAACACCCATGCACACAAACAGAATAATCTAAAAGAAGCTGGACTGAGTATTAATAGAACCCTATCTCTGCTGTAAAACAAGATGGAATAGATGCAGTGCTAAATTATTATGATGCCTGTGGGCATCAATTCTGAAGCAAGGAATGAGATACAACTGACCATTTAGTTTGGAAAGGCTCCACCCCTTCCTCCTACCACCTTTCCTCTCTTTTGTCTGTCATTCTTTCTCTCTTTCTCTCTCTTCCTCTTTCCTTTTTCCTCTCCCTTCCCTTTCCTTGAGTAAAAATTGATGCAGCCATCTTATAAACAATGTGGCAGTTATTTATGAAATTAGACATACCATTTCTTTATACTGTCCACCAGTTGTAATTCTTGGCATTTGCTCAAACAAGTTAAAAGTTTATATATATAGGAAAAACTTACACATAAAGGTTTGTAATTTGGGAGAACTTTATACATAATTATCAAACTCAAACCACCACCAACATTATATTTCAGTAGGTGAATGGATGCTGTGATGCATCCAGACAGTGGAATAGTATATCATGAAAGAACTGGAAGAGAAGGAGAAGGGCTACAGAAGATCTATCTTCTGAGGATGACACAGTAATTGCAATTATAAACTCATAGCAGCTGTAGTTGCCTACAGTATAGCTGACGAAACTGTTCATAATTTGTCAGCCATGATGTGGGGGGGGGGAATTCATGGGGCCTTCCCCCTTTCTGCTAAACTATTGACTATTGGTGGATTTTTAGAGAGGGAGAGCCATTGTCTTCAGTTGCTTATCAACTAGTGAGCTCCTTTTGGATCATGGTAAACCTATGGTCATATCTAAACTCAATATATCACAAACTCAAGCAAAGCAACAGGAAATGGACTCCTACGGGTTAAGTGGAGAGTTGACAAGTTAGGAGACAGAGATAGTAGAGGTTAAATTACCCAGAGTACATTATATACACATATAGCATTGTCAAGGAAATTAGAAGGAAAAACAAAATTGGGGGCAACTTACCTGGGAAGAGTACAGGGAGGACAATACAGAGGGAAGAAGGAGAAATAAATAACACTACGAATGTTTAAAGGCCAAAGCAGACATTATTTTATAAATGTACTTAAATGTATGTATAATATGTATATATTAATAGAATTATACCATAGGAATGACAATGTAACCCCAGAACCAAAAAAAAAAAAAAAAAAAAAAAAAAAAAAAACTCAGTTCCAGGTAAGAGAATCATCCCTTGGAGTTGCTGTGCTGCTGTCAGAGAGATATTTGTATGACACCTAAAGTGACACAATAGAAGGATTGATGTCTGAGTTAGAGGCTAATAATATGTACCAGGATACTTAATAGAGCAGAATCATAGAAAGGAGGGAGATTGTGGGGGACATGTTAGAGTCTGTCCACATTCCTTCTGAATTCAGGAATTGTATCACAGAAAAGTGGCTAAGTAAAATGTTCCAAGCATTTTCTGATTAATTAAAATACTTCCTTAATATCTAATTTGTCAAAACAGTCAAGCAAAACCAATATCATTATGAAGTTAAATATAATCCAGCCTGTGGCCTATTGCTAAAATAAGCAAGAAGATCTTGATTTCAAGGCCAGATGAGGATGCATTTCAAGTCCCTGTTGAAAGAAAACAAGTTAATATTTGAAAAGATTAAAGGACTGTACATAACAAGGATTTGTATGTACACACAAAGGTATATAACAAGTATTTATGAAATCTAAGGCTTGAGATGGCCATTCATAATGAACACCAAAATTAGGATATGTAATGAAAAAGCTAATAAAAGGAGTAAAATAAAAGTTATAAATATTTTATCACAAACAACACTGTAACCTATATGGCTAAGTATCACTTTCATAAAATACATGTGAAATTCACTACCAAATAAGAAATAAATACAATAAAACATGAACTAACAACTTGAGCAACAGTGGAAAGGCTACCAAAAATGCCCTTTCCTGATAATGAAATTGATGACAAACTTATCCACCATCATAGAGCCCTCATCTAGTAGCTGATGGAAACAGAAGCAGACACCCACAGCTAACACTGGGCTGAACTGGAATCCAGACGCAGAGAGGGAGGACAAGACCAGGCTACAGAAACCCACAGGGACAACCAACCTGAACAAGGGGGAGCTAATGGACCCCCCCAGACTGATAGCTAGAAATCCAGCTTTGTATGGACTCAGACCAAGGGTCACAGTTAGAAGGCCTGGACAGTATAAGGGACCTTTGACAGTGGAACCAGGATGTATGCCTGGTGCACAAAAGGAATTTGGGAGCACATTCCCAGTAGAGGGATACTCTCTTAACCTAGAGGCAGGAGGGAGGGCCTAGAAATGACTTGACAGATTTTGTTGATCCCTCCTGGAAGGCATCACCCTACCTGTAGAGTGGGGGGTAGTGGTGGTATGGGAGGGTTGTCGGGGGGGGGCATGGGAGGGAAGGAGAGAGGGAGGAAGGAGGGAGGGAGAGGCAACTGGGATCTGGGATCGATATGTAAAATAAGAAAAAGAAAGAAAGAGAGAAAGAAAGAAAGAGAAGAAAGAAGAAAGGTAAACATTGGTTCAAACAAGTCATGGGAAGAAGAGATCAGATATGAGTGCAAGCAGAGCCAACAGTCTAGTGACTCTCACTGGTGTCAGGCAGAGCTGATGACACTGAGGACATGTGCTTTTCCACCTTTATCACATGAAGGCTATGAAGAAAGTGACACTTGCTTTCAACTAGAATCAGGAGAGGGAGACTCTCCCTATGATATCTGTGGGAGGAGGGTTCACTGCTGCTGCTTTTCTGAGTATCTCCATAGCTATAGTTACCACTTTGTGCAAACTGTCTCACTGGGGAATGCATATCAAGAGTATCATGTGAATATTTTTATTCAAATATTTCTCTGTGAGGAACTTAAAGAAAAAAATGAAACTAATATGTGCATATTAGTTTGGATTTTGATTGTAATATTTGAGAATCAACCTAATAAATACCTGGTTAAATAAACTGGAATAGATTTATGGAACGTTTTTTAAGATTTTATTTATTAATTTATTTTTTACATTCCAATCCCAGTTCCCCCTCTCTCCTCTCTTCCATCTCCCCCAACCCCATCTTCAATCTGGTCCCCTAGGAAGTCTGCTAAGTCTGTCCCATCATCTATCTCACTGAGGCAGGATTAGGGCCCTCCTGTTCCCCCTCCCTTGTCCATGCCTAGGCTAAGCAAGTTATCTCTCCATATATACTGGACTCCACAAAATTAGTTTGTGCACTGGAGTTAGGTCTTGGTCTTGTGCTAGTGACCTAATATATTGCCCCAGCTGCACCATTGTCTTCTGTATCCAGGGAATCCAGTTCAGTCTTATGCAGCAGGTTCCTGAGTTGTTAGACTGGAGTCAGTGATCTCTCACTAGCTGATTCTGTGGGTTTCCCCATCATGGTCTTGACTTTATTCATATTATCACTCCTCCTCACTTAAATTACACTCCAGGAGCTCAGCCTAATGGTTAATTGTGGGTTTCTGTGTATGTTTCCATCTGTTCCTATAAGAGGGTTCTAGCTTCTTCTGGGTTTGTAGATTGTAGGCTGGTTATCCTTTTGTTTTGGGCCTGGTATCGTATGAGTGAGTCATACTATATTTATCTTTCTGTGACTGTTACTTCACTCAAGATTTTTTTTCTATTTCTCGCCATTTGCCTTCAAATTTCAGGTTATCATTATTCCTTCCTGCTGAGTAGTATTCCATTGTGTAAATATACACATTTTCTTTATCCATTCTTCTGTTGAGGGGTATCTAGGTTGTTTAGATCTATGGAACTTTATAATCAGTGACAGAGAAGTTCAATGATTACCAAGTATGTTCACAATACATTAACTGAAAAAAGCCAAACCACAAAATATTACAGTTCTCCCTCAGTACCCATGGGGAATGATTCTCAGAACTTTGTGACTACCAAAACCCACATATACTCAGGTTTCTGTTGTAAAATGTAGTACCTGAGTACTTGTAATACCCTAATCAATGTACATTTGTGTGAATTACAAGCCAACAATCTAGTTAATTCTTAGAGGATGATTTAAGCTAGTTAAGCAGTCTTACTCCAGGGCATCAAGTCAACCATCAGACCCTAGGAGTTACATTTCTCCATTCTTTCTTAAGATTAGGGTATTGGTACCATTCTGAGTATATAGTATCCTCAGAGGTTCAAAGTGCAGAACCCAAGGACAAAATGGCAGTTAATCATTTTTATTTCATCTATTGACAAAGGCACTGTTCTTGTAAAGCCTTCTTATTCTTGGTAGTACTTTATTTACTGATGACTTTTTAATATTTATTTTCTTTATATTTTCTAAATTTCACCTCAACATGTATTATTTATGATAATATATACACTTAAAAAGGACCAAACAATTGTTTCTATTTTCCAAGCAGATATCCACATCATGTTGCTTCCTACTGATATTACTATTCAACATGAAACTGATAATTCTGTAAATAATGTGTGTTATGATTTAATTATTTATCTCACATTGATAAAAGTAGGCTAATTATAAAAGCTACCTAAATTAAAATTAAACTTAGCATTTATGTGTTTAACTGATAGAATTTATTTTGAGCATATGTCTCCTGTGATTAGATTCAAATGTAAGCTTCCTAAATGGCCAATTTATGTATTAACCAATTAGAAGTTGTAAAATCCATTATTGAAAGCAAATAAGAGGGTGATTAGAAATGATGGTTGACATGTGACATCTTCAGAAATAACTATTCTTCCTCCAATATATCCTTTCTGGCAGAATCACAAGGAACATGAGAAGTAGAAGTCTCAAAGCCACCCGTTTTGGTATTTAATGTTTGCAAATGTGCAGTCCAGCAGCAACACTGTCTGAGAACATCTTGAACTTGCCTATTTGGCTTTTGAGGAGCTTTGTGTGCTTCAGACACCACTTACAGCATTTTCTTTTGTTAGCCTTGGTCTATTTTCCAAACAGCAAAGAATGGGGAATTTTTAGTAATAATGTAATATAAACGGCATTACTTGTTCTCCATTTCAATACGGTAGGAACAAGGCGTGGCCAGGCAAACCCCATCTTTGGATCCCTCAAATATCTTGAACTGTTGCTCAAATGTGTTGGGTTTGGCACAACCTGTAAGACCCTGGGCCAGGCACAGTTTAGTCTTTGATTTTTAAGCCCCTGTATATTTCAAGGGAAACTTAATCCATATGTTTCTGATTCATTTACACTTAACTCATCAAAATGTTGTCTTGAAGGAGTTATTTGATATCCAACAAATCTTTGGAGCCCTTTTCTAGAGGACTTTGAAAATCTTTATTTTGATCCCTGTAGAAAAGAAACTTACTCTTTTAGTGTGTGTGAGTGTGCATGTGTGTATTTTAATAAGTGCATTCAGCTACTCTAAGGTATGAGTTCAATCTAAAACTAACAAATAGGATGTCAGTCCAGATTGTTAACTTGATCTAATGTCCTAGGAACTAATTAGAGCTTCTTGGGGTGGGGGGTGGGGGGAACAGAGGATTCTCACTCTGATCTAAACTAGTCCCAAGCCTATGAAAATGTTCACCATCTGTTAGCAATATAGGACCTAGATGCGCCTGACAGTCATCGCCCAAAGTCTTTGGTTCCAATCCACACTGAACTATTTAGGATTATTTTGTTGTTGCCCTGTTTTACTTTGTAACCTTTGATGTTTTGGGTTAGAATTTTACATTCTAATCTTAGAAAAGAATAGAGAAATGTAACTGCCACGGTCTGATGGTTGTTTTGCCGATACCCTGGATCAAGGCTGCTTAACTTGTTTAATTTATACCCTCAGAATCGACCAGATTGTTGGCTTTAAATTCTTTCACTAAACTCTTTCACTGCTCATGGAATTGGTTCATTTTTCCTTCCTCCAAAAATACACAGTATGACAAGTTGAGAGGGTATTTTCTGCCATTCAAATCAGTGAAAGGGAAGCTGATGTCAGGAAGGAAAAAGCACTTATGTTACTGACTATCTCCTAAGTGACAAGCACTTTATATATTTATTCATTCACTCTTTAGCAAGATTTTATTAAGGGCCCATTACACCTAACTCCCATTGTGACAATGACTTGTGGACAGGAAGAAATAGATGGATAGGATGAGAGGCTCCAGTGTGCTATAGCTTTGTGGGGGAACTAACTGATGGTGATGGAAATGGAAAAGATAGGGGATGCTGTCCCTGCTAATGATGATTGTCATTCATTGGACAGTGTGCCCAATATTCAGTCTATAAGCTCCACCACATTGGTCCTTACAAATACTCTATCTTGCCTGTTTTAAAAATGAGAAAGCTGTTAAAGCTGCTTTTTGGGGAGAGGCTATATATTAAGAAATGGGACCAAGGTCATAAGCCCAGTGGTACCCACCAAGGTTGGGGCCCTACCTACTACATGATGGTAGCTTAAATCCTGTATTCAAGTCACTTTCAAATATATTTGATGTTGACCTCTACATGCATGAGTGTAAGACAGCATGGTTTAAAAAACATATTCTTGCATCCTGTTTCTGAATTCACAAAATAAAGAATGAACTATTGCAAATACTTCCACCTTTTGTTCTCATGCCACTCATGTGAAAGATATCTTTCTATAGGTTCTTAAAATATATACAAAGGTGAGTCTTAAGGACTCACGATAGTTATTAAATAGCACAGGCTAAATTCCATAGTTTCAGTGTTGGACGTATAAAGGGAAATCTGTAGGGAGAAAATGGTAAGTTTAGATATATGTGCAAGGACAATGATTGACTCAGGTGAAATGCCAAACATTTCTTCCCATTCAATCTTCAGTGCACTGAATACCTTGACATATTCCTGGCATGATTCATGGGGCTCCTCCCACATTGACATGGTTATATGTAAATAGATGCAGACATTGATCAAGTATAATAATCACAGAGTTCTGTGTAATAAGGAAAATTGCCTATAACTATCTGACAGATTTGAAGTGGTATAAAAAGCAACATGTTCCATGAACTTACTCTGGAGCCAGACATTCCAGTAGTAACAACTATCTCCCTATGTAGAAGCAAGAATGAAAATTTCATTAACCATTCAAGGCCCTGAAATGGATGAAAGGATTAACTAGAAATGGGTGTTCTAGTGGTTGTTGGCACATCATGCAGATAAGACATCCCATGGCTATTTACACTCTCACTCTGAGCCACAGAGTCAGTAAAAATGGAGAGAACTCTCAATATAACATACCTTTCTGTCATACTGAGTCTGCTAAAGTCTGTTTTATCCTTCCACAGATAGACTCAGGCCTTCTAGCATAGGCCTAGGAGCAAAACGAACCAACTTTAAATAGCCATTGCTAACAGTGATTGCTATTCCATCTGACACTGAGCCTTTCCATAAAGATGTAGGGAACAAATGAAGTTACTCTTGTCTGCTCCCACTTGCTGCTCCTTCAGAGCCCTTGTATATTTTCCTGATTTTTCATATACTGTTCCCTTAATGACAAATAACTAAATGAGAAGACAAGGGAAAGGCCTCTCTCTTCTCAGTCAGTGGTGACTATGATAACTAAAATATGGCATGTCCATCATCAGATTCCACATGTTCCATTTAACATTGATGAAGTTAAATTTAAATACTATTATCCTGATTTCATTAAAAGAAAAGAATGCAGGGAGATATTTACAGTAGAGATCATGCAATTAGTAAAAGGTGAAGCCTTTACAGGTAGACTCTAGAACCCAGAAAACAAGAGATATTGCCTTAGTCATATTTCTGTACTAATCAGAATTCCAACAATATTGTACAACATTAGCTAAACACACATTTTGTTTTGTTTGTTTTAATTTTGAGAGAGGATTTCTTTATGTATGCCTGGTTGTCCTGTAAGTTTCTACATAGACCAGACTGACTTGAATTCAGAGAGTTCAATCTTTAAGGGAAAGGAGCAGTAAGTAGTCCTACACAGAAGCTGTGACACCTGTGAGCTACAAAAATGACTAAGATGTAACACTTGTAATGGTTGCATAGTGTCACCCATATCTTTGTGGTCACCAACAGCTGTCTAATTGTACTTAAAGTCAATTCATCGAGAAGAAAACCATTCCTGTCATTGGGAGACTAGTCATATCCCCAAGGCTAGTGAGTTCATGAACCTTAAAGGAGAGCTGCTACCTCCAATTTACTAAATTGGCATAATTCCTTACTTCATTATAAATATTTATCCTTATATCCACAGGTTAGTATAGATATTACTCAAAGAAACTTCTCCATGTACCAGGCAAAGACCATTACAGAAACCCACAAATAATCAAAATGCAGAGAACAACTGGTCATAAGATGTCTAGCACTAGTCAATAGGTATACTACACAACTCCTACACAAAAGGCTCATTCAGTACCACTGAAGAGGTTATGTAAAGACTGTAAGAGACAAAACCAAGAAGTCTGCTGTAAGATAGTCTCCTGGAAATGACAGGGAAACTACACCCATGATACAACAATATGACTACCTAAAGAAGACATGAACAATTTACAATACCTGGACACACTGTATGTACATCACTTGTGTATGACAGGGATGCCAGGCATGATACTTACATTTACATTCTGTACTATTTATTTGTATTTAGAAGTTACTAGGGTTGAACCTGAAAGTTCCCATAGGCTTGTTCTTTGAGTGTCAGCTTGTGGCACTACTTTGGGGGCCTGCCTAGTAGATTATTAGGGCAAACATTTGGAGACTAATACTTGACTCTGGTTTCTTTTCAGAAACCTTGTCCAAGACCAACTATCTAGAGTCACCATCATGCCTTTTCCACTATGATGGACTGAAATTCTTATGAAATTATGAGACAAAGTGTACCTTTCCTTTCTTAGGTTGCTGTCAGTATTTTGGTAGCTAACTACAGTAGGCAAGTATTACATTGTCCTTGTTACTATTTAGACTGCTTTATGTCCTAATGATTCTCTCAACCTGGTTATATACATCTCCAGGGGAGACTGGAGGTTTGCATTTTCCTATAACTAGTGGGTAAATATATTAATAAGCCTTTTTAATGAGCATGACCCTTTATGTGTTTCTACAAATCGGATAGATTTCACTTCAACTCAAGGCAGATGTCAATATGCTGAGGATATGATATAAGGATATAAATATATATATTTTCAGCTATGCTTTGAAATTGTAGCAAACTGTGTTTGTAAATGATTTTATGTTATTCCAGATCTCACAAGTAGAGTTCATTCACCAGCCTACTTCCCATCTAATTGGACCAAAATGAGAATATTGTATCAATGAAATATAGGAAGAGGTGATACAAATCACTCCCAGGCCTCAGTGTTGGACATTTCATACCTGAGTCACCTCAACATTCACCATGAAGTGCAAAGGGTCCAGTGGAATAATTAGGGAATTCAATCATGAACCATGTGATTGGACCCCCTTCAAGAAGCCTGTGGGAGGAAACACCTCAGATACACAATGTAAGCAAAAAACAAATTTGTTACTAGGTTAGGCATTGGGATCTGAAGTCATTAGCTATGGTGGTTAGAATAGGAAGGGCACCCGTAGGCTCATATATTTGAATGTTTGGTCATTAGGGAGTGATACTACTTGAGAAGGATTAAGAGAAATGGCCTTGTTGAGGAAGTGTATTACTGCTGGGCTTTGGGATTTCAAATCTCAAGCCAGTTCAAGTATCTCTTTTTCCCTGCTGTTCTATAGCTGGATATAGAACTCTCAGCTACTCTCCAGCACCATTTGTGCTCCCACAATGATGATAGTAAACTAAACCTCTAAAACTGTTAGCAAGCTCCAATTAAATACTTTCTTTAAGAAGAGTTGGCATAGTCATGGGGTCTCTTGACCACAATAGAACACTGAAAAAGACAATAGCGTAATTGGCACATAAGAAGTCCTATGAGGGGATTCTGTTTGTCATGGCATATTCTTGAACAGAAATTCTGTATGAAAATAAGACACATTAAGGAGCCCACAATGATTTAGAACAAGTTAGACTGAAAATTCAACCAGTTTCTGCACCTGTAATGCTGACCACATAATTTTCATCAAAGCCTCTGTATAAGTTCACTATTCACAGACATTTTTCCAGATATATCTATTGAATGACAACTACATGATAGACAATAAGCTTGGTGTGGATGTTATGTTTCTGCCCTTCTTATGTCCAAAGCTATAATGAAGTTATGCTATCAGTTTCCTGTCAGCCAGAAGTTTTGTGACACAAAATATTGGCAAGAGCAATTTGACTCAGGAGGTGCTGTTTGCCTCACATTATAAGAAGTCAGGAGCTGGCATTTGGGGGCCGGTACATGGCTCTGTGGTATAGGCATCCTGGGCTGGCACATGGCTCTGTGTCCTAGTGCTAGTGCATGGCTTTGTGGTCCAGGCATCCTGGGGCTGGTGAATGCCTCTGTGGTCCATGGCTTTCCTCAGTTTTCCATGTCCTCATTCTTATCATGTATTGTTTTATTCTAATGTGCCCCCATTTTTGCATGATGACAGCTTGGTACTCCACTCTATAGTTGCACTTCAGGTAGAGTAAAGAAAACACAGAAGTAATATATGACTTTTATCAAGAAAGCAGTAACTTTCCTAGATCCCTATATCCCTCATATGACTTTGTCATATGTCATGTAAGCCAAGTCTGTGTTATGTGTGACTGCTTGCCACAGTGGAGCCTGAAAACTTACATTTTCATCTGTACATTGCCTACCCAAAGATAGTTTCTGTTACTATAAAACAACTATATTTAATGAACAGGCTACTAAGTGAGTCTATTTCATTCACACATAAATTATTTTTGCCTTTAAGGAAATATATACTCCAGAATAAAAACAAAATACTTTAATTAATTAAGTAATTAATCAAGGAGAACCATATTGTTTCTCTGGGATATTTACTTGAGCAAGAGTTTAAATTAATTAAAAAATATTATTGAGATACTTGAACAAAATATAGAAATTAAATAAAAACAAAATACTTTAGCTACATTGCTGGAATTTTAGCTACAGTTTTAGATTTTCAAAACAAAGACAATACAGAAAAATGAGAAGCTGTCAAAGAAACAACATAAGAAGGAATGCTAGAACCTAAACATGTTTTTCTGATTTTAAAGAACCAGAATGTACTCCACAAAGTAAAGAAAAATAGATCACACTATAATCTGGAAAACTTAAAGACACCATAATTTCAGAAGACAGGAAAAAAGAAAGAGAACTGGAAAAAGTAGAACTGAAACATAAAGTTACATAAAAATGATCCAGAAGCAAAATGGAGCCAGATTTGGCAGCAATTGCAGAGCAGCGGTGCCCAAATCAACACCACAGAGGCACTAGATGGATAGCTGCTGTGTACAATGTTCTCTGGCATTTTTAAATGAATTTGTGTGCTTGAGGATATACTTTAAAATAGATAAATTGAAACATTTATATTGTATTATACTGAAGCATTATGCTGAAATTTGTTTGAATTAAAAGCATTGATTCCACAGATGTCCTTACTAAGAACTGTATCACCAATATTGCAGTTAATGTCATATTAGAATAAACTTAGGAGTGAGTGGGAGGTGATAACATACAGTCCACAATTATAGCTAAAGGAGGATAAATTAATGGAGTAATTAGGATGGGAGAATTCTGAGTATAGTCACTATCAAACACTTCAGTTGAAAAGACCAGCTGGGCACATGAATAGAGCAGAGACTGTTGATAGTAATCATGGAGAGTAAATGACTAGAGTTAAGACAAGGCATGTTCCTGCCCAATACAGAAGGATGGATGAAATGGAAGTGAGCTAACCTGGGTTAGCTGGGGTAAAGAAAATTTTGAAATGTCCTCCTTGGAACTGAGCCCTTTGTTCTTTCAGACTCAAAGGGCAGAGGAGTGTTTCGCACTAGATTTTCTTCACTCATGAGTTCTGCCCATTGCCTCAGAGCTGTTTTTCTCTTTTACTGATATTTTGTGACCTGGCTTTAGAGCCAGAGGCTTCTCTTAATAGAAGTAAACAGGGAAATCACCTGTAGAGGTAGACTTTTCTCTGCATGTATTCATAAAATGCAATTTGAACATAGTGAGCTTTTTTGAGGTAATGACCATTGCTTGTATTTCTATACCTTAAACAACTCATATTCTTTTGGTTTCTGATTTATTTCTTTTTTGTTAGTGGTGGTTTTTGTTTGTTCATTCATTTGGTTAGTTGGTTGGTTGGTTTATTTTTTTTGTTTTTGTTTTGTTTGTTTGTTTTTTGAGACAGGGTTTCTCTGTGTAACAGCCCTAACTCCCCTGGAACTATCTCTATAGACCAGGCTGGCCTCTAACTGAGAGAGGGTTTCCTGCCTCTGTTTCCTGAGTTCTGGGATTAAAGGCATACTCCACCACTACCTGGTTTAACTCATATTCTTAAAATACATTTCTACCCAAACAAACTTACACTGAATCCAAATATTAGTGCCAGAGTTAATAATTTCTGGTGTACTTGTGTGGGGTTTGTCTTTCTTTTGAGAGATAAAATATGTCTTGGTGTTTTCAGTCATTTATAGAGGAAGAAATAAATACTTCTAAGAACTAAAGAAAGACATTTCACCATGTAAACTGTAAAGTGAGCCTCTCTGTGCTTCCTAGACACATTGGCCATTATCTGGATGCCTTGGAGACATGACTACTTCTGTTTAGTCCACTTCATTTGGCTTCCAGTTAAACAGGGGAACAATATTTATTCCAGTGACTAATGATTTAACAAGCAGCGTCAACTTGGTTTTTGGGTAACAGAAAAGATTAGTGATACAAATATTTAAATTGAAAATTTATTTTTCAAAGATCACTTCTATGAGAACCCATTACTGTTTGTTTTGTTTATTTGCTTCCATGCTAAAATTAGCCTGTATTTATTCATCCTCTGACCATCTAGTGGGTGTCAAGAAGAAGCCACAGTAAAGTAGAGACACCTTTTAGAACATGTTTTAAAGGCTTACAAACTCATTTCATGGCTAGATCATCCCAAAGGTTCTAAGAATTCAGTTTAAGTTTTCTCTCATGATCTAATTTCAACAACAAACTTTGTCAAACATATGAGTTGAAACATGCCAGCATTCCAATTCTTTGGTCCTAAAAGAAAATGACTAAGTTATGAAAACAATGTGCAGAGAATACTGGGATGGTAAGGAGTGCTGGACAGGAAATCTGTTCCAGGTCTTGACACAGATGGAAGGATTATACCTGGAGATGACCTCAGAAGACATGTAAAAAGTGACAGCATAAATATAGCCCACTAAGGCCATTTGCACGATACAGGAGTGTCTCTTATGCCTGATACGGGCTATTTTCACAGGATGTCTCAGTGGAAATTTCTGATGGAACAAGAATCATGAAGTTCCAATTCCAATGGCTGACATCAGAACAAGCCTAGTTTGGGGGGTAGATGATTAAAGTGGGCAAAGCTGAAATGGATGGGACAAGATCTGGGAAAATTGCTGCCTAATTACTGACTTTGAGGATGAATCCATGGGATATGAGATGGGTGGTACAATGAAGCCAAACTAAAGATATCGGAGAAAAGAAAGGAGAGAACTGGGAAACCTGAAGCCCACATTGTGCCACCAGTACTCTGGCAACAGTTGTTCTTAGAGAACCATGTCTACAGGAACAGTACAGTTGCCCTTGACCACATATATATCCTCTCCATGAGTGCTGAAGCTGAGGCTTCCAACGCAATTCTCCTCCAGGGCTTTGGCACATTCATGTTCTTTGGTTTATTTCTTGCCAGTGTAGGAGAGTGAAGATGTGTTGTGAAGATGACTATGTCGCTATGGAAAAGTGACTCTGAGAAGAGGAATTCAGCATTCTCAGCCAAGGCAAGAAGGCCATTAATTCATACCATAAAACAGAAGGCCAAAGAACGCAAGAAGTGGCGCTGTTCAGCTCAGAGGCTCCGTGCAAGTGTAAACAGCAACCTTGGTTGTTGCTGGTGACTGGCAGTTTGTCAGACTCTGACAAAGTTTCAGAATGGAAATAATCAAGCAGTGATGTCAATTGTCCCCATGGGGTATGGACATCATTGCTAACCCAATTTCTACTCATCTATCTATAGGATAGAATACGGAGTTTAGCTGGATTCTTGAGAAAATGACTGAGACAGAGGTCAAAGCTATTTGAAAACTTAATTAACAAAGAATGGAGTAAATATTTGGGATGGGGGTGTGCTGCGATGGCCCACACTTAGGTGGAGACCTTTCAGAAATAATTCTGACTTTGTGTTCCATGGCCTCCCAAAGGTCCTCCAGAGCTGCCAATATACTCATAAAGCTTAAAAGCCCATAAACATGTGGTTTCCTTCCCAGAGTTCCGTGCCCTGTACTTATTATCAGTGACAATGGGAGCCTGTGTTATAGAAGCCTAAGGTTGTGCTAACGCTCATATGTCATTAAAAAGAAAACAGAAAAATATCCCTTGACCTTTAAACAGAATGTTACACACACAAACAAAAGAAAGATGGCAATGATGAAAATATCCTTTAAAGTGGTTGCGTCCTAAAAACTAATGACCACATTAAGGGCCAAGCCCACATGATTGAACTACTTACTTACTGTTCAAAGATGGAAAGTGTCTCATTTTTTTTATTCTTTGATTGCCACTTTGAATGAATATGGTATTGTTATTGACCTACAGACACACACACACACACACACACACACACACACACACACACACACACATGCACCCAGTTGAGCAGTGACTATTCTAGAGCACTGAGCATATGCACTCATGAATATTGGACCAGGAACCTAAGTTTACACAGTCACCCATAGTTCCATCTAGCTGGAGCCCCTTTCTTTTTTAGATATACTACTATTAGATATACTACTATATAAATAACCTATTATTCCTATCTAGTGACCCCTTAATCAGACATTTCCTCAGATACAGAAGTCTCCATGTTCTAAAGAAGGCTTTCACAGAGAAAGACAACATGGGAAACTCTCTCCAGCTACCTAATCTGTTTTCATTTGAGAGGCTTTGAGAAACATATTTCAGTTCATCAACAAGGATAAAAATTCATCCATGAAATGTGGCCCAAAAATGAAAGAGCCACCCTGGTATGTAGTGAACATCTTACTCTTAAAAACAATGGAAAGTCCATCTCCTGAGGTTCTTCTGGAGGGGGCTCTCTGCATGTCAAACCATTGGCAATTGAAATACTTCAAGAAGCACAGACAGCCTGCATTTCCAGAGAGTTGCTTTCCTGAGATCATCTTGAACCCAATAATACCCATTGCAGGGTAGCTGCAAAAATAAAATAAATGTGGAAAAATGTAAAGAAGTTAAAATCATCCCAAATCTCATAAATCACCAGCGTTCAGTGGCTATTTTTCATATACCATACGACAACCATTTTACAAGTAAATTGCTTAGCATTAACAACATTATACCAAGGAAGTGACTTTACTACCACTGATAATATTTATGAATTTCCCCTGTTATTTCTCCCAATTGAGTATAATCAGTACTATAATTATAAAACATGCACCTTTATATGTCTTTCTTCATGTTAATGTAGTCAGGTGCTCAATTCTAAATATGGTGTATAAACCATGATTTTATTATGGTCTCTATTACTGTGAAGAGACACCATGACCACGACAACTCTAATAGAGGGGAGAAAGGGAGAGAGACAATTTGAGCAACAGTGGAAAGGCTACCATAAATGCCGTTCCCAGATAGTGAGATCAACAACTAACTTATCTACCATCATGGAGCCCTCATCTAGTACCTGTTGGAAACAGAAGCAAACACCCATACCTAAACACTGAGTTGAACTAGAATCCAAATGCAGAGAGAGAGGACAAGACCAGGCTGCAGAAACACATGGAGACAGCTGACCTGAACAAGGAGGAGCTAACGCCCCCTCCCCCAGACTGATAGCTGGGAATCCAGCATGGAATTAACTCAGAACCCCTGAACATGGGTCTAAGCTAGAAGGACTGAGCAGTCTAAGAGACCTTAGACAGTAGAACTAGGATGTATTCCTAGGGCACAAAAGGACCTTGCGGACACATCCCCCATGGACGGATACTCCCTTAATCTAGAGTCAGGAGAGAAGTCCTAGTCTCTACTTCAAATGACTTGACAGATTTACATAACCCCACCTGGATAGCATAGCCCTATATGTGGAATGGGGTGGGGAATGGGAGGGAAGGGTGGTCAGGGTGCATGTGAGGTGGGAGACAGGGTAAGAGGGAGGGAGAGAGGGAGGAAGGAAGAGGGAACTGGGATCGACATGTAAAATTTTAAAAAACTTAAAAAAAAGAGAAACGTTTAATTGAGGCTAACTTGTACTTCAGAGATTCAGTCCATTGCCATCATGTTGCTATCATGCAGGCAGACATGGTGCTGGAGGAGAACCTGAAAGTTCTACATCTTAATCCGTAGGTAGCAGAGGTTTCTGTGTCCCACAATGTTCATAGTTTGTGCATATGTGAGATCTCAAAGCCTATCCCCACAGGGACATACTTCCTGTGTTAAGATCACACCTATTCCAACAAGATCATACCACCTAATAGTGTAACTCCTTCTGGGCCAAGCATTCAAACATGAGTCTATGGGGGTCATACCTATTCAAACCACCATGATGGCTATATCTTTATTGTTATTATCAGAATATTCCTTGGGCTAGGATGTTGGACCTAATGAAAATGAAGAAAGCCAGCTAAGTACCAGAATTCATCTTTCTCTGTTTCTTGAGTGCAAATGCAATGGGACTAGCTGCCTCCAAGTTCTTGCTGCCTTTCATTCCCTACCATAATGGAGGGAGTCTTCCAACTGGGAGCCAAAAAAATCCTTCTTCAGTTACTTCTCTTCAGTGTCTTGTTACATCAATAAGTCAAATAATACATTACCAAATCAGCTAGTTTAGACCTAATTCATTGTGTTTAACATTGACCTCATTCATCATGTTTGATGTCCCAAGTTTACACAGTATGAATGTGTCTGAAGTTGTTTATTTTGTCACTATTTTGAGCACTCTATAGTTCTTCTGACACTGTTCATCATGCTGTTATTAATGTTTTGTATTAGTGTTCTTTTTTAGGACAAGGTTTCACTGTGTAGATAAGACTTGGCTTTAGCTCACAAAGTTTCACCTTTTTCTGCATCCCATGTGTTAGAACCAAAGGTGACTGCTACCACACCTGGCTATATATATTATTATTTTTAATATAAACTTTCATCTCTATATTACATATTCCCAAGCCTGAGATTACTGGCCAAAGATTAGGTGATCTTATTCCTACTAAATACTTATCAATTGTTTTTAGATCCACCTACCAACAACTTGTGAGTGAATTCCTTTCTTTTCAGCCAATTGCTTCCCATTCTTTTTAGGTTTTACAGTTGGTGTTCTCTGAGGTTTTGAGCTGTGTTTTTTGTCTTTTTTCATCCATCTATCTATCTGTCTGTCTATCTATCCATCTTCATTATTATTTACTTTTATGTAGAGAAGTGCACTGATACTAATGCACATGTGTGGGAGTCATGGGGCAACTTGCATGGGATTGGCTGTCTTGTTTAACCATGTGCAGTCCCAGAAATAAACTCAGGTTGTCAGGCTTAGTAGTAAGTGCCTTTACCAAAAGAGCCATCTGCCTGGTTCTTTCCTAAGTTTTATTATTATTTTAATTTCCATTTTTATGATTTGAAATAAAATTAGTCATCTTTTCTTGTTTATTGGCTTTTGGATCTGTTGTTCGTAAAGAAGTTAATCATAGATTTTTCCCACCTTTAAACTATTTCTATGACTTCTCTGTATAGAAATAAAGCCTTTATCAGCCATCTGCACTCAATATGTTTCTCAATTCATCGTCCATATTTCAATTTTACTTATGGTTTCTTTGGCATCACTTAAGTATTTATTTATAAATAAAACTGTGTTTATATTTCCTTTCATAGATGCTTGATTGGTCTTTTTTTTTTTTGCTTTTAAGACAGGGTTTCTCTGTATATCCCTATCCCCCTGACTGCCCTGGAACTTGCTCTGTAGAACAGGCTGACTTCAAACTGAGATCCACCTGCCTCTGTCTCCAAATCATGTCACTAAGTTTGAGTTCCACTAAACCAAATATCTCTAAATTCTTGATTTTGTGAATGCACATATAAGACACAAAATTAACCTCTTATTTGCTTATTTTCAAATAAATTCTTTGGAGTGACTGACTTGTACTGCCATATTGTAAACTGAGTACCAGAGGGGTCAAATGAGAAGACATAGCCTGAGAATAAAAGAAAATGTATCTGTAAAATTATTAGTGAAATTTCTCAGATTCCAGTTACTTGCCTTATTGTCAGTTTTATGAAGAAGTTATCCTCGAAAAGGATAAAAAGGCCACCACAACCACATTCTTAAGGAATACTAGGAATAACGAACTTCTTTAGCCTAACATTGTCTTCTGGTTTGCTAAAACCACAATTGGTTACCAGTGATGTTCTTTGGGGATCAACACCCAATGCCCAGGATAAAGGGTGTTTACCTCAAAAGAGAAATCTGATGTGAATAAAAATAAAAGCAAATGAAATCCCAGCTCTGGGCATTCTTTTTTTCTGAAAGAGGCTTAGGAGGTAATACTTGCCAGATTTTCATATCTGGTGCAAAACATGCCGGGGTTAATTGATTCCTGCAGAATTTCTTCAGCTGATGAAAGGGATATGTCTCTGAGAGACTTACTTGCTGGCTGTTTTACATGAATGTGTGTGTGTGTGTGTGTGTGTGTGTGTGTGTGTGTGTGTGTGTGCTGCCCCAAGGACTTACAGCATGGCCAAACTACAGAGCTTGCCAACTCACCAAACCAAATGTGAGTCGTCAGTTTTCCAGACCCCTGTCCTTCAGAATAATTAAGACACCATTTGGCCACCTCCTTAATTATCTGTCTAAGACATCCTTAAAGTGATATGTTTACTTGACAAGTGCAATAAAATTGAAAACAAGTATTGTCTGCTAAAGTTATTTAGAGAACTGAATTTTATCTTTTGTGAAAAAGAGAAGGAAGAGGAGGTGGCTATGACTAGAAGTAGATAGAGATATAGTGCTGGAATAGCTACTTCTAATGCATTATTTTATTTAAAGTTGTCTCTATATTTTAAAACCTAAGAAATATACAAATGAATAGTCTATGTTCATAATGCTTGTTTAAATTACATCTCCAGGTGTTTTAGCTTCAGAGTTCCTGGAAACATAGATTCTCACTCCATCTGGAAGAGTCCAAATTCATCCCTGCCCTGTTCTCACAAGAATTAGTTAAGTGTTGTCCTGGAAATTCAAACTTCCATGAAAATTGGTGCCAGTCCAGGCCCAGTGCCCCAACCTCAGCTAGATGTTTAGTCCTCTTCCATTAGTAGCTCAACTTTTTATCACAACATTGCTCTTTTCAAAGGTCCCACATTGTTCTCAGAATCCAGCCTAGTCTCAGACTTACATTTTCATCCCAGTGTAATTATAGGTCATTCATTTTGTTGTTTTACTTAATTAAAATAAAATTATATTATTTATATAATACTTTTTTGCTGCCTCAAATAAAGACCCCCTCTCTCACACACACACAATCAATCAATCACTCAGTCAATAAATCAAATCATTTCCTGTCTCTATAGTCAGTGTTTTTCATCTCCTCCACTGGCACAACTTACTCATTATGTTAATATGCATATTAAGTATATCTTCCCTGAGTCCTTTCCATCAGCTAATAAACATTGGCTGGTCTCTCACAAAGGCAAAGTCTGCTAGTATATTCTCTCCTTTCTTAGAGAGATTGATTTCCCAGCTTCCTTTTCTTCCACCATTACAGCTCCCCTATTTTATTTCTATCTCTAGCAGAGCAGTTGGTACTTAATAATAACTAATGCATATCTTAAGAAGTCTTTCCTCATATTTGACCACTCCATAGAAACTTTCCTTTTGCCTTTTCATGTGACTGGCAGTTTCCTAGATTTTACACAGGACATCTTTCTCCCTTCTCTAGCTCTCTTGTTTGTTCTCTTGACCTTTTCTTGGGGTTCTGCATAGTCTTTCATTTCCTTAATGATCTTAAAGTGGAGTACCACATATACTTGTGCTTTGGGTCTTAAATCTTTACAAGGTGACTTGTAAAGGTGACAAGTACTTTCAGAGTCATTGACTTATCATTATCCTTATTTTTCCATTCAAACTCTATATGATACACTGCATTCAAATTTGTTCCTCTGCCATTGTTACTTGGTTGTGACTGAGTTATTGACTTCCATGGTCAACTTCATCCAATTAAGCTCAGTCCATTTGAACAAAGGATTGGCCTGAAATAGAAATATGCCCATGTGACTTTGCTGCTTGACTCCCCTCAGGACATCCTTTCTCTACAGGATCTTCCTTGTTGGGGTGTGTGTTTGAGGGGGAGACTATATGAGGAAAGGTTACTATAATCCATCATGATGGCATGCACCCAATGGTTCAGTGTTTTGTTCTTATTGTATTTGAATGTGCTATTTCAATGTACAGGGTATCCTTTAACTTTTTAAGAGAGACTAAATAAATGTACACATATTCATGAAAACATATTTGTTTTTGAATTTTCCTTTGAAGACTTTGGTGTGAATATTTTAACTAGATATGAAACTGTACTCTCTAAAGTGTCCTTATGCTTAGATTTATCTGATAATACTAGTGAAACAGCTTTGTAAAGAGTCTTCAGGTTTAGCTCCAAATGATGTGTTACAAAGAGGTATACATTTGTTTTAAAGAACACTGGTAATGAAGCAAATTTGAACTTTACCTATCATACCATCAGTCACTTTCAGCCTTCCTGCTTGGTTTTCATCATCTACTTTCCTTTTTTCTTCCTCTCTGAACTTACTTCTATTACTGTGTTGCATGATGCATTAGCTTTGTAAGTAAATGTAGCTGTCTTTCATTTTTCCAAATAAAGTTTATAATTCTTCTTGATAAATTTTAATAAATGTTTGATCATCAAAAATATTTGTTTATTTGAACAATATCCCCATTATTAGAGAATGTCTATGTGCCTTCCCTGCCTCTGGAAATTTCCTTTATTCATGCAGGCACTTCTACCATACAGCCCCTTTCTATCCTGCTAAATAATGAATAAAAGGTTCTCAGCTCCTGGTGATAGGATCCATTTCTTATAAGGATCTCATGTCCTCTATTAAATCAGTGCTTTTGGAAATATGTTAGCATAAATATAGGGAGTAGATTATTTCAACTTTCTGTGAAGCTGAGCCTAAGGAAGTGTCTGTCTGATGATGAATGGATAGATAAAGCAAGACCTTAGAAGGACAAAGGTTGGCCACTTAAAAAGATGAATGGAACTCCTACAAGAAAACCCAAACCATCTTTGTAACCCTTGATCCCATAAAAACAATGTCAGAGTAACTAAACTTCTGTTTTGCTCATGTGCCAGGTGGCATTCAGCACATGGCATGTACTCCAGAGTTTAATGCTGGAGCCACCTGATAAAGGAAAAATGCAGTACCTCATACAAAAGAAGTCAGAGACTTCTAAAATCCCTCAATTTCATCATCATCAGAAATGTAGAAGCTAAATGTTTATGTCCAACTTCCCTTTTCCAAATAACAAATGTTCTCTTCATACAGCTGGGCCTTTGTGTATTCCTTTAATTCAGCCTGGAATATTGCACCAGTTCTTATTCATCATATAAGACAAAGTGGTTGTCCTTTATTTTGAAATGGCAATCAGCACTGGAATTCATGTTCTCTTTCCCTCTATATTTCACTCTGTTCATAGCCTCATTACATCGGTGACCATACTGTAAAGGATGTATTTGATTTCTTTATAATCTTTCTGGCCAGACCACATGCTCATTAAGTTCAGGAATGTGTCCCTTTACCTAGTAGCCAACTTTCCAATAAATATTTATTGCAAGAATGAACAAACAAGTGAATAAACAGATGGTCCTTGAGGGCAGAGTTTTCCTTCTTTTTCATACACAGTCTTCGTATATATCTGTCACTGGGCTATGTTCTATTGTGGATATGTCCTAGTGAAGAGTTGATAGTTGAACCATTCCTGAGCAAATCTGGGTGCCGCAGCCATACTGGTGACAATCTTGCTGCCTACACATGGAGAAGTGGAAGCTTACTCCATTTGAAAAGACAAACACTAGGTAGGATTGAGGTTTGTGCTGTTTTAGGTCCTGTAGATGAATTCCAGTCACAAATTCAACTATGCTACTCTTGTTGGAGAAAATGGTGTCCAACAAACTCCAAATAAAGAATGAGAACATATCCTGAGATTTTAAGTGTGACAACTCTCAGTTTCATACAGAAAATAAAACTAGGCATTTGAAGAGACAGTTTTAGTGAAATGATATTTTAAACCTTCCAGTAATTGTGAAAAGACAGGGGAATAGATATAAAAACTAAACACTAAAGAAGCTGGGCACAGCAGTCAGAGCCAAAGTCCGGTCACTTAGCCTGGGTGGAGTCTCCTGATGTTGTTTCCTGTTACTAGGAAAAGATTCAGCCTGCTATATCTCTGTCTCAGATAGCCAACCCCAGTACAGCTTCTACCAACACTGCAATGTGTGAATTTTTGCTTCCTTACTATGTCAGTATTCTTAAGACCATGAAACAGTGAGAGCTATCTATCTGACTTCTGGAGTGAGAGAGGGAAGTGATGTCTTCCTGCCTTCTAAAGTAAGAGGGAATCAACTTCAGGAAACCACGGATCTCTCAAATGAGTTGGAAAGCCAAACCAATGACAAATACACATTATCCACCCAAGCTTGCCTTTATAAGTTGATGGCTCCACCAAGAAGATAGAGATACTTTCTATTTGTATCTTAGAATGCCTCTCCACATCATAAAAGTAGGAAAATGGTCTCTCATGGAAGGCCTCACCCTCCCTGGGAGTGGATGGGTGGTGGGATAGGGGGATCTGTGGGGGACATGGTCGATAAGAGGGAGAATGAACTGAGATTGATATGTAAAATAAGAATGTTTCCAATTTAAACATAATAAAAAATTAAGAAATATTTTATGCATGCCTTTTAGTGGAATAGAAGATAGGTTTACACTTGATTATTATTAAAACATGATAAATATAAAAATTAAATATTTGTGCAGATAGAAACAAAGTTGTAAGTGGCCATTGAGCTAATGAGCTTGGATCATCAAGTCATCTTTCTGGACTGATGGGGATGCTCAGGCTCAACAGCATGAGAAGATTCAGCTACTGAGCTGTATTTTCAGCTTGGCTTAACTCTTATTCTAAATATTCTTCCTTATTTTGTAAACTTAGGAGCTTTGATACTGTCCAAAACTATTTTTCTATATGGCTCTACTTGTCCAAATTTTGAAACATTGTATTTAATTCTCAGAAATAAGTTTGTATACACATATGTGAAAGTTAAAGACAATGAAATACTTTTGTACAATATGATCTCAGTTGTTCACAGATCAAATAATTTATTTGGCAGAAGTTGCATTTTCTTACACTAAAGACACTGTCTTATTAATAAAACTCTGTATGTTTAGTCATAAAGCTATGTGCCAACCTTACTCAACCTCTTGTTATATTCTACCACTTTGCTCTCTTAGTCACATACCATGCCTTTCCTTTCTTCTTTATCCCTTTTCGGTAGTACTTTCTGATATACACTGGGCTATTCTTTTGGATGTCTGATCATTTCCTACATCAAAATCCATTCTCGGTGTATACTTCACATCATTTCCATGTCAAGATTTTCTAAATATTCACTGAATTAGCTTGCTCTTCTATTCAAGGAAATCCATTGGCTTGCCATGTCCTGCTTAGTCAGGGTAGATTTCTTTGCCATATTGTAAAGATTCTTGATTGTGAGTGCACAGAGCTCCCCAAGTGTGAGCTTCTGTGCAGTCATGCTGGTTTCACTACACTGCTCTTTCAATTTCCTTTTTGAAGAATAAAAATTCAGCCTTCAAACACTGCTTTTTATCCAGGCTGTCTTTTCTTTATGTGCAACAGCTTCCCTTCTCTGGGTGCTCTGAAGTACACCCTTCTCTCCAAACCCTATATCAGCTGCTCAGCGAACACCTGCTTCTTTGGATGTGTATGTCACTGGCAATTTACACCATGCAATTTAACACTTAAATAAAATATGTTCCTCTTTTATAAATCTGGTTCATATGCACTGGTTCTTAGCTATAGTTTATGCTGCAAAATTAGAGAGCATATCTTCCATTTGGAAATTCTTTCAGAAGCCCAATTTGGTACCTTATGGATAGTCAATAAATCTTGAGTGACTGATTGATTGGCGCTCAGGTCTACGTAAAACCCATTTTACTTTTCTTTATGGAAGTCTTGGCTCTAGAATTTCACATTAACTAACATTCTTTCTGCCTTAATGTGACTGTAAGATCAGCCAATAGGTTTCTTACATTTATTTTTATTTAACTCTGAAGACCAGAAAAAGGAGTGTCTCTGATTTTAGTAACCTCAACATTACAGTGACAACTCCTGCCTGTCCAATAGTTCTATCAACTTGGAAGTTACTCAAATGTCCTTAGTCATTAATTCATTCCTTATAGTTGCTTCACAAAATGTTCTAAGTATCCCGATGCCTCCAGCATTCTGGAATGGCACTTGCAAGCTATACTTTGTGATTTCCCTGGCCATTTCCCTGAAGCAGACCTGTCAACAAATACAGTCTTGTTTCAGCCAGGCAGATCACTAAAAATTGGTCCTTTGCTCTTGGAAGTTATCTGTCTTTGCATTGTGTGTTGGGGCCCTGAAGAATGTACGTCTTTCCTTGGTTTTCCTTTCTAAATCTCCTAGAAATGAGAAAATTTGCCTGGTCACTATTACTCTGTGGGCCTCTAATGTCTAAGAATCTGGAAGCTACAGAACAAGACATTGAAGACTGCATTCACTAGTTCCTCTGAAAGAGTACAGAGCAAGAGGGAAAACAGCAAATCGTGACATAAATAGCTGATCATTGGCATTTTTAGGGTACCCTTTATTTGTTAAAGTCAACTTTCATGTTTCTTCAGAAAATTATTGCATCATATGAGAAAAACCACACATCAAACATCAAAATCACATCCAATATATTTGAATCAATTGTTATTTTAGTAGAAAGTTAAATGTTAGGTCTAAGCTTATACTTTTATTTTCTCTTAGTGTTGTTTTTATTTTTTATAACACTCTTTTTTTAAATTTTGGAAATTCCAATATAATTACATTATTTCTACCATTTTCTTTTCCTTGCTCTAAACCCTCCATGTACTGTTTTAGTCTCTCTCAAGTCTGCAGCTACTTTTTCTTTAATTGGCATTGCATACATATATCTATATACACATATGTATATAGAGATATAGATATATGTGTTCCTAAATTTAGAGGGATTTCTAAGCTTAGATTTATAGACAAAGCTAAGCAAATTGAATTACTTGTTTGTAACTATTTTAAATGTCTGGATAATGTCAAGAAATGGTTAGAATCTCTTGAGAGTTACTAAGAAAGAAAAACTATGGCATTCTATTTTACCGATTGAAATATATTAATCAGAAGGAGAAGGCTGAATTCCCTGGACACAGCATCAGTTAGATTCTTATCCACACATTATAGACATAGTTGCAAAGTAAAAGAGAGGTTAGGCATGATGGTAGAAATGTTAAACCCTTAAGTGAAGCAAAAGAAAGGACTGTTTGAGTGAGAAGATGAAAAACAATCAATTTTAATTTATTGCCAAAGATAATTTTAAATCGTACATAGGAAGAGACACTGAGCACTCTTTGTTGGTCCAAATGGTAGAACTAGGGCCAAAGAAACAATTTGTATAAAGCTAGATAACTACTGACACAAATATAAAAAAGTTACTCAAATGAAATTCACAGCTAGCCAGATTTTAGATGGGACTCTATAAGACACAGCTGATTATTATTAGTGACATGACAGGAAGAATGGATTTTTATATTGAGTATGGACACCAAGTTATCACCAAACAAATTCTTCAGAGGAAGGATTTTGCTGAATTATAAACAGCTGACAAAAGCTTGCTTCTTTGGCCATTAAATTCTACTAAACATTTCAATAAGTGCTAATATCAATGTTCCTCGAACTATTCTCTAAAATTAGTAGAAATAAATCTACCAGATTCATTTTCTTGAAGTCAGAATTACCCTGATACTATTCAAAATAAAGACACAAAATATTAAGAAAATTGTTGATTAGTCAATCCCCTTGATGAACATGATTGAAAATTTTTTCAATAAACTAAATAAAAACAGTTAAGAATAGTATTCAATATGATTGCATTGGACTCATCCCACAGATGATGGGACAGTCAAACAAATACAAATAAATGCATACAACATATCAAGTAAGTGGACTCAAGGACAGAAATCATAAAATCATAGCAATACATACAGAAAATACTTTTAGCAAAGTCTGCAGGTACCTCTATGAGTAAAGGTGCTTTTTATACAGGCTTGACAACCTGATCCTCAGAAAACATGCAAAGGTAGAAGGAAAGAACTGACCCCATAAAGTGGTCTCTCAGTCCTCAAGACACTAACTAAATTTGTCTGTGGAAGTACTAACTTAAATGCTGGTGGCTTATGGTTCTTTCTGGCCTTTGAGTTAGAGGTACAATATGAGTACTTTGTGGTGCAATCTTTTTTCAATTTATTATTTTTATATTTTTTGGTGTGAGCCTAGCCTTTAATGGTTAAGCTATCTCTCCAGACCTCAACCTATTATTTTTAATCAAAATATAGTGACATAATTTTCTTTCTTTACCCCTTCCATGGCCTCCCTGTTCCCTCTCAAATTTATGGTCTCTTATTCTTAATTATTATTGTTATTTGCATACATATATCCAGGCACATATGAGTAAATATATTAAAATATATTAAAACAATCTAAGTCCACTTAATGTTTCTCACATTTATATGTCTTTAGGGATGACCACTTTTTATTGAACAAACAATTAGGAGGCTAATCCCTAGGGAAGACTATTTCTCCCTCTCTCATCAGTTGTTAACTACTTATAGCTATGGTATGGAGGACGATTTGTTTCCCACACCATGTAGGGATGTTAATTGGTAGTGTCATCATTCAGAACTTTTTTACACAGCTATATTATTGTGATTACATGGTTACAGTTTGTCTGTCATATATATATGTATATATATACACACACATATATATACACACATATATATATATACATGTATATATACACATATATAGATGTATGTATATATACACATATATACATACACACACAACACTATAGTCATTTCCCCAAACTCTTCTTGGTCCTCTGCTCTTAAATCTTTCCACCCTATCTTTTACACTGTTCCCTGAGACTTAGGTTTAGGGGTTATGTTGTAGATTTAGCATTTAGGATTAGATATTGCAAGGTCCACTCTTGTCTGTTCTCTGCATGATCTCCATCTGCTACAATAAGAAGCTTCTTTGATGACAACTGAGAGCTATACTATCTGTTAATACAAGGCTAGTATTTAGAGCACAATTAGGAATTATACTGATGAAGGGTGGTGGAAAAAATACCCCCCTTGAAATCTATGACATCATTAGCCCTGGGTAATTGGCTAGGTTTTTATTAGCAGGCATAATTTCCCTCCTGCTGACCAGTCCTTACGTCCAATTAGACAGTTGTTGAAATTAGACCCTTACCTATCACCCTGAATGAAATTTAACTTCAAGTGGATCAAAGACATCTATATGAAACGTGAAAACTGAAGTTTTGCCCGATTTTCTGAGCAAGATTCCATTCACCCAAGAAGTTAGGTAAACAACTGATAATTCCTCATAAAATTAAGAATGTTCTGTACAGCTAAGAAAACAATCATCCAGTAAAGAGGAAGCAGAAAGCTTACTTCCTGAGAACTAACTTTTACATTATCAGAAGGTGGTATGCAAGTCACTAAGACAAAAAGCACTTAATAGTTTTACTCAGCTATGATACTTACTAACCACAACAATGAGAAGCATGGCACAAAATTCATAAAGGCACATATTTGGAAGTAACCAATGCAATTTTTTAACATTTTCTGTCCAATACCATACTTCACTAAATGGTTTGTGTTATACTCATGAAAGAATCGTAAATATCTGAGCCAATGGGAAGTGAGGCTGACTACAGTTTGATTCTTTCAAGACTCCATACCTTCTTCCCTCTATCTACTCTCAAAGTGTTGATCCTTTGGGCAGCACATGTGGTCATTAAAGATAAGTGCTTGGAATTCATCCTCTGCCTTGTTCTTCTCTGTAATCAACTGATGAAGCTTACTTCCTAAAGTCTATCTTGACTTCATTGTCCCCTATAGCTATGTTTTAAGTCCCTCTCTGTTGCAACACTTCTCAAGAGGTCCTGCTTTCCAATACATAGTTTCCCCACACTAGATAATGCCATCTAAGGCATAGATCTGATCAAATTACCCCTAACTGGTACTCTAAGTTCTAAGCCTGACACATTCTCAGACTCTCCTCTCACCTCACCTGTCTTCCAGCCCTTCATCTGTCTGGCCACATGCCATGCTATATTTCATTATACTGCCCTTCTGCCTGCAATTCTGCTCCTATCTTGTCTGACTATATTGTCTTGTTATCTATGAAGACTCTTTGCCTTTCCTGGGCAAATGCACCCTACCCCTGCTTCCTTCATTTCAATTTTTTTTATTTTTTAATTGAAAATAGATGTTTTTTCATACAATATATTTGTCTCATCTTATACTTCCAGGTCACAGTCTGTCACTGAGGGGAGTCAGGGCAGGCATTCATTCACTGATATAGCTAAGGTGCCCAGACAAGTATTAGGAAAATAGGATAAACATCTCTCTTAAATAAATGAGAATATTTTTGCATTTTTGGTCCTGACATGGTATCCCTAAAATATTAAGTATCCAAATAAATATTTTATACCACCTAAACATTCAATGAGCATTTACCATGTGCTAAATGACTTACATACATCATCTCACCAAAGCATTACCACAACCTTATGACCTAGATTACTATCTTCAGTTACAGGGAATTTGAAACTTTACAAAAATCAGCAACTTTCCCAAGGTCAATAAGCAGTAGGGCTGAGATTCAAACGTCAATGCCCATGATCTTATAAAGTGTGTTTTTCTACCTCAAAAATCAATTATGACCACATGTTTACTTATCTTGACATTATATACTTTTTTAGGATAGTGTATCTTAACCTAAGTAGATCTAAACTCTGTACACAAAAGATACCAATATGACAGTTCGTATTAAAATTATGTGTTGCATATATTTTGTACTTAAGTAATTTGGAATGGAATGAAGGAAAAATAACTCAGTGTGTATTTGGGTGATTGGTCTGGAAAAGGCAGGACTATGAGGCACCTATAGCTTGTCACAGGTCTGGTGTATTTGTTTGTTTGTTTATTTGTTTGTTTTGGTTTTTTTAGAGAGCATTCTTTTGCCTTTCATTTGGAGGCCACAGGTCCATTGTCAGCTGCTGTCATGGGTTTGTTCTCTGCTGAGGGTCTCACTAGGGGACAAGAGACAAGAGACAGACAGGTAGAGAGATCAGATGATCAGGAAGCTAGAGGGATTTGTGGGCCAGACTTCTTTTTGAATTATCACTTTACCTCAAGAGCTGCACTCATATCTTCTGTTCCAAGCACCTACAGTGATCTGGACACCTTTCACTAGCTAACATTAGCCTAGTGAGTATGTGTGCACATGCATACAAGGAGTATGTTAATTAATTTATTGGTCTCTAACTTTTTAAAATTACATTTATTTATTTATTTTATATCCCAAACCCAGTTTCCTCTCCCTCCTCTCCTCCCATTCCCTCCCACCATGTTCACTATGCCCTACTCCAAACCACTCCTCTTCCATTTCTGTTCAGAAAAGGGCAGGCCTCCCATGGATATCAACAAAGAAAGGCATATCAAGTTGCAGTAAGACTAAGCACTTGCCCTTGTATTAAAGTTGGGCAAAGGCAATCCAGTATGATGCATTGCTTCCCAAGAGCCAGCAAAGCATTAGAGACAGTCCTGCTCAGACTGTTAGGAGGCCCACAATAAGACTAAACTACAAAACAGTGACATGCATGCAGAGGACCTAGGTCAGTCCCATGCTGGCTTCCTGGTTATTGGTTCAGTCTCTGTGAGTTCTTATGAACCTAGGCTAGCTGATTTTGTGATGCCCTTGACCCTTCTGGCTTGTACAACGAGTCCTAACTTTTAAAAGATTATTTATACTTTATCATTTGGTTCACATGCCAATGCTCAGGGGAGTCTGTCCCTGGAAACCTGCTGGCCTCTTTGGCCAGAGAATCAGAGAATTTATCTTCTCTGCCCCACCTTCCAATTCCAACTCCCCAGGAGACACCTACTGCGGTCTCTCCATCCCTGTGCCCTCACTGCAGGAGACTAAGCAGATCCTCTGCTACAAACTTCCCTCTCATCCCATTCTTTTGTCTCACACACCATCATAGACATTCTCTCCTTGGAAACTTACCTGTCATGCCAAACAGGGAATAAGGTGCAGCTGACAGATGCAGTTTGCCTCTCATCCCCCCTCCCCCGCCACACACATACACATGCACACACTGTTCTATCCCATCCCCACTCTTCAGTGTTATCTCCCAATATCTAGAAACAAGTTCTACACTGGATCTCCAGTGGTCACACCTACCAGGAACCTCAGGAGCACTATCAGGCAACACACAGCCACCATATGCACACAAGATCAAGAAAAGGCAAAAAAAAAAAAAAAAAAAAAAAAAAACCAAAGAATGGAAAACCCACCCAACAAGGACAAGACCAGACAGATAATAGCACCTAGAACTACCATCTTCCCAAATCCAAATGCCTAGATGTCAGTGTAAAATCACAATCCATAACAGTCTGTCTCCACTAAAGCTCAACATAGTAAGAAGACATGAGTGTTGCAACACAGCTAGTGTGTGTGCGAATGCATGCACTCACACAGGTGTGTGTGTGTGTGTGTGTGTGTGTGTCTGTGTTTGTGATAATATATATGTATATGCATATATATAAGTATATAGATATATATGTATGTAGATCTATAGATATAAAATTATCTAAATAGAATCATCAAGTAATGGGGGAGAGCCCCATTTGGGCACCTCTCCTCACCAAATGAAGCCTTCAATACCAAGAATGGTACTAAGTGGGATGTCTCCATCAATTCCTTCATCTTGTGTCTCAGTGAACTTTATAGAAGAGAAGACAGAAATATTGTAAGAGCCAACAGGGATGAAGAACATCAAAGAAAGAGGTCCCCCTAAACAGAGCAGGACAGGTGCACATATGGACTCAGACACTGTGGCAGGATGGATGGGACCTGCACAGGTCTGTGTTAAATGGGGTCCCAGAGCAGAGAGAAGTAGACACAAGCACCTATCCATAACCCAGAAGGTATCTCCAATGGATGCCTAATCATAAATAAAAAAAAATATTTTTCTCCAAGGATGTCTCACTGGATATACAAACCACTCTTAAGGCTAGGCCCAGTAGATAGCCAATACAAAATAAACTCTATGGTATTATTCAGTTTTTTTTTCCTTAATGCTTTGTCTAGCTATTTCTTTCTTTTTTATCTTAGTGCTACAGGTTTATTGCTTACACATTTTGATTCCCAATTATATGTTTTAGGGTTTTTCAGTGAATACCTGTATGTGTGTCTCTGAATCTGCCTATATTTTAGTTTTTGTGTTTTTTTATTTTCTCTTTGTTTATGGGTTCATTTCTTTGTTTTGATCTATTCAAGTTTGTTTTTATTTTATTATTTTTTAGATGTCTGTTTGGTTTCTAATGAAAGGGTGAAAGAAGAGGTGTGGATTTGGGTGGGTGGGGAGGTAAGAAGGATCTGGACAGAATTGGGGGAAGAGCAAATATAATCATAATATATTGTATGAAAATGTATAAGCAAAGGTAATTTGTCTGCACGTGCACCATACTGGTTAGTATCCAGGAGGCCAGAGGAATGTTTGGGGAGGGCCAAAAAAGGTGTCCAATGAGATTCCCTTTGGATTCTGAAAGTTGAACTCAGGACCTCTAGAAAAGTAGTAGGTGGTTTGTTTTTGATTTTGTTTGTTTTTCCTTTTTTTCAACCCTGAGTCATCTCTCCAGCTCTGCTGGTGTCTTCCACCATAAGTAACATCTCTCCATTGTGCGACAACTGCTTGTTCTTTCAAGAAGTATGTTAAGGAAAACTCAGAGAGAAGACCTTCCTTTTTCCATTGCCCTATTTTAACCACCAACAAAGACTGCCTCTACCTCAGCACCTCAGTTCACCTTAACACTTAACAGAATTTCCAGGAATGGAAGAAAAAACTTTTTACATTACCAGAAGACCATGTGATCCCAGATTCCACCCCATAAAACTCTGGGAGGCCAAAGTCCATTGTAGCATTATTTAGTATCACTGAAATCCCTTCGTTTGTGATTGGCATTCTTCCAGGATTGCCGAATCCAACTAACAGAGCTAATATATTGTGTAATTCTAGTCAAATCTTACTAGACTTTCTTCAATTAACATTAGGACTATAGAGTTTTTGATAGAAAATTGGACACATTATGTTACATTACCCCATTGCATTTCCTATTGGTACAGTCTGCAGTTCTTATCCATACTAATCAATGTCCCTCAACAACCCCTTCTCTAATGGAAGCTCTGTCATCTCAAGAACATAGTATTCTTCCCCTCACTATTGTCTCTATAATGGACTCAAAAAAGTAGATTTTTGCCTGCATTACTTCTTGAAAGGCATTTCTATAAAGGAAATTACTGGGTCTAAAGATAATATTTTTAATGTTTATAACATATATTGCCAAATGTTTTCTATAAAACTTACATGATCTAAATGCTAACCAACCAGATATGTATACAAGTGGTTGAACCAAAGCCTTCTTACTAATGCTGAGCGGTATCATTTTGACATTTAAGGCAGATCTGCAAACATTCCAGTAGTAGAATGCTTGTCTAGCCAGTAGCATGAAAGACTGAATAAACAAATAATAAATGTTAAATAACTATATGAAGCAAGTTTTATGATTACTCATGTGCAAGCACCCACTTGGGAAAGTTTTGTTTAGGATTCTTTTTCTTCATGTGCTCTAAGGAGTTTCAACAGGTTCTGTATAAAATATTTAGTGAGTTTTCATGTATAAAGATCATATTTGTCATATTTTCTGTCAATAACTTTGTTTATATTTAATTTTTACTTGCTTTCTAAATAATTTAATGAAAATGTTTTCATTTAAGTATATTGATATTCTACCCTTTTTTTGTACATTTCTTCTGCTGCTTTGAAAGATAAATATCTGAATTTTCAAAACTTTTGAATAATAGTTCTGGCTGGTGAATCAGTGAAAAAAATCTCGGAAAGTTACCAAATTATTTATTGAATGTGTTGGATAGTGTTTTGTCAACCTGACATAAGTCTGTCCCTCAGTGACAGACTATGACCTTGAAGTATAAGTTGAACCAAACTGTTTCCTCCCAGGTTGCCTTTGGTCATGGTGTTTTATTACTGAAATAGAAACCCTAACTATGACATCATATAAATGTGAGGTTTGCAGTTTTCTATTATTGCACTTTGGCTTTAATTATGTTTTACAGCTTTAGAAACATATATAGTAGACACCAAAAGCAAGAACAGGGGCACAGTAGCTGTGGAGGGCCAGCCTCTAGGCCTGAAAGGATGCTCTGAAGCTGAGGTATATCTTGCCATGACTGTTAGCACCCTACCAAAACCTTTCACCTTTAAAGACACTGGGTGTGACATACCATCAAGGCTCTGGTTTCCATCCCCTGCAGCACACTTAAGCCCTTTCTCATAGCATAGTCCCTGTGTCATGGGTTGCTGAGGTCTGAACTCTACTTGTCTGGCTGTGTCAGCTGTCAGGAAAAAAATAATATCTACTAGATGGCAGGGTTGTTGAAAGGGTCCTTATCAGTTGTTAAATTCTACATAGGGTATGTCAGAGCTTCAAAATTAGAGCTGACTTGGGGCATGTGGGATCCCTGAAGGCCATGCCATAGCTACAAAAGGATCAACCCCGGGCCAGGGCTAGCCAATCCAAGGGTTTCCAGAGGAAGCAGTAAAGAATCGTGCAGAGTCTTGCTGTGTGCTTGCATAATTATATGTACATACATACTCGGGCACACACCAGGCAAGTAACACATTGAAATGAAAAGGTTAAGACACACAAAACCTGCTCTTAATTTTAAACATCTGCATCCCACTCCTCTCTCAAATAGGGAACAGCTCTCCAAAGCAGAAGAGAGTTAGGCCAGGCAACAGGCAATTTTATGAATCAATGGAGTCAAGGTGGCATTTCTTTGCTCTCAGTGTCACAGACAGTGGGCAGAAAAGACACATGTTCAAATCTCTCCCCATCTCTTCCCACTGTGCTATCCTGAGCAACCTTTCTTATCTCTATGTCAGAAGTTTCTTTTGATGCATAAAATGTGATAAAAACCAATGTACCAGTCTTCTGGAGATGAGTTGAGTGAATTAGGTAACTATTATCTTTTTAAAACGGGTTTAATTGGTTTATTAATGGATATATGAATATATAGCTACTCAAGAAGCATTGTTTTTCATAGTGTTATTATACCTTTTAAAAGACCTGGTTATCTGCTTTGCAAATTTGATCTCCTCTCCTGGGTGCCTCTGGTGAATGGATGCCTCAAACCACAAGAATGGATACCTCAAACCACAAAGAGCTGTACTCCATGGTGGCATCTAACTGACCTCACTTTCTGACCAAGGACAATGGTGCTGTGAGCATTCAGCATCTGGGCTTTTTGTAATGTAGGTCTGGAGCCTTCTCCCAATGAACTCTTTCCAGTCTCTTAAATGGGCAGCCTTAAAGCCTTTGAGCCTTCCCTTGAGGGCCACAGAGAGTGGTGTATATTCCTTTCAAGTTCAGTAGTAAAATGTTGCCAGGTTTCTGGAGCATACTTCCTTCTAGAATCCTTCCCAAAGAGGATCACTAACTTCATAAAGAAGCAGTCCAGCAGATGGGAAGTCTTAGCTAAGTGCTTACTCCTGGAGTCTTCAAATGCCTACAGGCTATAAGCACTGCAGAATACATGGCCACTGTGATTGCTTAGTGAAGTATAGGACAGGGACAAAGGACAGGAAGAATTTAGGTGAGGAGGAAGAAAAAACAAGGGACCAAATGGGGAACAGGAAAAAGAAGAAAAGAACAAGTCAAAAGAGAGAAGAAAAAAAAAAAAAAACACGGGAAAGCAAGAAGGAAAGAGGAGGGGAGGGGAGAGAGGTTGGGAGAGGAGGGAGGAAGGTTGGCAGGGAGAGAGGGAGAGTGGGAGGGAGGGAACATGGAAAGACAAGGAAAATGGCTGGGGGGTGGGTGGGCAAGGAGTGGTGCCCTTTCTAGAAGGGGAAGGTGGGCATCATTTCCAGGAAGAACTTACAGCATCAAAATGTGCTGAATTCTACAATAAATTCCTTCAAACTTCCCATAAAGACAAAATTTCCTCAAGGGACTGGGTTTTTGTTTTGTTTAGTTTGTTTGTTTGTTTTTGTTTTTTATTCAAATGAAAGGTACCAGAAAAGAAGGAGTATTAGAATATTAGTTATAGCTTGGTGTTAGAAAGAAAGGTCTCTTTCAAGCAATGTGAACTCAGTAAGTTCAACAATGGATGCTTTTCCCCCAACAAAACCTGTAATTCTTATTACATTTTTCTTTACAGAAAATGATGGTTTTAGAAGCCGGCACCCTTCTCTAATTTCCTTCCTTAGTTGGTTTATATTATTTTTATTGTCTTAACTGGGTTCTCTAGAGTAGGTGGGGGATAAGACAGAACCACTACAGCCACCTCCACTAGGACATGTCAGCAGGTGGGAACAGTCCCATGGAAGGCTATTATTAGTTTCCTAGTCACAATCCGTAAATAGTTATGACGTAATTTCTTTGAAAGCTTGCTTCCCAGCCTCCTTACAACTAAGCACTATCTACAGGGTAGAAATAGGCTTGTGGTAAGTACTCCATCTGTATTATCTTTACAATCCAGTAGGTTCACTGATAAAGGCACCCTGGCCCCCTGCAGTCATAGGACCACACCAATGTCTTTCCCTTGGAGAGCCACACTCCCTTATGTCTGGGTATCACAGTTTGACTGGCAGTTACTCTTTCTAACTTTTCTGACTTTCTACACCAGAGATGACATTGCCATCTCTCTTGGGGTGTTCTTCATATTTAGTGTTGAGTCCTTGGGCATAGCTCAACAATGTTCTTAAGTTTTACTTGAACAGTTTATACCCTAAAAATAGAATTTTTTACATGACTCCAACATCCTGTTCAACAGCTTACACCCTAGAAACGAGACTTCTGTATAGCTATCTTCCTGTCCACTTCTGTGTATTGGCCTTTAACAAAAGGAAGGTATTTGCTACGGAGAGTTTGGTGAGGATATCTCTACTTCTTTCTCAGGTTTGGTTTAGTTATTGTCAAAATGAGCAGGAAGAAGGGGGCCACCCCGCCTTTCCTGTTGTAGAGTTTTCACTATGATGTTTTTTGAGAGACTGGACTAATTTAAGAAAATCATTCCTTTTCCTAGCTAAAGCCTGTGAATCAGTAATGTAAACAACCAGTTTATTTACACACAAAAGTAACAAAGTTAAAAGAACAAAGGGCTGTCTGTATAGAAGCACAAGGACGCCACATTCAGAACAATTTGTATACAGGAAACATGATGCAAATATTAGTTTTGTTCTACCAAACAGCCCTATTTCCATCTTTCAGTGGCAAAAAACAGTTTTGTTTTGTTTTTTTCTGTTTGTTTTTGACTACCCCTCACTCCTCTGGCACTCCATCCTTTACCCCATGAATACCTGCTTAGCTCCTATCTCTGCATCTCACACATGCAGAAGCAGCACACAGCAGGCAAAGCACTTAGCTTGACCTCTCACCCACCAGGCTGGAATCTGCATGTAAGTCCAGAAAAGAAAACCACAGCTGGCAATGCAGTGCACCACCATACCGGTTTTGCAACACTTCTCACTGTGTAAAAAGCACAGCTTCGGGAAGGACGATCTAAGCTCAAAGTTCAACTCTTGGCACAGGGTCTGTGTGCTCATCTTTGCAAGCTGTTCTGTTTTACTCATCTGAGGTCTGAGAAAGCCAGGGGCAAAGAAGCAGCCTTAGGGGTAGGATGTCCCTTGTTTCTGGGTCCTCAGGGGAGAATCCCTTTTAAAATATGTGAAGTAGCAGAGCCAGTGTCCTAGTTTATACTTGTTCTGAAGAAGTCAACGCACTCCAGAAAAAGAACGTTGGAAAGCGCAGCAGTAGAAGAAAGGAGACGCTGATAGGAAACACGACTCTTATTTACAACAGAAGAATTGAACAAGACAAGTCCAATTAACAAGCCATGATCAGTAAAAATGTTTCTAAGAGCTCCAGAAGAACTGTATGCGAAAGAAAGCAACTTAACACTCGCGGGCTAAACATGCCCACGTGAACTATAATTCGGCAGTTAACTGGAGCCACACAGCATACTATTATGCTCAGTTTATAAGACAGCCTCCACATACAGTAACGCAAATTACCATGATTTCTATTCTAATAGGCCCTTGGGTAGGTAAGTTCTGAGGAAAGCCTAATATGCAGCGACTCTAAGGAAAGCAGTGAGAAAGGCTGATGGAGTTGTCCTCGGGCCTCCTAGGTTTGGGGTAATTCTGTCCTTGGGAGAAAAGCTTTCTGGTCTCCTTGCCTGCAGCTGGAAGAGAGCGGGGATTTTAGCAACCTCTGCGTAGTCCTTTTGCATTTGCTTTCTGCCGTCAGTCCAAAACCACAAGCTTTTAATTTTCCCCGAAGATTAAACCAATATTTACCAGTAAGCCAGCATTTATCCTAGGAACCCTTTACTGTAAACTATTGGTTTCAAGTAAACGTTAGATCTTGTTTAAGTTGCCCCTCCTTGGTGAGGCAGCCATGGGGAAAGAATGTTGCATCTAGAATGAGAGAATGGGGACAGAAACCTCCCACCACTCCTGCCAGAGCAGGCTTTCACAGTCTGGTCCTCATTTGTTTCCCAGGATGTCTAATTAGTGATCCAACGCAGTCATTCCTGGATCGCAGCAATGAATTACTTCCTGAGGTGGCTGTTAGTAAAGCGAGATGTAAGGAGTTCAATAAACCAGTGAAAAGAAATCTAGTCTGATATAAAATAGACTAATGAACAAGAGACTTAATAGAAAGCAGTCACAGCATCAAAAAGTATATTGTTTCCAAAATGGCCTGCTGTAAACTGTGCATTTGCCCTAATCCAACTCATCACTGGAGAGGACCCGGCTTTTTAGTCTGCTTAAGACCAGTCGAGTTCAGCTTCCCAACAGGAATACTGGACTGGAGAATATTCTCACAACACTAACCAGCTCTTACCCCATAATTGGTTTGAAGTTTTGATGATTCAAGCGGAATCCTCCACTAACAGAATTCAAATAATGTCCGTATCATTCAAGACCTAGGGGTAAAGGCTGCATACAAAATATTACCTGTGCTAGGCTTATGAAGAGCATCCAAGGCACGCACTGAGAGCATGCCCATGGTCTACAGTTTCTCGGAGATGATAGGACAACTCTGGCAAATTTCACAGGAGCACCTTTCATATGGTTCTCCTCAATTGTGCCCTTCACTAAGGAAGATACAGCCTGGCTTCACTCAGCTGCAACACTTAATTGTGCAGGGAGCTGCAAACTGTGCTCCAGAGTGTGAACCCTGGGAGAGAGCTTGCGCTTCTTCCTATGCTCTGGATGCTATCTGCTATTAAAGCTGAGTTATGTGGCATACTGAATACTCTGTTGGGAGTCCACTTTACCGACAAAACAGTTTCCCACCCCCCAACTCCCCACCCCCGCTTCTGAAACTGCTTGGCCAAGGACAATGAAGAAGAGGTGCTACAAAGTCTATCCTTACAAGTCACTGCTCTAGAGAAGGCGTGGCAAAGCCTCTAACTACAGCCTGGAGCAGAGCTTTTCTACTGCAGCAGCCACTCTGATTCTCTCTGCCTCAGCATGGCTTGTCCTTCCTGTTTGCTAGGTGTGTAGGAGGCGAGCTAAACCATCACTGACTGTATGAGACCTCCTTCTCTGAGCTTGATTGCTCATTTCCTGAAGGCACGACAAGGAAAGAGGCCCAGGAGTGCAGAGGTTGTGCTCTTTTTTGCCTCTGAAAGACAGTGCATCATCTACCTTACAGATTGGACAGACACATGACTCTTCAGACTATGTAATTGTGTCTCGTTTTGTTCTTAGGAATTGAACACTTTTCTCAAGAGAGAGAGGGAGAGAGGGAGAGAGAGAGAATTTAAGGTAAACTTCTAATAAAAAAAAAATATTTAAAAGCCATACAGCTTTTGATGAGAACAACTGGAAGTCTCATCCATTGCCATGTTTTCAGGGTTTCTTGCCACTTGAAGAGACTTCATATAAGCTTCCTCTCAAGAGTCAATGGGTCATCAGATAACCTTCATGATCTATCATGGTTTCTAACTCTGTTACCCTTTGAAACTATACATGCATATATACATACATACATATCCCAGGAATATATGGTCAATCCTGGCAATGAAGATATGGAAGCAGGCAAGGGATGAACGCTAACAGAAGGCTAGCAGGTCACGTTGCATCTGTACTCAGGATGCTGTGTATAGGAAGCAAAGCTGTGGTATAAAATAGCCTCAAGACCTGCCCATATTGACCCTCTTCCTCGGGCAAGCCTCTACTTTGGAACAGTTCTATAACCTTCCAAAACAGTGTCACAAAGTGTAGACCAAGTGATCAAACATGTGACCCTATGTCTGACATTTCTCATTTAAGTCACCAAAAAAAAAAAAAAAAAAAAAAAAAAAAATGGCATGAGCAGATGTAGTATTCATTGAATGTTGTGGTCAAATGAAAAAAGAAACCAACAATGATAACAATTTGATTGGGATGTTTTAGAAGATGACTATTTTCTTTGTCATCTAAAAACTAGATAATCTTTCTTATTTTACAATTAATAAATGACAGCATTCAGTCCAGAACTGGCCTGACAACTGAGTGTGGCTCTTTTCCCTGGAGCACAATCTTCCCTTGCTCTTGCAACTGCCATAGCCTTCTTATTCTCCTATTTGCTGTCTTCTGTGGTTTTGAATGGGCTTTTGTTACTTGTTTATTCATTTTGAAATTTTGAGGATTTTTCTAAGCCCATAAAGCAATATTATTCTGCATGTGACATACCTTCCATTTTTATATTCAGGGACCAACTCTTCCTTTCTAATCAAGTTCCATTTGCTTGTTAGCCTTGCTTAGGAAAAGTTTATTTTTTACCTTAAATATGAGATTTGACACAGGAAACTAGAGTAACTATTTTTATCATAATTTCCAAACAGAGCTATAGTGAACGTCACTTTGAACGCCTCTTCTTTGGGAATGCACTTGTGAAACAACTTCTGTGTCATGTGCCTCTTAGCAATGTTGTTTGCCTACACCTGTTCAACTTCCTCTTCTCAAGCCCGTTTTAGGGATCACTACTGTGATCATTTGTTTGTGAAATCTCATTTGGTAGTTTACTGATGATGCCACTTCAGGAAACATGTACAAGGAGATAATTAGCATTTACTCACAAATGGAAAGTAGTAGAGGAGAGTTAATACTGTAGAGCTCTGAGTCATTTAAGCCTGTATTCCAGCTGATTCTTAGTCAATGAAAAATGTTCCTTTTATTTCTGGTTAACCCCCCTTTACTATTTCTAATTATTATTTCGTTTAAGTGACAAAAATCTCTAAAAAGTGTTGTAACTCTGCATTGTTTTCTCAAGGGCCGCCTGCCGTTGTACTTAAAATCCCACGGTTTTTAATAGCAAAGCATGTGTTTATCCATCAGTCATATTCTCTTTACATCCCCTGGTGTGGTTAGGACATAGATAATATCAGGAGAGCTACCAGACTAATTTAACTATACAAAACTTCTCTTTGGCAAGCATCTGTAAATTACCCTCTTGTTTCAGGGACACTGTTTTAAGAAGCTATACTGAGAATTAGGGAGGTAGTTACTGGGTCTAGACTACAGACTTTTAATTTTGTAAGTTCATGCAGTGCTACTTCTATTTCTCATTCATATTTAAATGGCCTGCATGACATTCCTCAAACAGCACTTTCTTTCTTCCTTTCTTTTTCTTTTTTTTTTTTTTTTTTTCTTCAGTTGGTTGGTTTTTTGTTTGTTTTGGGTTTGGTTTGTTTGTTATTTGTTTGTTTGGTATTCATTCTGTAAGTCCAACAAGGGTAAGATGACCTGGGAGAGTTTTTAAATCAGGTTGTTTTGATTGCCAGATCATTAAGAGAAACCCAGAAGATTTGAAAATTACACAGACTCCGAACAACTAGGGAGTGGGAGTGCTGCCTGCATTTGCCTTGTACAGTCAGGGAGCATTACTATCACACAAACCAGACCTTGGGCTGCGGCAGGCTGAGGTCTCCTTGGTTGCAGTAAGCCAGAGCAGTGAGAATCACAGAGAAGGAGAATCACTGTTGCATGCATATGTTTTGAAATAAGCCACTTAGGCTAGCATTATTTCCTCCTACACAAAAATAAAACAAAAAGGTCTTGAGAAGAAAATGGAGCAGAATCTTCTTTGTTTTGTTTGTTACAGAAAACTCAAGAGTTCTGCTAAGCCACATATGGCAAAGGAATAAATAATGTAACTGAAATAGTAACATCAGCTATTGTGAAGGTTTTTAGGAAAGATATTCTCTTACCTAACACCAATCATATTATACCCTCACAAATTACCTAGTTACCAGATGAGAGTTAAAAGATCCTATAGCAGGCCAGCCATCAATGGTTCACACCTTTAATCCTAGCACTTGGGAGGCAAGGCAGAAGAAGGCAGATCTCTGTGAGTTCAAGGCCAGAGTGGTCTAGAGCTGGTTCCAGGACAGCCTCCAAATCAATACAGAGAAACCCTGTCTTGAAAGAGCAAAACAAAAAAGATCCTATAGCTCCTTTGAGTCTGCTCAAAACAATGGCCATGCTGACTCAGTTTCACCAGTTATCTCCATTTTCAGCCTGCCCGTTCTTTAATTCTTTAATTCTTTAATTGCCAAGTGAGACATTTTAATGGAATTGAACTTAGCTTTGGATTCTTTTCTTTTCTGATACTGTGTGATGGACAAGTGTTCCAGAGCAGCACAGCAAAGGTCACAAGACACCTTCCTGCCTACAAGAAGCTTATCAAGTGATCAAATGAAGTTTATACAAATGGACTACAAAATAAAGCTAAAAATATACCTGCCCCAGAGCTCCAAGAAAATACAAGGGTTTCTTACTGGAAGCTTATGAAAAATCTTCATGGAAAAAAGTGGGGCTGTATAAACAAATATTGTGAAAGAGAAATGTGAGATTCATGCCTAAGAAACCAAGCAAGTGAATAGGTAGTTGCATAGAGATTTACTACATAAACAATATCATGCAAGGATACAGTATAACATTAAGGCATTTGGGAGTCTGAACAGGTTTGCCACAAGGTCAATCACTGTGGGAAGAGTTTTGAGGTCAAGCAGGGAAGTGTCCAGAGAGGTGTTTTGGTAGTCATGTCAAGGAGTCAAGTTGATTGAACATTAGAACTACATGTTTTTATAGACATTAAATTGAACAAGATCTCTAGGATCCACAGCTCTTGACAATGCCTGGGAATGAAAATGAGGAAGTTATTTTTTACATTTATGATTCTGGAACTGAGAAAAGGAAAACTCCTTGGATGAAGTTCTGAGTTTTGAACTTCTGAAACTGAGTATATCTTACTTCTTTCAAGAGAAAGAGGAGTTACAGAGGCAGTCTGATTTGGACTGCCTCAGTTGATTCAGACATAAATTTTAAAGTGTTTAATAATCTCAGTCAGGAACGATCAAGAAGCAATTGGAAGTGCAGGAAAGAACAGCTGAGCAGATGTCAAGACCAAACAATAAACATAGGATACTTTTGACAATAACTATGGCTATGGCCATGAGTTTGGTAAATGAGAAAGAACTGGAAAGACTCTGAGACTCCTGCATGACTGGGGAGTCAAGAGTGGAAGAAGGCTACAGACAAGAAGAGATGACAGAGAAACAGAGAATAAAACATCAGCTACATGGGGAACTGAAAGGAGGAGTGGGCCTGTGTTTGCTAGTTTCATGTCAATTTAAATCAAGCTATTGACATTTTGGAAGAGGGAACTTCGATGGAAATTATGTCCCTATCAGATTGGATTGTAGGCAAGCCTGAGGTGGATTTTGTTGATCAATGATTGATGTGGGATGTCCCACCTCACTGTACACAGTGCCATCTCTAGGCTGGTGATCCTGAATGTCTGAGAAAGCAGACTGAGCAAGACATGGAAAACAAACCAGTAAGCATGGCCTTTGCAACAGCTCCTGACTCCAGGTTCTTGCCTTAATTGAGTTCCTGTCCTAATTGCCTCTGATGATTATGATGTGAAAGTGTAAATAAAATCAACTCTTTCCTCTCCAAGTTGCTTTTGGTCATGGTGTTTATTGTAGCAATAGAAACCCTAGGTAATAAAGGGGCCCAAAGTATGACATGTGGAGAGAGAGGAGGACCACTCTACTTCTTCATAGTTCTTCCGTGACTAAGCTCTCAGTAGTAGTAGTAGAGAGCAAAGCCTTGCAGTCCCTCTGACTGCCCTCTTAAAATTAATCTCTAGCCCATAACAAACAGCATTCCCTAATTTATTTCCTAAAGTAGCTTTCTTGTCATCTCCTGGCTGAGAATTCTACAGTAGCTCTTTTTGCCTGTGAAAATTAAAATGCTGAGTCTGGTATTCTGCCTCAATTATTCAGGCTCCATTAATTAACACCATCTTATCTTCTTGGCTTTCTTCTTCATTCATCTCTAATACATTTAGGTGGTGCCAAGCTAGGGACTCTTGTCACAACACAAGCCATGCACATTTTCACTAACGTGCGTATTTTTTTTCCAGTTTCAATTCTATTTCCTTCCTTCCTGCCAAAACAGAAACTAAGCCAACATGGAAATTGAAATAAAACCTCTCTCCTCCGTTCTTTTCTGTTATAGCTTAGGAAGTATTCTAGCCCTAATGTCTATTCTTGTACTATTGTTTTTAATTATGCTATACCTTTTCAAAATTACAAGGCTCTTTATTTAATTTTTTTCAGACTATATTTTGATCATGTTTTCTCCTTCTTTATATACTCCTTACTTCCCTATGCAACCAACTTCATGCTCTCTCTCTCTCTCACTATCTATCTATTTATCTCTCTCTCAAAAGAACCCATAAAAATAAAAAATAAAAACAATAAACAAAACATATGTAAGATGAAAAAAAATCCCCAAACAAGACAAAAATGAAATAAAAAGTCTACAAAAAAAGGCATGAAGTTCATTTATTTGCTTGCAAACTACTCCAGGGCATGGGGACTCTCCCTTGATATGGCTTTCCCCTGGAGAACACTGATTTTCCCTTTGCTAGTGGGCATCAGTGTAAGTCCTGTTGTGCCTTGAAGACATATTTCCTTGTCAGCATCATCATCATCTCTGGCCCTTGAAATTTTCTGCTTCCTGTTCTACATAGATGTCTGAGCCTTGAAGGTAGGCATTTGATGAAAATATCCCACTTAGGATTGAATGTACTAAGGTTTCTCACCCTCTATACATTGTCCAATTGTGGGTCTATGTGTTAAGTTTTACCTGCAAAAAAAAAAAAAAAACCTTCTCTGACGTAGTTTTGATTGAGGTACTGGTCTATGAGTATGGCATGTGTGTGTGTAGGAGATAGATAGATAGATAGATAGATAGATAGATAGATAGATAGATAGAGAGAGAGATTTGAAGTCATTTTGCTGCTATGTTCCTCTAGCCAAATAATAGTATTAGATTTCCCCCTAGGTTCATGACCTACCTAGTCTCAGATTCCTGAAAACATAACCAGGATGAGGTATGGGCTCCATCTCACAGAATGGCCCTTAAATCCTATTATATGTGTCATGTGCCACTTTTGCATCAGTACATCTTGCAGGCAGGTCACTATTATAAGATACAGGGTTTGTAGCTGGGTGGTATTGAAGATTACTTTTCTCTTCTGGAAGCATGTAGAGTACCTTCCAGTGCCATGAAGGCAGTAGGGGTAAAGCTTCTTTTTAGGTACCATCTCAACATCTCTAGTGTTATCTTTAGCAATAGGGACATACCATGAGAATGTAGGGAGGCATAAAAGCCTTGGTAATGATATGTGATGTTTGGGCTTCGATGGGACCTCTTTGACCAACATTTCAACAGGATTGCCCCATTTATGGCACTTGAGGTTTGCTTACTGGCATAAGATGTCTAGTTGTAGCATTATTTTTTACCTATTATATGGTGATTTAGATTCCTTTCATATATGAATATTTTAAGAATCTTCTACAGTTTTCAAATGGTCTTTAGTGTTAGTTGCTTCCCCTATTCCCTCTTTTATTTTTTTTTCCTTTTTTTAAATTTAAATTTGAAACAAAGTTGTTTTACATTTCAATCCCAGTTCCCTCACCTCCCATCCTCCCCTATCACCCTCACTAAACCCCAGCCCATCCCCTTTCTACACCCCAGGTAGGTTGAGGGCTTCCATGGGGAGTCTTCAAAGTCTGTCATATCATTTGGGGCAGGGCCTAGGCCCTCCCAGATGTGTCTAGATTGAGAAATGTGGGATGGGCTCCCAAAGACCATTTGTACAGTAGGGATAAATGCTGATCTGTAGTGAGATAGTCACCTGGTCTGCACCTGTGGCATAGATCATACCCATTGGGGGTGGAGACAGGGCCAGATGTAACCTGGGGGAACTAAGTCTGAGGGAAGGGCTCAGAGAGTGTTCTTGCTTGCAGCCTGGGGACAGGAGTACATCTGGAGGCAACCTTGGGACCAGGAACCTGCTGGTGTTCATCTGTCTATGTTGTAAGTTATTTCTCCCTGAATGAACATCTATTCAGCCTATTTGTTTCTCCTGATCCATATTAAACATCAAGAACTGATCCATTGCTAGAGGCCCCATAGACTACCCAGTCCTCCTAAAACCCACATTCAGTCCTGTGCTGGGTTGCATGGGCTCCCCCTTGTTCAGGTCAGCTGAGTCTGTGGATCTTTCCAGCCTGATCTTGACCCCTTTACTCATCACTCTTCCCTCTCTGTAAGTGGATTCTAGAAGTTCAGCTTATCTTTCATTGTCTCTCTCTATTTAGTGCTCCTATTTTAGTTTCCCCTTTATCACTCCATAACAGTACATTCTATTTTCCCTTCCTTTAGAGATCCTTTCCTCCCTAGTTGACCCTTACTAGGTATGTAAATGTCTATAATTATTCAGAATTTAACCCACATAATGAACATTTAAAGGCTAATACCCTAATATAAGAGAAAACACACAATATTTTTCTTTTAAGTTCTAAGTTACCTCACTGAGTATGTTTTCCCTCTGATTCCATCCATTTAGTTACAAATCTCATAATTTCACTTTTCTCAACATCTGAATAATATCCCATTGTGTAAGTACACCATACTTAATCATCCATTCATTAATTCATGTACATATAAGTTGTTTCTAATTTCTTTCCATTGTGAATAGATCAGCAATTAACATGGATGAGCAAGTATTTTTACAGTAGAATATAAAGTCTTTGGGGTATATGCCCAAGAGTGGTGTAAATGTCAAGATTCTTAAAAGAAATACACAAGTATTTTATTCAATACAATAGTGATCACCATAGCATAGATCTCAGCGGTGCTCACATATAGAGTAACATATGGGCTTAAAGCACTTTGACCTTTTAACTTCTCATGAAGATACAGTCAAATGTGATGGTAACTGACTACAGTGTGGTCTGAGGCACTTTTCTGTGAAACACCAGCCCTACCATCTATTAGTTAGACAGGGTCGAGTCGTGAAGGCTTTTATGATACTACATGATCATAAATTTCATTTTCATAAATGGTATGGGACAGTGTTGATTTCCAGTGATTGAAAGTTCCCCACAGAATGTTAAATTTACCCTTTGTAAGAAGTTCTAACTTAATTATTAGTATAGGGAGATTTTTATGTCCCACCTGCCAGCTCCCATATAACCACAAGGAGATTTCTTATTAATTATTAAAGCTTGGCCAATAGCTTAGGGTTGTTTCTAACTAGTTCTTATAACTTAAGTTAACCCATATCATTTTTTGGCAGGTGGGGGGGGAGCCCATTCCACATTAAGGGATAATTTCTCAGCCTAGGCCCTGCCCCAAATGATATGACAGACTTTGAAGACTCCCTATGGAAGGTCTCATCCCCCATGGGGAGCAGAAAGGGCTGGGCTGGGGTTTGGTGGTAGGGTGATGGGGGAGGATGGGAGGGTGAGGGAATTGGGATTGACATGTAAAACAACTTTGCTTCAAATTTAAATTTAAAAGGAAGGAAAAAACTTATCTTTTCATTTGTATCATTTTACTTGCCTCAGTTTCCTTTGCTTTGTAAAGCCCATGCTGCTTGCTCTGCTTCCCTGGCACTACATCATGACTCTATCCTTCTTCTTCTCAGCATCATCTGTGCCTGGAAATCTTGCCTAGCAATTAGCCATTCAGCTCTTTATTAAACTAAAACGAGTGACACATCTTCACAATGTATAAAAAGATTATTCCACAACACTTAAAGAAAATCTGCCACTATACATGAAATGAAACTGAAATAACCATGAGCCACAGACTGTGGAGAGTATGTCCATAAAGAAATTGTGGAGGATAGCTGAACATCAATTTTGTGTACTTTGCCACTGTGCTCCAGTTACCTGTGGCCTTTGACTACAAGAGAAAGTGTCCACTTTGTGAAACAGGATTGTTCAATTTTGTCTTCAATTCTTTATTGTCAGCATCATCCTGAGGGGGCAGTTTAATCTTAATTTTTTCTTTGCAGGAGTCTTCCACATGTAAACCACAAGCAAGATCATGATAACACCACATAGAAACACTGACTCAGTTAAATAGCAATGAAACACATTCAGAAGGAACAATTTCTTATATGGTCCAATGTATAGAATTCAATATGATTTGCCTAAGAAACTACCTGGATAAGTCCCAAGTCTGATCAACTAGAAAGTTTCCTTAGATCAGTCATAGAAGTGAGACACAAAGAAGAAAAACAAAATGTAACATGATGGAGATTTAATCTCTGAACCATTTGCTGAGTAGCTTTCTCATCTAATTCTCCCTTCTAGGATGCTTTAGATGGATGCTAAACATAGATTGAGAAGATTTGTTTTGTTTTGTTTTGCGAAAAATAAATCCCATTTAACACCAAGATTAATGAGATGAGGAACTAAGTTGCAAGACTCATTTCAAAAGCTGGGAGTTGGGCAAGTGGGTCCACAGCTCAGTCCAACATTTACCAGGAAATCGGAAACTGAAGGAAAGGGAAAGAAAGCCCAAAGCTCTTGTCAAAGCAGACAAACCTCCCCAGCAAAGTCAAATATGAAAGAAACACAACTCAGAGCAAACAGTTGAAGTGGTCTTGGACAAGTTCCACAACCCCCAACAGACTCATCTTTCTCATAAATTTCTCATTTATATTTTCCTACTAAACTGAAAAATCTTCATTCAGTGGCAGAAAGAGAAGCAGTGGCTGCTAGAAGGGTTCCACTCAGAGACATTTCAAAAACATCTTCATAATAGATTTAAAGTCAGCAGGCAACATCCTGAGCCTGGGTTTCACAGAGCAGTGGCCTTGAACGGCAGCATCAGGATCACCTGTGTGCTTATTAGGAAGGTGGCCTCATGGGTCCTGTCCCATTCTCACTGAAGTAGCATCAACTCAGAGTAAGATCATCAAATTATGTTCTAATAAACCCTCTGGGTCACTGATTCATACAGAGCCACAGCTATGAGACCTTTGACCTCCACAAATTAGAACTAATTTTGATCTCCTCCCTTTCTATATTCCCTTCATCCTTTACCAACCACCCTGTATATTTCAGTGACCCATGCTTATACAGTTTAAATGAAAAAAGAAAAGATTCTTAGAATTTATCACAAAATAGTAATTAATGGATGACAAGGGAGAAAATGGTAAAAGGCAGTCTTCCATTTCAATCAGTAGGCTACAGTTGTGTGTATGTGTGTTCAGATTTATTATAGCAGGTGAAAATACTGGTTCCATGGACAGAAGGGCCATGATTGTTTAAATGACTGTTCTGCCACTTGCTATTTATGTGATATGGAACAAAATATTTTACCTCTTGGTAATTATTCCCTCAAAAAATAAGGCGACAAGTATAGCACCCAAAGGGGCAAGGATTAAGTGTTTACAAAGCTGTGAAGTCTTTAGAGATGTATCTGATACTATAAATGTGATCCTCCAACATTTAAAGTCAGGTATCACTGTGAGTTTCCTTTGTCCAATCACCACATTTCTATTTAGAAATTAGGACTGTGGATAGCTAGGTTATAAAGGTAGAAAATGAGGAATAACAACACTACTAGGTATCAATGACCTTTCTTACAAATGAATACCACTCTCTCTGTCTTGTGTTCCCAAGTTAACTCCAGATAGCAAATATATAAGTCCCTCAGAAGGACATAAGGGATAAAACTGCACAACAGCCCGGGGAGTGTATAACAGGATGTCACCTACCTATGTGTGGCACTAGGAAGTCTTCTGTGCAGACTCATTGATTTCTGAATTAATTTTTAAGAAACATAGCAGAAGAGGGCTGAAGGAAAGACTAGGAAGGGGCTGAATCTGGAATAAACACAAGGGTATGTTTTGCATACAGGCCTGTTTGTGAACATTACAAACTACTAGCTTTAACCTGAGCATAGCTCAGGTAACAAACTGGGCATCAAAATCAAGCACACAGGCCCAGTAATGCATTTGTTTTCACCCTTGGATAACAACAGAGGAATCAAATGGAGGTTAAAAAAGAAAATAGAGATAGGCAACTTTGGTTCCTAAGCAATTGTTCTGAAAAATACGAATACCCAACCATGACTCTGGATGTGATATGTTCCTTATATCTTAAATAGTCTTAGAAATGTAAGATATGTTGTGAGTAGTACTTCCCTGTTAGATCACCACCCCCTCTTGTTTCCTAGGGTCCATTGTCCACCCAGCATGAGAGCAGAGGTTTGGAAAAACTTCTAGTCCAGCAAACAGTCTTGCTTACCTCTCTGTGGAAATCTGTAACATGTGTTATGTTGCTCTTTTCTGTACTCTCTATCACATGCTAGTATTCTAAGAGCAAGCTGTGGAGCATGAATTAGAGAAACATGGGAGAAGGCTGGAGCCATGCACTCCAGCAGTCTGTTGTTGACAGAAGATTTGGGACCAGCTTGTTAGACCCTCCAGCTGTCAAATGCTTTATTATTTTTTCATCCAAGATTCTCTTGAGTAGGGGTTTCTTATGTGTATTCCATGGGACATCCTTTCAGCTACAAAACCACTTAGACACATAGAGAGGAAGTTAGCTCCCCTGCCTCCAATCCCCTACAAAATATACATTTTTATAGCCTGTCTAACTTTATTAATTGTTGTTATGGTTCTGGAAGAAATATTAGTGTCTGGAAAAATAAATTATTTAAAAACCAGTCTAACACCAAGTGAATACAACATCAATACCACCTATAAATTTGTCACTATATTGCAAGTTTAAACCATTTGCTTGAATTTTATAAGCCAAACAAGTTCATTTCCCCATCACTTAAACACATTGATGGGCAGTAGGTGGATTATAGTATATGACCTCATTTGGGAAAATTAATGCCTTTGGAAGTCTGGATCTAAGTACATGTTTCTAGGACGCCACTGTTTCATTGTTATAGTTCCTCACAAGGATTTGAACATTTCAGACAGATGAGGTTCTCCATGTGTATTATACCTAAATCAAAGTTGCCCTTCCATTTAATCTAATCTACAGCATCCCATCCCCTGCTTGCTACATAACTGATAACTCAGATGATGCTGCCAGGTTTTCTTAATCCATAGCCTTATTTTTTGCTCTGACTAAGCAGACCACCACCTCCTCCTCTTTAAAAACAACTTTTTTCCCTGCATTTTCTGTTCCATACTCACATTTTAGCCTATGATACTGGTGAAAAGGAATTTGACCAGGACCTCCTCCTGTTTAAAGCCTTGAGTCCTCTGTAAAAGTGTCAGGAGACATTTCTCCATTTTGTCCTGTTGGCCTGTCTAGCTTCATCTTCTCCTACTTCTTCATATTTTCTAAGCCAATCAAACTTTCCACAAGCTTCCAATTAGGCCACAAGTCTTTTCTTAACACTCTTGCATGTTATATTCTATGCCCTTCCTTCAACTAACATTTAATGACCTTCAGCCTAAGCACTGTTTCCTAAAGGAGATCCTTAAATTGGTTCCAGTCCTCAGCTATGGCTAGCACCCTGATGTGATGCCCCCATCATGTTTTTACTCTAATGGGAGTTTTCTGGTGAGTTAAATTGTCTCCATCTGAACCAGGAACTCTAAGGTGAAGACGGCATTTGTCTTACCACTGAATCCTTATCCATGATTCTACATGATCATCTTTTAGTACATTTCATTGTGGTATATAAACTTCCTTTAATAACTGTCCTTTAAGTTAAACAGTGTCACTTTCTGGCTCCAGTAGAGTCTCACATCACTATATCCTCAAAGTGATCAAGCAGGAAGGGGCTACCATCTGGAACAAGCAGGTCTCCATTTTCCCATGACAGTTCTAGTTTGTGTTGACTAGAACTTTTATTAGTTTTCCCTGTAATTATGAAAAGAGGTCCATATTAGATGACAAATATCAAGTACACCAAGCCCAGTCTTCAGGTCCATACCTTGAATAGTTGGTCAAGCTTCAAGCACCCATTTAGAAGTGTCATGGGAAATTATTAAAGAATTAGGTTAATTCATTTGTATGCTAGACTAGCCTTCAGAGGGACACTCATACTTGTATCTGATGAAGGGTATGTATCACATTGTATGAATACATACCATTTTTCAAATGGTTTGTGTTTTTGTTAAAACAAAGCAAAATAAAGACACAGGCAGAGTCCCAATGTACTGAACACATCTGTATGTATATGCCAGGGACTCTGTAGTTTTCTTAACTCTGGAGATTACTTGTTCACTTTGATGTAGAGCCAGGAAACATGTGTTGTTTTGTTTCATATGTGTGTGTTATTGCTATTGTTGTTAACTCAATGCAATACATTCTAGGTTTTTTGTTTGTTTGTTTGTTTGTTTGTTTGTTTCAGCTTCCCTGATTCCATCATCTTTGTCCTACAGTACCCACTCAGCCTCTATCCTACTCCAAAATTATAATTAAGGAAAAGAAATCTTTTCAAGTATTCAAGTATTCTTGAAAAGATTTGCTGTCTACTGTGATCAAATTAATGAGAAACAGCTAGCTCTACATTTATTTCCCTCGATATACAATATTTTACTTTCTCTCTTTTTCACATCTCACAACTCACATGGAAATAATATCAAAGCTGTAATGGGACATATTCAAAGTGTTCTCTAAACCTGGCATATTTTGAGAAACCTGGGTAGAAGGAAGATGGTATCTTTGGCAGTGAGATACATGGAGAAGGAGGCAGCACCTTTTAAAAACGTTTTAAGTGGGAAAACAAAGAAAAGAACACTTGTAGTAATTATCCCCAATGAAGATTCATAAAGAAAGCTCAAGTAAAGCAAGAATAGCACAGGGATGAATTTTGTCAACACATATAGATATATACAGCACATATGTACCACACATACTCTAAAACTAGACCGGAATTGCTACTGTTTTTACCAGTATTTTTATAAAATTCATGAATGACATTGGTGAAAGGAGTCTATCTTTTCTGAACTTTAATAAGATTGTCCTTGATATTTTGCTATAACTATGAAATTTGATTTTGGTTTGTGGTAGTTCTGGTAGTTGCCATACTGCCCTGACCATTTTAGACTTTAGCCTTCTGGGACTATATGCCAAAATAAACTCTTCCTCCAATACGTTGCCAAGGTCATGATGTTTTATCACAGCAACTAAAAAGTAATGAAAACAAACCCCATCTGTCAAACACCACCCGTGTGGCACAGACTTATAAATAACTCATTCCTGAAAATAAAAAGGGTGCCTCTTAATGAATTATCAAAGTCATTTAGGACTGTACAAAAACATGGTGGCATTAAAATCTTATCAGGAAAACCAAGCTTGAGAACTTATCAATCATAACAGACTAACAAGAGCATGCAACCACCTCACCTGGAGGTAGTATAGAGAAATATTTCACATAGACAACTCCTGACCATCTCAGCAACTTCTGCTCTGCTCCATCCTCACTGTTAGCTTATTTGAATTGCTATGTTTGGACACCTGTTTCTCTATCTTGACCCAGCCCTGTCCATTGATTTTCTGGCCACCATGGTCATTACTTTTAAAGCTCTGCTCAGTTCCAATCATTAGTGAAACTCTGATCCTGCAGCTTGACTCTAGTAACAGCATCTCAAGCAGACTTCCAACAAGCACAGACTCAAGGAGTATGAGTTCTAGCTTTGGCCTTTCAGAGAGGCCAACATGATACTTCATGAACTCAACTGCATCCTCTTTAGGCCTTCATGCTCACTGTGTAACCCAAACACACACACACACACACACACACACACACACACACAGAGAGAGAGAGAGAGAGAGAGAGAGAGAGAGAGAGAGAGAGAGAGACAGAGGGGAAAGACATGTAAAATGAAAAACTTAACACTCAAAAATAACTTGAAGAAGATACTGGAAAATGAAAAGACCTCCCATGCTCATGGATTGGCAAGATTAATATTGTAAAAATGGCCATTTTTACCAAAACAATGTACAGATTCAATACAAGATGCATCCAATTTCCAATGCAATTATTCACAGAAATTTAAAAAATCATCTTAAATTTAATATTGAGTCATACACACAAAAGTAATAAAAAACAAATAAACAAAAAATACAGGACAAACAAAATAATCCTGAACAACAATAAAAATAAAAAATAAAAATGCAATATGAATAATAAAACCAAGAGATAGAAATTGGACTTCACTTGAAAGACCAGAGAAGCAAAGCAGCCAAACTAGTAGCTCTTACCTCTACCAAGCTGAAGCAATTCTAACCTCAACATGGCTGGAGACTAGTTGTCTGAATGTAGCTGGAGACCAAAATTCCCCAGACTGAATATCCGTTCCTATTTTATATACCTCAAGTGCTGGGATTAAAGGCATGTAATCCCAAATGCTGATATCACCTTTGTGTGAGCTGTTTTTTCTTTTAGACTGGATCAATTTCATGTAGCTCAATGTGGTCTTGAACTAACAGGATCCATCTGCTTGTCTCTTGAGTGCTGGGATTACAGGTGTGTGCCACCATTGCCTGGCTCTATGTCTAGCTAGAATGGGTGCTGAAATTAAAGGTGCATATCACCACTGCTTGGCTCTATGGCTTGTGGCTAACTTTACATTCTGAATCCTTAAGCAAGATTTAACAAATCATAAATAATATATCACAATCCTAGATTTTAAGTTATGTTACAAAGCAATGGTAATAAAAGCAGCATGGTACTAGCATAAGGGGTGTTTTGCCTGTTCTTTTGCCTGTTCTTGGGATTCTTTTCCTCCTGATGGATTGCCTTGTCTAATCTTGATATGAGGGCTTTTGCTTGTCCTATTGTATCTTGTTCTGTTGTGTTTGGTTGTTGTCTCTTTGAGGCCTGCTTTATCTGAAGGGCAGTGGAAACGGAGAGGAGCTGAGAGAGAGGGGATTTGTGGGGGAGCAGGGAGGAGTAGAGAGAAGGGAAACATTGATCAGGTTGATTGCATGAGAGAAGAATCTATTTTCAGTAAAATTGGAAAATAACATACTTAGTGATCAGTGGAATAGAAGTCAGGAACCACATATAATGCTACATTTTTATTTCTGTTGACTTTTCATAAAAAAGCTGTAATAGTTTGAATGAGAATGTCACTCAAGGAACATAACTTAAACACAGGGTCTCAAGTTGGCAGAGGACTCTCTTTCTTTCTCTCTCTCTCTCTCTCTCTCTCTCTCTCTCTCTCTCTGCCTCTCTCTTCCCCCCCCTCTCCCTCCTTCCCTCCCTCCCTCACTCTCTGCTTCAAGCTTATGGTTCAAAAGGTTTCTGTTACTACTTACTACAGCAAAATTCTATGATTTCCCCATCATATGAACTTTAATCCTTTGGAAACTTTCTTTCATAAGTTGCCTTGATCATAATGTTTTACCACAGCAGGAGAAAAGTAAACAATACAGAGGTCAATAATACACATTGGAGAAAAGACAGAACTTTCAGCAAATGATGCTGGTCAAACTGGATAGCCAAATGTAAAAGACTGAATCCTTATCTCTCACCCTGCACAAACTCAACTCCAAATGGATAAAGGAGCTCAACAAAAGACATATATAATGGAGGAGAAAATGTGGCATATGCTTAAAATCATTATCACAGAAAATAGTTCTCTATGGCATGGGCATTAAGGCCAACAACTTATAAATGGGACGTCACAGCTCAGCTAGAGATAAATTCAACTACCGACCCAAGAATCAGGACCCCTACAGGCTTAGAAAATGCTAGATGATAATATTCAGATGTCTGGAGGATTTTCAGTTTCTAAAGGTGGTTCTTGCTATTGCCAGGGCTGTGGTTCACAGTTGGAGTGATTCATCCTTGGTGAGAGAAATATAATGATGCTACATCACAATAATATAAAGATGGATGAGGTGGAGAGCACTCTTAGAATCCCTATCTGGGATTTCATGTGCTGATGTTACATGGTCCTAGAGCATCCTGTTGGTTCACATGGCAGTCTGGCTCTGGGGTCCCCACTCGGTGTTCCAGGTCCTTACCTGGGATCTGGTTGCAGGATCCCACACAGCCCCAGAGCAGTGTAATGGGTGGATAGCTGAAGGAGAGGGAGGTGAACTGGTCACAGGGCTTACTACTTGGAATCACAGTCATGTATCTCTAGTCTGAGCTGTGGGTGGAATCGTTGGACTGTGAATATACTGGTTCTGGGAGTCCCTACCTGTGGCTTCAGTGTTCAGGACTCCAAAAAGTCCCTGGTTGATGCAATGAGTTGTGTGGCTAGCAGGCAAAGCAAGTGGGTTAACTCTGAAGTTTGCTATCTGAGGTTCCATGATTCCATGCATGCAGTTAGTTCTAGGACAACATAGAATGCATTAAACTTATAAGAACTCATTCTACTAACATTTGGTTGTCAGTTAAAATATTCCTGAGAAGTCTTGTGGTCATTTTCCTTGAATTTTTAAATGTGCCTAACTTGCAAGAATTTTTTTATAAAATACTTTTACTACCACTGGAATTATTAGTGAAACTGACCTATGGAATTCTGAGTCATTTTTGTTACTACGATTATATTTTAGCTACCCAATTCTTCATTCTGAGTGAGTCATGTACTAGGAAAGACAGTATTATCACTGGATGTGTGTATGAAAATTTTCCAAGGGCTGCTTAGGTGTGAATCCTCATTAATAGAATCAATTGCTACATTCTTAACATCTCTGTGTCTTCCCTAAATTGATCTTCCTGAGAACAGACCCAGCATCAAGTCCAGCCATCAGGCTGACTCCTTGCCCATCACTTCTCACAATTGCCTTTTCTTCTGAATAAGAAAGACAGAACTCTCGCCATCTGAATTTAACCATTTGCATCCAAGATTTAAAACCCTAATTCCTGAGAAAGTTTCAAAATATAGCTCTGGGTGTTGAGAAAATAAATGATGTCAGTGACTACATAATAACTTCCCAAGTTAGTTATCTGTTTCTCAACTCTTCATTTTCTACAAAGTAAAATAGGACTTAATATACTATCAGTGTTAGTTCACCAACATTTAACACAAAAGGAACTCAATCTTTGCACAAAACAAAGCTTGCCATATTTTCCACTTCTAGTTACAAAGTTATTCAAGATTACAACAGCTACAAAAAATTAAAAATAGCAATTGTAATAATGGTGACTTGCATTAGTAATCCTAACACTCAGGAGACTGGCAAGATAATTGCCACGAGTTTCAGGCCACTGTGAGCTATATAGCAAGTTTTAGTTCAGGCTGGGGTATGCAGAGTGAAACCTCTTGATGAAAAAAAAAACAATGGAACAAAAAGAACATTTTTTGAGATACTTATCCTCCACATGTACTTAAGGATGCATGTATATTCTCAAGGGGTACTATTTCAACAAGACTTTCTTTTGTATTTAATAATTATCCTATGTATATCATTTACCTTTCATATCATGTGCTTCATAAATACTGGTTTTAATATTTAAAATGAAATATTTGATTTTTAAAATAGCTTTTTAAGTATTTATTTTTTATTGTTTATGTGTGTGCGCGCGTGCGCGCACGCGTGGACATGTGTGGCAAAGAGGAAAGGAATGGGCATCAGGTCTCTGGAAGTGAAATTACAAGCAGTTGTGAGCTGCCCAACATAGGCACTAAGAACTGAACTGAGGGCCTCTACAAGAATAGCAAAATTTCTTAACTGCTGAGTCATGTCTAGAGCAACAAAATAATAGATTTGTGCACATGTGTAAGATGGGTAAGAGCCTTCAAAGATGAAAAATAATGTAATGGAATCAATGGTGAAAGTGGAATGGAGATGCATTTCAAGTTAAGAGGGAAATGTATAATTAAAATATTACAGTATAAATCTTTTCACTCATTCTTAAATGGTAATTGGTGAATGGATAAACTGGCTGTGGTAGTTCATGACTACAAAGGAATAGATATTTCAAATGCTATTAGTTATAATATTCCAGGAAACAGTCTTGAAAAATATTTCAACTTGATTGGATACCAACTTTAAAATCTATATGGATATAGTCATTTAGAGAGTTGTTTCATTGTTATAGAACCAGTAATAGTCATTGCTTTCTAACTGTGAAGAATCCACTACATTCAAACATGAAATACTTCCAGGTCACTAAAAGCATTAATTTTTTAAGTGGCTTATGGGCAAAATTTGCTTTTAGTTGAATGAACTAATGTAATAGGAGATTATTTAACCACAGCCCTTATATTAATAAATATTATAGATAGTAATCCAACTATATCAATAGTCACTTTAAATATTAGTTGTTCAAAATGACCAATTTAAACCAGAAATTACACCAAAATGCATGACCATACAACTATATATTGTCTAAAAGAACTCAACTTTAATATAAACATTCATATCAGCTAAAAATAATTAATAAATAAAGATATATCATATTAACATTAATCAAAAGAAAGGAAGTATAAACATTTAAATTTTAAATAAAGTACACTATGGTGTAAGAAAAATTACTAGGTGTATGTAAAGGGGCATTCTGTAAAAATAAATGGGTGAGTTCTCTGATAATTTAAGAATTCAAAACATATATACATAGACATATAGGGTAAATCCTGAAAAACACCAAGAAAGACTAGCCCATCCACAAGAGATTAGATTTCAAAATTATTAAGAATGTTCTCTATTTGGATATTTTTACTGCACTATAAAAGTTATGAGTGACAAATGGTTCCAACAGGCAGAAATCACAAGAGCACAGTTTGACTCAGAGACCCTAATGACTAACTCAACAGAGTACTTATAAAACATTATATCTAACATCTACAGAATACACTTTCATTCAGCTTACACTCACATTTGAGATTCAACAAAATATTGGCCATATTTTGGATATGAAATATATTTTAATAAACTTAAGGTATTATAAAATATTCAAAGTATACTTTAAATCACAATAGAATTAAACTAAATTGCCATCACAGAAAGATAGTAGAAAATAAATCTTTAAATTCGCTAAAGCTCTATTTTTCTAATAGACCCTGAGCCAGAGAAATTCCAAGACGAGTTTTAAAATATCTTAAATAAATAAAATTTCAAATTCTATACAGCACTGCAGAAACAGGGTTTAAACAGAAAATAATCATTTTATATAAACATATTGGGAATAAAAGAAAAGTTTAAAATAAATTATCTAAGCTTTTAGTTCAGAAAACAACAAAAAGACAGAAAAATCCAAATTAAGCACGAGAAGCGAAATAACAAAAATAAGAGGAGGTAGAAAAGATAAATATTAATAAGGATGGGAAGAAAATAAAATATGCTAGGGGGTGTTCAAAATGCTTGGTAGATATCTATGACACTGTCAAAGAACAAAATTAATTTAATAAAAAAAATCAGAAGCCAATACAATTGAAAAGTTGAAAACAAGAGAGAAGAAAAAAGTATAATCAAATGTGACCAAATCAATGTAATTAAAAAGTGGTTTTGTAGAAGTTCAATAAAACTAGTGAAATCTACCCAAAGTAATCTATAAATGAAAAGAACAAAAAGATTCATACTATTACTATCATCTACAAGCAAGTAGGTATCACTATCAAACCCCATTGTATAAACACACACACACACACACACACACAGGCGCACAAGCACATGTGTGCATTAAATAAATAATGTGTTAATGCAATTAATATACCCTAAATAACAAACTAGATAAAAATCATATGATCACACCTATATGTGAAAGAAAAGCATTTGACAAAAATCCAATGTCTATTTATGAGTTTTTAAAAATGTGAATGGAAGAAAACTTCCTTAATTTGATAATGAATATCTACCAAATTTAATAGGTAAGAGTTATGATGGCATTTAATAGGAGAAGCAAGAAACATAAAAGTATTTGCTTTCCCTAAGGATCAGAAGAGAATCATGTGACTTCTGATCAGTCTTTTTATCTACTTTGTACAGGAAATTCTAGCTAATGTACTAAGACAACCAAAGGCAAACAGATTAGAGAGGAAGTACTTTCATAAATAACATAAGAACCTAAGTAAAAAAAAAAAGAAAGAATTAGCAGCATATGAACTGTAACTTAAAGCCATTTATAATTTTTAACATTTATTAATTGTGCATGTTTGAATGTGTGTACACATGTACATACGTGGAATTCAGATTTTATTTCCCTCATCACAACATAAATGGGTGTCCTCCAAAGTTTTATTGTTGTATTGCCTACCAATAATTATGGTACCATAGAATAATACAGAATGTCAGAGATCCATTATATATGAGTGGAAATTAACTGAAAGGGGATGACCAAGGGTAATAGAGCCAAGTGGCCACCTCAGTTATAGAAATCTTAGTAATTACACAGTAACATTATGCTTTCTTTTTCGCTTATTAGACAAAATATTATATAGGATTAGAAACAAACTTTTATCAATTCCATACAATAATTAGAAGAATTAGTGCTGCTCATATACATATGGCTATGGTCCACCCTCTGGGCAAGTTTAACTTACCAGTGGCCAACCATTTCCCAAAGTAAAATGACTCCAGGTAGCCATCAACTATCAATATCTTTTCAGCTAGAGGTGAGGCCTTGGTACCACTCCTGCACTAATGCTAGACATTTTAACTGTCTTGATCTTGTGCAAATAACCACAGTCTCCTATGAGTTTGTGTGTACAACAAGTACATAATTCTAGAAGACAACATTTCATAGGAATTCTCCCCATCTTCCAGTGCTAACATTATTCCACTTTTTGTTCCATAGTGTTTTGGGCCCTGAAAGAGTGGTCAGGGAGATACAGATGTCCCACGTATGTATGAACCCTCCCAGCTGCTGCTGCGACTACCTTCTTTTGTTATTAATATTATTATTACCATGCTTCATTTACTACACAGACTGTAGAACATAGATTTCTATGGCTTTGGGGATGAAGAATGTGTATCTTCAATCATACATAAACATTTTGTAATTGGCAAAATCAAGCAACAAACTTTTTTTTAAAAATTTCTGCATAATTATTTTAATTAAAATGAACTGCTTATAATCTACATGCTTTTGATTAATTTAAAATAACTCACCCAAATTTTGTGTTGTAAGTGAAAATTTGGCTCCACTCCAGGAAGCTTCTTATTTTTGGCCTGTTAAACATTTCATACTAGAATTTCTTTCATTACTACTATTGTCATTATTCATATTAACTATTATTGTTATTTTGGTGGTTGAACTAATATATTAATCCAAAAGGTTGGAAATATGCCTGAGACTCAAACACTTAGAAGCAGGCTCCTCCTGTCTGAATTGCTATGTAATTTGTGGCTTATTTCATGAGATCAGATCTTGAGCAGGGGGGTGACCCAGGAGGCTGTCATCAGTCCTTATGGGATGACTTGACAGCTCCCCTGCAACTCCTCCACTTCTGAACCAAGAACTAAGCCCAAGATCAGAAACAAAAGGTCCAGGGTTGGGGCAATTGCTTTACCCCTTGAACATTTATGGTAGACAGTGTTTCTGCTTTACAATCTACACATCAATTACAATGGTTACCTTTCAAGTTAAAGAAGAATGTGTAATCGTTTTCTTTGAAAGACTGATTGAGAAGAATCCCACTAATGACAATCCAGGAACCTTCCTTTAGTTATTTCTGTGAAATTAGGCTCTACCAGCAATGAAAATCAGATCTACTCAAGTGTACAAGCTTGCTGCCTATTCATTGTGTGTAGTCTTTACACTTTGCCTTAGCATTTATATCTCAGTTCAAAAGATTCTTCAAGCTTAAAGTAGATACAGAGCCTTCTTCCTCTTAAATGTTCTCCATATACCCCATAAACCCCTGATCTTTTCTAATCTGTTAGTTTCTCCTCCAAAAGACAAAACCTCTTAGACAGCGATTGGCTTATACTGCCTTTTCCTCAACTTTCCTTAACTTTTGGCATAAATAAATGAGCAACGTTTTGAATAGAATAATAAATTTAAAAACTGAAAGTTTACAACTCACACAGAAATTGTCTTCTTCTAAGAAGATCTTAGATAGGAACACCTTCCTTTCTCTCTCTCTTTCTGTCTCTCTCTTTTTACAAAGAAAAGGCTTTACTTTAGTCAAGAGTTTAAGTTTACAATACTTTGAGAGTTCATCCTCAGGGAGCAGACATCCAGGTCAGGTATAATGCAGTTCCTCCTAGTCCTGTGTCTGAAATATGGGCTATCTTCAGCAATATGGATTTACATTCAAATTATAGAAGACAACCAAGGCCAGTGCCTTGGAAACCATTACAACTCTAAATGGCATGATGAAATTTAATGTCTATATGTACACAGATACACACATACACATATCTATATATACATGGATATATAATTTTAAATAAATATAAACTCTTATTGTTCGCTTGGACTTTTTCAAATATCATTAGTGTTACTTATTCCTCCTCCCTCCCTTTCCCTATATATTCCCCTTACTCCTCCCTATTGGGGGATATTTGATCAAACTTTGAAACCAGAGTTTGCATTTTCACAAATTAAATAAAATTTGCTCAGGAGCCTGTGTTAGCAACTAATTGACAGAAAATAATCATAGCGCCTCAGAGGGTATCCGGGAGAGATATAGAGACACAGGAAGAAGTAGGGTGGGGTTTGGAGTGATGCAGCTTTTTCTGGTTTGGGGAAACAGTAGCATGAGTTTTTTAGCGACTCCAGCAAGGAGGGAAGTTTAGCTAGCTGTGACCCAGCCTCTCTGAGCTAACAGGTTTTTACCCCAGCCTTTGAATCTTGAGTGTTATTTATAAATAGAACAACAGAGATGTAGTTAAATCGACCTTTAGCAGCAGCAATAGAGCTGATGCCTTTGGAAACAGAATTCCTGCCTAAGTAGCCAGGCTACTGCCGTAGAAGCAGGCCCAGAGCTGCAGAGATGCAATTGCTGGCTGAAGTAGTAGATTAATGTGCAACCACTGTGCCGAAGTTAAAACAACATCCCTTCCCCCCAGTTTTCCTGTTCCAACCTTCCCATTGCCTGTATCTTGCTATTTGCCTCTCCAGAGATCCCTGTCTTTGATCCCATTTTATTTTTCTTGTTTCTTTGGTTGCTCACATCTAAAGACTCAGAGCTAGAAACCACAAATAACATTTGTGTTTCTGGATCTCAATTTTCTCACTCAGTATATTTTCTCCTTCACTTCATTTACTCACAGATTTCATGAGTTCATTATTCTGAATGAATAAAATTCCAGTGTGTATATGTACCACATTTTAATTATGTGTTCATCCTCGGAAACACATGTAGGTTGAAAATCTCTCTGCCATATGACCCAGCTATACCACTCATTGACATATGAGCATAGAAGTCAACATCCCATTCCAAAACTCCATGCATTGCTACTTTATTCACAGCAGTTAGGAAATGGAGTGTCAATCTATTTTAATAAATTTCTTCATCAGCTATAGCAATAAACTGATAACTTAGCCACTGTTTGATATTTATCAAGTGCCTATTCTTGTCTGTTAAAGTTTAAATAGGAAATGTCCTCACAAACTTACTCAATGAAGACTTAGATCTCCAACAGGGGGCACTATTTGATGAACTGGAAATATCAGGAGACAGGCATACAAGAAGTGGGTCATGTCCTTTGGACTCTATCTTGCCCTATTATTCCCATGGCAAGCACTACGCCTTCTGGCTGCCTTGAATTGAACAGTTTCTCTATGCTACTTCCTTTAATGGCTATCAGATTCATTTCTGGTTTGAAGAAATGAAGCCAAAGGACCATCGGTTAAAACATTTGAAGCCATGGATCAAAACAAATCTTTCCAATTTAAACTGCTTCTCTGGGGCGTTTGGTTATGTTGATAGCAAGTTAACTAACATAATTTCTAAACCAGTGCTGTCTCTTGTTAATACTATTATTCCGCTGAAGGTAGGGGTGACCCTGACCCCACAGACTACAGGGTTGTCTTCCTTTTCTGGGAATCTACAATATTTAGAATTCTTAAGATAATTTCTTTTTCTTTTAATACAAGCAACTAAAGAATTCTGCTGGGGCGAATAGCTTTCCCTAGGGAAGCGCCACCTAATTGATTATCTAATATCAAGTTGTCAGCCTTAAAAATAAAGTGGGCACATTAGAGGTGTTGTGGGAAGTAAAGGGAAAGGGGGAAATGAAAACATTTTAAATTATAAATAAAGCTTTAAAACTTCTTTAAAACAACATTAAAGACTAGTTTCCTTGAAGTTTATTTCTTAAATTCCGTGACAGTCCCATTGTAATTTTTATTGTTGTTCTTGGCATAGCATTAGCAGCATCTAGATTTTCCCGGCATCAACACAGCTCTGATATTTTAATGGCAAGAATGGATACCCTCTGTCTCAGAAAACATAAAGGAGAGTCTCAGCAGCCATCAGTTGAGAACTGCTGCCAGTGGCTTTTTATTTTTCTGACTCAGAATTGCCTTTCCCTCCCTAAAACCACAGGTCATCCTTTTCCAGTGTTTCACTCAGCTCTTTGGAGGGGGAAGAGAACAGTTTCTGAAAGAGAGATGGCTAACTGCTTGAACATTACTTGGTCTTATTTCAATCAACCAGCAAGGCCAGTGGCTCATGAAATATGCTGCGAGGAGGTGACTGGTTCTTGGCTATCACAACAAGTTGTAGAATGAAATGCTTCCTCTTGTCTAAAACTTCTAGCTGAAGTCTTGAGCCTGCCCTAAGTACAGCTACATTCCAGAGGGATGCACTAGATTAGATTGTCCCTACGGGGCTTACTAAGCAGTATCCAGCCATCCTGAATCAGCCCAGAGGGTCTATAAAAAGAGAATAGTAAGATCTCAGTAGCAAGGAAGAGTATTCATTTCTCTGAAATGAGTCCACAATAATATACAACACTGTGGCATTTTCCCCCTCCCCTTGCCTTTCTTATGCTGTAATCCAAACAGTGGGCTGAGACATGGAGATAATCTGTGAGATGCAAGACGATTTGCATCTCTTGGGCAGGCCCCCAACTGGAGTAGAGTGAACGGAACGTGAACAATGACTCATACTCCAAGGGCCAGAGTCCATTTGCAGATACAGACTGGACTCTCACACTCATCTACAGATGTCCAGGACTCAGAAGTAGGCTGAACAATTGAAAGAAGCAGGACAAGCAATAGTGCCTGCCTTCACTTCCAAGTATGGTGAGGTTAGCTGAGGATACCTAGAAAGAGCAGGTAAGGTTCAGCTCATTTTCAGAAATGTTCAAGAGAACTTTCTACCACAATCAGGGGGCTTAAAAACAGGGAAACAGAAGAGATTACAAACATTGAAAGCACTAGAAGCTTTGAATGTGTGGGAAGAGTAAGGTCAGCTCCTAAGACTCTACCACCAAACCTCTACAGATGGTGATGCTTCCAAGACAGTCAGTGTTCTAAGGCCTAAGGAGTACTTCAGCCAGGGCAAGCTCAGAACCAAATCCTTTTTCTCCATGTCCTAACTGCTGACCATCATCTACATCATAAGGACCAAGAGGAGGTGATGGGATGTGCATGAGCTAAGGAACTCCGAGGGCAGAGTCTGCCTCTTCCAGTGCTGGTAAAAGGGACTCTCAAGTAAAACTAGACTCATGGAGAGGAATGGTGCTTTAAAATTGAACCCAAGTTTAGTATAAAAATAGGAAAACTGGCTTCAAGCATATTTAAATTTCAAAAATGGCAGTGTCTTCTTACCATATTCCAAAGTGATATGGAATAGGCAATGATAAGAAATATTTGGAGAAATCTGTAAGAGAGCAAAGCTTCACTTCACTGTCAGTTTATTTCATGAGTGAGTAGAATCCTGCAAATGGGTTAAAGCTGGGCTAATCAAATCAAAGAATGTGGCTCAGGGAGAAAAATATCACAGCAGGCCATTGAGAATTCCCTTCCTATTTTCTAGAACTATCCAAGGTCAGATGACAATGCTTTCTACTTAGAAATGCACTTATTTTAAAGACTATGTCATAAAATATTAAGTGATTTCACTAAAGCTGGTTAGTTGCAGAACTAAGAGTACACACACACACACACACACACACACACACACACACACACACAAAATCTCTTCATATTGTCCTTCCATGATTTCACTGTTGGATTTTATTTTATTTTATTATTCTTTGTATCTCCCACATCATGCATCTCGATCCAATTCATTTCCACATCCCTTCATATCCATCCTCTGCCCTTGCAACCTCCTTCCTAAAATAAAAAAAAAAAAATTAAGAGTATAAAGAAAAAAAGAGAAATGGAAAAAAAATCATCTCACATAGAAGCTGTAGTGTGACAGAGTGAGTCACTCAGTAAACCCTTTTATCCATATGTCTTTACTTGCAAATTTTCATTGCAGAGAGTCACATTGGTCTGGTTTGAGGTCTCTGATTTCTGCTACACTATCAATGCTGGGCTCTCACTGGCACAGCTCTTAGTTGTCCTGCTTTTTCTCTGTGTTGTGGAAATCCTGTAGTTTTGGTTCTGCAGTACTAGTTCTTTCATACATGGGATGGAGGTTGGGGTGAGCCAGCACATAACACTGGTTCTGGACCTGGATCTGACAGCCTGTCAGCTCTCCCTCATCCTCACCACCATGGTGGGCTCCTCTGCATTGGCCTTGTGAGTTCACCACCTTGCAACAGTGAGCAAGGAGTAGGACCAGTCTCCTGCTTTCATGTCCTCAGAGTCAGACTCCCCATATGTACACCTTCAGGGTCAGCCTTACTGTTTTGTCCAGGTGTGCCATAGGGGTCACTTTCCTAAGTGCTGCAGCTGATGAAGGGCAGGACCAGTTCTCTCACCTGCCTCAGGTGCTGAGGAGTATGGGGGGGGGCAAAGCATCTCTTCCTTTCTCTCATGCTCACAAATTCTGGGCTGGCTCAACCACAAGGAGGTTGGCTGTATTGTGTTGACCAGGTGAAGTGCAGGGCCTGGTCTCCCAGTGTTGTAGCTGGAGGTAGACAGAAGTAGCACTCCAGAATTTATGACCTTGAGGTCAGCTCTCCCATATGTTGATGTGGGGCATCTCTCCCCTGCCCATGCTGCCACATGACAGATGAGTATGTGAGGCCAGTTATCAATACTAACAACTTTGGGGCTCCCATACCCACACCTCCATTAACAGGATTGACTGTTGTGCTGTCAAGGTGAGGTACAGAGCCTGTTCTCCTGAGTGCTGCATCTGGTGGCTGGCAGGAACAGCTCTCCCACATGCTTCAGGCATTGATGGCAGGTGGAGCAGGAAACACTCTTAGATTTTAAAAGACTTCCAGGCTTTTGGGTCTGCATGACAATAAAAATGAAAAACTAAAGCTGAGGGTATATAATAACTTGATTTCTCAGTGTCCTGTAATCAATATGTGTGGTATCTTCAGCAATAGGATCTTAATGTCAAGTTCTAGTAAGCAACCAAAAGCAATGGCAATGTCCTGTAAAGTTTTGTGGGTTTCTACCACAACCCCAACCAATAAATCAAGAGGAATCATCCCACACCTTGCTAGCTTTCATACCATCAGAAGGTTCTATGCTGCTGATAGAGCCCTACAAACTACAAACGGCATGAAAAAATATGCCCATGGAAGCAATAGTTACACAAATGTTTTGGGAGTAACAACTTGTTGAGGGTTAGACTTTTACAGTCTTTCCCATATAGAAATGTATGCCTGGCACTGTAAATCATACTAAAAACTGATGGCTGAGGGATTCATAAGACACACAAATGAATCTATTATTTTTTAAATAGACATAGTATCAAACGTATCTCTAAATTATCATCTCTATATCATAGATTAGTACAGATTTCAAATCATATCAGAGAAGTTTTTTTTTTTTTTGTGCTATGGGAAGCAGTTAGTTTAGAAACTCACAACTGGTCAAAGTGGGAAGAATTATTGGTTGACATAAATTGGGCAGCCAACTCTCCTCATCTTTTCCAAGTCCTAGGGACCATCTTAAAATACAGTGGAAAATAATGCAAGAGTCAGAGGTCAGGAAGAAGTTGGGTGAAACACATCTTCTGGAACAGACAGAACCACTGCACTCATGAGCTCATAGTAGCTGTGGTTTCCTGCATAAGACCTGAATATACTCAAGCCAATAAAAATTCTAGCATGGAGTCAGAGGGAAGAGGCAGTTGTACTTAAAAGTTTGGTCCCTGATAGGTCAATTATGCTGCAATGGATGGCCTCACTCCCAGGGGTACAAGGGCAGCATGAATTGGATTCAGTGGGTTATTTCAAATAATAATAAAGATAGGGCATGAAGCTGGTAGGGGCTGGTGTGAATCTGGAAGAAAAAAAGAAGGAATGGGGATATATGATCAAAATACATTGTATGCTTTCTGTGAAATTTAAAAAAACGGTAAAAATGTTATACATTCCAAGCAGCTGTGCCTTTGTGGTGTAGGACCTGAAAAGAAGGCCAAATTTTGTGACTCTTACTATATAGTGCAGAGCTCTCAACCTGTGGGTCATGACCCCTTGGGGTGGGGTTCCATATCAGATATCCTGCATATCAGATATTTATATTAAACTTCATAACAATAGCAAAATTACAGTTATGAAGAAGCAATAAAATAATTTTATGGTTGGAAGTCAACACATCATGAGGAGCTATATTAAAGGAACAGAGCATTAGAAAGGTTAAGAGCCATTGATCTAGTGAAACCAAAAGGCCCTTGACCTCAACTGCTAGTTCCTGTCTCATCTTGAACCTAGTAAGGAGATCCTATGGCCATTTTTCCTTTTCCTATTGTACTCTAAAAAGCAGACTTCAATTATCTGAGTCCATAAAGTTGTTCACACAACCCACCTTGGGAAGCAAGGGTTACCTCACCCTCTTCTCATGTCAAGTCCACACTGATTCTTTATTCTCAGGTCTGATTTCTGTGGCCATGCATGACACATGGTGTCCTCTTCTGGGCTAAGCTTCTATGAGCAGTACATGGCTTCTTGTAAGGAGTAGTTTTTCTGCCAGCCACTGGTCTTGTCCTGCCACCGCGCCAGCCCCAAATAACGCACAGAGACTCTGTATTTGATATAATGCTGTTGGCCAGGTACTAGTTTCTTATCGGCTACCTCTGTCTTAATTATTAACCCATTTCTATGTATTTCCACATGATCTTATCTTACTGGGGAGAGGCGGCTGGTGGTTCTGCTCTCTCCAGACTCTCCATCTTGACCCCTCCTTTCTACATCTTGACCCCTCCTTTCTACTTATTTTTTCCTCCTTGCTCCTCATCCCTCCTATCTTCCTTTCCTATTGGCCAACAGTGCTTTATTCATTAACCAGTATGAGAAACATATACAGAATGACATCTCCCATCATCTCCTCTTTTCTGTCTAAATAAAAAGAATGGTTTTAACCTTAACATAGCAAAATATATAACACAACAGTTATCAAGTAAGAATCACAGTTAACAATATTTAGTCCATTAATATTTAGCAAGATTAAAAGAAACTATTCTATCATCTATCCTATATTTGTGAGTCCTATATGTTACTTATCTTTGAGCTTAACTAAGGAAAACTATAACCATAACTATCTGTCTTCAACTCCTTCAAAGACCACAGAAGGATAGTATATAAACTCTAGAAATGACAGAGACATCTTGCCTTGTCAGTCTCCTGAAGTTCTTCTGTAATCTTCCAACTTCAGCCCATAGGCCATAGTGTGTCTCATCAATCTACTGCATTTATTCAGTGCTTAGTGGCACAATTGGACTATCTTTATCACTCCTGAGTTGGATGTAGTTGTAGTTTTCTTTGGGCATCCAGCTTACAAATAACAATGCAGAAATATCCTAATAATTATGAAAGCTAGGCCTTTAACTTAGGCTTGTTTCAACTGCTCCCATAACTTAAATTAGCCATTTCTTTTAGTATACATTCTGGCATATGGCATTACTTCTCTTCCATCTTGCACCTCCTGTTTCCTCTCTGCCTAGCTGACAACTCCCTGTGGCCTAGATTCCTACTCCTCTTCCTTTCTTTCCCCAGTAATCCTGGCTATCCTTTCCTGCCTACCTGTTGACCATTCAGTTTTTTTATTACAGCAATCACAAAAATCTGTCTTCATACAGTGTACAAATTTTCCATGACATTTGGGGATCTTTGTATCATCTGCAAAGGGAGTTAGAAATTAATTAAACTGCTCAAGAATGATATAGCTGGATCTTGTGGTTGATCTGTTTTCTACTTTTGAGGAACTTCCACACAGATCCCCATAGTGGTTGTACCAGTTTCCATTCCCACCAGCAATGAATGTGTGTTCTCCTTTTCATCTATCCTCCACAGCATCTGCTGCCATTTGTGTTTTTGTTTGTTTGTTTTGATTTTGGTTTTCATTGTTCTGATTTGATCAAAATAAAATCTCAAAGTAATTTTAATTTGTATTTCCCTGGTGGCAAAGGATGCTGAGCTGATTTTTTCAAGTGTTTCTCAGCCATTTGGGTTTCATCTTTTGAAAATTCTGCTTTGTTCCATTTCCAGTTTTTTTTTTTTTTTTGAGGCAATAACATTGCAAATCACAACTAGTCAAGACATAGAAAACAAGAGACTTGGGGGTTCTCATACCTAAATTGAATGTCCCACCAGAATAAGTAAGCAACAAAAGGAATAAAATATATACAAATAAGAAGAAAGGAACTTAAGCATCTATTTATAGACAATGTGATTCTAGATATATAAAATCTATGTACTGACTGTTAGAATTCTTTAATAAATTCACAGAATTTGTAAAAACAAACTTCTGTACAAAAATCACTAACATTTTTTGTGTCTCAATTGCAAACTTTCTGTGAGAAAAACCAGTGAAGTGATCCCATCGTAAGAGCTACAAAACCAATAATATACATAGAAATAAATTCATATTGAAAATCATAAAATGATGATGAAAAAATTGAAGATATAGCATAAAATGATAGAAAGGCTGCCATACTCCTCAGCTAGAGGGAACATTACTGTCACAGTATTCCTACTATCCAAACAGTTTGCAAGTTCACTATAATCCACATCAAAATACCAGTCCCTACAGATATCATTAAAACAACCTGAAAATTCATATGGAACCAAAAAGTATTTCAAATAAGCCAAAATAATCTTGAGCAATGGGACAAATCTGATAACATCACAATGCCTGGTATCAATATGCTACAGCACCACACTTCTTTCTCTTAGATTGGTTCTATTCCATTATGGCGTTCTCCTTGGCAGGTATCCCACAACTCTGTCATCTCTAAAATCTTGGGTTCTCCAAGGAAATACAGGCTTCACCTTCATAGCTTACACAATGGCTTCTTGACCAGGCCTCCATTCAGGGACACCCCTGACATATGTCTAGCCTTACCTGTTTTCCTTAGGCATGGGGTCAAATTCCATAACATGTTTCTTCTGTCATTAACTCTAAACCCAGTATCATGTGGCTGAAGCTGTCAAGTTCTGCTGTTTACTGAAGCTGAAACATGGGCTCCTCCTTCAATTACATCTTCCCCAGTTTTTGTCCTTTACTGCCTGAGCTTGGCTGTCCTGAAACTGCATCTCTAGACCAGACTGTCCTCAAACTCAGAGAAACCCAAGCCTCTGCCTTCCTAGTGCTGATATTAAAGGTGTGTACCACCACACTGAGATATTAGTGTTCCTTTAGTTTCTTTCCACAAGTTGGAAATTTAGCTGGGTGGGATCGTGCCCTGATGTGATAACCCTCTTTAATCTATTTCTTAATTCATTTATCTCTTAGGACACAGAATTTAGCTCCATTACACTTAGTAACCACAAAACAAAGTCTCTGCAAGGCTGTTTTAAGATTTCCTCTGCCAATGTAATTAATCCAACATTCTTCACTTTAGCCTCAGGCAGACTCCTTGAACAAGGGCAAAAAGCAGCCATTTTCTGCACCAAATATCACAAGAATGATCTCTGGGCAACATACTAAAATTCTTCTCCTCTATAACCTCTTCAGTAAGCTCCCCATAGTTCATCAAATCACATTCAACACCACTGTTTTCCATGCTTCTACTAGTATGGCCCATTAACTGGTACTTAAAGGGTTTGCCTTCTTTTCTAATCCACAGTTCCAACATCTATATTACTCCAAACAAAACATGATCAGTCTCATTACAGCAATACCCGAGTCCCTGGTACTAACTTCTGTCTTAGTTAGAGATCTGCCTGACTTTGCCCCTTGAGTGCTAGGATTAAAGGTATACACCAGTAAGACAAAACATGCCCAAACAAAGCAATATGAGGCAAAATGTCTACAAGAACATCATTATGTTTGTTTTGTGTTGGCATTTACTGCTGACATTGGACTTTCCTTTAAATGTGATTAATATACTCAGTAATACTCCATTGGAGAAAACTAATTTATTCATGTAGATGTCAATTGGAGATAACTTCTTGGTTAGGAATGGCAATGTGTGTCTACTTCCCTCTCAGTGCTGAGGGTTTAAACCTGTGTAGGCCCTGTATGTTCTAATATGGTCTCTGTGGATTAGTATGTGTGTCTGTCCTGTTGTATCTAGAATATACTGTTTTGATTTTTTTAAGTCATTCATTCCTTGTGGCTTTTATAATCTTTCTACTTCCTCTTCCACTATTGGAGAGAGAGGAAAAGAGTGATTAAGCGAAACTAGAATAACATGAAGGTTTATGTACTATTGTGGCTTAATGAAAAATATTTAATGAAATTATTTTCACAAGTATCTAAATATTCTTCCCATATGACAATGTGCAGACCTGCTCATCTCAAAATTTTTCTCTCTATCCAGTGCCCAGGACACCTGGACTAGACATGTTATTATAAATTACCAGAATATAATTGAAGTTATTATGGTCATAAAAAATTTCTGTCTGCTTCTAATACAAAAAGAGCTATATGAAAATGACATTTAAGGTACATGTAGTTTCCTCTGGCAAAAACTGAATGCTATACTTCTAATATTGATACACTTGTTCTTATCTCTACTAACTCCCTTGTAGGAAAAAGAATGTCTAGTTGTCTAGTTGCTGCACATCTCTGAATATGTAGAGGATGAAGTAATGGACACATGCAAACTTTTAGGCCATTGGTATTCTAAAAATAATATATGCTAAGAGTGTTTTTGATTCCTTCCATTTTGTTGTTATATTAACTTTCAATCACATTCATTTGTTTTGTATTTCAAATCAGGACACTCTGAAATGAAAATAACTCTTCTTCAAGTGAAATTATATTTGGAGAAGTGAAGGTAGGTTTGTAACATTTTTATAAACTCCCTCAGTAATGCAAATTTTGTACATGTTTTATCTTAATATTAGTCATATAGATTTAAACAATAAAACAGATCCTAAACATTAGAAATACTGGAAATGTTCTGGAATATCAAAAGACCTCAATATTTGTTAAATTTGATACAATTTGTTCATTAAATTTAGACTAATTTCCAGAAATTATACTCTGTGACTTTAAAATTATGGACTGAGACTTTTCAGCTAAAGGCTAGGCTGATGATATATTTGGTTTTTTGAGTATGCTAACTTTGAGTCATAGAGGAATTGATTCATCTTTTAGAACACAAAATGCAATTTGAATGTAACTTTCCTATGCTGTTCCCTACTTTAAAAAAAAAAGAAAGAAACTACATTTACTACATGCCAACCCCTTTTACCACCTTTACCATCTCAAAAATCTAAAGGAAGTAAAATATCACCCATTGGATTATTTCTTCACTCAAACACCTGTTATGTTCATTGCTCTAGAGTATCCACTATTCAGTTAGGATAAAAGAGGAGTACAATAGATGCACTACTATGAGCCTAAGAAAATGGATGATTTCTGTGGCACGGAGAACCTGGGAAGTTTGTACTTATGGTAAGCATTTTAACCAAGTGAAAGAAAAAATTCCCCAATCAAAGAACAAAGGAAAAGACACACTCTCAGCAGAGAAATCTTTGTGAACTGTCCTGAGTGGATGAACAACAAAGTGATCCTAAGGAATAGGAAGGCAAGAGTTCTAGGGGGAAAGAGCGGAGGGTAGATTACAGGTGCAATAGATTTCCCACCCTGGAATGTTAACCAAGGCAGCAAGGAGACATGGGAAGAAAAAGATGTAGTAGCAACACAATTGATAAAAAATAAATATTACTGCTCAGGCAAGACACTGGCAAGGGGCAATGGGGGAGAGATGCCTGTGGTGCTTTGTGGTTGTCTTAGTGTTCTGTTGCTGTGATGAGATGCCAAGAACATGGCAACGCTTATAAATGAAAACATTTAATTGGGTCTGGCTTACTGTTTCATAGATTTAGTCGATTATCATCATGGTGATAAACATGGTGGCACACAGGGAGACATGGTGCTGAAGAGATAGCTGAAAGTTCTACATCCAGATCAGCAGGAAGCAAGAAGAGAGAGACACTGGGCCTGGCTTTCACATTTAAAACCTCAAAATCAGCACTAATGGCACACTTTCTCCTACAAAGTCATATCTACTCCAACAAGGCCATGCTTCCTAATTGTTGTCAAGTAGCACCATTTCCTAATGACTGAGTACTCAAATATATGAACTGGAGTATTATTCCTGTTCAGACCACCACACTGGTATAGACTTAAGGGATTTCAGCAGTTTTTGTTTGTTTGTTTTGGGTTTTTGGATCTTAAGAACTGTTGGACATGGAAGTTGATAGAAAAAGTATCATCATGTCAACCGTGAAGAAACTAATGTCTCCAACTTCAGTAATAGTACAGGGACAGTAGATTCAAGGAGAGCTTCAAGAGTTGAAGTGGGGAAATTTTCAACTATATTAAGTTTCAGGTGGCAAGCACCATATTCATTGGACACATGCAGCAGACAGGATCCAAGTTATAGAGATAGCTTTGGGAGTTGGTGGTGTGTAATACTATAGTATAAAAGTCTTTGTCTCACCAAAATCCATGCTGAGATTTAATCCTAAAATGATAGTTAAAAGGTAGGAAGTATAGAAGGTGAATGAGATTCATATCATCCACTAATATAACTTTCTTATGGAGATACTCATGAGTGGCATAATGTCAAGAGAACCAGAGGATACTGTCTGGCAGAAAGCAAGACCTTGACAGACACCAAATCTAAGCCTTGAGCTTAGATTTCTTAGGCTATGAGAAATAAATTTGTGTGATTTGTAAGGTACACAGATTATTATACCTTGCCATAACAACTCACATATACTAAGAAATACCAGTAAAAGCTTATATAATTAACAAGATCACTCATTAGTGCTGTGATTGATTTCAACATATGGGCCACCTGTCCTATAATCATTAATTTGAATATTGGGATATGTTAATGTTCCACTATATAAACCTTCATCTAAGTATCACTGATTTTTTGATGCTTTTATTAATAAAATTGGCATCATTGGTATCTATGAAATCTTACCATAATGCATTCAATAAAGACAATAAAATAAAATTTTCTCCTTTGTATTAGCCCTCTTCTTATTATCTGTCAAAGACCAAGCTATACTTTTTTCTAAATCCATAAAATTGAGCTAAATGCACATAGGTATATAAATATAAATATTGTTTTGTAGGTAACTCAAATATAGCAAACATACAGTAAAATGTAAATATGCATGTAATATATATATATATATATTTATAATTCAGTGTTCATCTTCATCAAAAGTTATCACTCATAAGATTTTAGTTTCTTTTTATCAACTAATTATTCATTCCAACTCCTCTGAGGTCCTTCCCATGACCCCACCAATCCAATTCTATACCTGTTTCCCTCAGAATTTAGTAACATTAGGTAACTTACAGTTTATGTTTGCCAGAGTATTTCTAGTTTTTGTTTTATTAAGAGGTACCTGTGCTCTTAAGAAAGTAATTTAGCTGCAAATGGGTATAGGCCCTGCAGCAGTGTCACTCTGTCACGGTATACCAAGAATGACTCCAGGACTCCCAAATACATCTGGCATTGAAGGTAGAAGCCTTTCTCTACATCATGCTTTTATTGGACTTACCCCAAACTAGAGCTAACTTAGGTTTGCTAGTCAGCTGCCCAGAAAATTCTATTAAATATGTCCTTTGGTGTGGTTTTAGTGCTATGAGCCTGAAATGAAAATGGACCTGGTTTTATTTTACTCCCCTCTTTGTTCTACAAAATTGTACACATTCAGGCAATTATATCCCCATAGCCCAGGCAGGTGTATATATAAGCCGTCACATAAAATCCCTGTGCATTTACACTGTGTATTTGGATAACATATACACATAATAAAGCTTTCCATAGATAATTTTTCATTCTATGTTCTCACTTCTAAGTGAAATGAAAATCAACGCAAGAGATCACTACATGCTTCACCCAGATGACATTACTGTCATGGGTACCATACCATAATTCATATATTAATATGTAAAAATGACATTTTTTAATAAAATGTGTCACTTTAATTTAGAGCTGAAGGAGAAGACATAGGAAAATATTTTCCAATTCATTAGGCCACAGGCCCAAAGAAATAAATCCTTCTGATGAATCCTGTCATCGCATTGTAATTCCAACACTTCAATATTCTGAAATTAACCAGGCCCATGCCACCCTCTACTTCACTATTTCAGCCTAAAATGCTTCCAGAAAGTTCCCCAAGCACTAGCTGTGAAATTACATTGTGCACTAATGGGCGTCACTAGGCAGGGGGTAAAAGAGAGTTTTTGCAGTGTGTAACTGATGTCAGATAAGCAGTGAGTTCATGAGTCAGGAAAATAATTTCTTTCCTTTCCATGTTCTACACAGTGAAGCAGTCAGGGTAATTTTACACGTAAGGATCTTGCTGTTGCTGCTGAGATTCTGGCTATGTGTAAACAATTCTGCTGTTTCGATCCTGAGGTCTGTTTTGGTGTCATTTATTCATCATCTTTGGATGTCTCTTCTCCCTCATGCTACCATGTGCCCGGGATTTACACAGAAGTTGCTAGTCTGATCTGCAGTGACAGGAGAAAATGAACTGGTAAATTGGATGCCATCGCTCTGATCTTTTGATTCCGGAGCACTTCAGATCACAGCCACCTCTGGAAAATGCCATGACAGACTGTTAATATTTTCCTTGTAGGCACTAGTCTTTCAGAATCTACCCTCCTACCTTCAAAACACAGTCATCTCCCTACCTTGATGGACCCCTGGTCCAATGATGCTCCAGACAGTGCTTACCATTGACTTCGAAGGTGTTCCTGCAAACATCTATCAAGAATGGGGGCTTAGTGAGACACTTGGCTCACTGGTAAAGTATAGGTTTCTAAAGAAAACTAAAGTACATTACTTCACAACTTCTCTCAATGCATTCTTTTAAAACAGACATAGGTGAGCTTACTGAGTATGCTAGTACTTGGGATATACTTCTGAACTAATGAATATTTCTGAATTTTAATTATTCACCAATGAGGTAATGTTGAAAGTGTGGAAAAAAACAAAACAAACAACAACAACAACAAAAAACCTTTAGAAGATGTATCTCCCCTTGGGGTACTCACTACCCCTCCTCAATTCTATGAAAAGGGAAATCTGCCTTTTTACTTTCCTTTTTTGTTTATTTTATTTCATAATCTTTCTCTTTTTTAACCAGGGAACATCAATTTGGACCATAGTTCATAATCATTCATATCAACATTATCTTCCATTCTACATATTTTCAATTCTTTCTTTCTGCTTATTTGCTGATTATTCTAAATTTACAGTCATCTATTCAGAGGCTAGGATGGTATGAGACAATTAGAAGCTCTAATTTGTGATGAGCATTCCTTGAGTTTTGAATGTTACATTAGTATTTCAGTTGCTCTTTACATTGCTGATGCTGCAATAGAATACAAAACAATCATCAAATTATCTTGGTGCTGTTTGTAAAGTACCTGTGTACTTTCTGTGTATGCTCAGGTTGAAATAACAATTGTTGTATTCACTTCTTTAAAAATAAAAAAGAGACAGATAGGTGGCTGAAGGCCACAGAACTGTGTTCAAATGAGGCTACGTGTGCACAAAACAGCTGTCTTTGGACACAAGACCTTGGCTTTCACTTCATGGAAAAGTTACCTTTGACAGGTTCATCCATTTTCTGTTCTAATATTATTACAGACACTCCTTCACCCTTACTATTCTCCTTGAATTAATTACAGACATTTCCTTTTACTTGTAAAAAGAAACATGTTGAATTTCATTAGCTCAGGATTTCAATTCTAGAGGTACTCTTATCCCTGGTCCTTCCTGCTTTAGTCAAATATCTACAAAACACATAGGGTGTGTGTGTGTGTGTGTGTGTGTGTGTGTGTGTGTGTGTGTGTGTGTGTGCACGAACTTGTGTGGGGGGCAGAGAACAACTTTCAGAAACTGGTCCTGGACTTCTGCCTTAGGTTCTGAGATCTAGCTCAGTTGGAAGGATTGTGTGATAGTACTTTTACCAGCTGTACTGCTTGCCAGACCCCCCTCTGTACTTCTTATCTTGAACTTTTTCAGACTCTTCTTTAAACTTTTTAAAAGTTGTTTATTTTTATTTTATGTGTATGAGAATTTTGTCTGCATGTGTATGTCTGTATACCATGTGAGTGCATAATGCCCACAGAAATCAGAAGAGAATTTCAGATCTCCTGGAATTGGAGTTACAGACAGTTGTGAGCTTCTGCCTCGGTGCTGGGAGCAGAATCTGGGTCCTCTGTAAGCAAAACTCATACTTTTGTATATGAAAAATATATTCACTAATGTTTTACAGTATTCCAAGCACATGGTTAATGGGTATGAAATATACCAAGATAAACAAAATAATTCATATAAATCCAATGTCCAAGTAAGGAAACAAAAAGTAATTAGGTGCACTGTACAAGATGAGGAAAAAGTAACCATAACATTTGCATGGAGATTAGAGAAGAACACTATTTTTAACAGTTCTGGAGGCTTGTGAATGCAGCATTGGATGAATGACAATCTGTCAATGTCAGCCAGAATAGACTGCAACTAAACCCTGAGGTTTCTAGAGTCTTCTGTAGTTAAACTGATGTGGACTTGTTTCCCAATGATAAAAGAAATAAAGTATCCAGCAAAGGACATGGTCCACTAATCAAAACAGTCTACCAGCCAAATAAACCAAGACTAGAAATGGTGTATGTGGATGTACAGAGTAAATAGGGGATGCACTTAGGTCCTGATGAGTAGGAGCCAGTAACCAAGACAGACATTTGGCTTGGACAAGACCCACTTCAAAGAGAAATGCTAGGCCCTGCTTAACTGTATCCATTTAAAGCTGAGAAGCAGCTGAGTGGCAAATGACCACACTAAGCAGTTGCAGATGGAGGTTTAGAGCCCCCAGGAGATAAGATGAAGCCATCATCAGGTAGGCAAGGAGGGACACAAAGCTGAAGTGGTTTTCCTTACAGTCTGAAAGCTACACCCTTAAATCCAAGCTTCATGACCTCCTTGATATTTGACTTAGGTGGACTTTCATATGTACTTGCTTCCTATTCTACTACTCTGTTACTTTATCTCTCTGTCTTCTCACTGTTCATTCATTTGCCAATCCCGTGACCTGAACCGATAGCTGGGCATGAACCATATTCCATTCAGCACCTCCCTCACATCAAAATTAAAACCCTCTGGTAGTTGACAAATGTGGCATCTGTAGATTGTGTTGGGTAACTTTTAGCATTTGAGATGAAAATTCTCAACAGGCTAATTATGTAGAAAAGAGATTTATTTAGTTCATGTCTCCAGGGACTGAAGTTGAAGTGGAACGGCACAGGCCTTGGGGTGAGGGTTACCTCAAAAACCCCACAGACTCCTTCTCCCAATGTGGGACCAAGCTTCCAGTCAGAGTGGACCCTTAAAGAACATTTTATAACTATCGAGCATAATATTCCATGTACTTTCTATGATTCTCAACCTCCCTGGTAGTTAAATTAGAGCCACATGACCAGTTGTGGTGGGTATACTATGAGAAGAAATAAGTATCACTTTCAGCTCAAGTCTCCTCTGGCCATGTGCTCAAGACAGTGTCACTCCAGGATGGAGACCATTCCACATGACACACAGTGGATATTGTGTAAACAAGAATTAAACCTTGGTTGGGCTAAGCCACTGACATTTAGGGAGCGGTCTGTTGTGGCCAGTGGTATTATTGACAACAACTCACATAGCAACCTCAAGGATCTCACTATTTGAAAATGAATAAGCTGTTTCCAAGAGAAGTTAAAGAAGAATCAACAGAACAAAGCCTTCTGGAAGGAAGATCTGCATGGCCTGGGTCCCAGATTATACCTTCAAAATGTTCATGTCATTTTTTCCTTCACCCTCAGTCACTATGCCTGAAATAAAGAAGGACTGATAAATTCTGTTATCTGTTAGTGCATCATAAGAGGCAATGCACAAGGATATGAAGACCACCACAGCTCATCTTTCTGTACATAGTTGTTTTTATTAGAATTCATCCAGGTATTTATTATTTTTTGTGACTAAATATTCTATAAACAACATATAACAACACTGAGGAAAATTATCCAGGAGCATTCTTTTAAGGCTTTCAATGTTGAGCTAAAATGTATATACTATAATTTGATCATAATTATGCTTTTCCACTACATTATGGATGGATATTGAATACTTCTGATATAAAATGCAGTTACATAATTATGTGGTAGGCTACTCTTATTTTAAACACAACTTAATCTTTGGTTGCAACTTACTGCTGGTGAATTTTCTGAGAGTTTGTGCACTCTCCGCAGGACAGTTTTTTTTTTTCAAGAGGAATAAATAGTGAGAAGACAGCACTCACTGGGAGGTTGAAGCCATAAGTTTCTGCTTAAGGTTAACCATATTCTCCTTCCAAACACCAGTAAGCAACTGAGGTTACATAAATGACATGTGGTGTGATTATGGTTTACTGAGCACAAGACATGAGATGATTATAAAGTTTGGGTATGAAATCCATGCTATGCCAACACTACACATTTTCCCACACCTATCTGGGGCAAAGTGCATCTGTTTCTTCATTTTGTTTGTGGATGGGTTCCTCTCATGTCTGTGGGATCTCTACTGTGTGAGAAGCCAAAGTATGAAGCTGAGGCACCCAAAAAGTTCAAATATTTTCATATTTAAGACAATCTCATTTTTATGGCCACTGTTGTAGTAGTTGAATTGGCTTTTCAATTCTCAAATGATGTAACATAGCCATCCTTGCTATTTATAGGACTGAAAAGGGAGCTTAAAACAAGTGTCATTCAAGAGAGTGAATACAGTCTCTGAAGTAAATTTGTAAGACACATCTTTGAAAAATTTGCAAGTTTAGCAAGATATAACAATTGGATCAGGTTGTAGGTAGAGAGCAGACCACCAGAAAAGTAGCAGCCAGCATCAAAATGTTGTTCTTTTGTTATATAATTTATTATTATTTTCTCTTATTTTACATATCAATCCTAGCTCCCTCTCCCTCCCATCTTCCCATGACCCCTGATCTCCCCCACCCCCGATTCCATTCCCTACCCACTCAGCAAAATCTGTCAAGTCATTTGGAGTAGGGTCTAGGCCCTCCCTCCTGTTTCTAGGTTAAGGGAACATCTCTGCATGGGGAATGTGCTCTCAAAGTCCTTTCTTACACCAGGAATATATCCTGGTTCCTCTGTCAGGGGTCCCTTAAACTGCCCAGCCCTTCTAATTGAGTCCCATATTCAGGGTGTCTGTGTTGATATAATGCTGGTTTCCCAGCTATCAGTCTGGGGGGGGGGGCCATGAGCTCTCACTTGTTCAGGTCAGCTATCTCTGTGGGTTTCTGTAGCCTGGTCTTGACCCCTTTTATCACTCCTCCCTCTCTGCAACTGGGTTCCAGGAGTTCAGCTCAGTGCAAAACTGTGTTCCTAAATACAGATCATATATTTAAGGGATGGGAGTTCTTCTAAAAGTAAAAGTCAGGAGTCATCAAAGTGGGACAAGATTTAAATCTAGCACAGAATGGCAGGCAGCATGGTTTTCATTTAGATAGAAAAACAAAGTTCAAACACATTTAAGAGCTTGACACAGTAGTAGGAAAGATATTTTATACATACAGCAGTGCCTGTGCATGTGCCAAGCAAGATATGCAGGACTGTGTGAGCCTTTCCTCATCATTCCTAAAACATTCCCTTATGAAGCCATTAATAAGAGTTCCCCACTTCATTGATGATGATCTGAGACCGAGAAAGAAACTTCTATTTGAGGTTGAAATTATGGAATATGAATTAAGATCACCAGGAACCAAAACCATCTTGCTTTCCTGGTACAAAAGCAGTCTGATGCCAGCTTGCCACACCTCCTCCTCCAACATAAACACACACACACACACACACACACAC